>NC_050452.1:12981355-13581355 GCF_903995425.1 Onychomys torridus | reverse complement strand
TTAAAGTCAAGGAAAGCTGGCTACACAAGCCAAGCTAAGGCCTGGGCATTTATAACTAAGAATAAACCTCTGTGTGTGATGTATTTGGGAGCTGGGTTGTAGGACCCTCAAAGAGTAAGAGAGCAAAACCAACCAGCAACAAAAGCCCTTATTAAGGGGCTTGAAATTCAAACTCTTTAAGAAACTAAGGATTAAAATAGCATCTGTCTATGGTACATGGACCTCAAACTCTACTCACATCCAGCAGTTCCTAATGAAGTGTACTTTTAATTTCTACCCATGGGCTGTGGTGTTTATAGTCACCCTAACTCTGAGGGTTATGAGAGCTTTAGTATTCAGTTTTAGGCACCCACAGGCATGCCTATGTAGATAGGTTCCTTTCTCTGGGATGCTAGAACCAGTGCCTATGTCTGGGACCTTCTTATGTTAGAGATGTGAGGGTTGGTCTGGTGATACAAAGTGTCAAAAGAGCCAGAAGATGCACACTTGCATCTTAATTCTGTCACAAGCTTTCTGAAAGTATTTAAGCAACTAACTATACCTGTTTGAACTTATAAAGGTCTGTACAAGGATCTCATTGATGGTAATCATATTACTCTCATGAAACTTAAGAGGCTCCATGTCAAGAGTTTAGGAGTTTGACAAACTTTTCATTTTAGTTTCTCTTGGAGAATATACTTTAAATGTTATTTTAAAGACTATAATACAGATAACAAAAATTCAAATGTGTTTTATTTCCCATTTTAATGTGTTTGTGAACACTAATGCATTAAAATGTGTTGCTAGGTCGAGTTGAAATAAGATCAGAATACCATCTTGTCATGTGCACACATTTTATGAGTAATGCCTCCTTCTGCCCTGGTCTGTCTGACTTGGTCTGACATGGCTGCTGTATATTTCCATAACTTTGTGTGTGTGTGTGTGTGTGTGTGTGTGTGTGTGTGTGTGTGTGTGTGAGACTGGAGTGCATTCACTTAGGGGCCAGGTCAAGTAATTTGTATTTGCTTTCCTCATGGCATGAGACTTGTCTGTACACCCAAAACCAACTCACACATCTTGAAAACATCACATTAGAGCTAATGTGATGTTCCCATTCTGACTTTATCACGAGAAGGCATGACTTTATTAGGCATCATCAACAATTCAACTTTGAAACAGACATTTCCTACCACTTCTCCTGTGAGCTTCTGGATGGGTTAAGCTGAGCAGGGCTCAAAGCTGCTAGGAAAGTTGCTTTGAAACAAAACAAAAACTATGACCATTTGCAACTACTTAACTAGAACAATAAATGTTTTCCAAATGTGCAACCAAAGAAAAGTAAAAAATAGTAAGTCAGGTGATGAGGACAACATGATCATTTAAATTTTTACATTCATCACATTTGTCTCATGGCCATCAGTGAAGTAGTGTGTCTGGATATAAGGATTCTACATAAGACTTACCCTCATCAAGGACAAAGAGAAATCACTCATTCAAGTGACCTCCAGTATTTCTTTAGAATACACCTTTGAATCTTTCAAGGTAGGTGTGAGCAAAGTACAGTGAGGGATGAATTAGTGACTCAAGGAAGATAACTGAGTACTGGTCTCTTTAACAGGTAGGACTGACCATCTAGGTACACACACACACACACACACACACACACACACACACACACACACACACGCTGAGTACCAGTCTAACAGGTAGGACTGAACATCTAGGTACACCCATACACACAAACACATACACTTTGGAACATCACCTCTAGTCATGATTTGAACTATACAGTATGTGGGTCCAGGAAAAAGCACTTAGTTATCAAAGAATTCTGTAAATGTATGTTTAGGGAATTCAGGAACTCAGGGAGTCCTTTATCTTCATTACCAAGTGTTGTGTGCTATAAACAACTGCATGTCTATATAATGCTGTAGACATTAATACAACTGGCAGCACAGTAGCTTGTTTGCAGCACCCTCCCTGCAAATATCTGCATAAGGCAGTGTTCTGTAAGACAAAACCAGATAGTGCATCAGGAGACTAAGGAAGGCACTAGCCATCTTTCAGCTGCAGCATATTCATGTGGGACTACTTTTGTGCGCTTACTGTGCCAAAGTGATCAAAGTGTTCTTATGTGGCCCACAACTTCACCTTCTTTCTATTGCTTTTATTGAAAATAGATCTTTTTCATAAAATGTATTCAGATTGTAATTTCCCCTCTCCCTACTCTTCCCAGTTGTTTTCCACCTCCCCTCCCATTTCGATCCACCCCCTTCCTGTCTTGCATTAGAAAACAAATGGGCATCTAAGGGATAGGAATATAACATAATGTAATGTAGAATAAAGTAACAACATAATAATATAAAAAGAAACAAACAAAGAGGGATAGCACAAAACAAACAGAAGGAAAGGCATCCAAGAAAAGGTTCAAGAAACAGATAACAGACACAAAACACACTTGTTCGCACCTTTAGGGATTCTGTAAGAACATAAAACTGGGATTCATGGTATATATGCAAAACCCGTGGGGGGGAAAGGAAGCCCTAATATGACATTGTGAGATAAGGAACCTTCAAAGATGCCATTGAATTTGTTTTCTGTTGGTCATCTACTGTGGGGCATCAGCCTGCACCTAAGAGTAATTTGTTTTCCCCTTGAGACTTCTTTGGAGAAAACTTAATTTTTCATTTGAAAGCAGTTATCAATTGGAGCTAGCTTCTAGGTTAGGGACGGGGGCATGTGTCCACTTGTCCTTTCAGCTCTAGGATCCCATCTGGTGCAGACATGTGTAGGCCCTGTGCATGCTGCCTCAGTCTCTGTGAGTTCAGATGTGTATCAGTCCTGCTGTGTTTAGAAGGTCTTGTTTCCTTGGTGTCCTCCATCATCACTGCTCTTACACTATTTCCCACCTCCTCTTCCACAAGGTTCCCTGATCACTGAGGGGAGGGATTTGGCAGAGACATCCCTTTTGGGGCTGAGTGTTCTGATTCTGATTCTCTGCATATTGTCTAGCTTTGGGTCTCTGTATTTATTTCCATCTGCTGCGGGAGGAAGTTTCTTTGATGGCGGAAAAGCAGGAAAGTGACCTATGAGCAGAGCAGAATGTCATTAGGAGTCATTTTATTGCTATGTTCCTTTTGTAGAACAGCGGTATTGCCCCCCTCCCCCCGGCCACTGAGCTATCTAGTCTCAAGTTCTTGTTTACCTACACAGTACCAGGTATAGTTTCCATCTCATGGAGTTGGTCTTAAATGAGATAAAAGTTGGTTACTCCCACAAGCTTTGTGCCACCATCACACTAGTCCATCTTGCATACAGGACACCATCATAGATCAGAGGGTTTGGAGTTGGGTTGGTGTTTACATTTCTCTTTTGGAATTTGGCAGAATAATTTCTGATACCAAGAACACTAGCCAATAGGAGTGAAAGATCTTGGGAGGCACCACGTCTACTTCTCTGTGTTTAATAATTTTTGTAGGTATTATTTTCAGCAACAAGGCCTTGCCATAAGTTTGTGGAGAGCAACCTATAGCCATTGCAACATACTGTGTTGTTTGGGGGTTCACAAGGGACATTTTTGGCAAACTACTTGGTTATGTGTAACCCATTTACACTACTGAAGCTTCCTTTAGTCATGGGAGATATCAAGTTGGGCTCTGTCTTACCTGTTATTTGATTATTTCATTTAGATCATTATTTAGTTCACCTTTATATAAATATATCTTAGAAATCTTCTACTACATTAGGTTCCCATACTACCCCTCAAATGGCCCTTAATTTTAGTAGTCTTCCCCTGTATTCCCTCCCTTGTCCTCTACCTCCCTCCACCATGATCTTCCTATTCCAGTCCCCCTTTCATCCATCCATAACTATTCTATTTCCCTGTCCTGGGGAGATATGTCACTCCACTCTAGTCTCTTATTCCACACCTAACCTTGGTGTTCTATGGATTGTTGTTTGCTTATCTTTGACTTCACAGCTAATATCCACATGTGAGCAAATAAATACCATATTTGTCTTTCTGGATCTAAGTTATCTCACTTAAGAAATCTTTTTCTAATTCCATGCATTTGCTTCCAAGTTTCTTTTTTTTCTCTTCTTTTCTTTCTTTTCTTTTCTTTCTTTCTTTCTTTCTTCCTTCCTTCCTTCCTTCCTTCCTTCCTTCCTTCCTTCCTTCCTTCCTTCCTTCCTTTCTTTCTTTCTTTCTTTCTTTCTTTCTTTCTTTCTTTCTTTCTTTTTCCAAGACAGGGTTTCTCTGTGTAGTTTTGCGCCTTTCCTGGAACTCACTTGGTAGCCCAAGCTGGCTTTGAACTCACAAAGACCCCCTGCCTCTGCCTCCCAAGTGCTGAGACTAAAGGCGTGCGCCACTACTGCCCAGCTTCCAAATTTCATTTTTTAATAGCTGAATAAAATATACCACAGTTTTTAATTCATTCATTTGCTGATGGTCATCTGGGTTGTTTCCAATTTCCAGGCATTGTGAACAGGGCAAAAATGAACATGACTGATGATGTTCTTTTGGAATAGGATGAAGAATCATCCTTTGAGTATATGCTCAAGAGTGGTATAGCTGGATATTGAGGTAGAATGATTCTGATCTTGCTGAGAAACCCCCCATACTAATTTCCATGGTGGTTATATGAATTTGTAGTCCTACCAGAAATAGGTGAGTATTATTCTTACTCCACATCTTTTTCAGCATGAGCTGGCATTTATTTTGTTGATTTTGGCCATTATGACTGGTATAAGATGAAATCTCAAAGTGTTTTGATTTACATTTACCTAATGGCTAGGGATGTTGAACATTTCTCAGCTATATGAGTGCCCTCTTTTGAGAATCCTCTGTTTAGATATGTGCCTCATTTTTCATTGGGTTATTTGTTTTCTTGATACCTAGTTTTTTAAAGTTCTTTATGTATTTTGAATATTACTCTCTATTGGATGTATAGTAGATAAAGCTCTTTTCCCACATGTAGATTGACACTTTGTCCTAGACTGTGCCCTTTGCCAAACAGCTGTTCTGTTTCATGAGGTCTCATTCATTAATTGGTGATCTTAGTGCCTGTGCTAATGATGTTCTATTCAGAAAATCTTTTCCTGTGCTATTGAGTTCAAGATTATTCTCCATTTTCTCTTCTATCAGATTAAGGATATCTGATTTTATGTTGACGATTTTTGATCCATTTGGAGTTGAGTTTTGTATAGGCTGGTAAGTATGGGTCTATTTGGATTCTTCTATATGTAGCTGCCTGGTTGACCAGCACCATTTGTTGAAGATACTTTCTTTTTTTTCTCAGTGTATATTTCTGGCTTCCTTCTAAGAAAATCGGGTTTCCAGAGGTAAATGGATTTATGTCTGGGTCTTCAATTCGATTCCACTGATCAATGTGTTTGTTCTTGTGCCCAAACTATGCTGCTTTTCTTATTATAGCTCTGTATAGGAAAGTAGAAATCAGGTATGCCAAAAACCTCCAACAGTTCTTTTATTATTCAGGATTGTTTTTAACTCTACTGTTTTGTTGTTATTGGTGTGTGTGTGTGTGTGTGTGTGTGTGTGTGTGTGTGTGTGTGTGCATTTTCATATGAAGCTAAAAATTGTCCTTTCAAGATCTGTGAAAAATTGTGTTAGAATTTTGTTGGGGATTGTATTGAATCTGTAGATTGCTATTAGTAGGCTGGCCATTTTTACTATGTTAATCCTACTTATCCATGAACATGGGGGAATATCTATTGTCTGATATCTTCTTCAGTGTATTAGATTTTTTATCATATAAGTCTTTCATTTTTTTGTTAGAATTATCCAAAGAGAGTTTGTCTTTTTTTTTTTTTTTGAGGGGGGAGCTATTGTGATGGATGTTGTTTTCCTGATTTACTTCTAAGTCCATTTGTCATTTGCATGTAGGATGATTTTTCTGAGTTTACTTTATATCCAGCCACTTTGTTAAAACTTTTTATCAGTTGTAGGAGTTCCTTAGTGGATTTTTAGGGTCACGTATGCATACTATCATATTGTCTGCAAATAAATATACTTTGACTACTTTTCTAATTTATATCTTGCAATCCTCTTCATTTGTCTCATTGCTCTAGCTAAGATTTCTGGCAGTATATTGAGTAGGTACACAGAGAGAACAACCTTGTCTTATTCCTGATATTAGTGGAATTTCCTTGAGTTTCTCTCCATTTAAGTTGATGTTGTCTATGGGCTTGCTGTAACAGTCTTTATTATGTTGAAGTATGTCCCTTGTATCCTTCATATCTTCAGGACCTTTATTATGAAGAGGTATTGGATTTTGTGTAAGGTCTTTTTTGTATCTAATGAGATGATCATATGGTATTTGTCTTCTAGATTGTTTATATGGTAGATTGCATTTATCAGTTTATGTATGTTGAACTATTCTTGCATCTCTGAGATGAAGCCTACTTGGTTATCACGGATGATCTTGTTATGTTTTCTTGGATTTGGTTTGCAAGTATTTCATTGAGAATTTTTACATCTATGTTTATAGGGAAACTGGTCTATAATTTTCTATTTTTGTTGGGTCTTTATGTGGTTTAATTATCAGGGTAACTATGTTTTCATAAAGCAAATTAGGAAATATTATTTCTGTTTCTGTTTTGTAGAATAATTTGAAGAGTATTGGTATTAAGTTTTCTTAGAAAGTATGGTAGAATTCTGAGCCAAACCACCTGACCTTTGACTCTTTTTTGATTGGGAGAGTTTTAATGACTTTTTCTATTTCACTAGTGATTATAACTCTATTCAATTTGCTTATCTGATCTTGATTTAACTTTTGTAGGTGGAATATATTGAGAAAATTATCCATTTGTTTTAGACTTTCCAGTTTGTCGGAGTACAGGTTTTTAAATAAATCCCTATGAGTCTCTGAGCTTCTTTGGAATCTGTTTTTATATCCCCCATTTCATCAACAAAATTAGAAAGTATAGGTACTTTGGGTCTTTTTCTCCACCATTTCGTTAATTTAGCAAAGGGTTTGCCAATCTTGTTGGTTTTTTTCAAAGAACCAACTCTCTGTTTCATTGATCCTTTGTAATTTTTTTGTTTATTTGCTACTATTTTATTGATTTCATCCCTCAGTTTGATTATTTCTTGCCTTCTACCCTTGGACATTATTCTTCTTTTCATTCTAGACCTTTCAGGTTTGCTGTTAAGTTACTATCACAAGTTAGCTCCAATTTTAATGTAGGCATTCAGTGCTATGAATTTGCCTCTTAGCACCACTTTCACTGTGTCTTATAAATTTGGGTATGTTGTGTATTCATTTTCATTGAATTCTAAAAAGTCTTTCATTTCTTTCCTAGTTTTGTCTTGACCTATTTTTCTTTTTAAAAATTTTCCCAAAATAAAATTTTAATTAATTTTTTGGGAAATTTTTATAATGCACTCAAAAAATGTTCACTTCCCATTCCTCCCAGGTTCACATTTCCACTCTTGTCTTTCCCTCAAAACAACCCCCCAAACCCACCAAGTCCAATTTGTGTTGTCCATATAGTCACTGGAGCATGGTCAAATTCACATTGGCCAGCCCCTTAAAGAAAACTGAGTCAGCCCTTCCCCATTGCTTTGCCAGATGCCATCAATCGAAAAGAGCTACAGTCAGCATCTTTATCACAGTTTTTAAGGACTCTCTTCTATAGCTTCCTGTCTTTCTGGACAGTTTTTTCTTTCTTTCTTTTTTTTTTTTTTTTTTTTTTTTTTTTTTTTTTTTTTAAGCAGGGAGGTTGTCACAGAATCCTTCAATGTCCCTCATTCTCAGTTATGACTTGCAGTCATTGGTACCACTGCAAAAGAAGCTTCCTTGCACACAGCAGCCAGTGGCAGCACACATCAAGGACTTCAATACCATTTCTGGTGGCAGCATGAATGACAGACAGCAGCATGGCCTTTGGTGGCAGCACAGACTACAGATAGCAATATGGACTCTGGCAGCAACATGGATGATGAACATCAACATGGCCCATAGACAAAACAAATGGATTATGGATGTCAGTATGACCTCCAGTGGTTGTACAGACCATGGACATTAACACGACCTGTGGCAGCAGCATGGATCATAGACATCAGAGGCCATGTTGGTATATGTGGTTCACGTCACTGCTGGAGACCATGCTGATGTCCATGTTCTGTGCTGTCAACTTGGGCTGTGTTGATGTTCATGATGTCTGTTGACCTGTTTTTCACTCAGTAGTGGGCTTTTCAGTTTCCATGAGTTTATAAGTGTTCTGTTGTTATTGATATCCAGCTTAGTCTGTGGTGGTCTTGGAAGGATGCTATGTGTTATTTCAGTGCTGTAGGATAATGCTTTTGTACACTGGTTTAATAAAGCACTGATTGGCCAGTAGCCAGGCAGGAAGTTTAGGCAGGATAGGCAGACAAGGAGAATACTGGGAAAAGGAAGGCTGAGTTGGAGCTGTGAGTCTGCTGTCCAGGGAGCAAGCAGCATGTAATGGCATACAGGTAAAGCCACAAAACACATGGTGACATATAGACTAACAGACATAGGTTGAGTTTAAGTGTAAGAGCTGGACAGTAGTAAACATGAGCTAATGGTCAAGCAGTTTTAATTGATATAAGCCTCTGTGTGTTTACTTGGGTCTGAGTGGCTGCAGACTGGGCAGGACACAGGAAAACTTCAGCTATATTTCAACTTTTTTTGTATTGGTCGAGACTTGCTTTTTGTCCCAGTCTGTGGTCAGTATTGGAGAAAGTTCCGTGAGGCATATTCTTTAGTGTTTGGGTGACGTGTTCTCAAATATCTGTTAGGTCCATTTGGTTTATGACATCAGATAGGCTACAGTATTTACCTTTGTTTTAACTGGATGGCCTGTCTATTGGTGACAGTGGGATACTGAAGTCACTATCAGTGTATGAGGGGCAATATGTGATTTAAAGTGTAGCAGTGTTTCTATTACAAACTTGGGTGCAGTTGTGTTTGGTGAATAGATGATAAGGACTGAAATGTCATATTGATGGGCTTTTCCTTTGATGAGTATGTAATGTCCTTCCTTATCTTGTCTGATTAATTTTACACTAAAATCTATTTTGTCAGGTATTAAAATGGCTACACCTGCTTTCTTCTTAGGTCTGTTTGCTTGGATTTATTTTTCTGTCCTTTTGTGTCAAGGTGCTGTCTATCCTTAATGTGAAGGTGTGTTTCTTGGTTGCAGCAAAATGATAGACCCTGTTTTCACATCTGGTCCATTAGTTTGTGTCTTTTTATTGGGTAATTGAGACAATTTATATTGAGAGTTATTAATGAAAAATGTTTGTTGACTCCTTTAATTTTGCTTTTCCCACCTCTTTTGATTTGCTGGCTTAGGATTACTTTTTCTTTGGATTTTTTAAGTGTATGGTTAACATCTTCAAATTGAAGTTTTCCTTCTGTAGGCTGGATTTGTGGATAGATACTGTTTAAATTTGGTTTTATCTCATATTGACTTTGTTTTTCCATCTATTATGATTGCTGGCTATAGCAGTATGAACCAGTACTTATGGTCTTTTAAGTTTGTAGAACAATGTCCAGGCTCTTCTGGCTTTTATAGTCTTCACTGGGAAGTCAGATGTTATTTTATTAGGTCTGCCTTTTTATGTTGCTTGGTCTCTTCCTCTTGTGGCTTTTAATAGTCTTCATTTGTTCTATACATTTAGTGTTTTGATTATTATGTGCCAAGAGGACTTTCTTTCCTGGTTTAGTCTATTTGATATTCTGTATGCTTCTTGTACCTTGATGGACATTTTCTTTAGATAAAGGCTATTTTCTTCTATGATTTTGTTGAAAATATTTTGTGTCTTTGACCTAGGTCTCCTCTGCTTCCTCTATCCCTATTATTCATAGATTTGGTCTTTTCATGGTGTCACAAACTTCCTGTATGTTTTCAGCTGGAAGTTTTTAAGCTTTTAACATTTTTTGACTGAGGTATCATTTTTTTCTATCCTGTCTTCAATGCCTGAGATTCTCTCTTCCATCTCATGTGAGGTTTACTGCTGAGGCTCCTGTTCAAGTTTTCTAAATTGTTCATTTCTAAATTTCCCTAAATTTTGGTTTTCTATTATGAATCTATTTTTACTTTCAGGTCTTGAGATGTTTTATTCATTTCCTTTCCTGTTTGTTTGTATTTTCATAGATTTCTTCAAGGGATTTATTCCTCTTATCTTTAAAGACTTATATCATCTTCATAAAGGTTTTGTTAAGGTCCTTGTCTTGTGCTTCAGCTATGTTGCATTTTCAAGGCTTCCTTATATATGGTTGCTGGGATCTTGTGGGAAAATATTTTCTTGGTTGTTATTGGTTGTGTTTTTATGCCTCTGTCCAAAGCATTTATTTTTTGGAAGATTGTATTTGTAGAATCTGATATTTGCTCTTGTCTTTGTTAGGTGAGTGTTTCATTCTGCTCTTGGTTTCTGTTACCTTCTCTGGTTCTTAAAAGACTATAGTGACTGTGTGTTGCCTGATAGAGAATGGCTCTGGGGTCCTGATAGAAGAATGGGGAACCCTTCAGAAAGGTGGGAGGAAAGATTATGTGTATCAGAAAAGATGGGGGTCACTTTGAAAGCAAACATTTTATATGCACATAGGCTGTCTCTCCCTAAGGGGGGTTCAAGAGATCACTCCTGGATATGGGGAAGATCAGCTTTTTATTGCTCAGGAGTAGAAGTTTCTGAATGAGAGATTTGACAGGCAAATAGTGGGGTTACAAAATCAGAACATAAGCATAACAAATTGGTCATAACAACCTCCTGAAACAATGATATGATTGCAAGGTGGTCATAACAATGTGGTCATCTCAACCTGAAACAAAGACATGTTCTAAGGTGGTCATAACAAGGTATTCATAACAAGGTAGTCATAACAACCTCCAAAAACAAAGGCACAGTTTCCATTTTCTGGAACAGGCAGTACAGACTCATTTGTAGTTAATGTTACAGGCAGGGCATAGCTTATTTCTAGAAAAACAGATTTAATCATAAACAGGTATGAACCTAGTTTGGCTTTGCTATGTGATGGCTTTTTAGCCTGAGATGGAGGCGGGTTGGTTTATCAGAGTGAGGAGAGGCCCCAGAAGACAGTATGCTACAGAGCTGGGGATGAGACTGGGGGATTGGATTTGGAGGGATGGAGGGAGAGTGGAGATCTGAAGCTCGCCTATCAGCATTGCTGTCCTCCTTGATCCTCCAGCTCCCAGGTGATGCCTGCTGGCACCGGGGGCTGAGGCAAAGGGATGAATGGGGAGGAAGGTTGGAGAAGACATGTGTGATTCACAGAGATGGGGGAAGAAAGAGAGAGAGTGGGACCACAATAGACAGGGTGCTGCTGAGCTGTGGGTGAGATGAGGAGATGGGATTTGGAGTAGAGCAGGGAGAAGTGAAGATTAGCATTTAGTCTACTTGCTTCCCTGGCCAGTGTGGCCATCAGGTTCCCAGGGAATTCTGTAAATAGTTATAAAGTGTTATTTTTGTATGATCTACTGTAATTATTTTTGAGCTTATTTAAAACATGTATCACATTTCCTTGGTATCTCTTCCCTGAATGACTTTCTTTTGGAAGCAGTACTTTATATGATATCAGGAACAAGGTGTTTGTGTGGTAGGGGATGAGTGTGCTAGACATGAGTAGTGTAACAGTCCTCATGTAGTCAGTGCAGGGGGGTGCAAAGTTGGTAATGGGGGCCCTGATTTGTTTTAGCTGTCACTTTCAGAAGTTACCACCATCAGATCTCAGCATCCTCCCAAGTATCCCCTTGCCTGAGACACTGAAACCCAGCTTTGACAACTGATTCTGCAGGTAAACAGCACTGATGAGGCTTGGGGAACATGCAGAGATAAATCTGAGAGGCCCTGAACTGCACAGTTGTGTGCATGTACCTTATTCCAATGGTTCCCCCATGCATATTAAGATGAGAAGAAAGGGCTGAATATAGAATGATGGAAGATAGCTACCAGGGTTTGTATTGGAACTGAACTGACCCACTGAAATAAAGGGCTTC
Organism: Onychomys torridus; assembly: GCF_903995425.1. Lineage (NCBI taxonomy): Eukaryota > Metazoa > Chordata > Mammalia > Rodentia > Cricetidae > Onychomys > Onychomys torridus. Next base: position 13,569,373 of record NC_050452.1, on the reverse strand, counting down.
TTCACTAATTTTTGTGGGTAGAAGACTAGTAGTATTGAAGAAATATTATCCTGATTTTGACATTAATTATTACCATGGCAAAAATTTACATACAACAGAGGCCCCAAGCAATGGTGGTTTAAATAGAACAGGTTATACTTTTCTTTCTTATAATAATCAGAAAGCAGGAGAGAGAGGACATTGTGCTCTGCTTTACACAGATGTCTTAAAATCTCAGTTCCCTCTGTTTTATTCCAGTTTAAGAATATCACCTTTATATGTATGATTCAAAATGTTTTCCATGTCAGTGGTATGGAAAAGTAGAAAGTAAAAGGAGGGTAGTGGGTACCCATCATTAAATAAGAGAGTCTGAGGTTGAGTGAATCATTTATGTTTACATTATCTTGCTCACACTTGGTTGGGTATATGATCATCCATAGCTGTAAGGTATCTGGAAGTGCAAATTTTATTTTATTTTTTTGAAAGAAGAGCTTGGCATATAGTTTAGTCTAGCCTTTAACTCAAGCTTCACCTGACTAAACTCCCTGAGTGGTGGCATTGGAGGCATGTGCTACCATGTTTAGAAGTATAGTTCTTATTTTGTATCCAAATAAAATAAGGGGAGAATGGATAATGGTGTAGAAGTCTTTAATGAAATATGCAAATACTCTGGCACTGTTTTGAAGTCGGCCTGTCCACGCTCCATTCCAGAGGTAGGTGGCCATGTTGACACATGTGGAGTCTAGAGTGTGACACATGGTGGTCCTGGGCCTAAAGTCTTTCCCAGGTGAGAGGTTCCAATTTTTGCTCTCTACTGAAACTGCTTGAGGACATAAAGTTGTGAAAGGTTGGTCTAGATGCTCAAAGTACACCAAATGGTAATATACAGACTAGATGACTTCAAACCATACCCTAAGAGATATGGAATATGCTTACAGTTCCAGGAACAGTAGGTAGAAATGGAAAACAGGGATTTTAATTCTAAACTCCATTTCTTTCTTGATAACTCAACTAGAATGCCTCATTTTTACATATTTTATTGCTTTTTCTAACTAACATTTTCTTTTGATAAAATACAGAGTTTATGTCTCCAAGGGTCCATCAGAATTAAAATGCTTATAATTCAGAAAACAGATTAAGTGATGTATTAACTACTAATACCATAAAGAATAATTTTCCAGTGTAATGAGAAATTATCTTGACCATATTTTTGCCATTAAACCATTTACAAAGGAAATAAGAAGAAAATACCACAGTTCAAAAATAAGAAAAGCATAGATAGGTTCTAGTAGTCATTTTGAAGAAGCAATTGTATAACTTCATTCATGCATTCATTCATTTACTTACCCCTCCCCACCGTGTGTGGTTGCATGCCATGCAAGTACATGGAAACCAGAGAATGTGGGATGTCCTGCTCTGTCATTCTCTGCCCTAGTTCCTTTGAGACAGGGTCTTTCACAGAACCTGGAAGTTAGATGTGTAGTCCTCTCCTTCTGTTCATTTGCTTACATTCCAACTGTGAGATGAAGATCTCTCCCCAGGGACCTGACACCAGAACAATTGCATCAAGTGAGCCAGATGGTTATGCAACCTGACCTCTGTGCTTGAGGCTTCTCATCTCTTCTTACTCCTATTTCCTGTCACAATCAGTCATTGTCTCAAGCTTTAGGAGAGACTCTAGTAAAGACAACCTGCAGAACCTCCAGGGAACATAGTAGATACTAAGCTACAAAAATAACCAAATAAAAAGTAAACATAAACAGTATTTTCAGAGTAACAATTACCTCAAAGAAACTTAATCGGGGTAATGACAAGCTGGAAGCACTGTCTATGATCAGGAGGTGAGACCTGAGTGAGGGGAGAGGTGAGCTGTACAAACCTCCTGAGGAAAAGCATGCCACCATAATATGAGAGCAAATCAATGCTGTGCTCAGCGGTCACAGCACTGCAGAATCAGTGGGGCTGCGAGTATAAGCAAGGCTTTAAAAACATTATGTTTTTTACGACACAGAGAAGAGGAAAGAGGACTAGCAGAGGGGGATGGAGTTCTGTGCACAAACTGCCTTGGGTAGGTCAAGGCACAGCTATTTCTGGAAAGAAAGGGGGCTGAAAAGATGTGCCAGGGTTGGTAGGTTTGATGGAAAAAATTACTTGAAAAATTAGTAAAGTTTTTACTAAAAATCACTAAAAAGTCTTTTCTACTTGGTTCTACTTGTCAGTAAACTATCAGGTGAATTTTGAAGTAGGATGAGGTCATGAGAAAATGAACTTACCGGCAAATGTACACAGGGATTCTGGGTGGTTCTGGGGGTCTCTTTGAAATCTATAGTGTTTGGCTTATGTGAGATGGTTCTGCATGGCTGTATAATTTTCTCTACTATGCCTGGATGTCATGAAGGGAGAAACATAATGTTGGGTTCACTCATGGGAAAGGCTTTATCTATCCAATTGTGACCTATTTTCCATCCTTCACTGAGTGTGATACTTCAGAAAGTTGACATTTATGGACAACTCAGTGGATCTCTTGGCCTCTGGACTGGTTTTGGCTGGTGACAGACAGGGAGGTGATTAAAGTAGAAGAGACAGGTAGCTGTTGACAATTAGTTTATTTTCCTTTTCTCTTACAATGGCCTCTGGCTAGCCATGGCTCCAGTTTTCTCTGTGGAGGCTCAGCTCTATTGGGCAGCTCCCACCATAGCTTTGGTTTTTCTTAGTTCCCAGAAACTACCTTTTCTTTTTCCTGCAGGTTTATATGTAGTACCTGACCCTCTTTCTGGGGACTTGGAGTCATGCTGATGTTTGCTTCTAGCACCTCTCTACTTGCCCTCTCTGTATCATAATGCTCTTGGTAAGTTACTAGCTACTGCAAACATGCTTTGGGCATTGGTGGCGGAAGACTAACAGAAGGGCAGATGAACATGGTATTTGTGGGTACAAAGGGAAGAGGTACTGTAGGGAAGGGACTCTAAGTTCAGTGTAGAGGGAAATTAAGGGCATGGGTGGCTGGAAAGGCTGGGAAAGCAGCAGAGTAGGGCCATGGAAATTCCAGGAAGGCCTGTGATTTGGGGGAATGGGCTACTACACTAAGCTGAAAATTAGGAGGTCATTGTCAAAGGACAGGGTTCTTAGAGAAGGAAATTTGAGATTGATATCTTTATTGAAAATAGTAGGGGTTGGAGATTTAGCTCAGTGGTAGAGCGCTTGCCTAGCAAGCACAAGGCCCTGGGTTCGGTCCTTAGATCTGGAAAAAAAAAAGAAAAAGAAAAAAAGAAAAGAAAATAGCAATATCTTCATTAGTGGTTCCCAGCTCTGTCCCATATGTTAAAATTACCAGGGGCAATGGCAAAAAATACTGATGGCTGATTTCACCTTTAGAGAATCTGGCTACAGTGGATCTGATATGGGCCCTTTACTTTATAATCTTTATAAAACCGTCTCCAATAATTAAAATATATGGCTGAATTCAGGGACCACTGGTCTGGGGCCTGGCAGCAACTTCTGCATCAGTATATGCTAGAGGATATCTTTCTGTATGCTGTGAATATATGTTGTTCCCATTGGCTAATAAATAAGCTGCTTGGCCTATGGCAAAGCAGCTTAGAGGCAGGTGGGAAATCCAAGGAGAGAGACAGGAAGAGAAAGGCAGAGTCTAGAGAGAGACACCAGCCTGCTACCCAAGGAGCAACATGCCAACAGGCCGGTAAGCCCCAGAATACGTGGCAAAACATAGATGAATAGAAATGGGTTAACTTAAGATATAAGAGGTAGCTAGCGAGAGGCCTACCATAGACCACACAGTTTGTAAATAATATTAAACCTCTGGGTGATTATTTTATAAGTGACTGCAAGTCAATGGGGCTGGGCAGGACCTGAGGAACCTTCTGACTACACCTGGCACCCAACATAGGGAAAGACTTTCCACCAAAAACCTGAGAAAGCTTTAAAAAAAGATTCTAAAACAGCGAAAAAGAGCTTCCTAAATGTGTCTCTCAGGCAAGCTGTGAGCTACACTATGGCAAGTTCATGGTGTATGGGCTTGACCTACAGCATGACAGAGGTGTCTCCAAGCCACACAGCATGCTACATGGTGGATTTAGCTTTTGCTAGTACAGACCAAAAAAAAAAAAAAAAAAAAAAAAAAGGTTTCTGGGCTACATACTCCTTGATAAAGGGAAGCATAGACCCACTACCTCTCAGAGTTAGCTGACAGCATGGCTCCCAGAGCTGACAGGGAATTACCTCCATCATATTGGGAAGCTGAGGTAGGCAGAGCCAGCAGCCAAGGCTGTGGTTTCAGTCCTATCCATGTTGCAATTTAAAGCAACAGAGTCACAGAAAGACAGATTCAGATGGAATAAACCTTTAAATGTTTTACATTATGGGTAAAATGCATGTAGGCTCGGAAGAGAGAGAAAATGCAGTTATATAAAGAAATAGTTTTAAAAAATAAAGTCTTTAAAATGACAGTAAAAGTAATATAAAAATACGCCACATAAAGACGGAAATCACGCAGAGAGTCTGGGTTATATTGTCTTTGGGATTTTTAATTGCAGAAAGACATTTGATTGTAAAGGCTGCTGAGTTAAGCCAATATATATATAATGTATTTTGACTTCAAAATTTGTGTCTAAGAATATGTTGCTTTGGAAAAGAGGTTCCTCTTTTGTTTCCACAGAAGATGAGAACCTATGGATTGCTTCCAAGCTAATATGGTTTGAACAGTTAAGACCCCCTGAAAGGTCTCCAATGACACCATGACACAGATGACCCAACATCCAAGATCAGCTTCAAAGGAACTGTCTGAGATGATCCATCCTCACAGACTACAGCAAAGATTTAACTATAATTCTTAATTTCTAGCATCCACATAAGATTACCAATGCCTCCAATCAGCAGGAAGTAGTAGTAGGAGAAGCTACGCCCAAATTCCCAAAATATTATTTATAAATGCTTATTTTTATTTAAAGAATGTTGATTATAAATTCAATCTCTTTCTAAAGAAGAAAAGGGGATATAGATATGATAGGATAAAAGGGTAGATTATTGAATCTACTTTTAACGAGCAACAACTTATTTGAAATGTTTTACTTTGCTATGGATTTTAGTTTATTGATACAAATTTAAAGTTAATTTTGTTATATTATATGTATATTTCTACTCTTGTTTAAAGTATTATTTTTATACAGCTCATTTGAAATTATAATGTATAATTAAGAAATACAGATTAATAATTAGTCATCCGTGATAATCAAACTTACAGTTCTGTTAGTTAAATTTTCTAGGTATACATTAATATGTTTCAATTAGGTAGGTAATCTTCAAACACTCCAAAGACCTACAGAATATGGCATTTAAAATGTTGCAAAAACTTAGACTTTTTGGACAGTGAGACATGTCTGTTCCTGGCAGCACCAATTTACTTCAAAGAAGATGGGCATTGAAGAAACTCCATATGGAGTTTGCTTTCCTTATGGCAAAAGCTAGCCATTCAGACAAGAAACTGTTCTTCCCTGGACTGCTTGGCAAAATGTTGTATTGACTGGACATACAGGACCCATGGAAAAACCACCACTAAATTTTACCAAAACAAGGCGAAATGGTCCTCAGGTTCCTGCTTTGCAGAGGAGACTGCTATACATTCTACAGGACACAGGGAAAAATGACTGAGAGATTCTAGGCATATAGGCTGAAAATGGATGCCCCAACATTGCAGAGGAACTTTGGATGACTGTCCAGGCAGTTAGCTGTCTCTGTCATTCTAGATTTTTGGAAATTGCTTATAATATACTTCCTGTTTACACAAGTATAGGGTCTTTGATATAGTTGAAGACTAAATAATTATAATTATAGTTTTTCTTGGATATTACAAAAGGTAAGTTAAACATGAAACTTTAGACTCACAAAAATAGGATAGATGATAGAATATTTTCTTTAATTTTCCCAAATATGAATAGACTATATATTGTAACTGTAATTCTTACTTGATAACTGTTTTTTATATATAATTTTACTATATTAAAGGTAAAATTTTCCTTTTTGATTATATAGAAAAGGGGAAGTGCTGTGGAATGTGTTTCTGTACTCTGTGAATATATATTGTTCCCATTGGTTAATAAATAAGCTGCTTTGCCATAGTCCAAAGCAGCGTAGAGGCAGGTGGGAAATCCAAGGAAGAGAGACAGGGAAGAGAAAGGCAGAGTCTGGAGAGACACCAGCCTGCTGCCCAAGGAGCAAATGCCAGCAGACCAGTAAAGCCGCAGAACATGTGGCAAAACATAAATTAATAGAAATGGGTTAATTTCAGATCTAAGAAGTAGCTAGCAAGAGGCCTGACATAGATCATACAGTTTGTAAATAATATTAAGCCTCTGAATGATTATTTTACAAGTAGCTGTGGGACCACAGGTCCAGGTGGGACCAAAGAAACCTTCTGGCTACAAGTGTGCTATAACAATGTTTTGGGGAGAAGGCAGTGACTCAGATGCTAACCATGACTGGGCATGGGGGCACACACTATGATTCCAGCACCCCCAGAGGCTGAAGCAAGAGGATGGTTAATGAAGAGGAGTGCAAGGAGGAGGAGGAATGGGGGTGGACAGGGAGACTCCACCTCAGCTTCTGCTATTGACGTCAGACGATTTGGGTTTTATAAATTTTCTGGGCCAAAGATATCTCCAGGAAGCAACAGTCAACACCTAGGGGTGGGATTGCCTCTTGGTAATCTGTTTTGAGTCTCCTCTTTCCCAAACTCATTTCCACCCTCATTTCATCATTTGCTCTTAGGATTGCTTTGCTTCCAATTCTGGTGCTTGGAGACCCACATGTGTGTGAGGGTTTCTGCTGTGTCTTGCCTGGCTCTGATGTCTTGACCTTTACCAACTTTTAGCTTTCTTCTTTTACTTATCAAAACATCCCTCTCCTCTTCACTACTCCCGTAGGGAACTCTTTTGATCTGATCCATTTCAAAGGTCCATTCATGGACCACACTGGTATGTACTGGTGGTGGTGGTGTGGGGAGAGGTTCCTATATTTTAATGCACAAGGTAGGATGGGCAGCTGCACAGAATCATCCATATCTCTTCAGAATGGTGCATGTAACACCCCCTGGTTTGTAAGGAGAATAGGCTGCTGAAGCCCAAAGTTTTACACTCTCTTTCATCTTCTGAAAGCATGCCACATTATAGGGCCACTGACATAAAATTCTTTTCTATAGCTGAGCAGAAAACCTGCACATTTCTGATTTTGCTCTTTCCAGAGTTAATTTCTGCTGTTTAATGAGATTTGAGAATGAAGTCAGGCATGAGGAGGAGAAAGGTCACAGTGTGTGCTCAAAGGTATATTAACGACTGCTGGAGCAGACATCGCTCTCCTTTCCAAGAGGACAAAATTAAGCAGCAAATAGTAAATACATTCAACAGCACTTTATTGCAAGTAGGACCATTTACAATGAAATAAGGATATGAGAGTGGTTTCCCAGAGAAGATGGAGCTGCAAATAGAACACATCTTTCCGGTTAGCCTGTGAATGTGATTCCCACCAAGGTTAATGGCAAAGCGGGTAATGAAGAGCACAGATTCCAAAGCTGCACGGTGCCATATTGTATCACACAAAGGTAATTAATACTAGACACTCTGGCTAAATGGAAGCATTCTGCACAGCAGACAACCTAAAATTATGCACAATGCTTTATGACTTATCCCAATCCTGACAGGGTGACATTAGAGGCTCCCTCCCTTTCCATCAGGAAGTCTGCGTAGCAAAGAGAGAATGCCAAGCAGAAAGAAAGCAAGGGAGAGGGATTGCAGTTGTGTCTGGACATTGGTGTGTGAGCCTGGGCAAGTTGCTTCCTTCTTCTCTTAGGCTCAATTTCCTTATCATATATATATATTGGATTCAAATGTATAATCTTGAAAGCTTTTTAAAATTTAAATTTGGAGGCTGTCTGTACTCATTGGCAGGTCACCATTATTGCATTACAACAGCATGGTTGTAAATAAAAGTATGTCTAGGTAAAAGGCTGCGTCTTCAAATGCCGGTGTAAATGGGCACTGATTTACTTTTCCCTGTTGGTGTGTAAATGTGAAAAGGATGGCTATGTGTATCTTTAGGAATTCAATCATATTGTTATTGTTTACTTTTTTTTTGTTTAGTTGAATGTATCAATGCTGGGACCCAAACTCAGAACCTTTACAAAGCTAGACAAGTGCCATACCATTGAGCTACATCCTAGGAAGTCATGATTTGGGGATGACGATCTATCATTTTCTCATTATTCTATCATCAATGTTCATCTCGTCTCCTGTTTTTTTTTTCCTAACACAGAACCTGCCAAAAGTGAGCTCAGTTATGGATTAGAGACCTGAGATTAAGGAGAACATGTATGAAAAGGGCTCCTCTGGCTTATTGGCTGCTTTCTGTCCCTATGATGCAGCCTCTTTGTCTTATTCATTCTCAGACCCGCACAAGAGGGGAGCAAGGATAAGGCTGAAATGCTGGTGGAGGGTGAGGGGGTGGAGGTGGAGGATCATATTACACCCTTCACATTCATCTGTCTCCTTGGTTGTCCAGAGAATCCCCGGGTCACAGAAGTAAGTAAAGGGCCTTAAAAGCAGAGCATTTAGACAAATACTGTGTCCCAGGGATCACCCTATTGGCAGGCATTACCTTAGCTGAACAGCTTTGTCCCTGAGTCCAGGCCTATTTTTAAGTAGGTAGTATCCTGAGGGCAGATTTCCTTCTGAACGTCATCTCAGAACTCACTGGCTGATATATATTACAAATTCCAGGTACACTGTGTATCTCTCTTTATTCTTTCCTTGAACTCTTATGATGTGTTCTTCTTTATTTGCCCCTGAAAAGAAGAAAGAAAGAAAAATAACAAAGCACTAACCAATTCTTGAGGTAGATCTTAGGCCCTAGAAGCTATTTATGGTCCTTATAGAGAATTCGAGAAATCACTTGTGTTTCTCCAAATATACCTGCTTTTAAAAGACCTGTTCAGAGTAGAGGAGACCCAACAAGTTAGTTACAGCTTTATAAGCTAAATCTGCGGGTCTCATGACCTTGTCCTCTCCTCAACAATGGGAAGAGAACCTTGGAGGGCTGGCAGCCTCTGGGCCAAGTTATTGACAGGTGCAGCATTGTAGCTATTGATTGCACTGTAGGAGTGAATGTTTCATCAACCTTTAATTGAGCTGTTTCCTAACTAGAACCAGGTCAGCCTCCGCTGTGCTGCTCAGCTAAGTAGCTGTGCTTAAGCTGTGGTTGAGGCCTCCTTAATAGACTTTTAAATCAGTCCTGGAACTATGTACCTCTGTTGAGAGTGTTTATTAGCATCCTCCAAGAGTAACGATAGGAGCTGCTGCCTCATTTCCACCAGCTGATTTACAGGGACTAGGGAGGAGTTGGGTAACTATTTTTAATAAACTCCTTTTAAAAATGATGCTCATTATCTGGAATGTACACCAAGGATTTCATTGACAGCTTGGTAACCAATTAACAAATAAGTGAACCAAAGGCTGAATCCTGAAATCCTGGAATAACTACATCATTTCTTTTCCAAGGGAGAGGATGTGGTTACACAGGTATGGAAACATCGGCACTGTGTAATTTTAAGACTATCAAATCTTTCCCTTTTCTTGCTTGCTTCATTTCAAGAAACAATTTTACTTGGATGAGTCCATCATTTAGACTCAGTGTCCCTTCTGACTCCTTGGCAAGGACTTCTATACCCAGTTATAGAAGTGGGTATGCTGGTGAACTCGGCATTCACTGAAAGAATAAATTGGATATCATTGGATTATACTGTATAATGTCAGGTGATCTCCTTCTATTGTTAAGTTGGCTGGATGCTCAGACAGTCCTGATTTTATTTCCTGGCACTTATATCCTCATGGACTTATAATTTTTTGGAGGAATGGGAGACTCTAAAACATGACTCATCTGTTCCCATATTACCGTTCTTCCCTCTCTATTAAGGCATGACATACCCCTTTAATGAAACTGTAGCACAATGTGCTGTGGCCAACAAAAATCAAGGGGCCCTTCCATCAGTTACCAGTGATAGAAAAGTCTATTCTCATTTTGAACTCATGTTTCTCCTCCACAGCTCTTGACCTGGAGGGATCTGCAAGGGGCTGACAGCAAACAGTCAAAGGCAAAGGCACAACTGTAGAACACACTGGCTATTTACATACCTATTCGGCCTTGCCTTAGAAGCCACTCCTTATTGGTGGACAGCAGAGACCTATGGCTCCTATAGGTTTTAAGATGCATTAAGCAGAGATTGTCCTGGCAATGGAGACCTGCACTTTGTCTTTTAAGCAGATAAAAAGAGAGGTCAGTCAGAAGTAATTCCCTGGCTCCTCATATAAACAGTTTAACGGCTGTAGCAACATACTTGCTTGGAATTACTCCCTCAGATTCAATTCTCTTTTCCTGTTCCACTTGTAAAAATGGTTAGTGTCCTCTATAAACTGCAGCTCACGAAGGTACAGGGCTTGCTGTGCCGTTGTAGAATAAATGTTAATCTAATACAGGTTACTAGGTCAAACACAATCAGAGGCTTGTGGGGGAAGCACAATATGGCTCTGCTTCTTTTAACACCATACACCCGGATATTGTATGATAGGTTAAACACCAGTGAGCCACAGCAGGAATTTGCTTGAAAGTAAGATTTAGTTGAAAGGAGACAACATTGAAGTAGTGACCTAGGATTGACTTTGCCCTTCAAGAGAGCATTCTGAGACACTGACGTGTGTTGAGAAAATGGACTTCTTAAAAAATTGGGTTGTTCCAGAATTCCTTGGTCATAGGATGTATGGCAGCCGCAGCAGCTACAGCACTTCAGAAGGCTTCATATGTCGTCAACTGTGGCTTCAGTTCTCCTCATTCCCCTCAAATCCAGATGTGCACACAGATACACACAGACACAGACACACACACACACACACACACACACACACACACACAGACACACAGAGACACAAACACAGACACACACAGATACACACACACACACTTCCTGCTGTAGCTCTTTCCAGCATTCTATGTTAAAAGAATATAAAGAAAGATGTATCTTCCTCTCTATCTTTTCAAAGAAAAACTTAGGGGAAAAGAGTTTTTTTTTTTTTTTAATAGAATTTATAGCATTTAAAAATCATCTCTGTGTTGCGTGTGTGACACTTCTCAATCAGTGAAGCCCCCAGGACTCCATTTCTGTTGAAGGGCTGTCTCTAGCTCAAGCTGCAGGGCACTTTCTGAATGAGGAACCATTTCAGCCATTTCCTCCAGCCAGCTGCAGAGTCTAAGTGACCTATGACCACCTAAGACACAATGTCAAGAACTGCAGGGGTCATGATTAAGGCAGGTTGGTTCAGGAATGATGGCTGTGCATGGCCACAGTTTGGGAAGTAGCTGTATACGTTTTGTTGATTCTTACTCAGGATGGATTTTAAAAATGAAATAGAGTTCGCTGGGTTAATTCTGTGAATTCTTATGGAATTAAAAATGCATTTCACCACAAACTATATCTAGCTTGTGTGTATGCTTTTGTAGTCTTCTTAGGGAGCCACTGACATACCTAGGGCAATTTTCTTGTGTGTGTGTGTTCATAACAAATTTATTTATTTTTTTATTAAGAGATTTTCTATTTATTACCAAGGGCAATTTTCATTGGTAGTTTTATAATTATGAGCAAGCTAGTAGTCTAATTTATTCTGCCACTTACAGGAAACCCAAACAGAGATGAGTTTTTTTTTTTTAAATCAAATATCTACACACACTAATTTGGATAACACATGAAGAGGTCAAGCCAAAGCAGCCATCACCTCAGAGTTTCATTCATTTAGTAAAGGGACAACACACACACACACACACACACACACACACACACACACACCAAACAAATCTATAGAGCCTCATCAGAACTTTCTTAAAATTAAAGGAAGACCCATAAGCACATTTTCAACTGCCTTCAGGAGCAGAGGTGGGTTCTAGCTTGTCTCAGGGGTAGGTTGTAGTCTGTGTTTCAGGGGTGGGCTGTAGCCTGTGTCTCAGGGGTGGGCTGTAGCCTGTGTCTCAGGGGTGGGCTGTAGTCTGTGTTTCAGAGGTGGGCTGTAGCCTGTGTCTCAGGGGTGGGCTGTAGCCTGTGTCTCAGGGGTGGGCTGTAGTCTGTCTCAGAGGTGGGCTGTAGCCTGTGTCTCAGAGGTGGGCTGTAGCCTGTGTCTCAGGGGTGGGCTGTAGTCTGTGTTTCAGAGGTGGGCTGTAGCCTGTGTGTCCATGGTGGGCTGTAGCTTGTGTCTCAGGGGTGGGCTGTAGCCTGTGTGTCCATGGTGGGCTGCAGCCTGTGTCTCTGGTACACAGGTACAAGGTGCTCCTTGCTACAGCATCTTATCAGATATGAGCAGAAAAGAGAGCTGTGCCTTGATGCTGCCACACTTACTGTGAGAGTCTGAGAGCACCCTCTTGAGAACTCCTTGAGATTGAAAACAGCACTGACCAGGCCTTGTCTGTACAGGATACAGCCTAAGTGGCCCTGCAAAGCAGATATTTATAGCTGCTCTGAGATCTAGCAATTGTTCACTTAAGCATTTATTATAGATCTGCCAGCACATCTCAGCTTTGGCATCTGATCACTACTATAAACTGGGAACACTAAACCACACCAGCATCTGTGGAAATGGTGAGGAGCCCCCAATATGTGCAAAGTCCCTGTGGTGTGATTGGCTCACACGTGCTCAACAAGCTCCACACCACGTTTTCTTGAGATTCAAATTGGGATCCAAATTCTAACAGGCCATTCATTGCTGCATTAACTTTTCCTAAGGACAGTCCCTCGTGTGTGTATGTGTGTGTGTGTGTGTGTGTGTGTGTGTGTGTGTGTGTGAGAGAGAGAGAGAGAGAGAGAGAGAGAGAGAGAGAGAGAGAGAGAGAGAGAGAGAGAGAGAGGAAAGTTTGATCTATAAGTGTTACACAAAAAATTGCACAATCGTCAGTGCAATGGAGACTGTTCCGGCAAGCTCTCAGACAAAGCATTGCTTCTGTTGTATCGGAGAACCGGATAACTCTGAAGAAGTCTGGTGACAAAGCTCAGAACGGAGACCCAGTTCCTGTAAAGAATTTTATTGCCAGGTGAGCCTGGTATCAGGTGTTGAATGCAGCCTTACCACTTCCTCACAGTGTGACCTTAGACGGTGCATGCATCTGTACCTTGGTTGTTAGCTGCAAAATGTGGGTGATACGTCTATCTAAGTATTCTTACAGCTTCCCCTTCCTAGCTTCACAAGGGCTTTGGGCATTGGCCTATGTTCAGCAGCTGATCCACACTTTTCCATTTTCCTTTATCCCCATCTCGGTGCATTTTCTATCTGGCTTGAGGCCTTTGACACTGTCTCTTCTTTGGAGACTTGGTCTTATCTTTGGTATTATCAGATTTTTCCAGATGTTCCTATTATGTATTTCCCCCTTGACTGTCCTGCCCCTCCCCTGCTACCCCTCAGCAAATTCTTTATGAACTAGACGGTTTAAATGGAGGATTCCACAGGGATTTGGGGACTCAAAGGATGGATTCTTGTGAGGTACCTAAAATATTTGGCTTGTGTTTCTTTCCCTTTTCTGAGTAGAGTCAAATCATCTCCTGTAACAATGTGACAATCTCAAAAACTGGAACACAGGGAAAAATAACATTCTGTTGGGTTGTAGGGAGGGGCAATAAGATAATGATGACATTCCATTGGGCCATAGGGAGTGCCAATAAGATGATGAGGATTAGGAAATCTAAATCCTGTCATCTCCACCTGAAAGAAATGGAGGGCATGCCCAGCCAATGCCAATGGTGAGACTTGAAAATCAGAACCATCCAAGCATTCAAAATTACCTGTTACCAGGGCCACACACCTCACAGACACACTAAACAGAGACTACCCTGGTGATGCTTCAAAAGACTCATAAAAAATCTGAATTGTTTTAAAATAAGATGGAAAAAAATGGACTTTTAGGTAGAAGAAATTATTTTAATAAAAACCGTTAGCATATTAATGTCTATAGTAATTCAGTTCCAAATACAAGCAAATGCATTCATACATATATGAACACATACATGGCCACTATACAAAAGCAGAAGTTTCTAATGGTTCATGAAAGTTATATATACATGGCCCTGTTTGCTATGACTTTGTATCCATTGCCTTGGAAATGCTAGGTGCCAAAGGACACATCAGCATCTAAAATACATTCCTCTTTTCTTCTATTGGTTAGTGAGGAAAGCTTATGAGTAGACACACCTCAGCTGCTGACTTCTAAGAAAGAGAAAGGGATTACAGCTATTACAACTGAAATGTGATTCTTCTCATGGCAGGGAGGCAACTGTGGTCCAGGAGACTCAGCCTCAGAATAGGGGAAAATCCCACAGGTATTTCCATGTACACCTTCTCCTATGACCTCAGAACTGAGGTACATCTTGTTACCAGCTGGGGGGAAGTTCCAGGCAAGAGCCTTGTCAGATGTTAAGTTACATTGGTCTTCCTATGCATCATGCACTGTCTCTGCATTCAGCCTTGAAGCTTCTTAGATATATGGAATGTAAATGCCTTTATCTTCCATTTAATAAGAAGATAGAAAGCCATGGGCTTTTCCACCAAAATTACCTTGAGTGTCAGAATCAAAGCTGGACCAACAGTGGGGAAGTCAAAATCCCTGAAACCTGTGGACCATTGCAAGGGTCAAATGCCTGCCCTTCTTTGGTGACTTCTATGCCCTATTTCATATCTTTTGGAGAGTTAAGTTCCGCCTGGATAATTTTAGCCCATCTGGAAGAAGAGAGCTATTGTGTGACACAGTGTGGCTTCTAATTTCTTCACAACTTTATGAAACTGATCAGTTTCTTTGCATAAAATCTTAAAACGGTGCCACAGACTCTTTAAGCCGAAGAAGGGCTTTGAAAGCAGTTCAGGAAATTACCGTCATGAAAGCGATTTCCACATGTGTCTCACAATATTACAACCTCCCCCTTCAGGCGCTGCTCTTTTCTAGACGGTAATAAGAAATGAAAGAACGGCTTATTTTCTTTTTAAAGTGAGGTGCGATGTGTGTGGGGGGTTCTCTAAAATCTTATGTATGAAGATCCTGTGCAGTCCATTAGAAGTCTTCTTTGACTTCAGGACCCAATGTGTGTTCTCAGTTTGCTGTGACTATTCCATGTCATCTAGGTCAGGAGGAATTTTGTGTGTATAACTGAAGTGCAGGGTGCATCTTAAACAGAGCATGTCCTAAGAATGCAGAGAGTCAGTAAACCTTGTACCTGCCTAAGAGGAACCCCTTCTGATAATACCGACACCATTTTCATCCAATAAAATAAAAGGGAGGGTGGAATGGCACACAAAAGACTTCACACAACTCTTTATTTCCACTAGGAAAAAGAATTACACCACCGTAGGTCTATCTGCCAAATGTTGTTGGGGTCTCTGCATTACAGTGGCCATTCAGTGCCAGCCCTGTAGACCAGGGTAGCCCCTATATCTGTGTAATGACTCATAGCCATCTCCCTGAAGGCCTTGAGGAGTGAGATTTATAGCTGACTTTAAGGGGAAATGCCAGGACACACAGCACATAGTTTTGCTCCTGAACTTGGTCCTAAAACTCCCAGAGAGTCTCTTTTCACATATAATTTCTGAGTGCTGCTGTGTGACCAGATCTAACATGGCAGGTGTAAGCGGAAGGATGAGGATACACTTCTGTCCCTCAAAGATTTCACAGTCAGGTAAGGAACACAGAAGTGGATGGAATAAATGTCAACATGGGCTGCTCACTGATGTGTAATATGGGCAATGAAACACTGCTAGGATGGAGTATGAACGGGGGTAGGAACTAGGGCTTGAAAAACAAGAAAGCTTTACCAGCTGGGTGGTGGCGGCACACGCCTTTAATCCCAGCACTCGGGAGGCAGAGCCAGGGAGATCTCTGTGAGTTCGAGGCCAGCCTGGGCTACCAAGTGAGTTCCAGGAAAGGTGCAGAGCTACACAGAGAAACCCTGTCTTGAAAAAACAAACAAACAAACAAACAAACAAACAAACAAACAAAAAACAAAAAAAGAAAAAAAGAAAAAAAGAAAGCTTTACCTGGTAGAGAATGTAGGAGGGCATGTGAAGCCAAAGAAACACCAACAGAAATCATGGACAGGTTTGTGTGTGTGTGTGTGTGTGTGTGTGTGTGTGTGTGTGTGTGTGTGTGTGTGTGTGTATTTGGAGTGCAGGTGGGTCTGCAGAGTATGGGGTATCTTATGCTCTGCACATTAGATGTCTCCAAAGATATAAAGACAAGTCAGGTCCTAGCAAGTCCCCCCAGTCTGAAATACCTAGGATGGAAGACACAGGTGTGTGACTAATAGCATCATGAAGCAGCTCCTCTGAGGGATACTGTGAGTGTGTCTAGGAAGAGCTAATAGGATTGGGCAAAATGAGAGCCAGGGAAGAAGACAGCTAGAAAGGCAATGATTTCGGTATTTCAAAGACATTACTTACTGATGATAGAATCACAGCCACAGTGTGTTTGTTCCTTGTTCAAAGGTATTTTATAATGTTTTTCCTCCAATTCAAAACAACAATGATGTGTTACAATTTTACTCACACTTCAGGAGTGTTAAGTTTGGGATTCTGGTTGAGTGGTAGGGTATTTGCCTAGCATACACAAGGTCCCAGCACTGTTCATAAAATAAAATAAGACCAAGTACATGTTGGTGTACTAATTTATCAGATGTCTGCATAAATGCATATTAGACCAAAGTCAAAACCAAATGTATATAATTGACTTTTTCTCTAGTCTAAAACCCTGTGTGTAAGATTGGAGCAGAGACTGAGTTTAAAATGTGAACAAATTCTGGCACCTGGGAAAGTTTCACACACTTTTCAAAAATTCCCAGTAACTTTAAAGTAGCAGAAGAAAGACAATTTGTTGGGATGAGGCATTCTGGAGGAAGGAATAATGTCTACAGTCAGTTAAGTCACAAGCACAGGAATAGGTGGCTAAAAAGTGTCTACAGTAAGCACATCGATGGTGAAGGATGGGTTGATTTAGAGACAGAAGGCCAAGGCAGTTATTTACTGAGCACTTACTGGGTAGTCCACATGGCCTAAGCCTTGTGCAGCTATGAACTCATTGCAAGTTCTTAACAGTCTCATGAAATAGGCGTTTTTATATTTATTTGTAGCTGACCAAACTGAGCTTTTATGCTTTAACTAATGTGCCAGGGGTTACAATAAGTGGTACCCAGTGCCTGTATGTTCAATCCTTTTACCAAAATAAATCTTGATGAGAAAAGGAAAGAAAGGAAAGGCATTTGTGAAATCTTCCTTTATTCTCTGAGTTACAGAGACTGGGTCACAGGATGCTTACTTCTAAACGGTGAGGTGAAGTCAGAGAAGTCAGTCTGTCTAGGAGCCCGTGGGCAGGCTTGCACAGTGATAAGGAGTCAGGGAGATCATCCTGAGTTCATGTCCCTCAATAACTTGTAAACTGTGGACCTTTGGACACAATTCTTTACCTCTACAAATCTCAGTCTTTTCCTGTTTAAAATGAGTAAGATAATAATCCCTTTATATCAGGATGGGGGGTAAGCCAATGCAGACAAGGAATTTTGCAGTTGCTTAGTTCATAATGAGAAGTCAATGTAACTTAGTAATTTTTTGATACTGTGAATTAAATGCAGGATTTAAACAAATACTCTACCACTAAGCTATATTACAAGTCATATTTCGCTAATTACAGTGAATGAGGTAATGTCATTACAAAATTTGTGTTGTATGAGTTTATGGTTTTTGAAAATATCAGTTACATTAAGATATAGTATGACTCAATGGATGGCTGAGATTTAATTGTAAATAACAAATCCCTTTGTTGAAATTAATTTTGGGCCCTTAATTGATAGCAAGTGATCAGGTATAGAATATGTTTTACAGAGACTATCTGGTTCAAAATCACTCATGTGAAGCCTCCTGTGGCAAAAAATGCCCTTGCAGTATTTAAAGATAAGAACACCTGTCTTTGCCCTTTGAGACCATAGTATGTTGATGCAGAAAGACACTTTTCTACAGCCTTCCCTTCACCCTGGGCTAGATACCTTGGGGCTGTTTTATGTCACATCACAGAAATCTGAATTAGCTTAGGCCTGCTTTTATTTTGTTCTTATACTTAAAAAAAAAAAACCCTTCATTTTAGTGATTTCTGTTTTATTATATTTAATATTTCTTAAAGCTGCAAGTCAGGGGAGAAAAATAGACACAAATATAACTTTTAAAAAGTCCAATCTCTGACTTTTCTTGTAAATGTACCTTATGCTAATTTTGACATGTATTTTCTTTAATTTAAATTTTTATGTATGAGTGTTCTGTCTGCATGTAGTCCTGCATGCCAGAAGAGGGCATCAGATTCCATTATAGACAGTTGTGAGTCACCATGTGGTTGCTGGGAATTGAACTCAGGATCTCAGAAAGAGCAGCCAGTGCTCTTAACCATCTCTCTATCCCTTGATATGCCTACCTTACAGTAGCATTTGTTTTATCAAAATACAATAAAAATGCCACAATTGGCTTATGCAAATATTCCTTTTATGTTTTGAAAGAGGTATATTTGGCCATTTCATACTCCCAAGCAGTTTAATTCCAAGAAGAGATGGAATCATGAGAACTCTGGGCCTAGGCTGTGGTGTATGCTGAGTAGGGAAAGACACCCTTTGCTGGTTAGACAACCCAATTAATAGTCATAAACCTAAGCCAAACCAAACTAAACAGCAGCTAGTATGCATTGGACATTTTACCAGGAGAGTATCCTAACACACTTACTTATTTTAGTTCTTAAATCAGCTCAAAAAGTGAGAAACATTATTTTCAGCACCATTTTATATAAGAGCCACAGCAGGGGGCATACCCAGGTCTCACAGGGAGTAACTGTTTGGGGGCAGAACTTAAAGTCTGTTCTTAACATCCTGCCCATCAAGGTAGGCTTCTTCCTTAAAGCTTAATCTCAGGAATGTGCTGTGGATATCACTCTGTGTAAATAAAGTTCTGATTGGCCAGTGGCCAGGCAGGAAGTATAGGCGGGACAAGGGAAAGAGAATTCTGGGAAGTAGAAGGTTGGAGGGAGACACCGCCTACCGCCGCCATGAAAAGCAACATGTAAAGACACTGGTAAGCCACAAGCCATGTGGCAAAGTATAGACTAACAGAAATGGGTTAATTTAAGATAGAAGAAGTAGATAACAAGCAGCCTGCCACGGCCATACAGTTTGTAAACAATGTAAGTTTCTGTGTGCTTTCTTGGTTGGGTCTGAGAGACTGTGGGACTGGTGGGTAAGAGAGATTTGTCCTGACTGGGCCAGGCAGGAAAACTCTAACTACAGGAATGTAACAGGCCAAGGCCCCCTTTAATTATGGTGTGATATCTGAAGGCTGTCTGGTTAGAGGAGGATGGAGAAGGACTTCATTTAAGTCAGAGTTGTTTTGGGTGCATTCCCAGTGGAAAAGTCTCTTTTCTTAAATATAAGGCAATTCTTAGAATAAATCACCTCACAGTAAGAAATGGTGTTAGAAGACAATTTTGCAAAAATAGAAAAATCTACTCAGGTTAGGGGAGAGTGGCAGCGTTTGAAACTGCTGTGGCTGTGTAGATCTGTGCCCCCAGGACTCAGTAGGAGGAGCAGTGGGAGAATTCTGTATAACATAAATCATGGATTTCACTGAATTTTAAATGTCAACCTACAGTCCTCACTGTTGGATGAGAAGGAAAGTAACCAATCTATGAAAATGGATTGGGGGAGGGGGCATTATCCTGCAAAAGAAGGGGCTTTGTGGGGACCCCAGACAGCTACCAGGCAGAGTTTTAGTAAACAATTGGTGGGGAAGGATGTAAGATGAAATGCTAAATGGTCTTATTAATAAAAACAAAACCCAAAGCCAGATATTGGGAAGTGAAAAGAAGCCAACTATGTTTTTACTGCTAGAAAATCCTCAGCCAAAGAGGGAGCTACTTCCTGTTTACTCACACCTATACCTTTCTGTGTCCTTCTATCCTACTGCCTCTCTCTGCCCAGCTACATCACTTCCTGTCTGTCTGTACAAACCTCCAGACCTCTATGGCTAACTAGCACTGGGATTTAAGGTGTGTTCCACCATGCTTGGCTCTGTTCCCAGTGTGGCCTTCAACTCACAGAGATCCTGGTGGATCTCTGCCTCCTGAATGCTAGGATTAAAGGCATGTGCTACCACTGCCTGACCTCTATGTTTAATACAGTGGCTGGCTTTGTCCTGTGATCTCCAGGCAAGCTTTATTTATTAGAGCACAAATAGAATATCACCATGGAGAAATGGGGTGTTAGCACCCAACTTTCAACTGTTTCTACCTGTGTATGAGTTACATTTTCTGTGTCAATTATGATAGATTGAGATGCACTGAGTCCCTGTGATGATCGACATCAGCCCTGAGGTCTAAGTCGCCCTCTCAATTTGCTAGGAACTCACTGGTGTGCAGGAACTCAACTTATATTTGCCTTCACAAGTTGTTTCTGGGGAGATGGAGACCAGAGAAATCCTCCAGTTCTGCTACTGTTTCTTCTCAAATGGGCCACACCTTACCAACACTAAGGAAAGACTTTCTGGGGGGCTTACAGGAAGACTGTTTAACACATTTCATTCTCGAGATCATGTTTCCTTTCTTGGTCAGACCTGGCACTTCTGTGTGATCCCTCTTCCCAGTTCTTGCATTTCAGAATTTGAATGTCTAAGAGCTCATTTGAAACCCAGTGCCCTTTCCTAAATAGTGAGTGGCAGTGTGGATTTGAACCACACTGCTTTCCTACAAAACTCACTGTTTGGCTTTCTTTGCTCCAGGCGTACCCTTCATAAAACTGGATTTTTTTTTTCTTATTTAATTTGCAAGAGAGCAAAAGTTACACCAAGAGTCACACACATGAAAAAAAAAATACTTGAACCATTCTTTTCTTATTCTAGAAATACTTTATGCAGCCAGTGAAAGATGCTGATGGTATCTTTTTTAATATTCTGAAGAATAATCCTATTAAATAAAAAACAAGGAAGCTGTTATACCCGAAAGGCAGAATTACCCAAAGCCGACAGGGGTCGAGTTACTTTGCAGAACCCTAGCTGTATGCTGTTCCTATCATTCCATCAAGGGCTGGTGAATGAGAAATAATTTGTGGCTTCTGCTCATCTCATCATGAACTTTGTTCTGTGGAATTAGATACAACTTTGACAAATTAGAAAAGGCTCCTGGGTGCCCCACTGTCCCCAGAGAAGTACAGTCCACTGATTGTGTGCTGGTCTTCTGTGCTCCTGCCATGTCAGGCCATCAGCGGCCATCAGTCCATTGAGCAGGCTTTTTAATAAGCTAGTCTGTCACCACCAAGTTCTTCCGATATTCCGACCTTGAATTAATCCTCAGGACATGCCGACTTTCTTCTATGTTTCATTTGTGGCAAAAGGCCCTCAACAGAGAAAGAAATATCTCCTTTGTTTATAGAGCATGGACAACAAAATTAACCTTTGAGATTAACCATGGGTGAGGATCATGTTTTATCTTTTCCCCAAGACAGTGGGGTAGGATTAGTACTTGCCTAAGGGAGTGAGCACAGACTGCATTTTCTCTTCTGGATGGATATGGCTAATGGAGGGTGTGCTTTCTTTTTTCCTCTCCTTCAAGTTGATTTCAGGTCTTAGAAAAATGACAGAGATATAAAATATCAACATATAATTGATCCCTGATAAGTCTCAAGACAAAAAACTTATCTTTGTCTAAAAGCATATGACTATCCCTGTCCAGTGCAAGTCTTGGAGCCAACATTGTCCTGATGCAGAGCCAGGGCCATGAATGGGACCATAAAGAACCATATTTAGGGGAAGTGTGTTCCTTTGTTTGTTTACACAGCTGTCATACTCATGGTTGACAGTGTCAGGTAGGAAGCTGTGGTCCTGTAGGATATAGGCAATACCAAGCTAGTATGCAATCCTTTTCTGGCTTTTTATTTTTAAACATAAACCATTAAATAAGATGAACAAGAGATTTATGCTCTTACCTCTAAGTGGCATAATCAAGATGCAGCTGGACTTAGACATACAATTATTTTCAAAGTAAAATTGACACAAACAGCAACAATAAACAAAGTTTGTTTGTAGACAAATTTATGGTGGGACTTGGTGGGATGTCAGCTGTATTATGAATGTCATCCTTGGTCTCTGGAACTTCTTGAAGGATAAAGCAACATGAAATCAAGATTGTGTTAGTTCTGCTCTTGAAAAGCCCCCAAATGACACCACTGTTTCCTGCTGAGAGCACGAGCCACTGTGTGTGTGTGTGTGTGTGTGTGTGTGTGTGTGTGTGTGTGTGTGTGTATGTGTGTGTATTTTGTTGTTGTTGGTTGGTTGGTTGGTTGGTTTGGTAAGAGCTTCCCCTTATAAATAGAATTTGATCATGACAAGATACCACCACCACTAAGGGCCAAAGTTAGGTACCCAGCTTCATGCCTAGTCCTCCTAAAGAGGCAGAAATGGATCTGGAACTTGGAGCAATGATTTATCCTGGTTTAATCACTTCCTGAAGCCAAGTTCTTCTTGTATTAGAAATTCATTCTGATTCCCATTTCTGAAGATTTGATTGGATTCTAGGCATCTTATCTTTTAGAATTGTGTTACCTTTCATCAAGTAGGGTCATTTTTCCTATTCTCTCTCTCTCTCTCTCTCTCTCTCTCTCTCTCTCTCTCTCTCTTTCTCTCTCCCTTCATTCTTGCTCATTTTATTTTTCACTCAACAGTAGCAATGACCATAGTAGAATAGAGAGGATTGTGCTGTAGGTGTAAGACTAGGGTTATACAGAGTGGAAAAATGACCACATCAGTCCCCATGAGCCAATTACATAATGCTCAAAGTTTCAGGGTAATGAAAAAGAGGCATGTGTTGGGATCCCCAGCTCCCCATTATCATCATCTTGAGCTAGGTACTTATCGTGTGTTGTGCTGGTTTTGGCTAAGGAAAGTGCTTTGAGGAAGCAGTTTTTAAGGCTCACTTGACGTCTCTGGAAGGCAATAAAGATTTCTATTTGCAAGTAGCCCTCTTTTTTGTGGAGTGTGTTTTGTTGGCATTGTCAACTCCAGCAAAATAATAGCTACTTTATTTTCTTTAGTGGGAAGAATAGCAGGTCTATTTCAGAGACCCGGTTTCAATGTGGATATTTTACTTTCTGGGTATGCTATCTGTTCAAGTCATTTAACTTCCTTCTCAATATTCACATTAGCTGTGTGGAGTTAATGCAGTCTATTAAACACTTCTAAAGAGCTGCTGTAAAGGCCAATGAGGAACAAGTGATGAAAGGCTTTGCTTTACTATTCTACATGGAAACTAGCCTTTGAAGTACATTTATAGCCTAGGTAGATATCTTGGACCACAGAATGCTTAAGCACACAACATGTAGACTTGAATTTATTTGGCTATTCTACCAATTATCTGGAAGCCCTTTGAGAGTGGAAACACAATTGACATCTTGTATATTTTGTTTTATTTTATTTTATGTGTATGGACATTTTGTCTGCATGTATGTCTGTGTACCATATGCATGCAGTACTCTTGGATCACCCAGAAGTGGAGTCACAGATGGTCATGAGCTGCCTGTGGATACTGGGAATTGGACCACAGTTTTTGGAAAAACATCCAGTGAACCACTGAGCAATCTGGTCATCTTGTATTAATGAAGCTTAAAGCCCAGCTCAATGGCTCAATCCTAGTAGACAACTGGCCAAGGAGATCAGATGTTTGGCACATTTAACCCTATCATTAACAGGGATACTCAAATGTATACAAGAATTGTGAATGCTTGTGCTCCTCATGAAAATGTGTGTTAAAATACCTTTTGAACCAATTTTCACACATTCATATGACAAGATTCCCTAGATAGGATTTCCCTCTAAGTCTGATGAAGTCTAAGGAAACTAAAAATAAAGTATAATAGAAAAATACAACTGCCATTCTTTCCCCCAAGTTTATCATATGAAATACAAAGCAAGTGCTGATGTAATGGGAGCTCTGCTAAAACACTCAACTGTATAATCATACCAACTGCCTCCAACATACTGGTGTGACCAGAAAAGCTCAACTGTATAATCACACCAACTGCCTCCAACATGCCAGTGTGGTCAGAAAAGCAACACTCTTGAAGGTGAAGTCAAGAGTATCAGGTGTGTCAGCCCAGTAGACAAAAGAGCACAAGAAAGTATGTTCTAGATTCTTCGGGAGTAGGGACCAATCTATAACATCAAACCGACTTTTCTCCACATGCAAGGTCACTTTGCTCACCCTGTTCTGAGGAAGAGACAGCATGGACTTTCTTTCTAATCTCTTCCACCCTCCTTCCACTCATATCTGGCATTTTCCAATGAGATTTCCAACAGATATGGGTTGTCTGACAGACATTACAGTGTGATGATTATGTGTGCCCGACTTTTAGTATATAATTAAACTAAATCAAACTCTATCAAAGCAGCAGGCATAAGTTGACTTTGAGACACAGAAACAAGGGAACTGAGTAAAAGCAGAGTCTCTACATCATTCACTTCAGCATTGCAAAGCAGTATGAAGTGTAATCAGAGATATAAATCACAGGGCCCATTGTAGGAAGAGGCAGGGAAGAAAGTCATTAGAACCTCTGATTTGGAGAACTTTTAAAGGCAGAAACTGAAGTCAATCACTTCTACAGAAACCAAAAATTCTTCAATGATGAAAAAAATGGGAAAAAATACTTATGTAAGAACTCCTTCCCCATACACCCATGCCAAGGGTTGAACCAGGCTTTGTTTAGTAATGCCTGTTTCTAAGTTATTTTATTTTCTTAAGTACAATCTAGATACAACATATTTATATTGTTTCCAAATTATTTCATGTTGACCTGTTTTTACTGTCTCCAAAACCAAATCCAGAAAACAAAATATATTTCACATCTATAAAAATGGAAGGGAAGTATTATTTTCCTACTAGCTATAAAAGTAGAATTTATTTACTATGGACCTATTAGGAAAATATGAAAAGTTACATAAAAGAGAAGCAAAATTCCTCTATAGTCCCTTGCTTTGAGAATTTTAAGTTCCCCTGTAGCATGAATCTTAACAGGTCTTATTAATAAAAACAAACCTGGAGCTGGGTATTGGGGTGAATGCTGGAAGATCAGAGAAGCAGAACAAGCCACAGCTACCTCACCTTGCCAATTCCTCAGCTGATTCTGTTTCCTCAGACTGGATGCCTCTCAGCTGAACTGTGTTGTTCAAAAGCCTAAAAGCATAACCAGCCTAATTCCTGGTCCTCACGCCATATATATCTTTCTGCTTTCTGCCATCACTTCCTGGGATTAAAGGCTCACTTCCTGGGATTAAAGGTGTGAGTCACCATGCCTGGCTGTTTCCAGTATGGCTTTAAACTCACAGAGATTCAGATGGATCTCTGCCTTCCAAGTGATAGGATTAAAGGTGTGTGTGCCACCATTCTCTGGTCTCTATGTCTATCTAGTGGCTGTTCTGTTCTCTGACCCCAGATAAGTTTATTAGAGTGCATAATATTTTGGGGAACACAATACCACCACAATGACCAATATCTTAATAGTTTTTAGTTTTTAGATTGACTCTTGTACTGTGATTTTTTCTTTTACTTTGTGGTGTTTCATAAACATTATATTACTTCTTAAAATAAGACTTGAAATTGCTTAATATAAACCTGACAGATGTACAAATAATGTAGTCTTTAATAAGGTTAATATTTTTAAAATTCAGTTGTCTCCAGTGCTCAATTATTATTTTCCAAATAAAATACATAAATGAACAACAAATATTCTACACACATTACTGACTTTTTTCCTTGTGCCAGAATCCAGGAGGAGTTTCCTCAATATAGGCTATAGACAACTTCAATGGTCAGTTACCTTATAAGACAAAGATTCATCCAGAAGGACAAGCAGGCTAGGCCACAAGTGCCCTGGGAACCAGGAAATAAACCTTGTATCTACCCTGGAAGAAGGTAGGTACTCTTCAGAGGATTATAGCATGGACCTCAGGGTAAAGGAGCAAAATCATAAAATGAATGAATCTAAATATTTTTCATGTTTCTATGTGAACAAATGGGAACAGAAGAAAAACTGTCAAAACTGTGAAAAGCCATTGTGGTAGTTTGAATGAGAATGACCCTCCACTAATAGGATGAAAGGTAACACTTGCTTATCAGGGAATGACACTGTTTGAAAAGAGTAAGAGGTGTGGCCTTGTTGGAGGGAATGTGTTACTGGAGGTGAAACTTGAAGATTCAAAAAGCCCATTCCAAGCCCAGAGTCTCTTTCTTCCCGTGCCTGTGAACCAGGATATAGCTCTCTGCTACTTCTCTGGCACCATGTCTTCCTGTATGCAGTCACGTTCTCTACCATGATGACAATGACTGATCCTCTGAAACAGTAAGTAACCCCTAATTAAATGTTTTCCTTTATAAGAGCTGCTGTGGCCATGGTGTCTGCTCACAGCAATAGAGCACTGACTGAGACAGCCATTGTATATGGAAGTGTAATAAGCCAACTTTAAAAAGGCAAATGAGCACATTAGAGAAGTCTGTTTATCCAGATTCATCTAGACAGTGGGTATCTTCTCCAACAATGACTTCATTCAAGATTCCAACCACTCTCCTTCCAAGAACAGCTATCCCATTCACGCTTTTGAATTTGATAACTGACAGCTGGGCAAGCTAGGTTGACTGGATAATTTCCCAAAGTCTGTAAAATTGTCTTTTATATAAATAGAATACTTCTTCAGTTACAAGACATTGAAAACTCTGACTCATATTGGCTTAAGCAAAAGGATTTTTGTTGGCTCCTATACCTGAAGTATTGTAAGAGAGACTGTGGGTATGATTTGATTGGAAACTTAGGTGTTATCATCAGGATCAAAGTCTTGATTCCTCTTTGTCTGAGTGAGCTCTTCCTTCAAGCTTGCTACCCTAGTCCCAGACTCACTTTGCCTTGAGCTGTGCCCCAGGTTAAAGCACAAGCTTGAGTCAAATATTCAGGACACATTGTCTCTTGGTTCTCTCTCACCTGACTTGTTTAGGTCCCAAATCTATCACTGAATATTCAGTGACTGGCCTTGATAACATATCCTCCTAGTCAATTGTAATTTTGAGTTTTTCTCTGGATCCAGAAGTGAAGTCTATATAAGACAGGGCAAGGAACTGGTGCATTATCTGGAAATACTTCCAGATGAGGATATCAACACACATCTACTAACATTTCACATTGTCTGAGTCTGAGATTTTTAACTTGTTGGTTGTTATGGAGATAAATTCTACTAAAGGAAGAATGGATGGTGAAGAAGAAAGAAGGAAGCAGAGTAAAGACACAGAAAGATGCTGCTGGCCTTTCTCATGGCTATTCTGTTTTTGCCTCTGGTCTGCAAATTCCCCATGTGCTTATAACAAATCCTTTTTATGTTTAGCTCATTCTCAGTTGTTACTTCCCTATTTGCATCCATGGAGATGTAGGAAGCATCTCTAACCTTCCTCTGATGCTGCCTGTTTTTATTGTCTCCCTTTGCCTCACATGTGGAGCTTCCTTTTGGTAATTTTTTTCCTTCTATTAAAGGTGAGCTCCTCAGTGCCTTGAATGAGTAGCAAGGAGGATCAGAGAGCACAAGGAGATGACCATGAATCTAAGATGAGCTGTCTGTAGTCTATAAGGTTACTGATATGGTGTACGGAAGATGTAGATAGCACTTTCTTATAAGATGCTTATCTGTTCCTTAGCAGAAAGGAGGCACAATCTTCAAATAGTTTTTTTTCTTTTCTCCTTCCCTCTGGTGCCATGATGTGATTTTATATGGAATACTTTGCCCTTTTTTAATTAAACAAAGTTCATAAAAGTGTCCAGGTTGACATGCAACACCATGACAAACCCTAGTGGACTCTGTCAACCATATTATTCCATGTTACATTAAGGGGCATACTGTAAAGTGATTGATTCCCCATGGGACAACACATCGCAATGGGAACTATCTCAGAGATAGAGAAATAGCAGAGAATATAAAGTCACAGCTGGAAAGTTTTTGAGTGCTGGTGGGTTCCTGCATGCTGAGTGCTGTTGGGTTCCTGCATGATAAATGCTGGTTTCCTGCATGCTGCCTCTTTCATCTGTCATTAGGCAGGAGGCTGTTCCATTCTTTAGGTGTGGGTAAACTGTGAGTTTGAGTTGAATATTTCTGAATCTCTTTTCAGTGTTTTTAGTAATAACACCTTTCTATACTTTGAAATTGCTTTCAGTATTTTCATATCAAAAGAATCCTATCCTAGCTCATACATCTTTTTTCTTTCAAATTTCCAATATTTTCTGTCTCTTATTCTTCTAAAGCGGGAAGCAGAAAAAAGTATCTAAACAAACCACAGTATACTTTTTTACATTTACGTAAGGTCCATGAGAGCACACGTAATGAGAGTTTGTTGAATGAGTTGCTGATCAATATTCTTCTTTGTGACTTGTTTGTGTGTTTGGTGTGGCATTTAATAAAGCACAGTAAATGTATTGATTTCTTAAGAATTCCCTAGCAAATAATCACTAACACAGAGGTTTAACAGAAATCTGTCCCCCATAGGTCTAGAGGACACACATCCAAATTTAAGGTGGTACTGAAACAACCACACTCCCTAAGCAGTCTGAAGGGAGTTCAACCTCTGTTCAACTTCTTCCAGCATTCTCCAGAGATGCCACACAGTCCCACCCAATCTTTGCTTCAGCCCTGGCCTGCTGGGTTTGTTATTAACAAAGAAAAGCCAGAGCTGGATAGCCAGCACCTGTTACCAAGGAAGGGGGAGGGTGTGTCTGTCCTGTCTTCCTCCCAGCATAACAGCCTGGCAATGGGTTTATATTTCTCTTTGATTAATATGTGTGGGTACACAGGTTTGTTTGTTTGTTTCTAGAGACAGGATCTCATGTAGCCCAGACTGGCCATGAACTTCTGATCCTCCTGCCTCTACCTCCCAACTGCTGAGATTACAAATGTGTGTCATCATGATTGGTGGAATAATTTAATAAGCCAAAAATCATTGTTTTTATCTTTGATTACAGCAGCACGTTTCATGGAATAGAATTCAATTATTGGGATATACTGGCTTAAATCATTTTAAGTTTAATCAAAATTAAAATCAAAATTAAAATCTTCATAACAAATATTGATGTCCTTTGAATGGTCATACCATCATCCCAGTTATTTATTATGGCTAGAATGATTCAGATAGCTTTGGTTTTATGTGTTTTGTGCATGCGTGCATGCATGTGTTTGAGACAGGGTGTCTTTGTATATCCTTGGCTGTCCTGGAACTTGCTCTGTAGACCAGGCTGGCCTAGAACTCATAGAGATCTACCTACCTCTGCCTCCCAAGTTCTGAGATTGGGTAATTAATATTTTTATGTTATTCTTAAGATTGGACTATGTTGATATCTTGATAGAGGGAGACACCATAGGTATAGGGAAAAACCTGGTACCCAGTGAAGTCCCAGGAATTCACAAGGATGATCCCAGCTTAGACTACTAGCAATAGTAGAGAGGGTACCTGAGCTGGCCTACCCTGGTAATCAGATTAATGAATACCATAACTGTCATCATAGAGCCTTCATCTAGTAACTGATGGAAACAGATGCAGAGATCCACAGCCAAGCACCAGGCCAAGCTCTAGGAGTCCAGTCAAAGAGAAGGAAGAGGGATTATATGAGCGAGGGGTGGGAGGGTGGGAGGGTGGTCAAGGTCATGATGGGGAAATCCACAGACAACTGAACCAAGTTTGTCGGAATTCACAAACTTTAGATCAACAGCTGTGGAGCCTTCATAGGACTAAACTAGGCCTTCTGCATAGGGGAGACAGTTGTGTAGCTTGGTCTGTTTGAGGGGGTCTCTGGAAGTGTGATCAGGATCTATCCCTGGTGCATGAACTGACTTTTTTGAGCCCATTACCTTTGGTCGGACACCTTGTACAGCCTTGATGCAAGGAGAGTGGTTTGGACCTATCTCAACTGAATGTACCAGGCTTTGCTGACTCCCCATGGGAGGCCTTACCTTTTCAGAGGAGGGGATGGGGGGTAGGTTGGGGAGAAAGATTTGGAGGGGTGGGAGGAGGCATGAGAGGGGGACCTGTGATTGGTGTGTAAATAAAGAACAAAAGATTGGGCTCTGTCATACATGATGCGTGATATTGTTCTGTATACTGTGACTATGTGTTGCTCTGATTGGTTGATAAATAAAGCTGTTTGGCCAATGGTGAGGCAGAATAAGGTTAGGTGAGACATTCTAACTAGAGAGGGAGGAAGGAGAAAGAGCAGATCAGGGGAGATGCTGCTAGCCACCTCCAGGAGAAGCAAGATGTAAAATACCAGTAAGCCACAGCCATGTGGCAAAGTATAGATTTATAGAAATGGGTTAATTTAAGACATAAAAGCTAGCTATCAAGAAGCCTGACCCATTAGGCCATATAGTTTAAAAATAATATAAGTCCCTCAGTAATTATTTCAAAAGTGGCTGTGGGACCACGGGGACACAGGAGCCAGGT
The DNA here is from genome assembly GCF_903995425.1 of Onychomys torridus. Classification (NCBI taxonomy): domain Eukaryota; kingdom Metazoa; phylum Chordata; class Mammalia; order Rodentia; family Cricetidae; genus Onychomys; species Onychomys torridus. The sequence continues at coordinate 13,538,785 of NC_050452.1, read as the reverse complement.
GGGACACAGGAAAACTTTCAACTACATTTGGCACCCAATGTAGGGCTCTCAAATTTCTATAAGGCCTAAAAGAGTTTAAAAAGGGCTTCTAAACACACAATAATGGAGCAAAAAATAGCTTTCTACTACATGTCTCATGTGGGTCAAGATATAGAGATGCCAAGGTACAGAGATGCTGTGGTGTGTGGACTTAAGCTACGGTATGGTGGGTTCATGGTGCGCAGGTGTGAGTACAGCATGGCAGATTCCTGCCACAGTACACAGACGTTTATCCCAGCCTTTGACCATCCTTTCAGTCTTTTGGGGGCCCTCCACATTCCCCCTTTTACAAGTACCAATTACAAGACTCAACCATGAGTCCTACCTGTCCTAAGAACCATTATCTAACAGATAAATTAGATATAAAACTTTAGACTCACAAATATAGGATAGATAAAATATTTTCTTTAATTTTACCAAATAAAAATAGACTAGATATTATAACTGTAATTCTTGCTTGATAACTGTTCTATTATATGTAATTTTACTATGTTGAAGTTAAAACTTTCCTTTTGAATAGGAAGAAAAGTGGAAATGATGGGTGATGTTGTTCTGTATATTGTGAATATGTGTTTCTCTGATTGGTTGATAAATAAAGCTGTTTGGCCAATGGTGAGGCAGAATAAGGTTAGGTGGGACATTATTACCAGAGAGGGAGGAAGGAGAAAGAGCAGAGTAGGGGGGACACTGCCAGCCACTGCCAGGAGAAGCAAGATGTAAAGTACCAGAAAGCCACAGCCATATGGCAAAGTATAGATTTATAGAAAATGGGTTTTTAAGACATAAGAGTTAGCTAGTGATAAGTCTAAACCATTAAGCCATATAGTCTCTGAGCAATTATTTTTAAAGTGGCTACAGGACTGAGAGGCTGCAGAAGCTGGGCAGGACACTGGAAAACTTCCAACTATGCATACACACATAAATGTGTCCTTTCTAGAAAGACAGAGAAATTCTGTAGCAAATGAAGTCATTTAGAATTCAACATAGTAGAAACTCTTCACCAAGTAGGTTAATATCTAAAATTGGTTTTGAAAGTCCCCTTATATAAAACAGCCAGACTCTACCTATTAAAGGAATCTAGTAGCTCAACTTCCCCTAGTCATAGGAAATGATCACCCCAGAAGAAATACATTTTTCTTAGTAGGTATACAAAATAGAACATCTTAATTTGGCTAAACCTAGTTAAGAAAACAAAAGACTTCAATGGGGGAAAATAAAGGTACTTGCTGAGTATCTTTCAAAGTTTGATAAAAATCAAATTTTTTCATAGCTCAAAGGTCATGGATACACTCCCTATATAATTGTTTACTTGATTATATTCTTTTTTTTTTTTTTGAGACAGTGTTTCTCTGTGTAGCTTTGCGCCTTTCCTGGAACTCACTCTGTAGTCCAGCCTGGCCTTGAAGTCACAGAGATCTGCCTGGCTCTGCCTCCTGAGTGCTGGGATTAAAGGTGTGCTCCATCACCGCCCAGCGATTATATTCTTAAAATCAGATATAATCATTGATTTACCTTAAAGTTCAGTACATAGTGACTTCCTGTTGAGGACATGGTGATATACCTATATTTTAAAAGCATTTTGCTTCCTAATAAGAACACAAACTTAGTTTTTTATGTGTTTATAACAAGGTATTGGTCTCATCTACATCTTCACAAATTAAGTGATTAGACTCCCTGTCTATGAGTTCCCTCTCAAAGGGTTATGCAGTCTGATCCTACACACACACACACACACACACACACACACACACACACACACACACACTGAATATATAATATCTGCCTTTCTGAAGGCAGGCACATATATAGTCCTTCCAATCCTAGGTTTGTCAACCCTCTGGAACTCAGAACACTGATAATAGCTACTTATTTGGAGAAGTCAAAGAGCAGCATAACAATTTTTAATTAGAGCCTAAGACTAGAAGGTGTAATTAGTAGGATTGTATTTTTTTCATTTTCTAAGTTTAGAGGATTTTTCCAAATTTCTGGGAAATTTATGCCTTCCCACCATTCTCTGAATGCCAAATGTACATTCAGAGGATGATGTTACTTGTTATGTATTTATTTATTTTTGTATGTGTACATGCAGGCACTTGCATGAGTTTGTGTCCACCAAAAGAGGCTACCAGATCTGCTTAGAACTGGAGTTAGAGGTGGTTGTGAGCAGCCTGAAATGGAGTCTTCTACAAGGCACCATGAGCTCTTAAACTTTAAAAGGTTACAATGTCTTCTGCATCCCTTTATATCAGGTGTTATCCCCATGTTCTTGAGCTCTATTTCAGTGCTGAATCATTACTCCAGTGTATGCTTGCCAGGTGCTACAAAAGGAAAGCCAAGGCCTTCTCATAGCCAGTATCAAAATAGCATTGACTCTCAACTTTGCTATCCTGAAAGTTGTGGACAGGACCAAACACTGTCTATTTCTCTACAATTTATTTCAAATCTTTCCCATACCCAGATGTGTACACATTTTATGTTTTCATGTCTTCACTTTTATGTCTTTTAGTCTCAAAATAACAGAGCAGTGCTGTACAGAATGAAGAAAGTTTACATAAATGAGATCTCTGAGCATAGATTTAAGGCATCTGAGTTACTTTATTTCAGTGTATATACTTGATAAGAGCATTGCATGAATAAAGCGAAGAATGAACAATAGATGAGGGGGTATTCATGGCACATTCAGACCTTATCAGGTCTGCGATCAGTTATCTGTTGAAGAAAATTACATTGCATCTGTCAATAGACTTAATAACTCTGGGCCTGTGATTTCATAAAGGATAATCACACAAATTCAGGAAGCTATACCATATGCCATTCCAGTTTTCTACTCTCTTATTCACCTTAATTTTCTAGATGACTGAAATTATCTAGCCCTGCACTGGAGATGGCCCACATGGAAACAGGGCTTGTAGGAATCCAGCCCCTCCCACACCAAGCCTATGCAGGTTGAGGCTGCTGGGTTTTGTCTGAGATCCAGGCATCTAATTGAAATGAGCAGAACTTGGAAATTGTGAACCTGGACAATGCAAGTGATGAATGGATGGGAAACAGTGCAGGGAAGATGTGGAACAGCTGGGGGAACTGAGAAGGGAGAAACGGGGTGGTGAAGGCCAATGATTTGGTATCTGATGAAGAATTCCACATCTCTCTATGTGAGCCATGGGGGATATAGAATAAATGGTGCAGACTATTCTAGAAAACTTTTCTTAGAAGCAGAGACTCTCAAGGACACCTCATTTCCATTGATTAAATATGTTAGTGCTATTTATAGACTCATTTATCCACTTTCATATAATATGGTCACTGTATCAGTAAGTAATGGTGCTTGTTTACTGCAAATACTGAATGACTTCATTTCAGCTGTTTAACCAAGTAGGTGTTTCTTGTTCTCAGGTGAGATCTGATGAAGGCAATTCTTAGCACAATTTGGGCTGCTCAGTGACGTCACCTCGGTCTCAATTTTTTTTCCATCTTTCTCCTAGACTCTCTACCACAGCTCTTGTCCTCATGCTTTTTTACAATGTCAAGTGGCCATTACATCTGCAGACCATCCCTTCCCTGTGCAAGACAGGTGTGCTCAGCATCTGTCTCTTCACATCAGAAGCAAACTTGACTAGAGACTCCCAATAGATGACAACAGCTGGAGATGTGTGAACAGGGAAGGTGGGATGGACACATGTCAGTTCAGTAATGACCAGGGACAGCTGCCACCTGTCCTAACGCTCCTAAGGAAAGACAACAGGAGAAGTTTTAGGCAACTGTGCTATCACCAGATGGTCTAGGCAAAGGCAAAGGTGTCAGTCACCAAGACACTGCTGTTGCCTGTGTTTGCATGATTCTTTGTGGCTATTATTTTTTATAATTTCACACATAAACACTTTACACACTGACCCCTCTCATCCTCCCACCTCTGTACCAACCTTCTTCACCCTCTGTCTTTCCTACTAATCTCTCTCGTGTATTCATGTCTATTTATTTTGTTTTGTGTTCTATGGGGATTAATCAGGACCATCTGTGTAACCATGGGTTTGGAGCTAGCCATTGGAGCCTGGAGGGCTTAGCTAAAGTACACAATTAAAGGCACTGATTCTCCCTCTCCCAGAATCTATCAATACTCAATGTCCAGGGGTAAAGGGTAGGGCCCCATGAGCCCCTCCTCTTTTTTGACCGATTGTCAGATGAGGGCCAGTCTTGTGTGGGCCCAAGGTAACTGTAGTTGTTATGAGCTAACGAATGCAATGGCTGTGTTGAGTCTAGAGAATGACATGTTACAGACTGTCACCCTATCTAATTGCTCTTGCGTACTTCCTGCCCCCTTTCCTGTCTCTGTCTTCTCAGTGCCAGAATTAAAAGCTGATGTGTATATGCAACATGTAGTACATTTTTAAAATAAGGCCATTTGTTTTCTTCATGTTTAGGGTTTTTTCTTTTTTTTGATTCTGTGATTTTCTTTCTTTTTTAAACTTTTTTTTAATTGATGCTTTGGGAATTTCACATCATGTACCCCAATCCCACTCATTTCCCATTCTTTCCATATCTGACCTTCACCCTTATAACCAATCACCCCAAAAGAAAGTAAAAAAAATTAAAGTTCACATCAAGCGTTAAAAAAAATCATGCTAGCCCCTCCTCTACTAACCACAGCCTTCTCTCACACCTGTCACAGCTGTCTTGTCTCCAGTACCACCATATATGTGCCACTTGGCTCCCACTTTCCCACCTCTTCCTCACATAGTCATTCATTGTAGTGGCTTGGGAATTGAGATATGTCACACAGTATACCCATCTGCCCAAGCAGTGTTGCTTGCAAATGCTCATTAAAAAGGGTCTTTGGTCTGGATCAAGGGCTCTGGCTTCTGCTACACCATCAATACTGGACCCTCACTGAAACTCCTCTCTGCTGTCCTGTTGTTGTCCTGAGTCATAGAGATACATAATCTCTATGACTACATATATAGATATACACACACAGGCTATGATTCTGCCAGTTCTCCTGCTCCCATACTACTGGGGCGAACTCTCCCACATCCATGTCATTGGGCCAGCTCTCCCATGCTATCAGGGCCAGCTGTCCTGTATCCTCTCCACTGGGACCAGCTCTCCCATGCCATGCTGGGCAGCAGTCAGTGAGGGGCAGAGCCAACTATGCAAGGCTTCGGACAACATGGCTTCGGGCAACAGTCCAGACCACAGGCATCTGCTTTCACAAATATTCCACACTAGACATACTGACTAAAGAGTCAGAACTAAGATCTTCATATTACAGAGAAAATGTAACATTTGTCTTTAGGCCTGGGGTTAATGATTATTGTCAGCTCTACCTATTTCTCTGCAAATTTCATTTTTCTTTACATTTGAATAATATTCCATTGTGTACATGTACCACATCTGCCTTATTAACTCATCATCTGATGGGCCACTAGGCTGAGTCATCTCAGGAGTGGAATAGTTGGCTCATATGGTAATTTTTAGTTTTTATTTATTTATTTTTTGAGAAACCTCTGAACTTATTTCCAAAGTGGCTGTATAAGTATGCACTCCTACCAAGAGTGTATAAGGGTTCTCTTTCAACACACCTGCACCAGCACCTCTTATTATTGATGTTCATGAGGATGGCCATTCTGAATGTGATGAGATTGAATCTTAAAGTTTGTGTGTGTGTGTGTGTGTGTGTGTGTGTGTGTGTGTGTGTGTGTAAGTGTGGTTTTTGGAGCCCAGCACAGGGTAAAGAGTGTATATGTAGTCCTGGCTGTCATGGAACTCACTATGTAGACCAGGATGGACTTGAACTAACAGACATCTGCCTACCTCTGCCATCTGAGTATTGTTGGGGTTTTAACCTGATACTATGCCTGGCTTCATAAAGTGGTCTTAATCTGCATTTCCCCAATGGATAAGCGTGTTGAATACTTTTAAAAATTGTTTCCTTGCCATTTCTTCTTTGCAAAACTTTCTATTTAGTTATGTAGCCTATGCCCCTCCCCTGCTTTCTTTGTTAGACAGGAGCTCACTCTGTAGCTCTGACTGGCCTAGAGCTTGCTTTGTAGACCAAGCTAGACTTGAACTTGGAGAGTTCCACCTGCCTCCATTTCCAGGTATTGGAGTTAAAGGCCTCATGTATATGCAGCATGTTGCCTATTTTTAAATAGGGTCATTTGGTTTTTTGCTTTTGTTTATGTTTAGGCTTTTATTTTTTTGTACATTCTTGTCACTTATCCTCTGTCGGATACATAGCTGGCAAGGAAGTTGTCTCCATTTTGTGAGCTGCTTCTCCATTTAACTGACAGGTTCTTTTGCTGTGCAGAAACTCTTTTAAATTTTGTGGAGTTCAATTTGTCAATTTATGTTAGTCTCATATCCTGGGCTATGGAGTTCTTTCAGAACAATCATTACCTGTGCTTATATGGTGAAGCATGCTCTTTCCCACTTCATTTGAGATTATCGGGCTTGACACTGAAGTCTTTGCTCTTTCTGAGCTGAGTTTTGTGTAAAATTAGAGACAGGAATCTAGTTGCATCCTTCTTCATGTTGGTACCCAGGTTTCCCAGCACTGTTAGGTGAAGATGCTGTCCCTTTTCCAATGTATATTTGCAGCACCACTGTTAAAAACTCAATCAGCTGTAGTTTCATGGACTTTTGAACATGAATGGATGAGATGTTTGAAATTTCTCTCCATGTATACTATTCTCATTAGCTTTCGACCCCCACCCTATATTCTCACTTTCTCTTTTATTATGTTTTTGTTGTTGTTGTTGTTGTTGTGTTTTTTTTTTTGTTTTTTTGTTTTTTTTGTGTGTGTTTGTGTGTGTGTGTGTGTGTGTGTCTCCTTGTGTCTTTCTTCTTTTTTTCTTTCTTTTTATATCAAGCTTTCCTTACTTTGCTCCTTGGTCTTCATCAGCAAACCCAAGTGACATAGTCTCTTTCTCTTCTCTATCCCACTGATCCTAGAGATGGTGTTATCATTTGAAGATGGTCATAGATGTGTGTTTTCTGCTTTCTTTGAGGAGAATGTATATGGAAGTCACTCCAAATGCATGAATCAAGTATAAGCCTCTTGTTGCTCACCTGGAGATATTAAAAGGCTCCTTTAGAATGAGAAAAGACAGAGATCAAGCATTGAATTTGTGGTGGTGGCAATGTCACAGCCTTGTGGCCTTGGTCAGACCATTTACAAGGGAGGCAAGTATGTAAGGTCCTTTGACTTCTTTTCATTGTCCAAGGTCCACACAGCAAGGACATTTCTAGTGACCAGAAAAGCAAGACTCTCAGTAAGTGGGACTTGTCTCCCATTTGTGAATGATTGGGTAAGTTTGGGACCCAGATGAGTCCTAATTTATAAGGACCCCAAGGAATAGATGTGTAAATGTACCTGTGGCTCTTGTGAATGCATTATCATATGCTGGAATATCAGGATAGCCTGAGACTTGCTATTATCCAAGAAAGACACTCCTGAGAGATGGGTTGTACACACCCATACCACCCAGTCACTGTGTCTGGCCTCATTACAGTGGATCCATTCCCTGGTCTGATACCTAGTTCGTGGGAGATACCTAGACAGGTGATACCTAGGGAGGTGATGCCTAAAGGGGTCATGCCTAGAGGGGTGATGCCCAGAGGGGTGATGCCTAGAAGGGCAAGGCTTAGGGAGGTCATGCCTAGAAGGATGTTGAGGTGTTCAACTTTTCATTTTGCTTGAGAGAAGACTTCCTTCTATCCAGATACATAACAGTTCTATAAACTCATTCAAAAGCATCAAGAACCAGTATGACTTCTGAGGTATTTCCTTTTCCTTGAAGGCTTTCCTCCTCTGCCTTGGCTTCTCAAGCCTCATGATGCACATTTCCCTGGCCGACTGTTTCTTACTGGCCATGGGGAAGGTTGTGCACAGACAGAGCTCCTTTCTGCCTTCTGTCAGTGTGCTACTTGCCATTGATATTTTCTGAATACAGTTTTTTATTTTATTTTATTTTTTGTTTTGTTTTGTTTTCAAGGCAGATGAAACTTCATGGACCATTTCTTACTACTTTCCTAGAAACAAAGGCCAACCCAAGGGAAGGAGTGTGAGACAGGAGACTTACACAGAAAGTCACTTCTCAGCATCTGCCAAGGAAAGTGCTGACCTAGTGGAGGAGCGCTGGGGTTTGGAGCCAGTGTTCCTAGAAGCTGCACAGCTGCGTGCACATTAATCACATGGCTTCCCCAGCACCGGGCAGAGTGGGATTTCTGTGATCAAGGGCTCAGTATAAAAAATGTAGCCTCTCTCCGCCCCCCGCCTCCTGCCTCTCTCTCCCCCTCCCGCCTCTCTCTCCCTCTCTCCCCCTTCCCTCTCTTTGCAGCTTCACTGTAGCTCACTCTAGCTTTCTAAGAGGGGTAGATGCTCTTCATGTCTCCCCCAAATGCTCTTATTTTTCTGTTACTTGCACTTTCCCAGTTGAAGTGCAACAGATGTTTCAAAAGGGTTCAGAACAAAATCCCTCATTAGGGAACCATGACAAATAAATCACATCCCTAATTGCACAACCTCCATTTGCTCAGATCTTGGTGGCTTTTTTTCCCAGGGTGAGAAGGAGAAGAAGACTCTATAATAAAACTAAGCGAAAAGAACATAATAATAATAATCACATTTATTGACTGAGCTGGGAGTTGCTGCTTGTCTAAGTACTTTCCCATCTGTTATTTTACTCCACACTCACAACCCCCCTCAGGGACAGGTATTACTGCCTCCATTTAACTTATAAGAAATGGAAATACAAATGGGACAGGGGAATTGAGCAAAAGATTAAGCTGATCCACATCTGAAGAGTTTGATTAGAGTATGGAATGCTACAGTGTCCACACACATGCAAATTACAGATTTCCACAATAAACCAAGCCTTCTAAGTGTTAACAGTAAGATGATTCCTACTACCGTGTTCTGGACTTCAACTTTCCCTCCATTATTTCTATTAATAATAGCGTTACCATCAGCAGCAGACTCTCAGAATAAAGTAGATTGCACTGTAACTCCTTGATATATTTGTGTGCACCCAGTGTGACTTGCCTGATGTCTGATGCCAGACAAACAGGTCCATAAAGACTTTAAAGCAAATGTGCCTTCAATCAGATGTAAGCAGATAATGACTGTGACTTCCAGTTTGTTAGGTGAGATTGTTAGGGTAAAAGGACAAATGCTGTGAACTCTTTTGTATCCCTCATCTTTCTTGTGGCCCAGTCTTCCAGTGTCTCTCTTTCAGGTCTCTGAACCAAAAGCCTCTTATCAAGAACTTTGTTAGCCACTCTATTCCAAATGGCTACATACTAACTAACTAGTAAACTGGTCAACCCATTTATCATGAATTTCTGTCTATTTGGAAAGGTGCAATGTCCCAAAGTCCTAGAACAGAACTTACTCTGAATCAGACACTCAAAATTATTTTCTGAAGGGATCAGAAGTCAGGAGAAAATAACAAAGTAAAATAAAATGCTTTGAGAGAAATCAGAATGGGTATTGAAGGGTCTCTAAACACAAGAACTTAAGGACTCCAGTCTTGAACTTGCTCACTGACAAGGTGCTGTTCTTTCCTCAAAGGTCAGTTTCCTAATCATGATGTTAAAAGTAATATACACATGTGAACTTCCTTTCAGAGGACAATTAGAAAAAGTAGTAGTTACATATCTCAGGCCAGCAGTATAATTTTTTATTACCATGCCCAACCTGAAGCTGAAGTGTGAAGTTTGCAGGAAACAGGAAAACATCCTATGTGATGTCTGGTTTTTTATTGTTACTGTTGTTGCTGTTTAATAATCTCTACATAGTACAGATATTCAATGATCCAGAATCCAAACAATAAGAAAAACCTGGACACAACCAGTGCCTGTGTACCCCCATTCATCACTGTCCCAGGTGCTGGCCAGCAGGAAGACTCCTGTGGGCAGGCTTCCCCACCAACACCCCTCCTAGGACTTTGCAATCTATAAGACCTACACCCTACCCCAAACCCAACCATCCCCCTGTGACCTCAGTGGCATTCTGAGACACAGAATCTGCCAGATCCAATTAGACCAAGAGATACTATTGGACCAAGATTGGCTCCTTGAAACATAGACACAGCAAGCACAGATTGGACCAAGAGCAGCTTACGCAGACACAGGTACCTCTTTTATCTATTGAAGGAAGAGATGGGTAGATGCCAGTGCAAAAATACATACAACAGCGTAAAGACCAATATGACACCATGAGAACCTAGTGTTTCCACAACAGCAAGACCCTAACATCACAACATAGAAGAAGCAGAAGAAAGTGGCCTTAAAAATAATGTCATGAAGATGATAGAGGCCTTAAAAGAGGAAATGAAAAATTCCATTAAAGAAATTAAGAAAAAGACAAACAAAAAATTGAAAGAAATCAACAAATCCCTTAAAGAAAGCCAAGAAAACCAAGAAAAAAAAACAATTAAATAGGTGAAGGAAACAGTTCAAGACCTGAAAATTGAAATAGAAACAATGAAGAAGACCCAATCCAAGGGAATGCTGGAAATAGAAATACTGAGTAAATGAACAGTAACCATAGAATACAAGAGGTAGAAAAGAGAATCTCTGGTGTGGAGGATACAATAGAGGAAAGAGATTTGTCAGTCAAAGAAAACACCAAAGACAAAAATGTCATGACACAAAATGTCCAGGAAATATGAGACACCATTAAAAGGCCAAACCTAAAAATAATAGAGATAGAAGAAAGAGAAGGATACCAACTCAAAGGCACAGAAAATATATTCAACAAAATCATAGAAGAAAACTTTCCCAACTTAGTGAAAGAAATACCTATGAAGATACAAAGATCTTATAGAACAACAAATAGACTAGACCTCCAAAAAATTCCCTTGCCACATAATAATTAAACCACTAAATGTACAGAATGAAGAAAGAATATTAAGAGCAGCAAAGGAAAAAGGCCAAGTGACTTATAAAGGCAGACCCATCAGAATAACACCCAACTTCTCAATGGAGACTTTGAAAGCCAGAAGGTACTAGACAGACATAAAGCAGACAATAAGAGACCATAGATGCCAGCCTAGACTACTATACTCAGCAAAACTTCCAGTTGCCATAGATGGAGTAATGAAGACATTCCAAGACAATACCAGATTTAAACAATACCTATCCACAAATCCAACCCTACAGAAAGCACTATAAGGAAAACTCCAACCTTAGGAAGCTAAATGCACTGACGAAATCATAGGTAATCAAAAATCCCACCGCAGCAAACCCCAAAAGAAGAGAAGTACACACACACTACCACCAAAAGATAACAGGAATCAATGATCACTGGTCATTAATATCCCTTAATATCAATGGACTCAATTAGCCTATAAAAAGACACAGGCTAACAGAATGGATATGAAAACAGGATCCATCCTTCTGGTGCATACAAGAAACATACTTCAACTTCAAAGACAGACACTACTTCAGAGTAAAAGGCTGGGAAAAGACTTTCCAATCAAATGGACTTAAGAAGCAAGCTGCTTTAGCTATCCTAATAGCTAACAAAATACACATTAAATTAAAATCAATCAAAAGAGATCAAGAAAGATATTACATATTCATCACAGGAAAAATCCACCAAGATGATCTCAATTCTGAACATTTATGCCCCAGATACAACTGCACCCACATATGTAAAAGAAACATTACCAAAGCTTATATCACACATCAAACCCCATACACTAGTAGTGCAAGACTTCATACCCCACTCTCACAAATGGACAGATCTGCCAGATAGAAACTTAACAGAGAAATAAGGGATTTAACAAATGTTATGACTCAAATGGACTCAATAGATATCAACAGAACATTTCACCATAACAAAAAGAATATACCTTCTTCTCAGCACCTAATGGAACCTTCTCTATAATCAACCACATGTTTGGTCACTAAGCAAATCTCAACAAATACCAAAAAAAAAAAAAAAAAAAAATGGAATAACCTCCTGTGTTTTGTTGGATCACCATGGCTTAAAGTTAGATTTCAACAACAACAAAAATTACAGAAAGCCTACAATCTCATGGAAACTGAATAATGCTCAACTGAGCCATCAATTAGTCAGGGAAGAAATAAAGAAAGAAATTAAAGACTTTCTAAAATTTAATGAAAACGAATGTATGACATACCCAAACTTATGGGACACTATGAAAGCAGTGCTAAGCAGAAAATTCATAGCACTAAATGTGCATATAAAGAAGTTGGAGTAACCTCACACTAGCAACTTAACAGCACACCTAAAAATAAAAAAAAAATAGAATAAAAAAAAGCACACTCACCCAGGAGGAATAGACACTAGGAAATAATCAAATTGAGAGCTTAAATCAATAAAATTGAAACAAAGAGAACAATACAAAGAATCAATGAAACAAGGAGTTCATTCTTTGAGAAAATTAACAAGATAGACAAATCCTTATCCAAACTAACCAAAAGGCAGAGAGAGAACATCCAAATTAACAAAATCAGAAATGAAAAGGGAGACATAACAACAGACAATGAGGAAATCCAGAGATCATCAGGTCATACTTCAAAAACCTGTACTCCACAAAATTGAAAAATCTAAAGAAATGGGCAATTTTCTGTATAGGTACCACATACCAAAATTAAATCAAGACCAGATAAGCAATTTAAATAGACTCATAACCACTAAGAAAATAGAAACAGTCGTTAAAAGTCTACCAACGCCCCCCCAAAAAAACCTCAGAACCAGATGGCTTCAGCACAGAATTCTACCTGAATTTCAAAGAAGAGCTAATACCAATACTCTTCAAGTTGTGCCACACAGTAGAAACAGAAGGAACATTACCAAATTCTTTTTATGAGACTGCAGTCACCCAATACCCAAGCCACACAAAGATGCAACAAAAAAACAGAATTACAGACCAATCTCCCTCATGAATATTGATGCAAAAATACTCAATAAAATACTTAAAATACTGGCAAACCGAATCCAAGAACACACAAAAAATTATTCACCATGAACAAGTGGGCTTCCCCTCCCTGAGATGCCAGAGGAGATGCAAGGATGGTTCAACATTAAAAAAAAAACAAAAACAAAACAAACAAACAAAAAAACAAAAAAAACCACCAAAAAACTGTCAATGTAATACATCATATAAACAAACTGAAAGAAAAAAAAAAAACACATGATCATCTCATTAGATGCTGAAAAAGCCTTTGACAAAATCCAATACCCCTTCATGATAAAGGTTTTGGAAAGATACAGAATACAAGGAACATATCTAAACATAATAAAGGCAATTTACAGCAAGCAGACAGCCAACATCAAATTAAATGAAGAGAAACTCAAAGTGATCCCTCTAAAATCAGGAGCAAGAAAAGGTTGTCCACTCTCCCCATATCTATTCAATATAGTACTCAAAGTCCTAGCTAGAGCAATAAGACAACAAAAGGAGTTCAGGAAATACAAATTTGCAAGGAAGAAGTCAGATGAAATGATAGTATACATAAGTGACCCCAAAAATTCTACCAGGGACCTCCTGAAGCTGATAAACACCTTCAGTAATGTGACAGAATACAAGATTAACTAAAAAAATTGATAGATCTCCTATATACAAATGATAAATGGGATAAAAAAGAAATAAGAAAAACATCACCTTTTACAATAGCCACAAATAATATAAAATACCTTGGGGTAACTCTAAGCTTGTGAAAGACCTATATGACAAGAACTTTTTAAGTCCCTGAAGAAATAAATTGAAGAAGATATCAGAAAATGGAAATATCTTCCATGCTCATGAATAGGTAGAATTAACATAGTGAAAATGGCAATCTTACCAAAAACAATCTACAGATTCAATGCAATCCCCACCAAAATCCCAACACAGTTCTTCACAGACCTGCAAAGAACAATACTCAATTTCATATGGAAAAATAAAAAACCCAGGACAGCTAAAATAATTTTGTACACTAAAGCAATCTTTGCAGGAATCCAACACTGACTTTAACTTCTACAATAGAGCTATTGTAATAAAAACAACTTGGTATTGGCATAAAAACTGACATGTGAACCTATGGAATCAAATTGAAGACTCTGACATTATTTCACACACCTATGAACACCTGATCTTTGACAAAGAAGCCAAGACTGTACAATAGAAAAAAGAAAGCATTTTCAACAAATGGTGCTGGCATAACTGGATGTCAACATGTAGAAGATTGCAAATAGATCCATATCTATCACCATGCACAAAACTCAAGTCCAAGTGGATCTGAGACCTCAACATAAATCCAATTACACTGAACCTGATAGAAGAGAAAGTAGGAAGTAGTTATGAATGCATTGGTCCCAGGAGACCATTTCCTAAATATAACACCATAGCACAGACACTGAGAGCAATAATTAATAAATGGGACCTCCTGAAACTAAGAAGCTTCTGTAAAGCAAAGAACACAGTAAATAAGACAAAATGACAGCCTACAGAATAGGAAAAGGTCTTCACCAACCCCACATCTGACAGAGGGCTGATATCTAGAATATATAAAGAACACAAGAAACTGGACATCAAAATACTGAACAATCCAATTAAAAATGGGCTATAGAGATAAACAGAGAATTCTCAACAGAAGAATCTCAAATGGCTGAAAGACATTTAAGGAATTTCTCAACAACCTGAGTCATCAGGGAAATGCAAATCAAAACAACTATGAGATACCATCTTACACCTGACAGAATGGCTAAGATCAAAAACACTGAAGACAGCTTATGTTGGACAGGATGTGGAACAAGGGGAACACTCCTCCATTGTTGGTGGTAGTGCAAACTTATACAGCCACTTTGGAAATCAGTATGGCAGTTTCTCAGAAAACTGAGAATCAGTCTTCCTCAATGCCCAGCTATACCATTTTTGGTAATACCAAATGATTATACCACAAGGATACATGCTCAACTATGTACATAGCATCATTATTTGTATTAGCCAGAAACTGGAAATAACCTCAATTGAAGATTGGATAAAGAAAATGTGGTACATATACACAATGGAGTACTACTCAGCAGTAGAAAATAATACCATAAAATTTGTAGGCAAATGGGTGGAACTAGAAAATATCTTTCCGAGTGAGGTGACCCAGACTCAGAAGGACAAATATGGTATGTACTCACCCATAAGTGGATACTAGAAAAAAAAATAAAGCAAAGGATAACCAGACTACACTCCACAGCTCCAGAGAAACTAGCTAACAATGGGGACCCTAAGTGGGACACATGGATCATACTGGAAAGGGGAAATAGATGAGATCTCCGCAATAGAGGGAAGGGGATGGGGGATGAGAATATAAGTGAATGGGATGGTTGAGATGGAACAGGGACGGAGTGGGAGAGCAATGAAAGAGATACTATGATAGAGGGACACATCATGGGAATTGGGAGGAACTGAGTGCTATGGAACTTCACAGGAATCTATGAAGATGACCCTGCACTAAGCCACAAGAATATATTATAGAGATTCAGCTGAATATACTTATACCTTGACCAATCAAAGAGTCCTTCAAGAGGAAGCCATTTATCAAGGAATATTTGGTGTTATTTAGCTTATTAATCAGCTACCTTCTGCTATGAAATTCTTGTACACCTGTATACTACTAGGCCATATGGCAAACAGTTTAGCTTCTTAGATCTACAGATGATCCACTACATAACACCCATACAGGGCCTAGGAGACAGGCAGATTGTAGATTCATAGCTTTGTTTTTTGTGCAAATGAAGCTCATACCAACCCTTGCCTTCAGGCCTAGTAGCATTGCAGAGCTATTGACTGAGGAAAACAGGGTTTTTGCATAACCAAGTGCAGTAAGGACTGGAGCAGAGTTCCTGGGTGAAGCAGAGCTGTGCAGCCAGGGAGAAGGGAAGAAGGCAGAGTTTCTGTAGATGGTAAGGCAGAATGGCTCAAGGAGTGAGGAGCAAGGAGAAGCTTTTATAGATTGTAGATGAATCAGGTCAGGAGAGGAGAAGAGGGAGAAAAGATGGAGGATGAAGGAGCAAGAGACAAAGATGAGATTGAAAGCATAAGAGATTAGTTATTACTAGGGATATGAAGGGAAAGACAAAGAAGGAACACTGCGTGTCAGGGAAGAACTGAAGCTGTATAGATAGAATTTTGTCTTAGAGAAATAAAGTTGAAGGACAAAGGAACATGGAGTATATAGATTCCTTTCCCTCAGATAATCCCAGGACCTTGGGAGGGATTTTCTCAGGGTAGGCCCCAGGGAAAATTCCATTATGACCCCAGTTTAGACTATTAGCAGTACTAGAGAGGATGCCTGAATTGGCCTACCCTAGTAATCAGATCAGTAAAAAGCCTAACTGTTATTATGGAGCCTTCATCCAGTAATTGATAGAAACAGAGGCAGAGATCCACAACCAAGCACCAGGCCAAGCTCCAGGAGTCCAGTTGAAGAGAGAGAAGAGGGATTCTATGAGCAAGGAACATCAAGATCATGATGGGGAAACCTACAGAGACAACCACTCCAAACTAGTGGGCACTCATGAACTATAGATCAACATCTGTGGAGCCTTTAGGGGACTGGACTAGGTCCTCTACATAACTGAGACAGTTGTGTAGCTTGACCTGTGTAGCCAGGGAGCCTCTGGTAGTGGGATCAGGATCCATCCCTGGTGGATGAGCTAGCTTTTTGGAGCTCACTACCTATGGTGAGACACCTTGCACAGCCTTGATGCAGTGGGGAGGAGCTTGTACCTGAGTCTACAGAATGTACCAGGCTCTGCTGACTCCCCATGGGAGGCCATACCTTGTTGGAGGAGGGAACAGGGGGGGGTGAGTTGAGGAGGGAAGGCTGGAGCAGGAGGAGGGTAGAGAGGGGGATCTGTGGTTGGTATGTAAAATGAATTTAAAAAATTCCTTAATAAAAAAGAAAGAAAGAAAGAAAGAGAAACATTCCTGAGTGCTTATTATAGTAATTATTGGTAAACTGAAGCCTGGCAGGATTGGAGCTGCCTTTGAAATCTTCAAGTGGGCATTGTGTTTAGACTACCTGAGTGTGTATAGCTGCTATCAGTTTTCCTGGCAGGTGATCACCTATAGACATTTTACTTTGGGTTGGTTGAGGTAGAAGCCACAGCAGCAGTGGTATCTAGGGGAATCATTCTCATAGGATAGGGTACAGCCCAGTGTTGGTGTGTTTGCCCAGAATGCAGTGTTTGTTCAGCATGCACTGGATCTGTGCTCTGTTATAGCAAATAAACACATAGAAAAGGTTCAATTTCAGCCCTTCCTATGACTTACTGAATTGGAGTGTTCATTTTAGTAAGATATCTACAGACTCAAATGCATCCCGAAAAATCACTAGCTTAGGACATTAATTCAGCTAAATAATGTCATTCTTCCCTCACAGTTAGGGACATTTACCTTTCCTGTAACTGCAGAGAGTAAACTTTTATCTCATTCTGTAAACCTAGTTTATGAGCCTTGATATTTAAATGTGGCATCAATAATTATTTTTCATTTTCTTTTCTTTTTTTTTTTTTTTTTTGGTTTTTCAAATCAGGGTTTCTCTGTGTAGCTTTGTGCCTTTCCTGGAACTCACTTGGTAGTCCAGGCTGGCCTTGAACTCACAGAGATCCGCCTGGCTCTGCCTCCTGAGTGCTGGGATTACAGGTGTGCACCACCACTGCCTGGCTATTTTTCATTTTCATTTTCTAAAAGATCTGCTAATTTTCAGAGTATGGATGTAACATTTTCAAATATGATGTTAGAACAGAGTCTACGCACTTTAAGATTCAAGAGTAAATTTTACTGAAGAAAACATTAAAAAGAGAAATTATGTGACTGGAGAGCTGGTTCTGCCAAGTAAGGTATTTGTTGTTGATCCTAAGGACCCAGCATGATTCCTTGGACCTACATGGTGAAAGAAGAGAAGTGACTCTTCAAGCTGTATACACACACACACACACACACACACACACACACACACACACACACTGCATTTAACAATAAAAGTATCAAAACTAATAGTAGTTCTTTGGATTTTCAATACTATTTTTCTTAGAATACTTAAGTTGTTGTTAATCTAAAGGAAAGAAAGAACTTAAAGTAGATGAAAGTCCAACAGACATGTCCATTTTGCCCTGTTGAATCCTAAAGATTGAGCATCTGTTATGCATCCAAATTCTCTCACTTGTATTATACCATTGTTTCCATTCTTACATTGTAGTAGAACATGGAGCACAGATGTCTTTTGGTGATTTTAGATTATTCTTACTTTTCTCCCTTATCTGAATTATTAGAAGAGCTTTGAGGCTATTTACCTTGTTAAAAATGTGGCTTCTATTGTCTTTAAACAAACAAAAAATAAAATTCTCCATCTTAAGACCTGTTTTTGTTCTTTGTGCATGTTTGTGGAGACAGGAGATCAAGTGCAACGGAACAATCAATGTAACATTCCTAGCAGTTTAACCTCTTCCCTTGACTGATGGGGAAACTGCACGTTAGAGAATGTGCTTGATCCACTGAAGGTCAGAACTCAATGGTGCTTTTCCATTGTATTAACAGAAAATAGCATGAGGGCGTGGAGGAGGGGCAGTGCTGACTGCCAGCCCTGGGGCTGGATGCACTTTATTTAAAAATATAAGCAGGCATGCAGGTATGCCTCCCACTTAACCTGCCCTTTGCTAACTCCTGCTGTGGGAATCATCCAGCATACTATACGTGAAGGCATTTTAAAATAAGCAAATGATCTCTGAGGTTCCTATGTCTGGTAGCATTAACAGTTGGTTAAATTGGCTTCCAGTGTACTGGTGACCTCTTACTGTCAAGGCCTCTATAATACTTTGATTTTCTGTGAACTACTCTTTCCCGTTTCTGCTGCCTTGAAGTCAAGGCATAGAAAAGCCATATAGGATGACTCAATTTGGATCAAATGACCTGTGTAATAGCAGCAGTTACAATTGATTCCAGAGGACACACACTCTTTACTTCTTCCATTTCTACGTTATGAGGCAAATAGAAAGGAGAATGAATATTTGGGACAGGGAGTGAAAAAAAAAAATTACCAATTGCTTCCCTGGATAGGCACAGCTTGAATGCATGAATCCTTATTCCAGAACAGATTAAAGCACATTTGACAGAAACAGAGCCAAGTTTAGACATCAGGATTCAAACAGAACCATTAAAGGATGTACCCTTGGGGGTTCTTAGCATTAATCACAGGTGATTATGAGGGCCTTACCATGTTGTGAGTGTCTGTCATGCATAGAGACTTGCAAATCTCCTCTAGCAAAATGATGGAAAGGGCTGAATCATAAGACAATGATGGTTAACTGCTGCCTCAGAAAAATAGTCCAAGTTGTTGGAGAAGCTGAGTTTAAGAGAAAAGAGAAAGCAGGAAGGAGGGTTGGGAGCAGGGAGGGAGATCGAGAGGGGAAGGAAGAGAGAATAGTTTTGCCTAAATCCAAAATTGCTTAGTGTTTCACAAATTAATTTGATTCATGATATTTGGTAGGATTGAGATCAGTCAGAGAGACAGATGAGATTTTTATTGACATAGATGACCAAGGAGCTCTGATCTGGATTCCTATAATCTGTGTTCAGTTACTCAGTACTTGGGTGTTTAATAATGGGGTGAAGAGGCAGAAGGCCCCTGGGAACACTGGGGAGGCATGAGGCCTAGAGTCAGCAGCTGACACTTCATTCTGAAGATCAAGACCGCCAGGGGAGGAGCTGGCTATGTAAATAAAATAGGGAGCAGTCTTGCAATCCTCCCCTTGAAAATGAATCATTGGACCCACATCTGTAACACAAGAGAACTGACTCACCAGTCCTGTGTTCAATTCAATTGTGGATAATTTCATCACAAGCAGGATGGAATGTGCTTTAATTCATTATTGGCTCAGCATCCTCTTCCTTTCTGGACTATAGGCTACTTCCATCCCCAGAAACTATCGCATCTGGGTTTTTAAACTCAAGTCTTTTAATATATGTCCCCGTGTTGATTCTGACTCAATTATACTAACCACTTGAAAATATTACTTGTTTTTTATTTGAACTATGAAGAGCCAAATGAACAATTTATAGGCTTTTATAGAGGCGTTTTGTGTCAGAAACAGGAAATAGTTAACTGCTAGATGCATGTGTGGTTTGCGCTGGAATTTTCTGACCCAGAGTTTTGAGAGTATCCCAGCAGTCACACCCCTTCTATGTGTGCATCCTTGAGTTAGGATGGACACAGGGCTCTTTCCAGAAAAACTATTTGGTACACAAAGATTAAGTCCCCAATCAAATGATTTCTGCCTTCATATATTTTGGAACAAGAAAGAGCCAAAACATTCAGAAACTTTCATTTCTAGGTGATTTATTTCCAACCTTTTTGGTAGTCCTAGAAGTGGCATTGGTCGTAACCCATAAATTAGTAAATTGCTTCAGTTGTGGATGGTTGCAGGTTTTGTTTATTTGTTTTTTGTTTGTTTGTTTGTTTGTTTGAGTTTTACAATCAGTAATCACATACCTCCACATTTGTTGAACCATCTCTTTTCAATGATCCTTTCTAACTTTAAGAAGGGCTTGGTCATCTATATGATCTCATTGCCAGTAGTGCAAGGTCAGAAGACAGTGACTTTAAGAAATTTGAAGAAAGGCTTTACAGCAGGATGTCTTCAAATTAGGGCACAGTGATTACATTCAGCAAATAAAAACAGAACATCTAAGTAAGTTCGAATTCCAGATAAACCACTATTATTTTAAAATAGTATAAAAATACTTCATGAAACATTTAAGGCATACTTATACCGTTTTAATTTGTTATTAATCTGAAATTAAAGCATAACTTAATATCTTATAGCTACCTTTCAACCTCATCTTGAGACAAAGGGGTGAGGCCATTTTATAGGGCTATTAGAGTCATAGAGTTCAGCACTAAAGTCTCAATACCCATAGGTGGTATCTACAGAAAACTCAAGGTGGGTGACCTTCCTGTGATCAACAACTAATCAGTTGCATCATGTCAGGGTCTAGGAGATTAAGCTTGACCCCAGATGCAAAGTGAGGTTAGAAAGCCAGATCTAAGTCAGGTGACCAAACTGGACAGTTTTTGCGTGTTTTGTTCTCCATTACTCATGCGTGTCTTCTTCCTATTTTCCATCTAAATATCTCATAAAGGTAGATGAGGTTTGCTATCTAGAGTTGCTATAGGAGGCTGAGCATTAATAAAGAAAACATGGCCATCTGTCCCAGTTCACGATTCTCTGGGCCTTTAATACTAACCAGCTTTCCCCTGGTTAGAATTAAGCTAGTGTCGCAGATCCTCTTACACAGCTGGTACTTACTGCTCAGAACAGGCTTGATAAACCTGTTAAGGAATCAGGCCTGAGCCCATGAATCTGGCATTGTGACTCACTGCTCTATTGTTCTCTGCTTTGGTGTTCACCATCACTGCCGATGGAGAGAAACTAGGGATGGAAACTTTGGCTTTTTACTTCTCCACTTCTGCGTCCTCTTGCAATTAGAAATGAAAATCATCATCCTTCTTGTGTACCAGGGCAGATGGAGTGAGTAGAAAAGGCAAAGGACGCCCCAGTCCCTGGAACGAAGAGAATGCCAAACACACTGAGGAAAGGGATGCTTTCTCTGCTCTCTTGGTTCTTTTCTTCTTCCCAACAGCCACACATCCCAGTTTTCCCAGGATAGCCCAGATGTATCCCTGCTACCCCGTTGTAATTAATAGCAGCCCCTCTGTGCCCAAACACGGGGGATGTGAACTCAGGTAAGCTGGCTAAGGAATGCCAACCTCTGATCTAGTGGACAGCAAGCCGAGTACGTTATACTAGAGTTTGCTCCGAGTTCTCACAATTGCCAACAGTCCAGGAGCACCAAGTCTTCTGTTGCAGCCCCATGCTATACCGAGTCTCACTTTGACTCTGAAAGCTGAGCAGGTTCTAGGCAGAGATAGCGCTGAAAGAGTCTTATCTCTCCTTTCCAAAGCCCCATGAAATACTCTTTCTCAGCCCATTTCTGCTACAGGAGCCTAAGAACTAATATAGCTACATCGAGATTAACGTATGAAAGAAGCTGATTTGCAGAGAACTGGAAACCCTTCCTTCCCATGGCATCATCTAAGGCAAAATAAAGCCCTTGCCATATAAACGGGAGGGGAGGGGCTGCAAAAGGCTTTTGGCCTCTTAATTCACTACCTCACTTCTATTCACGGGAATGATTTTCCTTTTCTTTAAAAATAATTTTTTTCATTCATTTCACGTAACAACCACAGATCCCCCTCTTATCCCTCCTAACCCTCCCCCAACCCACCCCTCATCCCCTCCTCCAAAAGGATAAGTTTTATCATGGGGTGACAGCAAAGCCTGGTATATTCAGTTGAGGCAGGACCAAGCCCCTCCCTGCTATATCAAGGAGGAGCAAGGTGTCTGACCATATGTAGGTAATGAGATCTAGAAAGCCGGCTCATGCACCAGGGTTAGATCCTGATCCCACCTGCCAAGGGCCCCTCAAACAGACCAAGCTACACAACTGTCACCCGAATGCAGAGGGCCTAGTCCGGTCCCATGCAGGTTCCACAGCTGTCGGTCTAAAGTTTGTGAGTTTGTACAAGCTTGGTTCAGTTGTCTCTGTATATTTCCTTATCATGATCTTGACCTCTTCCCCCCATTGCTCATATAATCCCTCTTTCTTCTTTTCAACTGGGCTACCAGAGCTCAGCCTGGTGCTTGGTTGTGGATCTCTGCATCTGCTTCCATCAGTTACTGGAAGAAGGCTCTAAGATGACAGGGTACTCACCAGTTTGATTACCATGATTTTCCTTTTTTTAACAAGCTATTTCTATACCATGTCTGAATTAAAAGGCACAACTTTGTTTCCATCTCTCCTGGCAGCTGCTGAGAATTTTACCTACACTGTTGTGTTTTTCTCCTAAACTCCAATAAAAGTGCTCTTCAGCTTCCTTTAAGAGTCCATTTCCAAGTTTGGTTTTTTTTTTTTTTTAATTAATTCCCAAGGTGGGGAATCTCCTGTTGGTTTACATCTTTGCCAGTATCTTTACCTTCAACAAGATGGATCTTTTTATTTTTTCATACTGCTTTGCGGAGGTCATTTGAAGGGCCATAGGAAGTTATTTGCATCCTTGCAGTGTTTTCCAACAGTACAGACCTGATGATCGCTTCTTCCATGAGGATTCTGCTCAGCAATTGAGCATTCAAATAGTTGTCAAGGACACTTGCTTCTTAACTGACTTTGTCATAACTATACGTTTTAGTTCATTTACTGACTTTGGCACCCTTGTGCGGTGTGCGGTTCAACAGTCCTCAGCATGTTGATTGAAGACCAGTTGACTTAGGAAATGGGTCAGTGAAGACTTGACATAGGTTAAGAAGTTGAACCATTGTGGACCTTTGGATCACACCATTGCTATCTTTGAGTCTTACGCTGAATGCCAGTTTCAGTTCTTCAGGTACATAGATATTGTCAGCTGCTCTTACCTTCCTGGCCATTTGAATCTCATTTAGATACACCTGCTTCTATTCCTCATGGAACTCAAGGCATTTGGCTTCTTTATAGATAAGCTTCTTCCTTGCTCTTTTTGTGCACACATAGTTCACAAGGTTTTTCTTCAACTTGGCAATTCCTCGAACTTTTCTTAAAGGTTTGAGCACAGCAGGAGCCTTCTTTTTCTTCTCTGTGATGGCCTTTATGGGTCCAGCCAGAAAATAAATTAGAACAAATATTGTTTGAAGCCTTTCATATAACTTCTCTGAACTTCAGGCAATGGCAGCCTTGGAGAAAAGAGAATTCCCATGACTGGTTAACCTGTGTGTACCTTGTAGCATGTCAAGGCTTTGGAAAGTGGAACAGGAAGTTGGCCTCACGTTGCTCAGTGGTGGGAAGTGTCTGACTGGTTCTCAGGTTTGATGCAGCTTTTATGAGGCAGGGAGGAGTTGATAGATACTAAATGGGCACACACCTCACCATCAAAATGTTGTGTAGATTTGATTCATCTTTATACACAAAGGAAAGAATTTGCTGATGCTTCTTTGCAGAAAAATTACTGCCTAGAAACTTCTCTGTGCCCCATATCTTAGCAAGAATGGTTTCTACTTTTTTTTCTTAGAAATATTCCTATTAAATAGTAAGTCTTAATATTCATTCTCTTAGAGATGGTAGTCATTAGATCTAGAATATTTAACCATCAATATCTCATAGGCTGAGAAAGTTCTGTGCCAGGAGTTGTATCTGGGGCTCTTTGTGCTGAGACCTCATTCCATAACATCAATGATTTCCATTGTAAAGTCTGAGTGTTGAAGGAAAGGAAAGTATCACTTTCCTTTTGGATTGCAACTGGATCTCCTGTATCATGAATATTAAAAGGTCTTATTAAATAAAAACAAACCCAAAGCCAGGTATTGGGGTGAACACTGAAAGATCAGAGAAATGGAACAAGCCACAGCCAATCTCACCTTGCCAGTTCCTACGCTGATCTTGTTTCCTCAAACTGGAAGCCTCTGTGTCCTTATTCGAAAGGATCTCAGCTGAACTGCTGCTGAAAGCCTAAAAGCTTAAAAGGCTCTAGTTCCTGGTCCTCATGCCTTATATACCTTTCTGCTTCCCGCCATCACTTCCTGGGATCAAAGGCATGTGTCACCATGCCTAGCTGTTTCCAGTGTGGCTTTGAACTCACAGAGATCCCTGTGGATCTCTGCCTCTGGAATGATAGGATTAAAGGTGTATGTGCCACCATTTTCTGGCCTCTATGTCTATCTAGTGGCTGTTCTGTTCTCTGACCCTAGATAAGTTTATTAGGTTGCATAATATTTTGGGGGACACAATATCACCACAATCTCCTGCTGTGGAGAAACATGGATTCATGACTGCTGCTCTTACTGTAAAAGCATGTCTCTGAGACTCCGAACTCAGAAGCTGGCATCATTGCTTTCACCCTTCATGCCTGATAAGGTAGTGCAGGCTGAACCCTGAGCTGCAGTGCCATCCTGTAACCCTTGCTGGTGTCCTGCAGTTCTAGCCTGTCACCTTAGGTGGAAGATTAGGAGCAAGAAAAGGAAGCTTCTTGGGGAAGCATTATAATTGACAGAGAATGAAATAGGGACATTAACCAACAATTGTAACAACACTGACTAATCTTGGTGTTTTGGAGGGAAAATCTTGATTAAATAAAAGTTCATGTATTTTAGCATAGGGTAGCTGCTACAGCATTGTACTGAGTTTTCATTCTTTGAAAATAACTGGATGATTGTATAGAACTTGAGAAAGTAAAGCCCATCATCCTGATGAACTGAGCCGAAAACTTGCCTGCCAATTCCAGAGAATATGTAACACAGGACATTATAATAGCTTTTAGCTGCAGTAATTATCCCAACTACTAAATAATTGGTTCCTAGTAATGAAGGTGGCATAAGAATATTGTAGAGTAAGATTTCACTGGAGTGACAGACTTGTGGTTCTGGGTATAAACAGGTAAGAAGAATGGGTCTCCAAGATCCTTTGCAGCCCAAACTGTGATGTTGTCAGGGAGGGAACATTGGAAGAATGTGAAAGCAGCTCCTTGAGGCCCGCAAGCCAAACTCTACCATCTG
Source organism: Onychomys torridus (assembly GCF_903995425.1). Lineage (NCBI taxonomy): Eukaryota > Metazoa > Chordata > Mammalia > Rodentia > Cricetidae > Onychomys > Onychomys torridus. The sequence goes on along the minus strand of NC_050452.1, from coordinate 13,513,158 downwards.
AATAGATGAGGCAATTCTACAATACTGGCCAGTAGATGTCTCTCTCTCTGTTATTTCCCTTCTGATCATTACCTTGGCCATCAGACAGTTCTGCTACATTACTCGACTGTACTGGCGAGAGAGAACTGACAATATTAAAATGACTTCATTGCTTTTATGAACTGGCTACAGGAGACTCGAGTACATTTCCATTACTGAGATGTGTTGCATGCTTAACCAAATGCTTTTGGAAGCAGATAATTAGGCATCATGAGCTGTGATTGTTTAAGGAAGGCACACATTAGGGTTTGAGACATGGCACAGGCAATGCCTGATTTTGAGAATACTTGAGGGGATTTGGGCTGGGAACTCAGGGAAGGACAAGACTTCTTCTTGTAGCAAACACTCTAATGGCAGTATTTTAAACACAAGCACTCTCACTAGATGATTGGTGCCACCAAAGGAGGGTGTTGCGTTTTCAAAAATTTGACTCTCTTGTTCTGAAACAGCCAGTACCAGCATGCTTAGTTTGCATGCACTGACACAAACCATATTTGAAATCCGAAAGCTTTTATATATTAAATAATACAAGGTCCCATATCTGGAGTAAATTACTGAAAATTCTGGCTTAAAAGGAACACATTCACTGCACCTTTTAAGGCCTCCCAAAAGAATCATAAAGACAAAAAATACTTTTTGAATTAAATACATAGACAATCTGGAGCCAATAAAGAAGAACTAGAAAAGGAGACTTTTGCTAGTCCTTCCCAGGTAGTCATGAGGAAAGGTAGGGTGATTACTCATGCATATGGTTCATAAATTATCCATTGAGACATCATCAAGGCTTTCAGGAAATTCCAATGAAGCCGTTGAATAGACAGGTTTGAGTTGGGGCTGATTTCTGTATCTGTATCTGCCAAAAGTCAACTGAAACCTTGATGTTCAAAGTGTGGACAATGGATGAGGGCTCCCAGATACATCTCGAGCTTGTTGGAAGTGCAGTCACTCACACTTCACCCCACACTGCAGAATCAGAGTGTCCACTTTCATAACACACACAATCATTTGCTTCTATCTTCCAAAGACATACATGCCATTTAGCTATTCTTTTATTCATTTATGTATTTAATGGGCAACTGAGTGTGTAGCTTGGAATGAAGCTCTGAGGATATAGTGCTAAACAAAACAAGACAGACAGGCTTTATAATATCACATTTTATTTTTATATTTATTTATGGAATAGTCATAGCATGATTCTTGCAAACCATGACTATTTGAATCACTTTACTTATACTGATACATTTTATCTTCTAATAACTCTATGAAGTGGGCTCTATAATTCTTGTTATTGTTTGCACTTTAGAGAAAAGGAAATGGAGGTGCAGAGAGGTAAAGTAACATCTGTAAGCATCAAAAAAGCTGAAGGTGGTGGAGTACGGATTAGAATCCAGAAGTCTGACTTCAAAGTTCAGATCAGTAAGTCAATTAGCTAGTTATGTTATTTACCTCCTAAGGACATAATCAGAATGTTGTGACAGAAACAGTGGGAATCCATTAGCCAGGCTGGTCATAAATGTGCTTGTGAGATGCTGTTCATTTATAAGAGAAAAGCACCCTCATGTAAAGATGTGCAGATCCAACTCTCAAAACAGGGCATGTGTAAAGCATTTGCAATACAAAGAATGTGGCCTCTTCTAAGACCACCCAGGGCAGCCTGGAGAGATGAGAGGTGAGGCTGGGGAGAAGTAAGGGAAGGTCAAGCTGAGGAGTAAGCGGTATTGAAAACACAAGACTTTGGAAGAGAACAGGGAAGGAGAGCTGGTCTAATGCTAAGTATTCTAAGAAACCAACGAGGGTTTGGTCAGGAGAGCATGACAAAATGACTGCTAATGTGACAGCTGAGAGGACAGCAGGTTTTAGAAAGCAGAGGCAGAGGCAACAGAACTATCTAGAGCTGGTTGAGTGGCCCAGCTGCAGGATGGCACAGCCCTCATCCCAATTGCAGCAGTGAGGGATGCAGAGAAGGACTCAGGTGTAAAAGCCCACTGGCAGGCAGGACCAATAGAAATGATTGCTCACACACAGGATCTGTGGGTTTCTAAGAGTCAGTGATGCACAAAGGGCAGAATTAGGTTACTACCTGGGTTTTCAATTTGAGCATATTGGATACATGGCACTGCTCTTTGTTAGACTAGGATGAGCCAGGGGTGACCAGTTGGGTGAGTGGGAAATATCTGTTCCTCTTTTATGTTTTATCAACTTGAGCTGCTTCTGAGACTCCAAGTGGATACATAAGAGAAACATCCTGTCTTTCTATTCTTTCATTCTGGGTCTAGGATAGACTGTAACTTGATATTTACTAAATGAACTGCAGAGAAGTCTGTTATGAGAAGATATATCACCAGTTGCCCGTCTTAGGACTGCCTGTCGGTTGTTATAGCAGAGATCAAAGTGTTGCTTTGTAGAGTTAGGATGATATACAATTGTAAATGACCACCCCAGCAAACAAATCAGAAACAACAGAGCTAATATATTAATGTAATTTGTACTAAGTATACAGGAACTTGTTGAGAGAAGATTATGGAAGTTAGATTCCTGGCTTTGGGAGGGAGGATGACACCAAGATGCAAGCGCCTAGCAAGCATATTTTAGTCTTCAGAAGACGGTGGCTAATGCAAGTGTTTCAGAGGCTTCTGCTTTGGATACGATGTCTGTGATGAAGCTTGTCCAAGGCCAAGGCTACTCTACTCAGAGAATTTGAATATTGTAGGAAAGTCATTCATCTCATCAGTGATGCTACAGTCACTCCATTCTTTGTTCATTTCTAAGCTTCATTCTATTATTTCAGTCATGGAAACAGTTATGGGGTCCTCAAAATTGCTCATACAAAACTGAGATGTGCAGCAAAAAATACAGTTTACATGTTTTCTAAATTTGTTCCAGGGGGCTTGTACGAATCTGCCTGACTGTTGCGGTGAAATGGGGCAATCGCCACCCCAATTTTAATTCATTCCATCTTAAAATTTAGGCCAGTGGGTAAAACTGTCTCTCAGAGTTTAGTATCCTGTTCTTCCTTATACTGCATACTGTCTTAGGATGGTGTGAGAGAGGGAGAAACATTTTCATAGTGTCACAATGAAGATCTCTGCTCGATTCTCCATGGGTGAGTGGGGACTGGTGTTTGCTAAATCTGGTTTACTAAATGCTTCCATTGGGCATTCAGTTGCTGATAGTTTTGTAGTGCATTTCATAGCTCAATCAGTGGAACTAACAGAGAAGGGAAAATAAGAAATGTACTCCAAAATGTAATATTAGGTATACACATTTGGACTCTGTAAGCACAGAGAAGTCTGACTAGTACAAAGTAGAACCACGGAGCCCTTTGAGATAGTCTTGATGAGAAATGCGTCTAAACCAGGGGTCAGAAACCTGGCTTTTGGAAAAGAACCTCACTTTAAAGAGTTCTTTTGTCACCATAATGGATTGGGTCTTCACTGGCAAACAAAAGCCCCATTTTTCCAGCATCATAAAGCAGTGTTTTAAAAGATGAAATTAATTCAAAGAGCAAGTGATTATGGAGCCTCCTGTGCTCTCCTTTCTTCTAGTGCTCTGGACAAAGAAAGGGCAAAAGACATCTTCATTAGCCACCAAGACGCCACAAACCACTTGGGGAGAGATGAGGCACACCATGAAGTAGTTGACTAATGAATGAAATTAAGATAGGGATGTTGAGGCAAGTGGTTTGTGAAAATGGAAAGTATTAGAAGAAATGACGAATGGAAGACTGCTCTGAACCTAGCACTCTCTATGAACAATGATTTATATACAAACCATTGAGAATGGCTGTGCTGGAAGAGAAGCTGGGCAGGTAAAAATGATAGAAGGGAGTGTATAAATCATAACTTTGATGTGTGGTTGAATAGAATTACACTGTCCAATATGGTGGCTACTAGCCTCATGTGGTTATTGTGTACTTAAAATACAGTGGTCCAAAACCTGTGGATAGATAGGGGACAGGCCCTCGGGGAGAACTTAGTGCTATTATTCTGTCAAATGGACATGATGATAAACTGTCCTGTGAGTTATCTTTATACTCACCAGTGAGTACATCTCTCAACCCTCATTAGAGAAGCTTTTTTTAAAAAAAATAGCAGATAGTAATTAATACAGAGAATGTGCATACCATAAGAGACTGTAAAGTTCTCATCTCTAAATGGATCATCTATTTCATAGCTCCTTTCCCTAAACCTTGAGGGATCATCGAGGAAGTGAAGGTAGAAATATTTTAAGACATAGAGGGAGTGGATATCTGTAACCAAACAGTATTTGCTGGACATGACTACACACTCTGCACATGTAAACTCATGGCAGCTGGAACTACATTCACAAGATTTTCACAAAATCAAGCCAGCCTGAATTCCAGCACAGATGGAAGAGGAACTCATGTAGTCTCACTACAGCAGAGGAACTATGGAAGTTCATGACTTCTGGGGTAGGGGGACCACTCTTATTTAGGGATGTAGGCCTGAAAGACTACCATGCTTTAGTAGATGATCCCACACCCATGGACATGTGAGCAACACTAAGTGGACTCAGTGGATATTACATTAAGAGAGAGAAAGTCTCATGAAGTTGTGATAGGAGAGAAATTAGAGGAAGTGAATGAATAGTAGATTGGATCTGAATATATTATAACCAATTATGAATATTAGATAAACTATTTTTCAAAAGAAAATGGATGATAATGGCCTGTAGAATTTTTGTGTTATACTAACAATGTTTCTCTAATGCAGTTAATCTACATATTGACTAAGTCACACGTACAATGTTTCAAAATCGTATTAAAACTATGACTGCATTTATTTTAAAGAAAACTGGTATGTTAAAAAAAGATGTATCAGAAAATATGACAATATCAAAATTAACATATATTGTTTGTGTAAGATATATGACAAGTGTTGGAGTATTAATGAACATCTATTTTAAAAAGATGTAGTTATTTATTTTATGTATATGAATGCTCTGTCTGCCTGTCTGCCTGCATGCCAGAGGGCATCAGATCTCATTTTAGATCATTGTGAGCTACCATGTAGATGTTGGGAATTGAACTTAGATCCTCTAGAAGAGCAACCAGTACTCTTAACCTCTGAGCAATCTCTCCACCCCCTAATGTTTAATATCTTAATACTAATTTTAAAGTATGATATATTGAAATGTTAATATTTTGGATACATTAGATTAAAGTGCATTATTTAAATAAAAATTACTGTTTCTTTTAACTTTGTCCTTAACTATGGTTATTAGGAAATTCAAAATCATGCTTGTAGTTTGCTTTAATTTCTCCTGGACAAGACTGGTAGAAAAACGTGAGAGAAATGATTGCATACTGCAAACTTAGATTTGTGTACTCAGGAGGCCCTGTCCTCCCAGAAGGCTTCATACTGCCAGGAGGCTCGTTCCTCCCAGGAGCCTCCTTCCTCCTAGGCACCTCCTTCCTCCCTGGAGCCTTCTTCCTCCCAGGAGCCTCCTTCCTCCCAGGAGCCTCCTTCCTCCAAGGATGGTCCTTCAATCCCATTTCTGTGCAGAAAAGAAAAAGAACATTCTCAAACTCCCACAGGACAGTAACTGCTCATTCAAACCTTAGCATTCACAAATTCTGTAACATCGCTATATAGATCCATATTGTATCAACTTTTAGCAGTTTTACATACATAAAAATTACAAGATATATTGATAAGAGAACTTGGGCAGGTAAAGTCCTGACATCTCTAGCACTAATTTAAGGGTTCTTTTGGAGTCTGAAGTTTTAATTCCTGAGTGGGAACTGGGAACCATGGGGCCAGTCAGGATAAGAACATCAGCTTAGTTGGGTAGTGTGTTGAGTATCAGGAATAAGAGTTTAAGGTTTATTTCTTGGACAGTAAGAAATTTAATGTACTTCTGTCTACCTACAGGATTCTGTGATATTCTTGCCTTGTTTTGGTACTAAATTATCCTCTCTTGAAGCTTGGATCTTGGCTCCTAGACTTACTCAATGAGGAAGCTGAACAGAACTGGACCTTTCTGGGTGTTGTCAACCCTGTTTTAGAATTACTATCTAGTACAAGGTCAGGACTGCCAAGCAAGAGCCATTTGCATGTCTGTGTGACAGCTACAGAGTTGTTGTCTTGTAGCTAGAAATACTGCTGAATGCTGGTCCTGAAATACCTTGAAATCTTTCCTCCAGTTCTGTTTTTAGTGTCTAGCCTTGTCCTGGAAGACTGAAACGTCCAGCTTACCTGACAAGTAAAATGTAACCATGACCCATTTTCTAAAGCCTGTTGATCCCGGGACTGTCATGTAGGAAGCTGCCTTTACCAGAGCAGAAATGTGTCTTCAAGGTGTGTATCTGAGGTTGGAGATAATTATAGTATGAGGCCTCCATCAAATGGGTTAAAAGCCAATGTTACAATCTTGAATAGGTCTGCTACTGTTTGGGGTACAGAGGTTTTTATTTACTGGACTCTCCAAATGTCCCCCGGAGTCTTGCCTCAACAGATTTATCTAGGATCCTGTCACCAGTGGCTGTTTTCTCACTAAGTAGATGGAGGGAAGAGCCAATGGAGGTAACTGCCAATGAAGAGTCACTTGAGTATTATCACGATGAAGTGAATGTAAATTATATGCAATCTGGAAGGTCTTATTTTCTTTTGTCTTGTCCTAGATTTTTTCCTTTGTGAAAGCATTTGATATTGCTAATAGTATTGTTGGAGAATTGGAGACCAGTCCTTGCCCACACTTCATGGATAGGTGGATGGGCTGTGAAGACTCTACTCTAAACATGGTGATGGTGGGGATATCAGGATTTCAGACTGCACTTGCATCAACTTGTGAATTGATAGACATTTCACCCTCATCACTGTGGTGGTAGAAACATTGCCATTTGCCTTTGCTCCATTTTAGTGGCAGAAGTTTTGTGGGAAGGGATAAAGTATGGAAAGGACAGAACTGTTGAATTTTAGCTTTTGGTGGGTCTTTAAGAAGGCACAGTTCTCAGCCTTTCTTTGGCCAGGATAGCTTTGGTTCAAGATAATTGCTATCATTAACTCTGGGTTAGCCAATACTATAAATTAGAAACTGAACGTTCTATACCTACAGTTTTCCCTCTTGTTTGGGACAGTACTGAGTCCTGTGTGCTTTATATTTTGTCCTTCCCATGTGCATGATGATAAGTTTAATTACAATTTATTCACAATGAGAATTAGCAGCAAATAATAAGATGGGTTGATTGTAGCAATGCACTGTGACAGAGCTAAGCTGTGATCCTTTCTCTCTGTGTGTGCCTCCCTGGCTCACTTGACTGTTGGTGCCTCATGTTGCCATCAGTCACATTCTCTGTTTATGTTCTCCCACGCACAAATTCTTAACAAAGCAATTATCAAGGTGCATCATCAAAATTTGCATGGATTTCCTTTTCCTCCTTCACAGTTTCACAGGTAGGACATCCGTTCTTACTGCAATCTCAGCAGACTCTGGACATAGTTTACTTTTCCTTGTAAAATTGAGAAATTTTAACTTTTTGCTTACAGAAAATACTTTGTGATTCTCTTTGGCATAATCAAACTGTCAACATCACTACTCTTGGATTTTAAAATATTTCTGGGTTTTATTTACTTGCTTGATTTTCCAATAAGAAATTACTATTTCCTTCTTCATGAAATCCTTTTCTCCCAGAGCTCCAGGAATCCCATGGAAAGATAGGCAGAAGGTGGATGGGCTGTGAAGGCTCACTACCTTTGATAGAAATAAAACTAAACACAAAGGAAAACATTCATCACAGACTCCTTGCTGGTTCAGGCGCCAAGCCCAGGAGAAGTTCTCCTTTGGCTCAGTGCTGAGCCTAGGACCTTGGTTTAATGTACATTGCCATCATCTTAAAAATTTTTAATAACTTTTTTTGGGGATCAGGACACACATTTCCATCTCTAAATGGGCCTTAGAAATTATATAACCCATGTAGACTGCACCCCAGTTTGGGGATAGTTGTTTTCAGTGACAATTGATTTTAAAAGTTACGTTTTTTAAAGAGTCATGATCTACTCTAATTCCCAGCATTGTTATGGACACACACACATACAAACACACACACACACACACACACACACACACACACACACACACACACATACACACACGTACACATACACTCACACAATCAGAATACAGAAATCTATGGCATGTGAGAAGCATGTGTAACACTGAATTTGGATTTTACCTTGTGAGATAAAGGAGCAGGAATTTTTCTCTGCTTTGTGCTATTTTTGCCTTATGGAGTCTGTGACTCCAGCGTGTGTCTCTTTAAGCAGACTTTTGGCTTAAGGCTGCTATGGGTCATGGCCTAGCTGTTTCATCTTTCATTTGCCCCTTGGGTACAGAATGAGACTTAATAATGAAGTGAGCCAGGAATCTCAGTGTGGCCATCATCCTTCTTGTTGATAGTATTTAAAATAAATTATCAAATTACTCCAAGAAATTTCAGGTTGTTGCTTTCAGAATATCCAATGTTATTTCTCAAGGCAAATGTTGAAAAATGTCAGGACCATAAAGACTTGGTTTATTCATATAATCTCTACTTAAGGTCATAATAAAATACATTGAGTTAGTGAGAGAAGATATTAGAAAGTATATGTTCATAACACAATTATTAGCAAGATTATCAATATTGGGATTAAGATGGCATAACAAAGAAAATATAACAAAATATAAGAATATAGCTAATTTAAAAATGACAATTCAGTTACTAATTTCATTAGTTAAAGAATGTCAGTAACAGAAGTTTGTTTTGTTTTGCCATTTAAAGTAAGGTGGTGTCTAAATGTCTGGGTCTGTGGTTATTGATTTTACTTTATCTTTTTATTATCTTTGAGAACTTCATACAATATATTTTCATCTTATTCACCCTTTCCTTGCCTCTTCCCAGATCCACCCCCTTCAATACCCACCCAACTTCTTGTTCTCTCTCTCTCTCTCTCTCTCTCTCTCTCTCTCTCTCACTCTCTCTCTTTAACTCATTGAGTCCCATCTGTATTACACAAATACCTTGGATGTGTGGCTTTCCCCTGGAGTGTGATCTATCCACCAGGGGACCCATTCTTAAGGGAATCAGACTCTCTTTCTCCCAGCACCCATCACCTGCCAATGGCTCCTCAAACAGGGGTGGAACTTCATGCTCCTTCTGCTTTCTACGCTGGGATTTTGTCTGGCTTGAACTTGGTGCATCCTGTGTTCATGTTGTTTCAATCCCTGTGAGTGCATATCCAAAGTATTTCTGGATACTAGCTTTGGACACACACACACACACAATTTTATATATATATATTTGGAATATTCATAGACATAAAAGGAGCCATATGGAGGTTTCACAGGAGAGGAGACAGAACTCAGTGATACAAGGGAAACAGGAAATAGCGGAGCAGGGGATGATTAAATGAGGTTGGAGAAAGGAGGGCAGGGGAAGGAATGAGTACGCAACAAATAGCACCAAAGAGCTTTTGAGAAATAACATGAAAACACACTGCTATGGAAGCTTCCTAAAGTATGTACATAAGCATATATTAAAACAGTTTAAATGGAATTACCCGATAATGCAGCAACAATGCCCCTACTCTGTACCATAACTAAATAAACACAAGTAAAAAGCATAGTGCCAGGAATGGGTTATCTCCTTCAGTGTTGTTAGCCAGTGAAGTCCCATAAACCCCAGTGTTATTGCCAGTATTATTGGTTATCCTCAGAATGCTATTGCTGAAGACAATAGTGAGTCATAGAAAATGGAGAAATCATCTTTGTTTTACATCTAGTATCCTACTATGAGTGAGTACATACTATGTTTATCCTTTCTGAGTCTGGGTTACCTCTCTCAGGATGATTTTTTCTAGATCCATCCATTTGCCTGCAAACCTCATGATGTCATTGTTTTTCTCTGCTGAGTAGTACTCCATTGTGTCTATGTACCACATTTTCTTTATCCATTCTTCAGTTGAAGGGCATCTAGGTTGTTTCCAGGTTCTGGCTATTACAGACAATGCTGATACAAACATAGCTGAGCAAATGCCCCTTGTGGTATGATTGAGCATTCCTTGGGTATATGCCCAAGAGTGGTATAGCTGGGTCTTGGGGGAGATGGATTCCCAATTTTCTAAGGAAGCACCATATTGATTTCCAAAGTGGCTGTACAAGCTTGCATTCCCACCAGCAGTGGAGGAGAATTCCCCTTGCTCCACATCCTCTGCAGCATAAGCTATCTTCTGTGTTTTTGATCTTAGCCATTCTGACAGGTATAAGGTGGTATCTCAGAGTCATTTTGATTTGCATTTCCCAGATAATTAGGGATGTTGAACAATTCCTTAAATGTCTTTCAGCCATTTGAGCTTCCTCTGTTGAGAATTCTCTGTATAGTTCTATAGCCCATTTCTTAATTGGGTTGTTGGGCATTTTGATGTCTAATTACTTCAGTTCTTTATATTCTGGATATCAGCCCTCTGTCAGATGTAGGGTTGGTAAAGACCTTTTCCTATGCTGTAGGCTGTCGCATTGTCTTGTTGACCATATCCTTTGCTCTATAAAAGCTTCTCAGTTTCAACAGGTCCCATTGATTGATTATTTCTCTCAGTGTCTGTGCTACTGGTGTCACAACTCCAGGGAGGCTACCTAAAAAACAGGACCCTAAGAAAGACATGGGGATCACCCAATGACAGAGAAATGGATGAGATCTACATGAACAACCTGGATGACAGTGGGAGTAATGAAGGGCAAGATTTGAGGAAAAGAAAGCTTAGGGGAGCAGGAGATCCCAGCTGGATTAAGAACAGAAAGGGAGAACAAGGAATAACAGACCATGATAAATGAAGAACTCATGAGAACAGGAATAGGCAGAGTGCTGGAGAGGTCCCCAGAAATCCACAATGATACATCCTCTGTAGACTGCTGGCAATGGTCGAGAGAAAGCCTGAACTGACCTAGTCTCGTGATCAGATGCCCAAACACCCTAACGGTCATGCTGGAAATCTCATCCAATAACTGATGGAAGTGGATGTAGAGATCCTCGGCCAGGCCCCAGGTGGCTCCAGGACTCCAATTGTTGAGAAAGAGGAGGGACTGTAAGAGCGTAAATTGTTGAGACCAAGATTGGAAAAAGCACAGGGACAAATAGCCAAACAAATGGAAACACATGAATTATGAACCAAAAGCTGTGCAGCCCCCAACTGGATCAGGCCCTCTGGGTAAGTGAGCCAATTGAATAGCTTGAACTGTTTGGGAGGCACCCAGGCAGTGGGACCTGGACCTGTCCTTAGTACATGAGCTGGCTGTTTGGAGCCTGGGGCATATGCAGGGACACTTTGCTCAGCCTGGAAGGAGGGGACTGGACCTGCCTGTACTGGATCTACAAGGTTGAGCTGAATCCCCAGGGGAGTCTTGGCCCTGGAGGAGATGGGAATGGAGGGGAGGGGCTGGAGGAGAGGCAGGGGCAGGGCGGGAGGGGGAGGACAGGGGAACCCTTGGCTGATATGTAAAATTAAAACACAAATATAATTTTAAATAAATAAATAAATAAATAATGAATGAATGAATGAATGATAGAAAAAAGAAAATGGAGAAATCAAGCTGATACTGACCTGGAAGCTTCATTCATACTGGCTAGTTTACAGAGTGCTGGAAGGTGTTATGAACAGCACCAGAAGAGGAAAGCCGTCATTAGTCTTACCCAGCTGTGAACTCTTAGGACTAAAAATATCTGGTCTGGCAAGGCGTGACCACTGGTAAAAGTGGCAATAAGGATGAGTGTAAACAATCACTTTCTGATTGGATTTAAGGCTTGCTCCACAAGTGAAAAACCATACCTGGCACCATTATTGGGAACAAGAACCTGTGGCTTGGCAGGTCACAGACTGCATGAGAACCTGCTATTATTCTGCTAAGTTGACATAGTATTAAACTGATTGCTAGTAACTTATCTTTATACCCGTATATCCATGCATCACTCCATTCTCATCATAGAAGCTTCTATTTGCAGCAGTTGGCAATCAACAGAGAGACCCACAGCTGGTCAAGGTGCAGAGAATAAGAGACTGTGGAAGGTTTTGATTTTCTACACAAAGTCGGCACTATGCCTTGTGGGGTCATTTTGACCCATTTTCATAGCCTTCTCAGAGAAGAAGAGCAGACTAATGGGCACTGTGGAGAGTGCTCATGAGGCCTTAAGATTTCTCAGTTAGAAAACTGGAAGGTTTGGCTGAAGCAATGATATTCAAGCAGATAAAAACAGGAACTTGCAGGTAAGTTGGTTAAGGCCAGCGACCACAAGATGACAGACAACTGACTGAGGACTCTCTTCAAGCCTCATTACACCTTTTTGGCAATATGTTAGCCCAGTGAAATCTCTGTAAGGGGGAAGGGGAACTACTGTACAAGCAAAGCCCATTTAATTCCAGTGCAAATCAGCAGGCATGCCCTAAAAGTCTCCCCACTTTCCAGAAAAAAACATGAATATTCAAAACACTTCCCAGAAAATGCATGAATATTCAAACTCTTCCCCATAAAATGAGATGTCTGCCTTTGCTTTGGGCTGCTCTGTCTTTGGAGTAGCTGTGCTTCTCCAGTGGAGTTTAGTTGTGAACTTTCACTTCTTCCCAGCTGCTCTGTGTCTGATTGCATCTGATTTTTCTCCTGCAGGAGACCAAGGATCCACTCAGCTGGGGGACATTTCTTCCATACAAACCATGAAAACTGAAGCAGCTTACCAAAAAGGGTGATGTGCTTTGGGTTGAAACTGGGTTGAATTGGGGAGCCATAGCAGGTGTTGAGTAGGCAACTCACTCTGTGAGGATCACAGAGAATAATTGTCAGTCTTGATTTTGAAACAGAGGAGAGAGCTCTCCCTTGGAGACAATTCAGTGACATGTTAAAAACTTAGCTGTCCCAGGCCAGCAAGGTCGCTCAACCGCTAAAGGTACCTGCAACCAAGCCTGATAACCCGAGTTTGTTTCCTGCACCCAATGTGGTGGAAAGAGAGAACAAACCCCAGCAAGTTGTCTTCTGATAGCCATGTGCTGTGGCATGCATCTCTCTCTCTCTCTCTCTCTCTCTCTCTCTCTCTCTCTCTCTCTCTCTCTCTCACACACACACACACACACACACACACACACCTACCTGTGTAAGAGAGAAATAATGAAAAAAGAAAGAGAGAGAGAGAGAAAGCATGAAGAAATAAAGAGAAGAACAAAGAAAGAAGCTATTCAAAAATACACTCACCCAGGATTGAGTCCACCAATGGATGGCTCAGACCCTGCATGGATATTTCTAGAACATGAATAAGGGTAGAGGGAAGGACTTTTAAAGATGTTATTTTCAGGACTATATTATTTTAATAAGAAGTAAAGCCAATTCTCACATTAGATTATAGGACAGCCTTTGCTCTAATTTTAATATGGTTGGCACTGATCTCATCTCTTCATTCCCCATGAAATCCATTTCCCAGCTACAAAAAAAAAAAAAGCAAGTGATTGTTTTTGCCTCACACTGAATATTAAAAAATAATGTTGTAGGTACACATTCCTGGCTGAGAGGTATAAAGCTATTTTGACAAGGAAGCTATACTATGTTCCTGACATCTTACTCATTGGCTATTGTTTAGTAGAAAATAACCAAAGTGACCACATATTCTCTTATTTTAACTCTGAAATATTGTGGAGTTGAATAACTGGCCTCTGAAAAGAGGAATTAGGGACTGTTCTCACTCATAAGCAGGTTAGACAAAGCTAGATATTTTTTCAAAAAAAAAAAAAACCAAATTAGTAATAAAAAATTTAAAACTGTTCTCACTTATATGTGATGGATTCATGACCATTCTTGTATAAAATTTATAGCTTTAACAATTAAATTTTATGTTCCCAAATGCCTAGGCTAGTATAGTAACTTATCTTCTGTTAGCAAATTTCAAAGGCTCCCTATTCTATAAGTCAGCTTTTTGGTACTGTACGTTGGATAATCAACTTATGAAAAGATTGATTTTGGCATCCTGTTGGAAGGCTTTTGTGTAAGAGTCAGCCTTCACTCTTTTCTTATTTCTTTACTTGGTTACTTTTTGTGCCTGTGTTAGGGCAGCTCATCACAGTGGAGCACAAGGCAGAGGAAATCTGCTGCTATGGTTCAAATGTGAAATGCCCCTCACAGGCTCCAGTGTTGAACAATTGGACCCCCAGAAATGGTTCTGTTCTGGGAGGTTGTGAAGTCTTCAGGTGAGGCCTAGCTATAGAAGTCAGCCATTCTTGCCTCTTCTCTTTTCCCCTTCAAACAGAGCAGCACACCTATGCTCCTCCTGAGAAGTAGATACTTCCCTCCTTCTCTTTTTCCAGGGCTTTGCTCCTCTCCCTTCTAGCCTTCTTCCTTTCTTAGCTGTTTTCCAAAGGCATTGGCAGGCACTTGTCCAGGTGTTTACGATAATAGTGAAATGAAGTAGGTTAAAAGGAGACCCAGAATTGAAAAGCAGATGTGAATGGGAGTGAGATCTGTGCAGTTGGGCTCCCTGGGGACGAACTTTGTTTTCCTTAATGTTTGTTTTGCTGATTTTTTTTTCCCCCTGGAAGTGCCTCAGAGAGAAGACCTCTCAGAGCAGGGGCGTCAAAAGGCACTGTGATCACTTAGCCATGTTGGAGTTAAGCTACCACAGTAACTGGCCTTTGGGAAGGCAGAAATGCCAGCCATTGTATTACTGACCCTTTCTGCCACCTGCTTCTGAAAAGGAATGGGTGTCACCTTCCTGACATTCAGGTCTCATCACATGGCAACCCAAGAGTGAGCCATGCATTATCTCCAAGTGAGATCCACCTGGCTGTCCAGGTCTGTGTCCGCCTCTCTTTACCCAGGGTTGCCAAAGCCCTGCGGGAGGGTTTCTAAGACACCCCACCCCCAAACACACACACTTTCTCCCTCCAGGCTTGATACTGTTTCACTCCTGCACCTTTCTGAAGTTTGCAAATGCTGCAGTTTTTCCACAGCTAACCATTTTCCCTACCCATTTCTGGCATTAACCAATATCCAATGCCCATTGTCTACGAACACTCTGGTGGAGAATTCTTTTTTTATCCTTTTTTCCTCTTCTAGCAATAACTTTTGCTTGCCATTCCTTTGACCTCCAGTTCCCCACTCCATAAAGGTCTGACTTATTTTAGCCTCTTTTTGTCATTTATCTTGGGTTCTTTCTCTATTTTTGCTTGTCTTACCATTTTTTTGTGCTTTATTTTCTTCTGTCAAGCTGAGTCTCTCTTCCTCTTGATGTTTTATACTCTGTTGATACGCATGCTCCTTGTCTCTGACTGATGCCCCCAGCCCCCTCCTTTCCTAGCCTGTGTCTTTGATGTCTATTGCCATACATTTATAGGATTGACAATTACTTTTCTATGATTCTGTCTTCCATTCCCTTGCTTTATTCCACAGTTGCTGTTGCTATTCTGGGTCATCCACCCAAGACTCTTCTGACCTCTGATGATGTGCTGTTGCCCCAGCCTCAGGCCCAGTTCTGACACAGAAATCAACCCTACCCTCCTCTTCTCTTTCTCCTTAAAGCCACATTAATTCAACTCTCAAGACACCATGTAAGAAATCACTCTCTAAACATATGGGATAACTTATTGTTGCAAATAAAAATGTCTGGTTGATTCTCAGGAGTGTTCTCTACTCCAGCACACATTGAATGTTAAAGCCCCGAGAAATGCATAGTTTCATGAAAGTCTGCTTTCTGTTTCTATGATGCTTTTTCTGCTCATACTTAACCTTTCAGTAACTATAGAGCAAAGCCTGAATTTTCTCCTTCACCCCTACTTTCCATGTTTGCTGCTTTCTTTATCAGAGAAGGCAATGTCGAGTTCCCAGCTGAATTTGCTTTCCTCAACTAATAAGACAGAGGAATTTTAGGAAAGAAATATTGACTTTAATCTCTTCCTTTCATTATGAAAGCTTACTGTGAAATGAAAAGACCTATTTTGTTGAAGCTGATTGGCCAAGGGCTAGTTTGAATATATATACACACCACTTTCTGCAATGTTTACAGAGGCATTTGACATCATCATAAGTGTTGCCTCTCACATTCAAAGCCAGAGTGGCTGTGGGTACCATTTGGGATCATGTAGACAACCTCATTTTCTCTCAGACATACAGGACTTCACTAGTATCAGACATAGACACTAAGTATACATTGGTAGATTACAAGTTGCACAGAGAAACTCTGCAATTCTTCATCTATCTATCTATCTATCTATCTATCTATCTATCTATCTATCTATCCATCCATCCATCTATCAATTCATTCAGCCAGCCACTCATCCATCCATCCATCCATCCATCCATCCATCCATCCATCCATCCATCCATCCACCCACCCACCATTCCTAAGGCTTTCAGAAGCTAGAAATAAGTCTGGCCACATGTTCACTTTGACCCATTCCATCTCCTCCTAATATGGTAGGGCAGTGTTTCCAATGATGTCATCCACAGTATCTATTAAGTATTTCCTTTGGGAGTTATTACTTGGACTGTGACTTCCTGTGTAGTAGTAACATCATCTCTTGCTTGGGTAAGGGAGTCAGCCAGCATGAAAACACTCTAGTTCCATCGTAGTCATTCTAGGTAAGTGATTTAACCCTTCCACCCTCCCTGTCTTTCTCAGTGAAAGCACAGAGGGAGACAACATAGCTGCAGAAAGCAGTGAAGAGCAGGAGCAGAGAAAAGGTAAGCTCTGCTAATTCAGTAGATGAAATTTAACTAATTACAATGGAAATGCAAAACAGCCAGGTGGGTTTCCAATGACCAGTCCTCTGAAAGCTTGATTTTCTGAACTTTCCAGATATAACCCCTAAAATGACCTCTTCTCTCTCTTGATACCTTACACAATGTTTTAGAAAGAAGGACTTGTTTTTTGTTTTTTTGTTTTTGAGAGAGAGGCAGTCATCACTACTATTTTTCTTTCTGTGCTTCACTTGAACATCTTCTAAACTATTACTGTTATAATAAAGTGACGAATCATCTATTATCTTTATAGGATTACTTCAATATGCACAATGCTATGGTATTTTTCCCAATGCTTAGATTGGTTCCAAAAAAATGGTACATTTTCAGAACTTTGGGAACATTTCCCCTTTCTACCCACAAGGAAATCACTAAGTAACTTTCTCATGCCTAGTGTAGTCCGTGATAAAGATGATAATGATGATGACAACAACGATGACGATGATGATGGTTTTATTATTGCTGTTACAGGGAATATGCTATATTCCATTTTAAAATATTTCACCTCTTATGAAAATATCTTTAGGAGAATATTTAGATTTAAAGTGAGCCAAGGTTTACCCTGTGTTCTTGCCTGAGAAGATTTTTGTGTCCATGCAAGTGGACACTCTGATTTTCTGTGAAATGGGAGAAATTATCATACAGAAGAGAACTTTAAGGGCTTTTCTGTACTTACAGTTTTGTCTCTGTGTTTTTTCTTTTTCTTTCTTTCTTTCTTTTTTTTTGTCTCTTTCATCTCTGGATCTCAGCTAGTTTTTAAATG
Organism: Onychomys torridus; assembly: GCF_903995425.1. Classification (NCBI taxonomy): domain Eukaryota; kingdom Metazoa; phylum Chordata; class Mammalia; order Rodentia; family Cricetidae; genus Onychomys; species Onychomys torridus. The sequence goes on along the minus strand of NC_050452.1, from coordinate 13,495,595 downwards.
ACTTTGTCTCCTATTCAGGGCCCCTGCTTCTGTAGATTCCTTCATATGGAATTGGCTGAGCTGAACTGACTCTAACTGGAGACAAATCTGTAAGCTCATAGTAGAAGTTGTTCCAAGGCTTTGGGGAAATCCTCAACAATAGCAACAACAACAACAAAGCCCAGGGTTCTTTATTTCCCTGATCTTTGTACCACAAAGGCCCAACAGCAGCTTCTGTTCCTAACACTTGTCACAGGACTTCCAGAGAAGAAATGGTTGTCAAGAGATTGCTCTTCTCACCTCTTGAGAGAAGCTGAGTTTTGTTTGTTTGTTATTGTCACTCTAATAACCATAGAAAACCTAATAGCATACAAAAGTGAGCATTTACTTTTTTGTTCACACACCTGTGGCTCAATTGAACTTGCCTTAATATGTTATTGACTTCCGGTCTGCTTCACATGGCTGTTATCACTCTGAGACTTACAGCTCCCTGGAGTTTGCATTTCATGTGAACAGAGACATCTGGGAGTCTACAGTGTGGGCCTAATTCCAATTATCCAACTATTCCAGAATACGAAAGCAGATTCCATTGCCAACTTGAAAGTCAAGAAATGGAAAAATGTACTTTTCCTACCAACGTATCCTCATTTTAACCATTTACTGATCATATATTCTAAGGTAGGCATTTTTTTCTTACCCATGGTAAGTGTAGGTTATGAGATGCACTGAAAATCTACCACCTTGTAAATTTATATCTATGGCAAGCCCTGATCAAATGATATCAAAGTGGCTGGACATCCTCAAAAGGCAGCAGTTAGACTAACAAAATACATCCATTGATAAATATAAGGCATTTTAGTAGTAAACTGTAAGATAATACACCAGTTTATGATATTTCAAGTTCCTTCACATTTGGTTTTATTTCCAGGGCTGAGGATTACCTAGGCCCTCAAATATCCCAGGCGAGTCTTCTATAATTGGACTATATCCCAAGACCTACTTTTACTTTGTATTTTGAATCCAATTCTCATTAATTTATCCAGAGTTGCCTTGATCCCTTTCTGGGCATGCCTTGAACTTTTGATCCCCTGAGTTAGCCTCTCACATAGCCATGATCATAGGTTTGCACCACACAGTCCAGCCTGCATTAATCTCATTTAGGTTTCAGAACAAATGTGAAATGTGTGTGTGTGTGTGTGTGTGTGTGTGTGTGTGTGTGTGTGTGTGTGTATGTGTGTGTGTGTGTGTGTGTGTGTGTGTGTTCATTTTAAACATTTATTGATCACTCATCCAAGGTAGGCATTATGCTAAGCACTTTCATGTCCATAGCCTATTAAATCTACATATCCATTCCTATGAAGATGATCTGCTAAGAAAGCTAATATAACTGAACCAAAGACCCTTAACCAATAAGAAGCAGAGACAAGCCTTCCTCTGGTTGCTTCAGACATCCTTTCCTAAGTATCATGCTATGTACCATTCTCTAAACCTTGGAAATCAGCTGCAGATGTATAGAATAAATACTTCCATTTTCATATCACAGATCAAGATAGGCACAAACAGAAACTAGATACGTACAAGTGAAACACAGCATAGGATGCCCTACTGAACAGTGGGCTGGACCTCTCTATGGAGTCTGGGCATTCCAGCCTCACTGGCAACTCTGGGCTGTGTTAGGTGAGCTGCCTGGAGTGGTTTATTTTTAAACCCTTATGCCTTGTTTGTGTGTAGTCCGTTTTTATGTTGCCCCTTACTCTTCGGGTTCTTCAGCCTTCGCTGAGAGCTGGCTGCTTTATGGAGCTCTTGGGAGGATCTTGCTATGATGAAATGGCAATGGCTGTGCTCCTCACCTCTCTGCCAATTTGGGTTTATTTCTGTGCAGACACAGACTTGGCAGGCCCTCCTGTTGACAATTATAGGCTAAATCCATTTCAGGCTGTTCCCCAAGCTGGGCCCACAAAAGGAAATCAAAGGGAAGGGTATAGCAACTATGTTAGGAAGAACAATCTACAGGGACCTGGGCTGGGCTTTAACAGGAGGCTGTCCGGGGTGGCAATTATTATGGGGGAACAGTGGGACAGATTAATGTACTTTTGCAAAGATTTATATTATGATATGAAATGTCTTCTTAGAGCAGTTTTAGATGGCATAAGAGCCATAAGAAGCAGTCTGGTGGGGTGAGTAAATTGGGAATGTTAGTAGATTGAACTACTTAATTTTGTTCTGTCTGTGTCAAACTGTGTATTTTAATCTGAAGTTACTTCAGTTACATATGCTTCCTCTTTTCTTCACAGTGAATGGAGTGTAATGACACATATGTACAAAAATGCTACAATGAAGCCCGTTACTTTGTATGGTAACCTAAAAAATTTAATTTAAAAATGATCGTTGAGTCTAAGAGCCTATCTTACTTTGATAAGCATTTGAGCCACTTTGGATGATAAGGTTGGTCAACTGAGCATTTTGTTAAAATCTCCTAGGAAAAGAGATATGTAGTAGCTCTCCTTCACCCTCACCCAATATTCTTCAGACCAATCTGTTCATGGTGTTTAACATGAAAAGGGGGGAAAACAGTCTGAGACCAGGATCAGGAATAATGTGAGGGACCGCTGGTCTGTGTAAGGACCATGCACACAGACTGAATTACAGCAATAAAAAGTTAAAGCAGACACTTAGATGAACAGTCTTGGATATACTACTGTAATGCTTCATTGTAAAGTTTAGTGTGAATAAAGAACCAAGTGGGAAGGCCTGAAAATATGACTTATTATATTCATATTCTGTCAATGTTTTATGATTTGCTAACATTGGTGTTGTAGCTGGAATAAAATAAGTCTAAAACATATGAAAGAAGATAAACACACACAATGGGCAAAGCTCTGAACCGACAATGGGAACTCTGGTTATGGTCCTGTTTCCACCATAGGTTTAAGGACAAGCTAGCGAACCTTTCTGAACCTTTGCTTTCTCACATGGGCAGAATTACAGCAGAGTCTGTAATTGCATACCATAGAAAGTTTATCTGAAGATCACATGAGATAAAATATGTAAAGCAGTTTATGAATTGGAAATTACTACCCACATACCAAGATTAATTATTCTTTCTTAATCCTTCCATTTCTCTCCGTCTATGCCGAAAGAACAGAAGAATGTTGGCACAGGACAATGTTCAGCTTGGAAAAGGAAGTAAGTTGCTGCCTCTGTACCCTTCGCTGCTAACATCCGTCACCCCCACTTTGACAGCTGTTTCCAAGTTTCCAGTTGGAGAGGAACAAAACAAGGCTGGGTCAGCCTCCAATTCCTACTCAACCATGCCCTAAACATTATTAAAAAATTAACATCTCCTCTCTTAGCACATGCTTGGAAAGATGCCATCAATGAAATCTCCCAACACTCTTTTTATCCTACTTTTCATATGGTTTGGATTTCTCCCCCCACCTGATGGGAGCAAATTATAAGGCACAAGTCGAACATCAACATAGTTATAAGGTATAACTGGAGCCTCAGTATGAGAAGCTGCTTTTGCAAGCTACTTCTTGTGTATTTCTTGATTTCAATTCATATTAAACTTTGAACTAAACAAAAATGCTTGCTTTCTCAGTACCCCATCCAAGAAAGTTTCCCAGTCAGTATTATTAATAATAACATATTTTAAAACCTAGGCTTAAAGTTGTAGCAAGTGCCAAGAGGCTGTAGTTGCTATTTTGTTAAAATAATATCAGATTTCCTGTGATGCTTTACATAGTTGTCATCTCTGTGATGTGATACATCCTTGATTTATTGACCTACTGAAAGTGCTGTCATTGACTTGTCATAATAAGCTTTTCGTAAAGTATTAAAGTCTAGAATGTTGTGCAATAGTTCAAACTAGAACAGAGGCTTAATCTGCTTATGAGTTTTGACTTGGTGACTTGTACACCTTACACATGAATGTTCTGCCTTGTTCCTATCCCATATCTTATTCCTCTTTCCCTCTCTGTTCCTTGTTACCAAAGAGGCTGGCAGAGAGCAGGGGATATCATATAAAAGCTATGAAAATTGAAACCTGACCTACTGTGTCTAAGAAGAATTGCCAGCTTCAGCAGAGCAAAATCCAAACTCAAGGTATTCTCCAAACAACCTTGCCTTTGTGAAGTCTGTATCCTCTGAGGTCAGGGTGAGCATTAAGTTTGATATGTGAGTGGATGGGTGCTTAGAAAGAGAATCACAACTAACCACAGAATTTGAGTTTATTTTCATGGATACAGGAGCAAGGAGGAATTCTAAATGGGAGAAGACCTAGGAACATTTTATGTTAAAGAATTGTCTCTTTTTCTGGAACCAACGACTGTTTCTCTTCATGCTTGTGGTAAAGGAGGCCAGTCCTGGTGACATGATAACTTTTCTCCATTAGCATATCCTGGCTTCCACATCTCCAGGTACAGTTGGCTGATCTAACAGATAAGCATGAGACTCATGTAGTTCAGACAGACCTGGAAAGGGTGTTTGTTAACATATTCATTTTTTATGAAGCTGGGCAAGTGGTTAACAGTTCAAGCTCTCAACTGGTGAATACAGGGGGCTGACCAAAGTTGGAGGACAAGGACACGGGGATATGGGAGAGTTGTGAAAGGAAATCAGAAGGAAAGAAAGTACCAATGAAAACTCAATCAATGAACTATAATGTTATATTAGGAAAATAAATGACTCATGTACAACTGTACACACACACACACACACACACACACACACACACACACACACTAAAACAAGTATCCATGTACACATATGCATGGCCCAAACCACAATAGATTAACTACCTTTAAGACTCTAACTTGAAGGCAGATTTAAACATTTTATTATTGTTGCTAATTTAGTTTTTCCAGATATCTTCATATGTAGCCTGGGCTGTTTTTGATTCTGTGATGATCCCCCTGAACCAGCTAGTCTCAGCTAGGGTTACAAACATACACACTGGGTCTGAATTACATCAAGTATTATATGAACTACTGTTATTTGCCTTTGTTTCCTTGTCTTTACACAGAAATTTCCCCCAAAAGGGAAGTTTGGAATAGATTGTTAAGTCTCTGGAAAGTTTTAAATCTTCATAGTAATGACTTTTTAATTGAGGAAGGAGAAAGTGGAGGAAACAAATATACACCTCTAGTAATAGTTAATATCTTCCATATTTACAGTTCCTGCATCTACAGGAACCAATCAAGGATTGGAAATATTCAGAGAAAATAATGGAATGTGTACAGTTTTTTTCACAGATAAGAATTTTTAAAAACTTGATCAAATTTGTTCTTTAACAACTTCACAAATGTATCTGATCTGTTCTCATTACCCCCCACACTTCACACATGAATATGATCCATTCTCTTTACCCCCAACAAACACTTTTATCTTCTTCCTACCTTCTCACTTCCTCCCTAAAAATTCCTTTCCCTGCTTATGTCTTTTCTTTTTGTGACCCCTTGATTTTACCCAGATCTTCCTGTGTGGGTTTGGAATTATCCACTGGAGCCTGATGGATTCACTATTGGGTACACAAATGAGGATAATGACTGTATTTTGGCCAGAATCCATCAGTATTCAATAGTTTATAAGGGAGAGGAGCATCCATGATCTCCTCTTTATCTGTGATTGGCTGATGACAGGCCCACACTTGTTCAGGCCCCATGCAAACAACCATAGCTCCTGTGATGTTACCCGTGCACTGATTTAGTTGTTATTATCCCCTAATTGCAATACGGCAACTACTTATCTAGCCTTTGCAGAGGGTTCAGTATTTTATGCAATTCATAGATGGTTTGAAAGTGCATGGGAATGCCAGCTGTGATGGCACACACCTTTAATGTCAGGACTCATGAGACAGCAGCAGGACAATCTATATGAGTATGAGGAATCTACATATCAAGTTTCAGGTCAGTTAAGACTACACAAAATGTTGATATGTATCTTAGGCTGTGCTTGCCTTTGTGGTGATGCCCTGAATCAGTCTCCCTTAGTTGGTGTTACAAACATGCACACCTATGTCTGGATTAGATCAAGTACTGTATGAACTATTTAAGTTTGGTTTCCTTTTTGGCACAGAAATATCACCCATGAGACCCTGTTTCAATAAATAAATAAACAAATAAATCAAGCACATGGGAGAATCACATAGGTTATATTCTAATACTAAGAATGTAAGAAGCTTGAGCATTCGGGTTGGTGATTTAGCTCAGTGGTAGAGCGCTCACCTAGCAAGCACAAGGCCCTGGGTTCAGTCCTCAGCTTAAAAAAAAAAAAGTACAACCAGAAGAGATGCTGGGATGGATCTTTTGTGAATAGCAAGCAACAATTCTACCTGTCTTTGTAGTCTTATTTGAGTTTTAGTCACTTTGTCCAATTAGAATCATTCATATCTAAACACATGAAAAAGTGATAATATCCATAATATGATCATGCTTGGTTCTCCTATTCATGTGAAAGCCAATAATACCAAAAAATGGGCTTAAAGAAAATTAATTTCACATTTGTAACACGGGTAGGAAAGGAAGCAGAAATAAACCGTTCTTATCCAATATGCTATTTTGTGACTAATGGTTAGTGGTAAGGTGCAAATGTATCAAAACAATTGAGTGTCATTCAATTATTTTCTCTCAGAATATTACATAAAATCACTAAACCTATGTCTAAGAATGACTCAGACAATGACACAGTAAGTAACTGAAAGCTGTTTTACAGTGTTTTCTTTGTTTATAATTTAACATTGTAGTCACCCATTATTGGAAGTACACTTAACATGGTTAGCTCCTGGCTAGCATGTATGTTCAGCCTCTTGAGAATAGACAGTCATTGTGATAACTGAATACAAGCACTGTACCAAGCATTGTGAGGATTCTTCCAATATTCCCTCCCAGGCATCAAATATTATCTTATGACGTCTTATTGTCCCCATGATCTGTCAAGTGCAACCCATACTTCAGCAAACAAGCCTTAAGTGTCTTCAGGATGTTTTCATTCCAGTCAAAAGGATTGATAAAATACAGAGGACAGTTTTTTCAAACTTACGGCCACTTAGAAATTGGATCGGAGTGAACAGACACCAACCTGAAGCTGCTAATACAAGATAGTATGTGATAAAATCGTACATTCCAAGCAAAATCTGCAACATAGCAAAGAATTTGAAAGGAGTCAAGATGGTTTGGGATGTTGAAAGATGAATGAGGTTGAGAAGAAAGTAAATGAAAGTTTTGGACAAGAGGACAGTGCTAAGAATAAAGAGTTTCATATATATTTTTTTTCTGAACAGGTGTGGTTCAGTGCAAAGGGCTTGTTGGGCATTCTGTAGACACAACACCCTTCCCTGGTCTCCTGAAGCTTCCTGCCCTTCTTAATGTTGGATGAATGAGGGAAGCCTGACTTATAGTACATATGAGTAGTGGCAATATTCGTGTAGGGATACATGTCAAGGGGTCCCTTGACTGCTACTTGAAATCAATGCCTTGTAGAAAGAAATATTTTTTTAGTGCTGGAATCTTGGCAGTTCCAGGGATCAGAGTGTTGCTCTCCCCAAGAAGACTGGCAAAGGACACAAGAAACTTGTTCCAGCTTATTCACAATGGCAGTTGATTGAGTCTCACATAAACCAAATATCAAATTCAAGTTTCTGCATTCTACTGAAGTTGTCTACCTCATGACTGACTTTAAAGTTTAAAGACGTCTTTTCTTCTTGGGGAAGAATTAATTGGAAAGAGCTATGTAGGAGAATAAGTATCAATTATCTGTTACTTTTTAAATTTTTCACCAAGGCCTTTCAAGTGGTTGAAGGATTTGTAGCTCTAAACAGAAACAAGGTTAGTTTAAAGAAAGCCAGGTAAAATCCAATTGTTTGTTGTTTTGGGAATCAAACAACAGTCCAATTGCATGATATTAATATTTTTATTTTAAATTGTTTTTAAAATCTTGTGGCTCAAAGCTCACATTTACATAATCTTAGATTAATACCATAGCCTGCATAATCAATAAGAAAAGATGAAATGCATGAGAAAGTCTGATACTCTTTTTGAAAAGTACATGGACTCTATACAAATAACCACAGAGAAATAAGCTAACCATTAAAATAAATCAAGGGAAAATGTGAAGGGTAAAATTACAAATTCAACAACATGCCCTGTGATTTCACAAGAAAAAGCATGTGTCTTTGGAGGGGGTCTAGGGTGTCCCCGCAGCACAGCATGAGCTCATGTGCTTGCTGGATACTTGGATATAAAACTGAGCAAGAAAAGCAGTATGGGGGAAATGGTCATTAAAAATGGGGGAGAGATGATGGAATTAAAATGGAGCATAACAAGAAAATAGTCTTCATGGAAGCCCAAATAACAGCAGAGACACTTTCTAGAGCTTTACTTCTTGCCTTTTCTCTAGAGTAGGCAGCAGGCGTCATGGCTTGTTTTTGAGGCACGGAGAATGGGAGGAAATGGCCCTCATCACCTTATTTCCATCCTTAGTTCTCCTATCTACAGATGTGTCTCGGTCGTGTGAGGCATTAGGAGTAGGACACTGTGCCGAGGGTTGAACGTTGTCATTTTTGCAACTTTTCTGTGAAAATTCCAGAAGTGTACTGGTTTTTCCTCTTCTTACCTCTTCTCCATTTATACTGCATGAGTCTGGGACTGACTATGCTGCCAGTGTCCCTGGCTGGTGACCAGAGAAGCTGTCCTTTCCTAAATAAGAGCAGACAAGAGAAATGCCTTCACCTTGAATAGTTTTATTTACCTGTCTTTTTCTTAAGTGTCATGGGGCCCTACTTGTATTTATAAAAACATAAGCTTATCTTCATTTGTAAGGTCTAGAGAAAGTAAATTTTAAAAATTATAAATGAAAGCATAGATTCAAATGACTATCCAGAGGTGGGCTCTCAAGTCAAGCCGAATCAAGGGCACTCCCAGTCTTGAAGCTCTGTTTCAGATTCCTGAGTATAGTAGCTCAGAGTATGCAGGCAAAGGACAAAGGATAAAAGATGCATTATTTTTTCCCAAGGTTTTTCTTTCATTTTATTGCAAGGCCCTGGAGTGGACTCTAGGCATAAGCTCTGAGTTCACCAATCACTTGCTAATAACTGAAGCTGAAAGAGGGCTCTGCCCTAATGCCATTATGTTCAAGAGCCATGATTGATTGTGTTATAGTATGTTTTTGAAACCTAATTACTGTCTGAGTGAGTATCTGTACTCATTAATCTTTAGTCCTGTAAATAAGTAAAATTGACTAAATAACTGGATTTCTCTAATGATGGCTTAGGTTATCTTTGAACCACTGCCTTGCCCTACCCTCTTCAGAGCAGCAAATTATTTTCTTAATGGTAATTGCTCCCCAGTTTTGAAATCAATTTGTAAAAGTCGGCTTATAAAACAATTTTCCGTGTTTCCCTGTGGTTGCTCAGTCCCTGCTCTATGTTTGTGGTCTAATGAGCACATCCTGCGAAGTGCTCACATCCATTGTGCTCAGAGATGACCTCCATGGTGGGGAGGGTCACATCATTTAAGGAGAGAAGAGGCTCGAGAGCAGGCTACTTTTGCTTTCACTGTACCAAACTCTACTTCATTCTCACCCAAATGGAAAAAGTTCCATTTAGCACAGCCAATGCCATCTACTCCAAATAAGGCAGTAATTAACACAAAGACAATTCCCTTTTCTACCTCCTAATAAGCAACTCAGGATTGCGAAGGTGTGGGATTTAATGATACACTTTTCTTTCTTTGTTTCCCACTCCATCTAGTTACCATTTTATTACCCATTAGAATTTTTCCTTAGACAGCCAGCTTGAGGAATTGGATTCTGTTATGTTCATATACACTGAGGGACTTCTACTTCCAGCCAAAATCAAGTAAAATTGACCAGATATGCTCTATTCTCAAAACAGTTAAAATACTAAAAAGCCCAAAAAATAAATGATATTTTGACACACTGGACATAGCGTCAAAGGACAATGATGCTGAGAGACAAGATCAGATGAGCCGAGTTCCATTGCAGTCACAGCCTCTAGAAAATTTCCAGATGGTGAGGTGGAGAGAGGCAACCTAGGAATGAGGCAGGGATGGAAATCTGGGCAGCTGTAGATCACAGGGCAGGGTACCAGAGAGGGAGCTGATATACAAATAAAATTCTAGCACTCTGTGGAGGGTCTACTTTGAATATCCCATTCAAAATAAATTAGAACATCTACAAAAAAGCTAATGAGAAAGACAAAAGGTACTTAATGGAACCTGACCATGCAGGAGGCTGAAACTCATTGTAATGATATGAATAAAGAATGCCTTAAACAAGGAGATCAGAAAATTTTCTAAGACGTGGAGAATTTTGAGCTGATATGTGAGAGATGACAAGATAGATCATAGTTGAAAATGAATAACTGAACAACTGCCAAGCATAGGGTCTTAAGGTGGGTCAGAATGGAGACATTTGTAGACCAATTTAGGAGCCCATGTGATAAGAGTACAGTAAGAGAAGGAAAGCTATGGGAAGACGATGCAGAGAGGGATGAAAGTCACACACATAGGGTCTCGAGGCTGTTCAGGAATAGGGCTGCCTTCTAAGCACAATGGGAATACACTGGAGAGTTTTCAGACAGCAATTGAGATGACCCAGCTTCCTTGAAAACACAGAGGCCATCTTGTTCTGGTGTGTAGAACGGAAGGTTAGGAGCAAGTAGGGTGATTTGCTATGAGATGATCAGTGACAAGATAAGGATCGAGAAATAGCTGGATTGGGCCTATTGGAACTGATAGTACTTGATGTCAAAGCTGGACACAAGAAGGACCTAGTAAACAATGTAGATGGGCTATGTCTCAGTTTTGCTCAAGTCCAAGTTGCTTTGTGTTTAGTGTTGTCATTCACATGCTTGAACAACTACTGTGGATGGCATGTATCACTAGTGGTGAGAACATCAGAAAGTGCACAACCATAGACTCTGTTGTCAAGGACACTGGCAGTGAATATAGAAGAAAAAGGCTAGGAACGAGGAGAGCTTGGACCAAGAAGTACATAGTTAGAGGAATGTTATTTGGCAAAGGAGATAGTATTGCCTCAGGGACTGGCTTCAAAGGCCTGGGAGTGAGGGGTTCACATGGTTTTCAGGGAATAATGAAAAAAATCAGGATGGATTACATAAATAAACTACACAGAGATAATTATTTGAAAAGGTAGCTGTGGGCAGAGCTGAACAGCTAGATTGACTGTGTATTATAAAACTTTTAAATGGCAACTATCAGATAGACCAATTTATTCTCATTGTGGAGCTATTGATTTAGAGTGGAGAACTGATGTCATACACTACATATGAAAATCATCATTTTAAGTAAAAGTTAGAAATAGCAAGGATTCATCAGTATGGTATAGACACAGCCTGGCAAAAATAGTGAAAACAGAATTTTAAGATTTTGTGTGATGTTTTTCCTATCACTTCATATCATGGAAGGCACTTTCTTATTCTCTATCATCTTTTCTTCACCTCTCCTTTTTATATTGGACTCTAAGTAAAAATGTACTAAGTGTCCTGGCTGTGGGGATTCCTCTGCAATGTATGATCCCTGGGGCTCTCCTGAGACTTACGGGAATGTACAGATTTTGCAAACAGTAATATCCTTAGCCCTTAGTAATATTAGTAATATCCTGTAGGCAATCCCTACACCAAAAGGAAACACAAGTGAGAGACTCATAAATGGATCCTGTAGATCCAAGCCCCCACTTTTCCAGCCCTGTGGATAGAGGGAGAGTCCACTGGGAAAATCTGCTGGAATCTCTGTGGTTAGTTCTGTATCCTAAGGGTGTCACTGCCAATCTTGGATCCTAACCTCAGGACTGGATGTCTGATAAGGAGTCTACGATCTCAGTTGCAAATTGCTTCCAATTGAACCCTATATGCCAAAGAATTCATCTCTGAGCTTCCAGCTGTGCAGTGAAAGGAAATGAGTCATTTCTGAACTATAGCAACTGAATCGAGCCCTGCTGCTTTTTTTTTTTTTTTTTGGTCCAGCTTTGACACCAAGCTGTATTCAAATGAAGGACAACCTGCACAGCAGACTCTATCTCCCACTTTGCTTGCAGCATTCTCCTGGTAGTCTGAGCTTGTCTAGGCTCTAAATTACTATTTTCTTTATGCATCATGGGCCCAATGTGCCATGAATCACACTCTACCTGTATACACACACACACACACACACACACACACACACACAAATATATATATACTTACTTTTCGATTCTTGGATAAAATGCTCAATCCAGTCAAAGAATTTCTACTCTGAGGAAAAAAGTCAGAACATTTATTTAGAAAGATCCATAGATTGAAAATTAGGTTTTGTTTTGATCTCCATGAGCAATATTACCAGTTCTATATAAAATACTTGAACACATGAGTAAAAAGAATGTCTTAACACAGATTTTGGTCAATTCCATATGCAGCAGTTCCATTTCCCTATAAGGGATCTATTCTTTAGGTTTCTATCTTGCCAGTGACAATATTCAAATCTCTGACAATTGATTCAGGCCATAGCTCAGGAAGGCCAATATACAATTATTCTATTATATAATACAAACTGCTATTGTTTGGAGAAGAATTGTTTACTGATCATTGTTAAACCTCCTCCAAAACCTTCTTTAAAAACAATGCAAAACAGCAACTAAAATCAGGACAAAGTCAATCTGGGAACTAGGTGGCCCAAATCACTTAAACTGAGGTTTTTCTACCTCTGCATATTGCTGATCCAACTTCATTATTTAGTGTCTTCTGCCTTTCTCTACTGATTCCTGGTCGTTCTGTATAGCCTTACCAGTTCTTCTGCAAAGGCCCTTAACTATACTGACCTAACCTGGTGGCTTCCTCTTTTGAGGTCACTCCTTTGGTTCTTTGATGCTTCAGATTACTAACTATACTGTCACTCATCTGTCCAACCTTTCAAATAGATTTGGGTAAGCAACTATAAAAGATGTTGAGGCAGATGACCATCTACCCCAGAAGCCCCAGTCTTCTAGCTCCTAACTGGGAGGTCCTTGTTCATTTCCCCATATCTGTTAACCTCTGTCCTTTTTTCCTTTAGAAAAACAGTAGTAGTAAGTCCCTCTCTATGGCTATGACTCTCGGAGGTGTGAGCTTTTGACCAGGCTTTCAGAACCAGGCCTGGAGTCTTACCTGTAGAACAGACTCAAGTCCAAACAGAAAGCAGTTGGTTGCACCCATAACCTTTGTGCCACTATTGTATTCATGGGCACACCTTGCTAGCCAGGCTCATTGGTATCATGGTGTGCAGGGCTGGCTGGCTTCAGGGATATCATTGGTGTCTTTTCTCTCTGAGGAGAGGCCTGCATATCACTTTCCAGTGCTATGAAATCTAGTCAATGGGGTGAAAGTTTTAGGTAATTGCCAACTTTATTCCTGAAACTGAAGTATGTTGTGTTTTCAGAATAAGATTTTACCATCTGATTCTAATGCCAAAAGCAATGGCAGTAGTCATGTTGTTTTGAGGGGCCTCTTGGGGTCTCTCTGACCAAAGAGAGGGAAGTATTCCATTCCTCGTGCTGAGAGATTTTCACTTAATTACTTGTATCTTCTAGGGGAATCATTTTCTTCCCATGCAGGGTATCTGTGTTTGAACTCTGTCTATGGTTTTAATTATATTTTCAATTATCTTACAAAGTAGTGGCTTTCTATAGAGGTTTTTAATATATTCTGAGTTTTGATTAACCAGATTCATTCCCTTCTGTTAACTGTTGAGGGAAACAATCATCTATTTTTATTAATCATTAAGTATCAATTGACTATCTACTAGATGCCAGACTCTACCCTAGGCACTGGAGGTACAGTAGTACACAGGACAGCGTTTGTCCACTCTCTCAAGGAGCATACAATTCTAGTAGATACTCAAAGTCAACAAATAAGCAATCAGGATATTTAGGACATGACAAGGTAGGATAAAAATTGAGAAGAATTGGAGGAGGGACAGAGTGGGAGAGCATTGAAAGAGATATCTTGATAGAGGGAGAAATCATGGCGATACGGAGAAACCTGGTGCTAGGGAAGTTCCCAGGAATCCACAAGGATGACACAGCTTAGACTATTTGCAATAGTGGAGAGGGTGTTTGAGCTGGCTTACCTAGGTAATCAGATAGGTGAATTCCTTAACTGTCATCATAGAGCCTTCATCCAGTAACTGATGGAAGCAGATGCAGAGTTTCACAGCCAAGCACCAGGCAGAGCTCCAGGAGTCCAGTTGAAGAGAGGGAAGAGGGATTTTATGAGTAAGGGGCATCAAGATCATGATGGGGAAACCTACAGAGACAACCAAACCAAACTAGTGAGAACTCATGAACTTTACAAACAGCTATGGAGCCTGCATGGAACTGGATTAGGCCCTCTGCGTACGTGGGACAGTTGTGTAACTCAATCTTAAGCAGCTCCTGGCAGTAGGATCAGGATCCATACCTGGTCCGTGAACTGGCTTTTTGGAGCCCGTTACCTATAGTGGGACACCTTGCACAGCCTTGATGCAGGGGGAGGGACTTGGACCTGTATTAACTGAATGTACCAGGTTCTGCTGACTCCCCCGGGGAGGTCTTATCTTTTTGGAGGAAGGAATGGAAGATGAGTTGGGGTGGGCAGGACGGGGGGGTGGTGGTGGAAGGAGGGAAGAGAGGGGGATCTGTCATTGGTATATAAAATAAATTTAAAAAATTCTTAATAAAAATTGAGAAGAATTTTAAATAGGGCAACAGACTACAGAGAGATGGTAGTATATGAACATTGTCAAGGATTTTTAGCAAGGAGGGTCAGAAAGCCTCTCAGGTGGTAGCATTTGAGCTCAGATCTACTTATAACAATTTCAGGGAATCTCAGAGAAAAGTTCTGTATACAGGATGAGAGGGCTGATTACTATGTGCTCAGCGCATTACAAGAGAAAGATCCCAAACTAAAGTGGAGTCTACAGAAGGAAATGGGCAAAAGAATTGAAACAGGAGTCTTGAGGTAGAAGACATGGCCCAGAATATAAATGGCTATTGGCCTTTGCTTTAGCCTTTTTTTTTTTGGGGGGGGGATACATAAAGCACAAAAATATTAATTGTTAAGTTACATAAACAAATATATTTTCTTCCTAAAATGCAAAAGGATTCTGATTTCTTCTTGCTTCTATAAGTCCTCTAATTCTATCCATTCTGATAGACATACATGGGTTTCACTATAGAGATATTTTTTGGGGGGTAGATTTTTAAAAATACTATTTCTAGAGCATTCCTACACCTTAATACTTGACATATTGTATTCTCATAGATATTTATCAATATGTTATATATATGCATACATATGTAAACACACACATCTATCACCTGGATTCATATAATGCCAGCACACCCTAGAAGTCCTTCTCATCTTCTGCCAGGTGTGATTAGTTCTTGGCTCTTGCCTTTCCTTCTCCACATAGAACTTCTCTCCCAGATGTGATGTGATTGTCATCTGACGACTTCAGCTCAAATACCACCCCTTGAGAAGCTTTTGGGCCACCCTAGAAAAAACTGTCCCCAACTATCACCTCCTGATAGATTAGTTTTATTAGTTTTATTTACTTTTGTACAAAATATGTGAGCACAGTGTGCATTCTTTTGGGTTAAGAAGTGTGACTATTTCATAGTTTGTCTTACTCTTGATAGATTTCACATTGTGTCCAATCTCAGGCTATTATAAATAAAGCTGTTGTGAACATCCTTGTTAACATGTGTACTCAGTTTGAGCATATCTATTTATTAACAGATGGCACACAACAATTTTTAAAGTGATGGTATCAACTTATACTCTTCTAAAATATTCCCTTCTTTACACTTTCTATTGACATTATTTTTAACTCCAGTCATTCTAATAGGCATATATGGGTATGATTTTCATTGTGGAGATACTTTAGGGAATGGGAAATATTTTTAATACATTTCTATATCCTAAGTACTTGATATATTGTCTTCTCTTCTCATAGATATTACCATCATGTTATTGATTATATAGTTTGAGTTCAAAATTTTAGATTTCAGGCTTCTTGGCTTCCATTCCTTAATTCCAATACTATGTTATTTTTCCCATTGTAATAATCCCAATAGCAGCGTAAGAACTCCAGCATGTTGACATGACATCATAAGTTCATTGTCTTTTGAGACTACAATATTTTGTCTTTTATTGGGGATCCTATTCCAGTATAGAAAGGAAAATAGAAACCAGGACTTAGAACTTGAAAGAGAACATTTGAAGGAGCCTCCAGTTTAATGCAGTTTCCATTCTTGGAGCCAAAAGGCTGTGTAGTCAGTACCCAAAGGGAGTTGCCGGCAGAGTGGGGATTGCTGGTTTCATTACATGCTCATTACACCACTGCATCAGGGTGTCTACGATTTTTGCCCTCATGATGAAATTGAGTGTTATCCTTCATTTCCTGTTTTGGAAAATAGTTTGACTTAAGAAAAAAAGGTTAATTGCATATTGTTTTTGTGAACTGGGCTGATAATTTTTCATATCATAATTAAGCTAATTAGAATTCTATTATTTTCCAACAGCTTTAATGAGGTCTTCTACTTGGCAAGGAACCTGTGAGACCAAAAAACCACTGCCATTTGTAAAAAGATGGAGAAACCCTGACGACAAGCGGGTCTTTAGTTGCATTTCAGTTAATAAGATTTATTCGTTAAGCTAATTATATTTTGTTGCCTCAAGTTTGACAAACTTTTAAAGTTGTCCACGTTTCTATGATGTCTCTGTTGCTCTCTCTGCTCCCGCCTCTGTCCCCTCCTTAGAGAATTTGTGGCGTCTGAGTTAAAATAGGTGGAAACAGTCTCCATTTCCAGCCGGGGCTCCCCAGCTTGGTTGGAATGCTCATCTGGTTGTGATAGAGGCCGCATTTCGGCCAGCAGTTCTTAAAATAGCTCCTTGGCTTATAAAGCAAAAAAAGTAGACATTTGGGCAGCTCAGGGTTTACTCTCTGGATGCTTCTGGCATCTTGCTTTGGGGGGCACTGTTGCTCCAGTTTGGGAGCTCTAGCCGGGCTCTAGTGAATGATGGCTCTCTCCTGCACAATCTTGTATCTGTACCTCCTGTCAAGTAATCATTACAAATGTTTCATGTAGGAGCAAACTGGCTCTGAGCAAAGGTCTGCCTTTCAGAAGACGCAAGGGCCTGAGGGGTGGGGACCACTGTGTCCTGTCCATGGTAACATTTTCCCTTTTGACAGTGTAATTAAGTGCTAATTAACTAAATGAGTGTAAATGTTGAAGGTTGAGATAAATATCCACATCTTCTTAATCTATTTTCCTCTCCAAGATTTGATAAAGGAAATCTGGATTTAATGGAGGATATTTGTCAATTATTTTTTTTAAGACCGCAAATCTGTTTAGAAGGAACTCAGATACACCAGTTTTAATTTCTACAGGAAAAGTTAACAGCATATAAATATAGGAGAGGTACAATAAAACACGGATGTGATATTGCAATAATTATGGTAAGGAGGCTTAGTAAAACTACCTTTTGGAAACATCTGGTTTCTGTTTTTTTCATATCTTGCAGATGTTGCTGAACTGATGAAAAATACTGACAGGAGAATACATTAGCCCATGAAGTCACTCCAATGAATAAAGCAAAGACTAGCCTCTTAACTTTCTAAAAAATCTAGTTAGAAAAGAACTCTGCTTTCAGAGGAGGCAGAGATTAGGCCAATAATTGAGAGGGGCCCAGGGCCTTCTAAAAGTGTCAATAGTGATCTGTTCTTGCCAAAGGGGAAAAGAGATGCTTTGCGAAGAAGCAGTCTGGGTAATAAATGGGAATCTTTGTAATTCAGGCACTTTCCCATTACCTTCCATGGTGAGTGATTAGAAATGACGCCGAGGAACAGGCATGGGAACCCCACTCCTGTGCTTGAGAAAAAGGCTACTGAGTCTCATGCCAACCACTTAGCCTATTTTGCTAGCATCTGGGGCTGAAGCGAGACCCAGAGTCAGATAGACAGCTCTTGGGTTGGAGCAAGAATCCTGGAAATGAGGTGTCATTTGGTTCAGGATAGTCAACACCCTTCCCAGGCAGGAAGTGGCAGAAAGGCACATGTATGCTGAACCTCCTAGAAAGCAAGGGATGGAGCCTGGGAAACTAGAATGTATTTAATGGGGTGTAGTTGCATATGATATTAAAACCCCAAAATAAATGCAAAAGAAATATTTTGGCCTATACCCTATTTGGCAGGAGGATTGGGAGCCTGAAATAGTCCTCTGGCTGCCTGGGAACTCTGAATTGCTCTGAAGTGGTTATTGATATCATCACTTTGGGTCACAGACAGCATCATGTATTCAGAAGGCCCCAATTAAAATACATGACAAGTGTTTTTCTAGTAACCACTCTGGCAGACAAGAAGGACTTACTCATATGAATGAACTTGTAAAAACCAAAACGAGAACAAACATAGAAACAGCATGTCTCTGGTTCTTCTCTGAGTTGTTGACTTTGATGGCTCACTGCTGAACAGTAGCATCCTTTTTCATTCTGAGGCAAAAGGACAAATCTGTGCCATGCCTCAGAAAAGACTTTTGATTGTCTGTTTTGTGAGGCCTGGAGGTCCCCGGAGAAGGAGTCCCTCCTGGCCACACAATCCTTCCACTGCAGCCACAGACGTGTGAGGATACCACCAGCCTCCCTCCCACTCTACCATTTGGCCTGCGCATTATTTCTGGCATATTTCTTCCTGGCTCGTCTTTCCTCCCACCCAATCCTTCTTTTGTTTGTACCTGGCTAATTTCTGGTGGTGATTTATCAGCTGTGTTTCCCAATGCCAGATTGTCAGGTTAAACCCAATATGACCAGTTCTTGCTCCTTTGGGGGAATTTTGGTGCTAATGCAGAGTGCTATTTAAAGGATATTTAGTGTCATTGGCAATGTCATCATAACTTTTAACATTCATGCCTCTTTGAATATGAGTGACATAGTGCCCCAGCTTTTTAATTCACTGATCATTTCTTCTCTGCCTTTGGCTAAAAGCAAATGTCAAATCTGCTGATCCTGGTATAGGTGAGTGATAATGGTATTAGTGAATACCAAAGTCGGATGTTGAGGTTTAGATGAAGAAATTGATGCTCACAGAAACTAAAGTAATTTATTCAAGATCATACAGCCAAGGGAACTAGGCTTCAACTTGTTTTAGAATCTTTGATCAGGACTTTTAGTACTGGGCCTAGAAAGCAAGCCCTTGCAACCACTATAACCTCTAACAAAGGTAAGCCATACAATGGAAATGTCCTTGTAAGGTTCTGCAAATGTGCCAAGAATGGGAAAAAGTAGGGACAGTGAAGGTATGCAAGGAGGGCAGATCTAGACAAAACTGGGGAGATTTAAGTTTAGAACTATATCCACCTAAAATGTGTTTTGTAAAATTTCAATAAATATTTTGTTAGGAAATGGGTGGCATGGCTGCATAGTCTCAATAAATATTTAAACATAGTTATACATGTTTGATTAAAGTATTATCAGAGCATTCGTTACACAGTATCAGTTCCTAAGACAGAAATCAGGTGTTCTGGAATCATTTTGCAAACTTTAGAGCCAGTTCTTTTTATCCTGGGTTCCAAACACTGGGCCTTGTTCCCGTTAGGCAAATGCTCTCCCACAGAACCACTCCTGACCAAAACCAGTTTGTATGGACACGATCTGCAGACAAGCCCAAGAGGGTCGATAGGTCCCCGAGGAGACAGCTGAGAACTGCTTGATTTCAGGGAGAGATTTGGAAATCATGTTTATTCTAGCATGCTCTTATTGGATCCAAGAATTTGATCATGCAATCCATTAGGCTTTAAGGTTCTATAGGAGGTAAAATGATATGTCAGATTTCTTTTTTGTTTGTTTGTTTTCTATTTATTATATGCAAGATGAGATGGAGCAAGGTGAGAGAGAGTGCTGGGGGGGGGCAGGGGAGGCTCCCACCCCAACTGACTAGCCATGGCCGTGTGACATTGGTTAAGTCACCATACCACCTGTGTTTTCTTTCCTTCAGCTACAAAACAAGTAGGATGGATTACATTTTTTTCTTATAGGTCAAAATTTAATTGTTCTGTAAATATAAGTTGTAAGTTATAGAAGGAAATAATTGGTGTTGAATGTAGAGAGGGTTTTGTTTGAGAATTTATTTACTTGGCACAGAATGCACTGTTAGTTAAATATCACCAGAGAGGAAGGTGGGAAACCACAAGAACTGTAACCGGTTTGCCTTGTGGATCCCAGCATGGCAAGGGGCATTTCATATTACTTGCTGCACAGTGTCTAATTATCCAAGGAGGAAACAGCCATTTCTTGGAATGTCCCCTGGCAAACTGTATACCAGTTTTGACCACCTCGATTTGTTTCTGAGAATTGCCAATATTAAGCTGAAAAGTGAATTAACCAACCAATGGGATGCTTCTAAATAATCTGGATCCTTTGCAAAACATGACAAACATCTATTCAGTTGATCTTACTGTCTGATAGAAAATTGAAGCTTCTAGCCCCCAGGTATGTCTGCATTCCTATGAGAATGAAATGAAATGGGTGAGAACCGTCATCCACAAGAGACAGCTGAAAGAGCAGACCTGTCTCACCCTGAAATTATAAATCTGTCCTCTAAGGGCAAAGCTTAGTTTTCCCTTCCTGTCTCCAATGTGTCTGATGACTTAAGAAATGTGTGCTGGTACAAAAATGGTCAATGCCAGACTCCTCAAAACCCTTCTAACTTATCAAGAAGCCATGAGACCCTGACTTCCTGCTCTGCGGGATCCAGCTGCTCCCTAACTGGACATGGTTTCTCCTTCTCCCTGGAGATTTTCCTACTCCTTGTGACTTGTCCCTTTAGAAGGGCCAAATCCAATCCTACTCCTTTCTTTTTTTTTAACTTAATTTTTATTTTACGTATATGAGTTCTACATGTATGTCTGTGTATCATGTGTGTACCCGGTACCCATGGAGACAAAGGAGGTGAGTGGAACCTCTGGAACTGGAGTTACAGATGATTGTGAGCCACTATGTGGAGGCTGGGAACTGAACCTGGGTCTCTGGAGGAACAGCCTGTGCTCTTAACCACTGAGCCACCTCTCCAGCTCCCAAACCCCATTTACTGTTCTCCCATGCTTTCTAACTAGATGTTTTATAGAAACTGGTGAAGTGAATGATAATAGTTAAGCAAAAACAAAACACAACACAAGTTTCTTCTAGGGCAAGCCAGGCCACCCTGTTTCCAGCTGTTACTTCTCTTATCTGTCACTTCTATTTCAGCTCCTCAGAGTTCCCAGTGTCAACAGGCTGAGGAATCACCATGCCTCGGGTTCTCTCCTCCTTCTTGTTTCTTGAGGTACATCTGTCACTGTAAAACTTGCCCTTTATGACCATTCTTGGAAATCACATACAAAAGCAATAAACAGAGCTGGGTGTGATGGTGTACACCTATAATCCCAGAACTCAGGATGTTTTGGGGAAGGATTATTGTGAGTTCAAGGCCAGGATGGACTTACATAGTGAAAACCTATTGTTAAAAACAAATGAAAGAAACCAAAAAAACAAAAAACAAAACAAAAACAAACAAACAAAAACAACAACAACAAAAACCCCAGTTGGTTCTGTTCTGACAGTCGAGGTCCCTTGATGTAACCTCTGCTGCTTCCTCTGTCCTCTGTACTATCCTCATGTGACCACCAGGATACCTGGTCTTGTCTTAGTGACATGATGTAGATTCCCAGAAAGGATGATTTATCAGGGGAAAAGTGACTCAAAGATTCATACATCTTACTATTGTAAAAGAATGGCTGAGAAAACAATTGACTATGGGCCAAAGTGCTTAGACAATTGTTTTGTTACAAACATGAATTTTTATGGAAATATAGTCATCCATGCTTATGTAGTGTCTGCCTTCAAGTGACAGTGGTAATCTGGAGTATTATGACAGACAGTGTCCAGGCCTTGAAGTAGAAGGCCTGACCTTTGATAGGACTCACTTACTGATCAATGCATTAGACGATGCCACCATGAGAGAACATCCCCACTACAGCACAAATAACAGCGATTGCTCTGTTTCTGTCCCTATCAGAAATTCCCACAAGCACAGTAGCTGCTCTCTTCCAAAATAAATCAGATTTTGCTCTCCTGTCTTCTCACGAGATCTTTCTCTCTAGCTACCATTTTTAACCCTGCTCACACCAATGTTCAGCTCTTCCCACTGTTCACACAGACAACCTGAGGGAAGGTCTAGGATTTGAACCTGTAGACCTGCTATAGTCCTGGGGGAGGGGGGGTGTAAGGAAGAGGGGCTGCAGGAAATCCTGTACTCTGTGGTTGTCTCATAGCAAGCCACCTGTTACATCTGTATCAGCTCATCCCTGGGTGGAGGCTTGCAGCCGTGTTGACTCCTGTTTTCCTCGATCTTTACATGTTCTGAGTCCAGAACACTCCTTGACATTCCTTTGTTCTGTTCTGATTTGTTTTAAATGGGTTTTCTCTCTGCTCCTCTAGTTATCTTACAAGTCATTCTGTAGACCAGGCTGGCCTCCAACTCACACAGATCCACCTGCTTCTGCCTGAGTGCTGAGATTAAAGGCGTGGATACCAGTCTCAGGTAGGAAGTTTCTTTCTCAGCTTTTCTGAGGGACACTCATCTTAGGGCTTCCGCCTTCTGTCCTCTCTGGGAGTCATAATCTCCACAGGACCTTTTCTCTTTTCTATTACCATTTACCATGCATTTTCTAATAGAATTTAAGTCACCCTCAAGAGGGTCCTGACTCACAATACTTTAAGAGCAAAAATCAAATTACCAGGGTCTGGACTAGCTGATATTTAGATATCTTTTCATATTTAGGGTGTTTGAACTGATGAATTTCTTTTTGGACAACAGAAACAAGACCTCACTTTTAAGTAAAATTAGAGGTAATAATTCATGATTGTGTTTCCTTTTTAAACACAATTGTATTTCCTTCAGAGTTATCAGAGAAGACACTGAGTGCTGTTGAGTGGAAACACTAATGTGATGCTAACTGGGAGTAAGTTACTTACAATAGAGGAACAAAAGAAACAGGGAAGGAGAGAAGAAAAGAAGAAACCTATGGGATGATCCCGAGAAAGTTGGATCTTCTTTTGAGATATGAAATGTTTCCCAAAATTGAATGAGTATCAGATGAAACAGTAAAGATGGAGGAACCTTGAAAAGTAGATTATGCCCCTCCATATAGGTGTGATTATTTAAACTTCCTGGTGATTTTTGTTTTGTCTTTAATTTACTCCCTTGCAAAAGCTCATGTTCCTTGGCTGCAACACCTGAGTTTTTCCTCACTTCTGTCCTAATCTTCCTTGTGGACCTCCTCCAAATGGAAGGATTATTATCAGCTGAATGTATAACAGACTGAGTGGTATGAGGACGGTTAGGCCAACAGCAGTAGCCCATTAACATCGTACACAGGGGTTGATTCTGCACCTTAATTGACCCAGGTGAAGGCCTTACATCATATAAGGCAACATGATACACCCAAACAGAGGCCCCTGATGCCAAATTAGGCTTTGGCCTCGAGTTGCTACAATTATGTTGTTGGTTAATTTCAGTCAACTTCACAGATCATCTCTTGAAGGGGAGGAGGTCCAGAAGGAAGAGTGAAACATAAGAGAGGGCATCTTCAGGTGCTATAGCACAGGAGCACTAACTTCCTTAAGGAAGTAAATTAAAAGACAAAATGCAAGTGAACAAGTCTGCTTATATTCAGATTATTGAGGACTTGTTGGAGCATATGAAGAACAAGTTTGGGGATGGCAGGACAGCTCAGCAGGTAAAGGGGCTTGCTGCCAAGCCTGATGACCTGGGTTCAATCACTGGAACTCACATGGTAGGAGAGAACTGACTCTCTGATATCCACAAATGGTGCTATGGAACATGAGCAATCCTCCTCCCCCTCCATCCCGCCCCCCCCCCCGCCCCGCTAAATAAATAAATGCACAAATAAATGTAAATTTAAACTTTTTTTTAAAGGAAGAAGTTTAGGAAGTGGTTTTATTTGGATTGCCACTCAAAGGAAATATCTGGCTGGGCTCTATGCCTGCTTATCAATTTATCCTATGGTGGATAGCTTTCCTGCTTCTACTGTGCATATAAAGCAAGGAGATAATTCTAATGTGCTTGGCAATATGTAACACAATTCTTTTTAGAAAAGTCAGCAGTGGTGGAGAAATAGCTTTGAATACTGTTTTTGTATTATTGTAGATATTTGAAAAATGATAAAGAGATTATTTGCAGAGAAAATACTAGCCCAGGAAGAGAGCCCCAGCTTGGGCCTGTTTTGTTTTGAAAGTAGCTTTCAGTTCAGGCTGACTAGCAAGATAACCAGGCAAATGATTCACCAGGTTTGTAGCTCAGCAGGTGCATTTCTGTACACCCAGCCAAAGAGCCTTCCACAGCTCACTTCAAGCTGTGATTTTCTCTGTGCAGCAGGACTAGGGGAGGGTGGCTAGGCACTCAGTCTGCCTCTTACTGGTGCCTCCCACATCACTCACTCAGTTCTGCTCAGGACATCTTTATTAAATACTCATGTGTGGCTAACAAATGGTCCTGGATGCTGGTGGGAGTACAGGTAGGTAAAGAAAAGGATGGATGGAGAAAAGAAAGATTGCTCTTGACTGAAGGAATTTGATATGATTAGAAAATTCAGTTTTGTCTCATGAGAAAAAAACAAACAAAAACAAAAACTTCAACTAAAAGACATATCTAAAATAACAAAAATAGGATATAACAGTAAATTAAGAGAATAAAAAAATTCTCTGAATTGGAATGGTATTCAATAATTATGTAGACGAGTGTATGCATAAAACTGACATGTACATTCACAAATTAAAAAATCTACATACTCAAATGTCAATTCTAGCTAGTTCTGAATATGGAACTATGGGTAAACTTTTTCTTTATAAAACTTTGCCTTTTATCTGTCTCACAATGAACAAAGTTTAGTGTTGACAACAGGAAAAGAAATATTTCAAAATCATCAGAGAAAGGAATGGGGGTACAAGTGGCGTCTATAGACCTAGCTCTCCCTGGGGGAGAAACTTGACTCATACAAAGAGATTTCTCATACTTCCAGGTGTAAACCAACACTTCTATCTCTCCTGGCCACTGTGTAGTGCTTTCTACTAACTTGAAACTACTACGGAAAAGGCAAAGAGAAACTTGGTTTGTTTTTCCATGGCTTAGACAAACTGCAAATAAATGCATTTTTCCTTTTATCAATGTGTTTCCTAATGTATCTAAAGATGCAACTAGTTAGTGAATCTAAGTGCCCCTACTAACTACTTTGGCACACCAGGCAGGAGGTAAATGACTTCCGATTGCTTAGTTAAATGCAAGGTAATCCACAGGTTTGGGGAGCCTGTAAAGAATACTCTACTCATTCACTTATATGATTTGGAGACTGTCTGATAAAAAAAACTCGTGGTCTGAAACATGGTTTGTTTTGTTCTCTTTGTGAAAATTTGTGAAGAAGGTGCATTCGAAACACCTGCCATGTGAGGGCTGTGTTGAGCCGTTTGTTGAGCTGTTGTTTGGTTATGTAACATTAAAGTTCAGATTTTGTTCAGCACAACGCTCACTTCCTTTTTTGCATAGCCTGTTTTTTTTATTTTGGTTTCATCTTTATTTCCATGCTTGGGATGTGAAAGCCATTTGGATTCATCTTGAGTCACATTGAAACACCAGCTAAAATGAGATAAATGATCTCTCCTGTTTCAAGTGTCAATACTGTTTGGGTGGCATATTTATTGCAGAATAAAGATTAAGATTCTTAGAAAACTTGTCTTCCTATATTTAAACTTGAGTACATTTTGAGAAGTCTCCATTACATTTTGTGTACACATGAGAGGTGGTTTTATGAAATATATATATATTAGATAGAAATATGTCATGTTATAATCATGAACATTTAAGCAACCCAAATACACTATGCAATCTCAGTGGTTATTCAGGAGACAAATCCATATACTATCTAAGAGTGTACCCAGAATTAAAGAAACCATTTTTATGTGTGCTATTTTGTGTATTTGTCTGTTTATGACAATTAGCTTGAGGTTGAAACTTTGATGGCTAAAGCAATAAGCAATTCAATGAAATAAAATTATTCTAAATGGTAGGAACACATATGCACAACCACTTCCAGACAATTCACAGCCCAAAACAGTGCCTGGTCTAGAACCATAGCCAGAGCCAAATCTGGAGTAGGAGCCAGAACTAGATTAAGAGTAATTGCCAGAGCCAGTCCAAGTGGCAGATCTAAAATCATCTTCAGAATCAGAGAAGGCAGGAAGGGGATCATGTACCATAGAGGAACTTCCAAAGGCAAGGCAGCTTTCTAGGAGCTGGGATAGGAATATTAGAGACAACAGAAGGAACCTCCAAATAAGGGGCATACACCTAGATAGTGTACAGTGTTTTAGACAGTTACTTATGCTCAAAGGATTTCTGAGAGTATAACTTGATACCTTGAATAACCAGCCTAATAGAGGAAAATGATACCTCAATCATATAACCTAGTCTTTCCAGAACATTACAAATGATCCCACTGAAAGAAAAAGACAAACAAACAAACAAACAGATAAACAAACAAACAAACAAATAAATAAATAAATAATAAAGGAAGGAAGGAAGAACCCCACAATAATAGAATTCCTGATACACAAATTTTAGTGGAAAAACACAGGTAACACACACACACTTTAACAACTTGTCTTCACCAAAAATTCCAACTCCAGAATAATAACCACAAATAAGAAAGATCTAGGCAAATATTCAGACAAAGATATCAAAAGAGCAATTATAAGTGTATTTAAAGGAATGAATGGAAATATGAGTAAACATCTGGATGAAATTAGTCAATATATGGTATAAAAATAGGCTTAGAAATGCTGAAGAAAACACAACCTGACATGTTAGAGGTTAAAAGTTAAATAAATCAAATGAGATGAAATGAAAGGCTCACTAAAAATGAAATACCTGGAAGGTCACATATCAGGGGTTAAAGATAAGGTAGAAGTTACATATCTAATTAAGCACACTGACAAATTTTTTAAGATATATATTTTTCTCATTTTCCACTATATATAAAAATGAAAACTCTCTGTGATAATGTTAAAACATCAAAAATATGAATTACGTTCATAGAACTCCTTACTAAAAGCATATAAAATATTTTAAGTATAACCATAGCAAAAAAAGTACAGGGTAAAACAGGTCTTTCCAGCACAAGAGGCATATGGAATATATAGGCAGGACTACAAAGGTCACTTCTCGTATCATTTTATATTTAGAATATGAAATATACTGAATAAAGTGTGTGAAAAGCTCCTAGAGAGAAGAACTATTAAGTCACATATATATGCCGACACATAAAAATAGCATCTAACAAATTAAAAGAAAATTTAAACAGAAGAAGGGCTTGCAATGATGTATTTCAATTTTTGAAGGATTGTGACTATGAATCTAGACTAATATACCCAGCAAAACCATGTGCCATGATTGATGGAGAAAGGAAAACATTTCATGGTAAAAGCAGACTGGAGAAATTTATGACAGTGATCATTATACTACCTCTACAGATGACAATGAAAGGAATTCTTCAGACTGAAGAGAACAGTAAATTCGTACAATAGACTATAGGTAAAATATTACAGATGATAGACATCAGGTAGGAGTATGACAACCAGATAGATTAAAGTCAATAAGATGATTGGAAATAATAATAAGCTTCTCTCTAACAATTTCATATGTACACTATGGTACATGTGTGCATGCATGCATATAAACATACAAATAAATATATTTTTAAAAGGATCTAGGCCATGAAGATAACTGACCATGTAAAGATTAACCTGTATAAGCCTGATGATCTAAGTTTGATTGATCCCTGGAATCCACATAAAGTTAGAAGGAAAGAACCATCTCCAAGAAGTTGTTCTCTGACATCCATATGCATGCTGTGGCAAACCCTAACCACCACCACCACACAGTGCATGTGCATAAAACACATATACATACATACATAAATTAGTTAATAAGAAAAATAAGATCCATAAACTTGCTACCTCCAAGAATCACATCTTTTCATAAAAGGTAAACATTAGCTTATGGTGAAAGTTTGAAAAGAATGTATTCAAATCAAATAGAAGTAAGAAACAAGTCTGCTTGACAAAATAGATTTCAAACAAAAAAATCAATCCAAAGAGATAGAGAAGGTCATTTCATTCTGATTAAGGGATAAATCCAACAAGTATAGTAGAAAATTTTAAATACATATTCAACAAATATGGGTGTACGCAGTTTAATAAAACACACACTTTAGACATAGAGACACAGATTGAACCTCAAGACAATTGTAGTAGGTGACTTTAATACCCTACTCCCACCAGTTGGTAGGCCATTATAGCAAAAATAAACAAACACTGAGATTAAATGATATCACAGATCAAATGGGTTTAAATATCTGTAGAACATTCTACCCCAAACTACAAAATGCACCTTCTCAGAAGCATGGAACTCATGAAGAATAAACAGCATGGTACTGAATAATAAATGTGCCATTGGAGGTATAATGTGAGAAATAAAAACACCCTGGAATAATTATGGTTCTAAATGTCTGCATTAATGAATCTAAGAGATCTCAAACATATAATTTAATGATACACCACAGGATCTTGGACAAACAAAAGCAGCCATTGTTGGATTACAGAGACTGTATTGTGGAGGCCATTTTAATACATTCATTTAAAATGAATATCCATTTTATTAGTTCTGTTCTTCTGGAGAGCTCTAACTAATACAGAAAATTAATACTGAGAAGTAGTAAGCCTGGCCACGTGGCACTTAGGCTATTGGGATTGGTTCATGGGAGGAATGTGGAAAAGTTCAGAACTTTGGGGTTGAAGAGCATTTGAAGCTGTAAGCAAAGCTTAACAAGCAATTCTTATGGGATTTTTGAGACAAATTTGGAATTTATAGGCCTGGTTCATGAAAAAATTACATGGAGTGAATTAACCCAGGCCCAGAAAAGCAAATGCTGCATGTTATTCTTCATGTGTGGATGATTGTTGCTTCCAAACTCTAATTTTGTGCATTCAACATGCTGTACCTGTAGATGAAAGGAAATAAGAAGGAAACAACTGGGAGGAACATGCCTTAAGAGATAAGAGAATGTGAGCAACATGAAAGGAGAGAAGGGAGATGCTGGGGGTAGAAAGGTTTAAGAAACAAGAGTCTAGGAAGATAGGAGAAATTAGGGCATGGGGAGGAGTTAATGAAAACAAAGAGGCTATAAAAAAGACAATATGGAAACTTATTATCTTTTGACGAAACTAAGCAGAATTTATTTAAAAATAGTTTGAGGGGGTTGAAAAAAATGGGTCAGTGGTTAAGAGTACTTGTTGCTCTTGTAGAGGACCTGGCATCAATTCCCAGCATCCACATGGTACCTTACAACCATCTGTAACTCTAGTTCCAGAGGACTAAATGCTTTCTCTTGATGCATGTGGGTGTCAGGCACACATGTGGTGGTGGTACCCATACATATTTGCATGCAATAAATGTAAAAAACTAAAATGGTCTGAAGTTAAATACCATGCATGGATTGAAAAAAAAAAAGCTGTTCTTAGTGGCCATGAATTACAAACAAAAACCCCAGTGCCAGAGTGGGATACACATATCAAGTTATTGGTCAGGGAGGTCCTAGATGCACTGCCAACTCTACACACAAGTTCCTGACAGTCCTCTTGGTTGTCCACCAGAACTAGATGATAAGACACTTTTGCTGAAGGCATCACACACCTTGTTTGCATGATATAGAGAACTAAGCTGGAGGTGCTCTGGAAGACTAGTCCTTCCTTGCTAGCTAGTTTTCATAGTCCTCGTTCAGGCTGCTGGGGGAGCAAATTCACAAATGGCCTTATTCAACTGTATTTCCTATGAACTCTCAGACCAGTTTATAGGGAAAAATGTGCACTTTTGTGCAAAAGTGGCACTATAGTTATGGGGGTAACTCACTGCTCTTCATTAGATTTGAGGTCTTCACAGGAGGGAACCATGCTTGTTAAATAAACTTGATCAGAAATCCATGGCAATGGGGACTGAGGAGCTCATAGGCCCTAGCAGGGAACTGAAAGTTGCTGTTTAGGTAAATTAACAAAATGTTAAACTACCTTCTAAATATTTATTTATAGCCACAGACTAGTATTTCTCTTATATTTAACAGAGTACACTTTCCAGTGGACAGCGGTGAATGTAGAGACTCATGGTGGCAAAAATAACAAGAAGAAGTGACACATTGTTTGGATTCTAAAATGGTCTTTATAATAAAAAAAAAATCTGGTACCAGAAACTGGGGTAAATGCTGAAAGATCAGAGGACAGAGCAAGCCACCAGATTAAACATAGAGGCTAGGCAGTGGTGGCACACACCTTTAATCCTAGCACTCGGGAGGCAGAGATCTGTCTGGATCTCTGTGAGTTCAAAGCCACCCTAGACTACATGAGATTGACTTAGTCCAGGAGATAAAACACTTTAATCCCTGGAAGTGATGGCAGGATGAAGAAAGGTATACAAGGCATGAGGTGATGAAATAAAGGCTTTTTAGCAGAAGCATCCCTTTCAGCTAGAGGATTTTTTGGCTGAAGCCTTTTCAGCTGAAGGTTTTTTGGCTAGTTCCTTTGTCTCTCTGATCTTTCAGCATTTACCCCAATACATGGCACTGGGTTTTTATTAAAAAAGAAAAAAAGACCCTTTAGAATTTGTACAACAACATGTGAGTTCCAAACACCAAACAAGGTGTTTATATTATACCCTTTAAGGCTCTTGGGAACATTGCTGAATTGGGATCTGAAAGAATGTAAGAGCTAGAAGATGACAAAATGCCATCTTCTGGGCAAGAAGTAACCATTGCAACCAACCACTGAGAGCAGCTGCACCAGGTCTGCACAAGAATAGGCCCATCAGCACTTGAGCATGGGTAGAGGAGAGGCTCACAGAGCCTCATCCCTTGATGCTGAGCTGTTTGATATTTATAGATTCAGGGAACTATGGAGTCATTGTCCTCAATTATATTCTCACTCATGACCACACAAGGCTCTACCTACAGCTGTAAATCATTTGTCATACAACAAAATTAACCAGTTTAAAAAGGCTATGCTGTCTCCTTACATCCTTCTCCTACCTGATTCCTCCTGTTCCCATCAAATTATGGTATGTTATAACAGCTCTTTTTTGTTGTTGTTTGAGACAGAGTTTCTCTGTGTAGCTCTGGTTGTCTTAGAACTCCCTCAGGTCAGGGAAGGATAGAGGGAGAAAGTACCAGGAGAGACAACTGGAATCTGAGGGCATCTCTGGAATGAACTAGAAACCCAGTGCAATGGAAACTCCCAGCAATCTATGAGAGTGACCCTAGATAATACCTGGAGGATATGGAGCCTGAATCAGCCATCTCCTGTAACCAGGTAAGGCTTTCAAGTGGAGGGATTGGGACACCAACCCAGCCCTCCAAGCCTTGACCTACAATTTGTCCTATGTATAAGATATGCTGGGGTAAAGATGGGGCAGAAATTGTGGGAGTGGCCAACCAATGACTGGTTCAGCTTGAGACCCATGCCATGAGAGAGAGTTTAACACAAATTGCTAAACAGTCTTATTAATAAAAAACCTGGAGCCAGATATTGGGGTAAAAACGGAGAGATCAGAGATACAGAACAAGCCAGCCAACCTCACCTCGCCAACTCCTCAGCAGATCCTGTTTCCATGATCCTCAGACTGAAAGCCTCTGAGTTCTCACACCTGAGGATCTCAGTTGAACTGCTGCTAAAAAGCCTAAAAGCTTAAAAGCCTCTAGTTTCTGGTCCTCATGCCTTATATATCTTTCTCCTTCCTGCCTTCTTACTTCCTGCAATTAAAGGCATGTGTGCTTTCTAGTATTAGGATTAAGGGTGTGTGCCACCACTGCCTGGCTTTGTTTCCAGTGTGGCCTTGAACTCAGAGATCCGGATGGATCTTTGCTTCCGGAATGCTAGGATTAAGGGCTACTTCTCCCTGAGCTCTATGTTTATCATAGTGGCTGGCTTTTACCATTGATCTCCATGCAAGCTTTATTTATTAGAGCACAAATAAAATATCACATTTCCCCTTTTTTGTCTAAAATAAAAAAAATAACTAACATAAGAAAAACTACACACAAAAAGTATAATAACTATAAACAATATATGCAGGCAATAAATACATCAACAATGTCTAGTTCATTTGCATTTGACAAATTCAGAGAAAATATTCCATTATCTATCCTATCTTTGTGAATCCAAAGGATTGTATCTAATTCACCCTCTATCCTAATTTGCATTACCAACCAAAAGCTATCTTTTGATGTCTTTCAAATTTATACATTTTGTACCTCTTAGTGAGTTTCTTTTCTGAAATTGTTAACAAGGAAAACTATAACCATAACTATCTAATCTTCAACTCCCTCAGAGACCTAAGAAGGAAACAGTATTATCTAGTAAAACAGGAAGTGCAAAAAAGGGACTTGCAAAAACTGTGAGTTATGACTGAAATAGCTAGCTGCCTGGACAGTCACCCGAGGTTCCTCTGCAACATTGGGGTATCCATTCTTTGGCCTACAGGCTTAGCATATCTCACAGACTCATCTGTGAGGCAGGACTTTCTGAAGGGCTGTCCTACCTTGTCTTGGCAAGGATCAGCAGTCCTTTCTTTTGTGTCCTGCTTGTCCATTTTGGACAGCATACTGTCATTAGTCAATGCAAGGGTATTTTCTTGCCCAGTGGCTAACTTTTGCCACAGTGAAAGTAAACTCCATATGGAGTTTCTTCAATGCCCATTATCTTCTTTGAAGTAGATTAGTGCTGCCAGGAGCAGACATGTCTCATTGTCTTAAAAAAAAAAAGAAAAGAAAAAAAAACTATGTTATTAAAACATCTTAAACGCCATATTCTAAAGTGTTTGAAGATAACCTATCTATCTAAAATATATCTCTTCTTGACCTTAAAACATACCTAATATGAATACAAGTTCGATTATAATGACTACTAACTTTCATTTCTTTATATCTTAATTAGTTGATAATAATAATTTTCAAGGATTAGAAAATTGCATTACATTGTTAAGTGAACTGTATAGGTTCACTTAACCTTGAATAAGATTATATTAATAATTAATTAATAACTAATACCTTGAATAAGATTAGAAATACATGTATAGTATTTTCTAACAAAATCAATCTCAAATTTGTATCAATATATATAATTTGTATACAATATAAAAATCCAATCTAATACAAAATATTTAAAACTAGTAATTGTCTTCTAAAAGTAGGTTCAATAATCTACCTTTTATCTTATCATATCTATATAAATCAATCTCAAATTTGTAGCAGTAAGGGAGCCCACCCTGACACTGCCTGGAGGGCCAGGACCCAGAAGCTGGATGGCCCAGAGACCTGGGATAGAACCAAACATGACTGACAAAAAAAGTCAATGAAATGATTTCTAATGATATTCTGTTCCACTAATAGATTGCTGCCTAGCCCAACTGTCATCACAGAGAGAGGCTTACCTAGCAACTGAAGGAAACAGATGCAGAGACCCACAGCCAAATATTAGGCAAACCTCTAAGGGTCCTGTGGAACAAGGGGAGAAGGATTGTATGAGCCAGAGGGGCCAAAGACACCACAAGAAATCACAGAATCAACTAACCCAGGCTCATAGGGGCTCACAGAGACTGGACTGACAACCAGGGAACATGCATGGGACACACCTAGGCCCTCTGCATATATGGGACAATTGTGCAGCTTGGTCTTCTTGTGGGACTCCTAACAGTGGGAGCACGGGCTGTCTCTGTTTCTATTGCCTGCTTGTGGAACTCTTCCCTCCTGGTGGATTGCCTTGTCCAGACTTAATAGGAGAAGTGGTACCTAGTTTCACTACAACATGATATGCCATGTTTGGTTGATATCCATGGGAGGCCTGTCCTTTTCTGAAGAGAAATGGAGGAGGAGAAGTAGATGTTGGGGTGGGGTGGGGGCTGACAGGAGAGGAGGGAGGGGAAACTGCGTTTGAGGTGTAGAAACAGTAAACAAATACAAAAAATAAAAAGTCGATGCATCTGGGAATCAAATAAATAATGAGTGGAGCTATGATGGTTGAAATGTCCCAGCTGGGACTGGGTGTATCTCATGTTAACTGGGAATGACAACTAATCACAGCAATAAGACCGGTCCAGTCTGTCCTCAGGATGGATCACCCTGCTGGAGGGATGTGGTACACTTGGATCTCATGAAGCATGAATCACCCTGATGCAGGGATGTGGTACACTTGGATCTCACTAAGCTTGGATCGCCCTGCTGGAGGGATGTGGTACACTTGGATCTCACTAAGAATGATCACCCTGCTGGAAGGATGTGGTACATTTGGATCTCATGAAGCATGGATCATCTGCTGCAGGGATGTGGTACATTGGGATCTCAGTAAGCAAGGATCACCCTGCTAGAAGGATGTGGTTGAGGGTGCCAAATAGTCCACAGTCCAGCTGGGACGTTGCAAGGCTTAACTGTGTCCCTTTTGGCCTTCTTTTTTTCTGGGGTCCTCACTTCTATTTCTGGGCACCCTTCAAATGTCCTGTCATGCCTCTTGTGGGTTTCAAAAGCTATTCCTTTATTTTACTAATTAAAGTGATTTATTATATATTTATTTTTTATTTGTTGGGGTGGAGCTCAAGCATCATGATGCACAGAAGGATGTCAGGTTCTCTCCTATTCTGAAGGCCAAACCAGACAAGCAGACTTAGTGGTACACACCTTTACCAGCTGAGTCATCTCACTGGCCATCTTTCTTTCTCATTACATATATTATTCTCATCCTGCTTCTTCTCCTTTACATGGTTCCATAGAGGTAGCTTATAGTCTACGATCTTACCTAGAAATACAAAATAATCTGTCTTAAATCCCTAGTCATTCATATGTGGTCACTGGTAAATAAACATTAAGTATCATCCTAGTTAGGGTGATGCCAATCACCATTCCTGGAGTAACAAATAGTGATACACTCTGCCATGACAACCACCATCCCAAGTCTCTCTATCTTTGAAGAAATCCAATACTACACCAATAAAGTAAAAAAAAATTAGACTTTATTTTTTTCTCTTTCAAGCTTTCTGGAATTATTGTAGCCTTCAGATATCTGCTTATCTTGCAAAAACTAATACAGAACAATATTGTCATAATAAAATAGGGAACTAATACATGCCCATTGAACCCATACACAAACTCAGGCAAAACACATACACAAAAAATAAAATAAATAAATGTTTTTTTTAAATAAAAGACTAACATCCAGTCCTTGTCTCACTTTTTAAAGTATTAGTTTTAATGAAATTTTCAGAAGTATAAACTAAATCAGCAAATATATTTTACTCTTTTATAAATAAAAAATTCCATGACCAGCTATAAATAAATTAACCTCTCAGAAAAGGAAAGGATGTTCTGGTGAGTTAGACTGGGTGGGTATCTTCTAGGAATGATGCACAGGCCCTTCTCACTTTGTGGCTAGCTGGGGAGTTAAATGGCTGCGTTCAACTTGGAGATTCTAGGGTATGCTTAATAAAAGTCCATACTTAAATACTTTTATTCCACCTGACTCAAAGCAGAACACCTTCTCAAGAGCATGCATTTATCAAATGTTAATTTAAGGTTAAAGAATAGTAAGGAGGAGGTGTGATTATCTAATTCTTTAAACTTAAAGCTATGACAGAGGCTTAAAGATTCTCTTCGAAAAGCCATATTTGGTCTATTTGATACTTTGCATCACTATGAATAAATTTACCTTGATCCTTTATGAAACAGATGAATGACATTTTTCAATAGTGGGATTTACATAGGATAGGGGTTTCATTTTACGGATATAGGAGATGACCAAGTTTATTCTTTTTTTTAATCCCCATCGTACAGCTTTAAAAGGTCTCTGTTATGTACTGATAGCCATGTTTCAGGGGTGTATGTAGTTTTTCTTGGATTTGAAGTATTAACTTTCACTTCATCAGTCATTTCAAAAATTACAGAAAAGTTATAACTGAAATGAAGAAAAAAAAAAGAGTTGACCTAGGAGAAAACAAGTGGAGTCCAGTCCTATTATTAGCATGAGCAGCTGTTTCTCCTCCAGTGAATGTCTGGGTGACCCAGGGTTTGCAGACAACTTGAGAGATTTCCCATGTTGCCTCAGAGTCCACGACTTGAAAGTAATTCTTTTGTGGCAAAGTTTTGACAGGCACTGAATCTTCTTACTTAGGTCTCCAAGGAGAGGCTGGTCTTCCAGGATGAGTGTTTGGTTTAGCTCAGTCCATCACCATTTGGGTTACTTTTAGAACTATGAGTTAGAGCCACAGAAGATGTGTTGCTCTTCTGGGAAATACAATGGCTGGATATAT
Organism: Onychomys torridus; assembly: GCF_903995425.1. Classification (NCBI taxonomy): domain Eukaryota; kingdom Metazoa; phylum Chordata; class Mammalia; order Rodentia; family Cricetidae; genus Onychomys; species Onychomys torridus. Next base: position 13,459,143 of record NC_050452.1, on the reverse strand, counting down.
TTGTATTATTTTTTGTAGGCTGGACTAGTGAGATCAAGACACAGAGTTTTAAACATAGAAACATGTGCTTTTTGTTGAATCCCTATATAGGAAGGATAAATATTTCTTTCTCTTCAAGCACTATTTATGTACTTCACCAGAAACATGATTGATCACACACAAGCTGGGAGGCAATGATACACTTATGTGAGACCCACACAGAATAACCCACATGGAGAAATACCCTATCACAACTATTAAGAATGACTTCATCAGAGTGTTCTTTTTCCTCCAAGGAAAAATATATCTTTTAATAACTGAATAATTCATCTATTTTGATTTTTCAGACTAGATTATGATGTGAAGTTACTGCAGAAGTACAGGAAATCAAGTTTGATTTTGTAATATAGTCAAATGAGTACTTTAGAGTGCCATGTCGGCGATCAATAAGGAAGCTGTAACTACATTTACTGTCAGATGATGATATTGATGTAAAAACATAATGGTTGAAATTATAAAATCAATTTCAATAATTTAATCAGAAATGTTTATTGATACTGTTAAAGTTGAATTCAATAGCTTCTAGTATGTAGTTAATTTCCTACCTGTCAGAAAAATGTATTGAAATGCTCTTTCTTGAAAATGGAGTTAATTCAGTAGAGAAAGCAGCAAACTTTCATGCTAAGAGAGAGAAGAAATTGTTCTCCAGGTCTTGGTGGAGGCAAATACTGGAAGCTTTTTCACATGTATATGAGAACACACTGTGGCCCAAAATTGTAGGGATAACTGCCCCTGTAATGGCTGAAGAGAGGAGTTTTATGCTCACTGCAATACTGCAGAGATGAACAACCAACACACGTGTAGAGATGTGTGGATGCTATGCAGGTTTATGTGGAATGATATTTAGTTTTAAAAATTAATAGAAAGATTAAGCTCTAAGGATTACAATTTTTAATGTTGTAACTCTTCCACAAGTTATTAGTTAAGATCTTTCTCATAATATGTTTTAACATATTATGAAACTGTCTTAATTGAAACAAAAGTTACTTAAGGGAATGTCTATGGGTGTGATGTCTATGTTTCAAGTAAAGTTTTTGTGTATTTTGAGAGCCTGTCCTCTTTACAAGAGATAAAGATCAAATTCTGATGGCTTAGCAATTAATTGAGTGCCTGTGTGTTATGGTAAGTAACCTAAATACTAAGTTCTGTATGATTATTCAGAAATCATTAACTCTCCCATTGTGTAGTGAATGGAGTGGCATTTCCTTATGACAGCATTTGAAGGGTTTCACAAGCTTGCTGAACTATTTTCCGGGTCGTTTGCTTGCTATCCTATTGCACTCTTCACTTTGGAAGTCAAACTTGCATTTGAACTACCCTTCAAATGGTCCATGCTCTTTATTTCCCACCATCGAATTCTCCATTATATTATCAACCTGGTACTTTTAGCATTGACTCATGTCATATTCTGCCTTTTACTTGCATGCGCTTTTGGCATGTTTTGTTTCCCAAGCTAAACTGTTTGGTCCACTGTAGTTAGAGTTTTCCTGCCTGGCCCAGTCAGGACAAATCTCTTTTTCCCGCCAGTCCCATAGTCACTCAGACCCAACCAAGAAAGCACACAGAAACTTACATTGTTTACAAACTGTATGGCTGTGGCAGGCTGTTTGTTATCTACCTTCTTCTATCTTAAATTAACCCATTTCTGTTAGTCTATACTTTCCCACATGGCTTGTGGCTTACCAGTGTCTTTACATGTTGCTTCTCATGGCGGCAGATGGCAGTGTCGCCCCCAGCCTTCTACTTCCCAGAAATCTCTTCTCTCTTGTCCCGCCTATACTTCCTGGCTGGCCACTGGCCAATCAGAACTTTATTTACACAGAGTGATATCCACAGCACTTCCCCTTTTCTTTTTTTTTTAGGAAGGTTTTAACTTTTACATAGTATAATTACATATAACAAAACAATTATCAAGCAAGAATTACAGTTACAATATTAAAGAAGATATCCTATCTATCTTATATTTGTGATTCTAAGGTTTTATATCTAACTTATCTTTTATCATAACTGAGGAAATTATAACTATCTAGCCTTCAACCACATCAAAGACCTCAGAAGGATATAATATTACCTGAGAACCAGGAGAAGGATGTAAGCAGTTTTCAGGAGTCTTGCAGGGTAGACAGAGACAGCTGGCAGCCTGGACAGTCACCTAATGTTCCTTTGTAAAGTTGGGGCATTTGTCTTCAGCCCACAGGGCTAGAGTCTCTTGGTCACTTCTCTCAGTGTCCTGTAGAATGTCTGGCAGTTTCCTCTGCGAAGCAGGAACCTGAAGGACCATTTTGTCAAGCAAAGTTTAGTGGTCACCTTTCTATGGGTCCTGCATGTCCAGTCGATCAAGCAGTCCAGGCAAGAACAGTTTCTTGCCCAAATGGCTATTTTTGCCAAGGTGAAGATAAGATATGAAGTGTCTTCAATGCCCATCCTCCTCTCTGAAGTAAATTGGTGCTGCCAGGAGCAGACATGTCTCACTGTCCAGAAAGTCTAAATTTTAAAAGTAGGTCTTTGAAGTATTTGAAGATTACCTGTCTATCTGAAATATATCTATGTATACCTAGAAAACTTAACATGACTATAAGTTTGACTATCATAGAAGACTAATTGATCTGTATTTCTTAATTATCCATTACAATCTAAATGAATTGCATAAACATAATACCCCAAATGAGAGTAGAAATATATATACAGTATAACAAAATTAACTTTAAGTTTTTATCAATAGACTAAAATCTATACCAATGTAAAACATTTTAAACAAGTTCTTGTTCTTTAAAATAGGTTCATTAATCTACTCTTTCATCCTATTATATCTATATCATTTGCCTCTTTTTCTTTAGAAAGAGATAACATTTATAATCAACCTGATTTAAATAAAAATATTGGTTTTTCTCTGTCCCACACCAGAGGGCTCTTCTGATTTGGGACACAAGAATCTCTTAAACCTTTTTTTTTTAACAATGTGCTTGGGTTTAGAGAAGGAGTGAGCCAATTCCATCTTCAAAGCCAGCTGGGAATTTGGGTGTAGTTTTTCTTACTACTTCCTGCTGGAGGGGGGCTCTGTATCTTATGGGGACATAAAGAAAATTTTAGGACTATGGAGTAGTCCATGAGGGTAAACCTCTGAGCCAGTTGCCTTGAAACCATTCTGGATGTTGGATCATATGGGCCATGGTGTCATCGGAGACCTTTCAGGTGGTCTTGGCTGATCAAACCTGATGTATCTTAATCTGGAACAAATCCACAGCCTCTGGCTTTCTGTGGAAACAAAAGCAGAGACTCTTTTCCAAAGCAACATATCCTTATATCCAAATTTTGAAGTCAAGGTACCTTTAAAATTTACATATTTGTTTAACTCAACAGCTTTTACAATCAAATCTTTTTCTGCAGTTAAAAATCCCAAAGACAAGACAAACCAGATTCTCTGTGTAATATCCATCTCTGTAAGACTGAAATGCCACTGTGGCTGCTGGCTCCACCCACCTCAGCTTCCCAACATGGAGGTGGTACAGTTTACCGACAGCTCTGTGTCTGGAGCCATGTTTACCATCAACTATCAGAAGCACTTCTATCAAAGCAGTGCATAGCCCAGAAAACTTTTGTTGTTGTTGTTTTTAACTAGCAAAGGCTAAATCTACCACACAGCAGAGTAAAGTGCCGCTTGTAGATTCTTCATTCCCACCACACTGTAGGTCAGATGCACATACCAGGAACCCGCTATAGTAGCTCAAACTGGCAGGCAGCCACTAACTTGAGAGAGACAACTAGGAAGTTGTTTTTAGCTCCATTTTAGAATATTTTTATCCGGTTTTAGGTGGAAACTCTTGCCAACATGTTGGGCACCATTTTCCTGCCTGGCCCAGTCAGGACAAATCTCTCTTACCCGCCAGTCACACAGTCACTCAGACCCAACCAAGAAAGCACACAGAAACTTACATTGTTTAGAAACTGTATGGCTGTGGCAGGCTGCTTGTTATCTACTTCTTCTATCTTAAATTAACCCATTTCTGTTAGTCTATACTTTGCCATATGTCTTGTGGCTTACCAGTGTCTTTACATGTTGCTTCTCATGGCGGCAGATGGCAGTGTTTCCCCCCAGCCTTCTACTTCCCAGAAATCTCTTCTCTCTTGTCCTGCCTATATTTCCTGCCTGGCCACTGGCCAATCAGAACTTGATTTACACAGAGCGATATCCACAGCAGTCCACCATAGGCTGGTACTGAATAAAATATACTCCAGAACGTTACGTGACTAGGCACTTGTATATCACATTATGGCTATTCAGTATCTGACCAACTGAGTGTTTCAAAAAATGTGAAGATTATAATTGTAGAGGCATAATTTGGAATGTAAACATATTGAGCATTGAGGTATGTTCCTTTCAATTAAATATTAATTGGAATCACAGAATTTCTGGAAATTCTGTTTTCATTGTACGAAGGGAATCAAAGTTCAGATAATTCTTAGCATCATAGAATTTATTGAACTCCTGGCCTCTTGACACATGCCCATTTCTCTTTTTACTATACCATGATGATTCCTAAGCAACTAAGTTGTATCTGATAAAGATAAGAAAGGGGAGACAAGTTGCTTTAAAAACTGACAAAGCCCTTTGAAAAAAAGAGGATATCCCAAAAATTCTGAGAATTTGATGTTATACTATATGGAAGACTTTATTTAAGCCTCTAACCATTAATTTTTAGAACTTTAAATATAAGTCTCCTTGCTAAAATAAATGAACTCAGCCTCCCAACTACTTGAAAAGATATACTGCTTCTAGCTGGAAATGGAATTTTAGATGTAGTTTCTACCCCTAAACTTAGGTGGATTTGCTTTCACAACTTCTTCCCCTGGCCAGTTGGGGTGCTCAATGACCTCTCCAGGTGATCTGCTTCCTGACATTTGTCATTTCTGCTATTTTGATTATACAGTTAATGTTAAAGGCTCATGCCAAGTACTCAAATCCAAGTTTCTTAGCATCAACTGTGTTTATAGAAGGAAAATGATATATGTAAGGGTAAAAATATCAATACATAAGGAAATATAAGCATACTTCTAAAGCCAGTATGACTCTACCTATAGAACCCACATGACTATAATACAAACCCCATTTTCTCACTAGCCTTCTGATATGTGCCTGCAAAAATAAATGTCTAATCAAATGGCTTAAGATGAACAAAGGCATATAATGGATCATTGATTCACACATGTAATAATGTGCAAGAAATAAAGACTATCACAGCATGTTTGTAGATAATATCCACTATTTACTTAATGATTATCGTGTGTTAGACTCGTGATAAGCGCTTTACATATAATACTTAATCATTGCAATAACCTTGTAGCATCCATATTATCACCCTCACAAAAATAAGCTTTACAAAATGCTTTTTGAAAATAGAGATACTTGAATTTAATTCTCATTTCCTATGCTAATTAACGAGGTCTTAAATTACTTTATCATTCCAAACTTCAGTAGTTTTATATTAAAATTGTTTTATAGTGTGTCTCTGTGTGTGCACATGAACTTGTGCCATGCACATACATGGAAATCAAGGATAATTATTCCTTTTATCATTTGGGTTCTGGAATCAAACTTGGGTTCTCAGGATTGGCAGCAGAAATCTTTACTCACTAAGCCATCTTGCTGTCTCCCTAAACTTTAGTCTTGTTAGGTATGGAAAAAGAGAAAAATTAGGACTGCTGATAGGGTTTGATGGGTAAAGGGGCTTATCATGAAAGCTTGGCGACCTGAGTTCTATACCCCAAACATACATAAAGGTGGAAGGAGAGAACTAACTCAAAAAGCTGACCTTTGACTTCCATCCTCATGCTTGTTGCTTGCGTGCTCTCTCTCTGTCTTTCTCCTTTCTGCCTCTCTCTCTCCTTCTCTCTCTCTCTCTCTCTCTCTCTCTCTTTCTCTCTCTCTCCTGTTACAAAAATAATAAATAATTTTATAAGGAGAAAAATAAAAATTATGGCATGCATCTCATAGCCTTAATCTCAGCACTTGGGAGACAGAGCCAGGCAGATCTCTGTGAGTTTGAGGCCAGCCTGGTCTATAGAGTGAGATCCAGAACAGGCACCAAAACTACACAGAGAAACTTTGTCTCAAAAAAACCAAAAAAACAGATATTGTATCAAAACAGAGGATGCTTACAGAGTGCTTAGCAAAGTCATGACTGTTGACGTTATTTTTACTATGAACAGATAAGAAAGCATAATTTAGTGAAGTTAAATAACTCTCTCCAGTTCATAGAGTAAGTAAATGTAAGAATGCTAATTCAAACCCACATCTCTTCAATTGCAGTATCTGCTGGAATATTGCATGGGCTGATGGTGCTACTGGCCAGTGAACCAGGGCAGGAGATGCTACAGAAGTGAGAACTTTGAGGAAGAGGTAATGGTTTGCTGTTTGGGTAAGAGATATCATATGGAAGGATAAACGCCTCTGCTCTCAGAAATCCACTCAACTAGAATCCATTATTTGTTGGAATAAACCTATAAAAGTTAATTAAATTTCATTATCTATGACCACATCTTAACATAACGGGGAATGTTGCTAACTAACTGAAGGAAAACATGTACAAACACAGCAGCCAAGCTCTTACATCTTGCCTCTCTCATTGGTACTGCTTAGCAGGACTGCATTTTCTCTTACCTGTAGAACCTTTAATAACCAAGGAGACTGTAACGGTGAGGGTCTGTGGGCACATCGACTATAATTCTGCTGTTTCTTTGTTATGATTTACATACAGCATCCTTAGAAAGCAGAATACTGATGCTTTGGGATGACTCTTCTTAAGCAACCACAATGTGTCTAAACAGGTAGCTCTCAACTAACTTTGCCTTGAAGAAAGCATGGGGGACTTGTAATTCTGTTAGTGTGTTTCTTTTTCTTCCTTCCTTCCTTCCTTCCTTCCTTCCTTCCTTCCTTCCTTCCTTCCTTCCTTCCTTCCTTCCTTCTTTTTTCTTTCTTTCTTTCTTTCTTTCTTTCTTTCTTTCTTTCTTTCTTTCTTTCTTTCTGAGCTGAGGATCGAACCCAGGGCCTTGCACTCTCTACCCCTAAGCTAAATCCCCAACCCCAAGTGTTTCTTTCTCTCTGGGTCAGCTCCTAACTTTACTCCCTCCACCTTCTTTCTTTTTATATAGTTAAAATCGAAAGCACCTGTTGTGAGATGTCCAACTGTAAAAAGGAATCTCATAAAACAAACAACCGCACCTACTGCTATGGCTTGAATGTGAAAGGCCCTCATAGATTCGTGTGTTTGAGCTCTTGGCAGTATTGTTTTGGGAATTTGTAAAACCTTCTGGAAACAGTCAGAGGAAGTGGGTCACGGGGAGATAAGCTTAGAGGGTGGGACCACTGGCTGTGGTCTTGCTTCCCCTTCCTGGAGTTATGGCTAACCCACTTTTCACTCCCCCAACACCATAATGCCATGCCTTCCCCAGAGGGAACCTGGGAGATAAAACAAGTCTGTCTCAAGTTGCTTCTTGTCAGGTCACCATGACAAGGAAAGTGACTAACACATGGATCAAATTTCCACTGGTTTTGTCTAGAGAAAAAAAAAATGTTTTTTATATCTTTATCAAATACTATTTTTCCATGATGACTAAAGCCATTTTCCACTGCCTGCATTTTAAACTATTTAAAAAATAATTGATGTCTTTACCGTTAATTATGAAACTACCATAGACCACCTATATCGTAAAAGGGTGTCTATTAATTGCTAATATTCACTTAGGTATCATGGTAAGTTCATCTCTTCATTAACATTAAGTGCTGTGCTAACATAACTAATAATGAACACTTCATTAAGCATTTGGCACACAACACAAAGAGAAACAAGCTAGTTTTAAACCATCTGTCTACTTTCCTAAGTTGTTTCCGTTAATCCCCAGAAAAGTAAAGATATAGTAACCACAATAGAGGCATAGTTCATGCTGCCACCTGCAGAAGCCTGAAGAGTAGCCCTCGTCAATCAGGGATCACAAGTCAACCAGCTTTGTGGCAGATCAGAATTTCAGGGTAAGTCAGTATACAATAAAACTGGAGTTTATTAAGAAATTTTTATAGACAAGTATTCATTTTATAACTTGATTTTTTTTAGTGCTTAATATTTCCTTTTATAAAATGTGTATGTGTGTGAGAGAGAGATAGAGAGATATAGAGAGAGAGAGAGAGAGAGAGAGAGAGAGAGAGAGAATTTTTTTCTGCATGTATGTATGTGGACCACACGTGTGCGGTGCCTGAGAAGGCCAGCAGAAGGCATCAGATCCTCCAAAAAAGAAGTTACAAATGATTGGGAATGACCATGTGGCGGTGGTGGGTACTGAACCCAGGTCCTTTGCAGGAGCAATAAGTGATCTTAGCCTCCGAAGAATCCATCCCTTCAGCTCCTTGCTTATGTTTTCAATTCTTTGGATAGCCTAGATATCAATCTACAAATGTCTAGCTAGCAGTGTTTTCCCTTCTCTGCAGGCTTTTGCTGGACTCAATAAGCACATTCTTTTTGCCGTGCTGAAGGTTTTCAATCTAATGAGGTCATATTTGTCAATTGTTGTGATGATCAAAACTTTTAGTGAACTTCCCTTCTTTTATTTTTATTATACGTATTTTTTATATTCTCAGGATCAAAATGGCTCAGAGCATACGAACTTCTTATCCCTGCTTCTGTTGTCTGATTAGTCACCTGCTCAGAAACTTTGGTCACTCCCCACACCTCTCTTATTCTTGATGTTTTGTTTTGAGACAGGGACTCACATTACCAAAGCTGGCTCCAAATCTACTGTGAACTCCGGATCCTCTTGCTTCTGCTTCTCAAGTGCTAACCATGGTTGGGCACTACTGCAATGGATGTTCTTGATTTCCTTTGAAGACTTTCCTGTCTATCCCAAACCAGAGTGATCCCTGAAGCCTTTTGAAAATTTTACAAAGACACCCAGGGTTTTAGGCCACTACAGTTAAGATTGAACAAGTAAGGTGTTACCGCCCTTACTTAACTGGTACAGCATGGGGATCAAGCGCCAGGCTTTGCTCATGCCAGGCAAACCCTCTTCCACTTAAGTATGTCCCTCTTTATCCAAGAAAGCAGGGGATGATATTGAATACTTATCAAAAGCCCAAATATATTTCAAATGCTTAATTGGTGTTAGCAAACTTTCTTTTCTATTCATACAGAGGGTAGTGACTCATGCAGATTTTAGATAATTTCCTTAAATCCATACAGCAAGTGTGTTAAATATTTCAAATTTAAACCTATGTTTTTTTAAGTTTCGGTGTCTGAGTGAATTTTTCAGGGGGCCTATAAAGCTATTGAGGGGTGAAGCAGGTCTCTATTCATCACTTGCCAGCATTTTAATAAGCTTCCTCTAAGACTTTCCTAAAGCCATAGGTCACTTGGTTCATATCTTGGGTTTGGATGTTCAAAATTCTCAGTGCCTATCTCATAAATATACTCACAGTGATGAAGACATATCCCAGTTGTGCTCACCAACCTCTGCCATATCTTCCTGGGCACATTCCTGGGCTTCAGTGAACCCAGTGGAACCACGAGACAGGTTCTGAAGTATAAACAGACTCCTGCCTTTCAAAATCTCTGCTCTCTTGCTTTCCCGTCTTCTGGGAGGAGCTGGAAATCAGAACTGTTTAGCAGGCACAGCCTAATTCTCTGAGCAGAAATGGCTGACCTGCTCCAGCAAGAAATTAACCGTGGGTAGATTAAGGAGTGAGAGATTACCATTACCTCATCCCTGGCAGCCTAATTGTCTAACTAGTGCACACTTCTGAAAGGACAGCCATTTGCCAAAGTATAAACTGCCACCTGAAGTAGATGAAGTCAGAGTTGGAGATCTCCCTTAGTTATGGGAGTGTTTGCCTAGCACGCATACAGTCATGGCTTTATTCTCATCACCACATGAATGGGTGTGTCTGTACATGCATGAGATCCCAGTGATGGGGATGTACATGTAGCAGGAGTTCAAGGCCATTTCTGGCTATATCACAAGTAGAAGCCAGCCTGGGCTGTATGAAACCCTGTTTTTACCACCAACGACAGTGATGATGATGACAAAATTAAGCAGTTTTCTCAGAACCTCATAGCCAGTGTGAGACAAGCCTCATAAAGACAAATAGCCCCAGAGCTTATGCTGCCAACCAGTCACACCTTGATTGCCACTGAGAGCCACACAGCACCATACCTAGAGATATTGTACATCAGTTGGGAAAGTCCACTGTTTTACTGAAGAGCAAAGTAGCCTGAGATACACACGACAGGTATTTGATGGGGGAGAAACAGCACATGTCATCTTTCATCTTCCGTTAAGGAGTATCGATACATCTTTATCATTTCCAAGAACACTCAGGCTAGAACACCAGGTGCTGCCTCTCGGGCAGCAATGAAATGAACAGAACCTCAGTGGGTGTGTGAGAACAACCTGGGGCCAGTTGTTAAACTGGAGGTAGTTGACAGGGTCAAGAAGGTCAAGGGAGCCAGCTTTGGTCACCTCCCGTTTTAGGAATATTCTGAGAATTAATTTCACATGTATAGTTCGTTAAAGAAATTGTCTTTTTTCTGTGAGGTGAAGGAAACTTACAGAGACAGTGTGGGTTTTTCATCTGTTCTTCAAACGTCATTGCTGAAGCCTATGAGTTAAACTGGCAGAAAAGTGAACCCCAACAAAACTGGACATTATCTGTAGCTCATTGCCACCATTGTTACTTTTGATAATTAACATCCTGTTTTCAGCTTCCAGTTCCACATCTCTATTGTCCAGTTCTTCTCTGTTTCTTAAATTGGCCAAGGATTCAAGGACCACTTTGGGTTATTTTCTTAAAACGTGTGTGTGTGTGTGTGTGTGTGTGTGTGTGTGTGTGTGTATGTGTGCGCGCGCGCGGGCGCGCGTGCCAGAGTGTGCTTGTGGAGATCAAAGAACAACCTCAGGTGTTGGTCTCCACCCTGTTTGACATAGATGCTTTGGCTGGCCTGCAAGCCTCCATGGATCCTCCTGTCTCCTCCATCTCCCCGCAGGAGCATAGGGATCAGAGGTGTTTGTGTAACATGCCCAGTTTTATGTGGGGTCCAGAAATTTGAGCTCAGGTTCTCACATTTCCTTTTACCTATGGAGCTATCTCCCTAGGTCTGCTTTGGTTCCTTTAAGTTTTAGCTGTTCACTCAACATGAAAATTTTCTTGGCTTCTGAATTTTGGAAGAAAATTCTCTAGACTGGATCTATGGTATCACACTCTCTCCCTTGATATTCTATCCCCATTTTAGCTTGAGACGAAAGATGGGGTAAAGAATTATATCCTGTATGCCATGTTTTGCACAAAGTACTAGCCTTAGGAGAAACCTTTTGCCTTATAGGTTCCCCTTAAGCTTGGCCTTCCCTCCCAGAAGCTACAGTGCTCCTCACAAACAGAACAAATGACTGCATTTCCCAGATTCCATTAACTATGTGAAAAGGGCTCAGGCAGGGGCCAGTGCCTTTATCCTCACCCACCTAAGCTGAGCTCACTATTTGCTGATGGTGATATTTGGAACTTGATGGGACACCAGATGTGCCGGCAGCCTTTCCTTAATGTGGAACTCCTATGATCAGAAAGCTGAGTGGCTGTATTTGCATATGAAACTGTTCTCTATGGCAGTTCTGGGAATATTAAGTGGTTAGGTTCCAGGGAGCGCTGGAGACTCGAGTCCTTAGCAATGATTTAAGAAGACCTGTTGCTAACAACTCCAGTTAAATTAGCAATCTGTGCAGTGGATGGCCTTGATATGGGCCTTAAGAGTGTCTCACATCCAGCTAGAACTTATGGCCCTGCATTTCTGTGAGTGCTCTGGGGATGGATAAAAAGAGGATGAAGATTCTACCCTAAGGGAACTTACACTCCAGTTATACCAGACACACACATAAGAACATTATATGGTGACATATGAGCAAGGTGAGAGTGTGAGCACACTGTTGTATAAGCACTGAAGGGAACAAGTGAGAATAAAATAATGTTGTTGCCTTTCTGTGTATTAAATATCTCTCAAGTGAATACAGCACAGACATCATTATTTGTTATCAGTAAGCTAGTCATAATTTTCAAAACTGGAAATAAGCCAAAGGTTATGCTTATATTAACATACAAAAATGGAAATCAACTATGCTACTTCTTTGCTGGGGAATTGGAGTATTTCTTTTTATATAAGCCCCGCTGAATGCCCTGTGTCTATTTTAGTTCATAGTTTTGGACAGTTTCTAAGTGATTAGTGACATGATTTGTTTTGTCTTCCACATCTACCAGCTCCCATATTCTCATTAGGATCCTTTATTTTTTGAGGGCTAGTCTAAAGTGATTTCAAGAAATATTCAGATGGAATGTTTGTGGTCCACCCAGTCAGATTTACAAATATCAGACAGTCTGAAACTTTCAGCTCTCATGAATCATCTAGCTTTAGGTTATTGTGCTATACTCTAGAACTGTCTCATTCACAAGCAAGAATACTCTACTAAGACACAAAAACACAAACATCATAAATAAATATAGACAAAAAATAATGAGGTGCAAAGAAAAGCACCAGTCTGGCTTACCAGCCAGCCAGAGTTCTTAGGGAAGATTTTGAGATAGTAGATAACAAGTCATGTAAGCTGCAGGAATGTCAAACCCGAAGCCTTGGCTACAGAATCTGAGTCTAAAGAGATGACGATGGGTTACTTTATTCTTTCTTAAGACCCTGATTAGAATACCATGGTGAATGAAGCCCAATTCAGCACTTGTTTCACAAATTAAAGTAGTAACTGAGAGGCAGCAAAGAGAGAAATAAAGTTGAAATAGTACTGAAAAAAATGGATAGGACTGTGAAGACAGGCTTAATCTTTTAAAGATATTTTCCAGGTGAATTGGTTGAGCTGTGCAAGGTTTCCAAACCGGTAGATAAATCTCCTGGTCAATGCTGGTGTCACCAATGACCCTTAAGATTGGCCCTCCACCTCTGTCATGAAAACATTTCACGGATGCTTTATTCTCTCTTGAGAAGGAGACACGCCTAGGTTTTGGAATTTGGGCTTTCTCATTCCAGGCTCAGGGTGAAGTGTGCTGGGTTTGGATAAAACCTTTACTATGTGGATGTTTGAGAATACAGCTACAGAGTCTTTTTATTAAATTTAAAATCATAGGTTGCATGCTGACTGTCCTTCATTCTGTCTGTCCCATTGTCTGAATTCATCAACTAGTCACCCTGGAATTATTTCCAACCATTGGGATGACTTCATTTGTGTTTGTTTCCCTTTTCTATTAATACATGACAAACTGTGAAATCTGCCATTTGACCATAGCCAGGCCATGAAATTTGTCATCTCTCTCTGTAATTTACATGGAGCCTTGGCTCTAGATACATTTCAGACAGGATGATTGCTTTCTGTCTGGTGCAGAGAACAGAACAAAGGAAGAATGCACACAGCACAGAACACCAGCAATTCAGGACAGACACCAGGAGGGATTTCCATGCCTCCGCCCCCTTTTAAGGCTGCAGAACCCTTCACTGCAGCGACTGCTTCCCAAGGAAGAGGATGGTGGGACAAACCAAGGCCCTGCTGCTCAAACCAAGAAACAGTGGAATAACATTCTGGGAGAGATTACTTAAAAGCAGAGGTGTTCTGACAAACGGGAATGGGTTGGAGGGAGGTGGTAGGAAATGTATTGCGCAAAGTGGGGAGTCATTTGGAAGTAGAGTTTCAGAGGCAAGGCACCAGAACAGAGCTTAAAGCTTGTTCACAAGCTATTGTTCAAAGAACCATGAAGTCCCCTTCTCTTTCCACTCTCTGTTCTTTAAAACTGAATTCAAATTAGATTCTTTTATTTGAGATTCACACACAAAAATGTCTTCTTAACAATATGTGGTTAAAGTTAGACAAGATAATTTTCAGGAAAGATCCTGCATTTGTTTCTAATGACCTTTTTGGTTATAAAGAGGAGGGAAAACTTCCCTGCACTGTGCTCCCTCAGCAGAGCCTCCCTGCGCTGTGCTCCCTCAGCAGAGCCTCCCTGCGCTGTGCTTCTGAAGTAGAGCCTCCCCGCGCTGTGCTCCCACAGCAGAGCCTCCCCGCGCTGTGCTCCCTCAGCAGAGCCTCCCTGCCAAGAACTCCATCACCCTGTGTCTGATTTGCCAAATATCTGTGGACTGTGGATCCTGAGAAGAAAAGTTAAATTGTGGCGATAGCTGACCACACACTACAGAAGTGGGCTGCTGAGCTAGACTCTCCATCATTTCTCTGTGGATACGGCTTTGGTGTTGTGATTCTTCTTTGAAGGAGAAATATAGCAGTGTTTGGAGCAGGCTTGAGGCCTCAAGGGAAGGCGGTGGGAAGGAGATGCTCAAGCTGTAGCTCACTCCTCAGTGTTCTTGTTTCTTTCTGGGCAAAAGGGAAGAAGGAGAGCAGGTAGATATCACATGACTGCTTGGGCTCCTAGAGGCTGAGAAGGGTATTGTAGGATCTGTTACAGTGGATTCATCATTTGCCTTGCCTGAGAGGCCTCTAGTTTTCTAGGTGCAGAATGACAGGCGGAAAGTGAACTTTCAGTCCTGTGGTGGGCAACTAGTGGGAGCTGGCTGAAGAGAATGGAGCTGGGCCTGTTGCCTTGGGAACTCATGGCTGTCTTCCCCTAGAGTGGGTAAAGTCTTCAGGGACAGCAGGAAACCTCAAAGGCACATCTCATAATCATTTAATGGCCCCCTTCACCCGGACTTCTTCATAAAAAGTAGACTTTGATTTTCTCAAGTCAGTCATTACTACATAAGCCACCTGCTTCTGGTGCATTTTAATCTCTGTCTCATCTTGCAAAACCTTACTTAAGTAAATAGTTGGCTTTTAAAATAATGTAGAAAATACAGAGGAAAAAAAAAGAGCACCCTCCAATGTTTTCATTCCGTACCAGTCACTGTTCAAACACGGACTGCTTGCTCTTCCATCCCTTTCCCAACCACGGTTTCTACTTGTTGTTATTGCTTTTTTAAAAAAAAACATTTTTTGTTTGTTTACTGTCACGGTTGCAGTTTTGTTTCCTTGCATTTTATTTTATTTTTTGAGACAGGATCTTTCTATGTAGCTTGGATGGCCTGGAATTCCCCCATGCAGCTCAGACTGACCTTAAACTCTTCTTTTTTCTGATGTTTTTACATTCATTTCTCTCTCTCTGGCTCTCCCTGTCTCTCCCTGTCTCATCTGTCTTGTCTGTCTCTCTGTCTCTGTGTCTCTGTGTCTCTGTCTCTGTGTCTCTGTCTCTCTCTGTCTCTCTCTCTGTCTCTCTCTCTGTCTCTCTCTCTCTCTCTCTCTGTCTCTCTCTGTCTCTCTCTCTCTCTCTCTCTGTGTGTGTGTGTGTGTGTGTGTGTGTGTGTGTGTGTGTGTGTGTGTGTGTGTTGGGGGCACATGAATGTCATGACACATATGTGGATGTCATAAGACAACTTGAGTCCTTTTTCTCCTTCATCATGTCAGTTCTGGAGATCAAATTCAGGTCCTCAGGCTTAGCAGTAGAAGCCTTTAACTGCTGAGTTATCTTGCTATCTAGCCCTAACTTTGAACTCTGAATCTTCCTGCCTCAGCTAAGATTATATATGTGCCACAATGCCCAGAAATGTCTTTTGCTTCAAAATATTTTAATAGATGCAATAATTGTGAGTACTTATGGACTACAATGTGACATTTCCATTCATGTATACAATGTATCATTTATCTCTATCATCTATGTATCTATGTATCTATCTATGTATCTATCTATGTATCTATCATCTATCTATCTGTCTATCTATCTCCATCATCTATCTACATAATTTTATTAATAATAGTCACTGTCAAAGGCCTGGAAGCATAGAGGTTTAAGTTACATAGGAGTAGCCTCTAATACTGGATGCTATAATAAAATAGCTAGAGTTGTCAAGAATTAACTGCATATTTGCAAATAGCCACTATAGAGAATGTTTTGATTGTTTGGGCTGGGAAATAAACCCAAGGTTTTATCTCTGCTAAACAAGGGCTTTAGCATTCTAACACTCCTTAGATCATTTTGAATATATCCATACATATTTTACATAGTTGAGTTGAGTTTGAATTTTATATTGAAATATCAGTATATTTATAAGCATAATTTTTATCATAAATGTTCCTTGTAACATAACCTATTCAGAAGTACAATCTTTGATAACTTTATATTATCCCAGTGGGTAAATGCACCCATATTGCCTTTAGATTCCTTCCTTATTAAAATTTTCAATTATTCTTATTTTTATGGCCATACATATTATAATAGTCACATTTTTGAATGTTTTGTGGGCATTTCTGACTATTTTGTAGAAAAAATTCCACCACAGTTAGTCATTAGTTAGGGAGCTGGGCCTCAGTGGTGTGGCTTTGGCATAGACTGGGTAATAGATTTCAGCGTGTTCTTGGAATCTTCAGGCAGTGATTCATGGCTTGTCACTGCTGCCATTGTATACAGAAAAGTCAGAGGGTGATTGACAACTAAAGAAGCACCTAAGTTCAGCTTTGCCAACCCTCATAACAGTGCACCATATCCCAATGAAGCACCAAGGGGGCTCCTTTTGCTTGTAGTTATCAGAGTTAGATAGTCAAGTGAAGATGAACTCCATAAAATAATAGTATGCATTGACCTACAAACTCCTTGATTAAGAAATTATTGTACAAAATAGCCTAAGAAATTGTCAGAAAGCCATACAGGCCTTATGTCATGACAGTTTTTATTTAGTTGTTTCATTCGTTAAATTGTGTTCCAAAATCCTTTACAGCCCTGAAGATGCTGAGAGCTCTGCCTGCTATTCTTCAGGTCTGGAAAAAAATAAATAACTGTTGGTTCAGCTTTAAGTTGCCCAGGTCACAGTAAAAATCACCCAGGATACTTACAGTCTTTAAAAAGTATCCCACTTTTAATCTTTGAGTTTTGGCTAAGCAAGTTTTTTATTTGTTGACTATTGAACCTCTCAATGTATGGCCAACTTTTACACATTTTAACTATTAATTGACTCATATCAGGACTGAGTTTTGTGCAGCCAGCATGAAAAATAGTATCTGGTTTAATTCTTCTACATATAGTGATGCAGTTTTTACCACATCATCTGTTGCAGATACTGTCCTTAAGCAAATGTACATTTTTGTACCTTTGTCAAAATCAGGTAACTGTAGTTTTGTGTGCTGTGGGATGTTCTCTATGCTGTGAATGTGTTGCTCTGATTAGTCAATAAATAAAGTGCTGGTTGGCCAGTAGCCAGGCAAGAAGTATAGGCAGGACAAAGAGAGAGGAGAATTCTGGGAACAGGAAGGCTGAGGAGGACACACTGTCAGCAGCCACCATGAAAAGTGAGATGTAAACTCACCAGTAGGTAAGCCCCGAGCCATGTGGCAAGGTACAGAGTTATAGAAATGGATTAATTTAAGATATAAGAGCTAGATAGCAAGAAGCCTGAGCCATTAGTCCTAACAGTTGAAATAATATAAGCATCTGTGTGTTTATTTGAGTCTGAGTGGCTGCCAGCCCAGGCGGGACTGGAGATAACTCCAGCTACATTTGTGGACTTAGATCTGTGTCCCCAGTTTCATTCACTGGACTCTATTCCCATTTTTGGTGATGGTACATGCTGTGTTCATTACTATGGTTCTGTGGTGTGATTTCAAATTAGGTGTGGTGATACCTCCCTGGAAGATTCCCTTGGCTTTCTTTGGGCCTTTGTTGACCCGCATATATTTTTGGATTACCTTTTGCATCTGTGAAGAATGACCTTAGAAATTTGATGGAGATTACACTGAATCTGTACATTGCTTTTGGTAGGGTGACTGTTTTCACAAGATAAATTCTTTATATCCATTAGCATGGGAGGTCTTTCCATCTTCCAGTATCTTCATCTACTTCCCTTCTCCAGTGCCTTAAAGATTTCATTGTTGAGGTCTTTTATTTCTTCAGTTAAGTCTATTCTCAGGTATTTTAGTGTGTGTGTGTGTGTGTGTGTGTGTGTGTGTCTGTGTGTCTGTGTGTCTGTTATGAATGGGATTACTTCCTTGATTTCTTTTTCAGTCATTGTGATATAGGAAAACTACCAATATTTGTGAATTTTGTATCCTCCCACTTTGCTGAAAATGTTCATCAGCTCTAACAGTTTTTTGGTGGAGTCTTTAGGGTTCCATGTATAGAATCATATCATGTACATTAAGGGATACCTTGCTTATTTTCCTATTTGTAACCCCTTTATTTTCTGCTCTGTTTTCTTGCTCTAGGACCTATAGTCCTTCAATAGAGTAGGAGTGGAATGGACACTCTTGTCTTGTTCCTGATCTGAATGAGAACCTGTGAGGTTTTTCTCCAGACAATATGATGTTGACTGTGGGTTTTCTGTATTTTATATTGGGGTATGGTCCCTCCATGGCTTTTATTGTGTAGCATTGTTGGATTTAGTATAATCCTTGAAGACACCCAAGTATGTGGTGTCTTTAGCAATATATTTTTACCACAGTGAGTAACTTAGCACAATGAAAAGATCCTGTACTGTTATGGAGATGCCTGGGACCTCCCTGACCAATAACTCTAGGGAGATATCCTGTCCTGACACTGTGACATTCATTTAACAACATACATCTTCTAAGACTAGCATTAACTGTCCATGAAGGGGTTTTGATCTAAACTCCTTTTAAAGACTATACTTTGAATCTAATTTATCAAATAATGGGTTTTTATAAGGTTGCTTCATATATCATAGTTTTTTATTTATTTTTGAAATTTTATTTTGGTTCTTAACCTTGAATTTTGCAGATGATGATATTGCCCTGCGGTGTCATGTCAAGAGAACACATGTATGCTGTCAATATTGGTGCTCAGGACATCTAGCATTATCCAAGCAAGGATCGCCAAATCAGCACCATCAAACTTTATATGAGCTCAAGGTGATAGTGTGAATGAAACAGAAATTTTCAATCTACTGTTGGAAACAGGTACATTTTTTTCCATTTAATTATCATAGGTTCTTCCACATTTCAACCAGTTGCACATATTGCCATGCTTTACAATTGGCCTCTGTCGATTAGCTTTCCTAATGAAAGTAAATATATTCCTTACTTACCATTCTAACCTGTGTGCCTTTATGACATCTCAAAAGAAAACAGAATCCCCCAAGAGAAAATAAAAGTAGAAAAGAAGATTGTTCAAAGAAAAGTAGACAGATAGTTACTTTTTGTCAAAACAAATAGTGCAGACATGGTGCTTAATTCATAGGAATTTGTGTAAGTTATAGAGCATGACAAAATAGGATTTCCTCCACCATTGACTAACCCATGGGGTGATCCCTGTATCACAACAACCCTGAATTTCGAGGCTAGTAAGTGCTTTGTCTTGTCCTGAAGGTAAGACTGCCCTCATCACTACATTCCTCTGTTGATTATTTCTTTTGTTTCTTTTGAATAGCTTTACTGTGTATATTAGTGTCATACAAAATGGTGTTTTTTATAGATAATAATTTTATAGATAATAAAAGCTAGAAGCAAATTCATGCCTCCACCATCATTTCTTGTGATCTATTTTATTTTTATTTGTGTATATGTGTATGCATACATTCATGCTTGAAAGTACTTGCATGCAGGGATACCTGGATTCCAGAAGAAAATGTCACCTCTCCTGGAGCTAGAGTTACAGTCTTGAGCCACTCAGTGTGGTTTCTGGGAACTAAACTCTGTAGATGTAACTGTCTTGTTGAACTTTTAAGATTCCTGCTACAAAACTCTGGTCCTCTGCAAGAGCAGCAAGCACTCTTAACTACAGAGCTAATTTTCCAGGCTGTCATCTTTTCATTCCTTGAACATATCAACCCCCTCCCTTATGCAGGGGTTTTGACCTAAGGTCTTTTGTCTCTACACTTACATACTTACCTCTTTACTTCAAGTTATTTACATTCAGATACCACCTGCTTAGGGAGTCCTCCCTGGATGATTCTATTGGAAGTGCAGCCCACCCATGTTCCCTACTTTGCTACCATTTTCTTCTTAACACTATCAGCAGCTGGTATTATACGCATATATGGTAAATGTGCATCTCTGTAAACTCCACCAAAGTAGGAAACTTACGTGTCTTATTTTCTATGTAAAGATGCCTAAAATGATTCTGACTAGAACAGACACCTCCTGATTCTAGCAGATTTCCTGGCAGAATACTTAGTGAATGAATCGCAGAATGACAGGCTGTATTGAGTATGTAGTCAGGTGAGTCCTGGGTCCTTTCCTCCTGAGTCCTCTGATGCCTTGAGGTTTTCCACAGAGTTGAGGCATTTCATCATTAGTGCCCTGTCTCTTCTGAGCTACAGCATCTGACCGATTCTTCTATCTAGTCATATTTTTCTCCTTTGCATTAGGCTCAACTTTCCATTACCTATCTTTGTTCAAAGTCTTCTTTCTAGTTTGCACATCTTTATTTTAAAGATCTGATGAAATCCAGGACCTTCTGCTTTGACTCCCATTAATGTATCACAGCAGATTAACTCAGTAGGCCTTGTCTTCCCCCTTGCATTTTAAAACAACAAATTGGGAAAACAGATAAACAACAACAAATCTTTCCCCCTAAGCATTTCCCTGAGTTTCACTTCTTTATGACCCATTTTATTATTTCAGAAAACAAGCTTGGTATAGCTTATGTGGTCAGAGCAGAGTAACAGATGTTTGTCAATTGGGTGATAAGTACTCAACCTTCCAAGTTTTCAGAAAAAGGAATGAATCTGTAGAATCCATAAAGTTTGATAAAGAATAATTTGAATTATGTGATGTGAACATCTGGCTGTGCAGGCTTTAATGATAATATCTTTCTGTCACAAGAGGAAATATACACCCAGAGCTGTACCTGAGTGTGTACCATGTTAGAAACCTACCTCTCTCCTAGCTACCTATTTTCATTTTCCTTCAGGGATAGAGTTGAATATAATTGTGTGTGTTTTGAATTTAAAAAATTCAGACATATATTAAACAATTACACATAGGTCCTCCAGCCCCCACTTCCTAAGTACTAGAATTACAAATGTGCTACCGTTCTATCTGAATACTCTGTCTTACTATGATAAGGCTGTCAACAAAATTATTCAAAGGTTTTAAAAGAAGGACTTTTATAGAATATTTGAATATGCCAAATGATGCCATTGATTTTGGCAGTGTCTCAGTGTGCTCAAAATTATCAATTTTGTGCAATATTTAACACTGAGTGATTTGTTAAATCATAATACAAACTGTTATAATATTTTCTGATGTTTTAATGGACCTCAAGTAATATTTTAAGTAGAAAGTTAATTAAGTTTATTATCAAAGTTAGATATTGACTTTATTATTCTTATAGCTATCTTAGTCAGACATCAAAATAAGTATTTTTCATTACATATAATGAGGTATAAATATTTATATAAGTTATAAATCACTCTACTTCCAAGAAGTATGTAAAACTAAGGCAATATTCTTAATATTTTGTTTGGAAATAAGAGCTAGCAGATGGTACCTTTCAAATGTCCCTGTGCTGGGATGGAGTATCAAATCTCATGGAAGCTGCTGTCCTTAACAATGATGGAAGTTATTTTTTTGTTTTTGTTTTTGCTTTGTATAGTTATATCAGCTTTTGGCAATTCTGCCTTAAATAAATAAAATAACCCAGCAACTTAGTTTTTATTTTTTACTTCTGAAAACTCACACTACCTTAGAGATTCCCCCAAATGCCGTGTGTGTGTGTGTGTGTGTGTGTGTGTGTGTGTATGTGTGTGTGTGTGGTGTGTGTGTGTGTGTGTGTGTGTGTGTGTGTGTGTGTGCCCGTGTGCATGAGGTGAGTGCCATTGTTAGACTGGTGATGGCATACTGGGGTCAGAAGTGAGGTTATAGTAACTTTGTGCAGCAAGGAAGAGCATAACCTTGATGATTAAAAACAAAATGCCCGCTCCTCAGTGCCTATCCTTATGCTGTTTATCTACAGAGAACCAGTGACAGCCACCAGTGTGGCTCAGATGTCCACTCTGAGTGTGTCCCATTTTGGCCTGATGTTCAGAAATAGGCTGGTTGGAAGACTCTCAATATGTAAGTTTGTCAAATGTTGGAGAAAAAGATACTTACAATGAGTGGTTAAAAACAGTGAATAAAACATGTCTTTCTGAGCACAATGGAAACCCACTAAGATCAATACCTACAATTTCAAGTAATCAAATGGAATGCTTCAATATTGTAGTCAATATGCAAATAACTTGGATCTGTCATCCTAAAATGAAAGCTTTAAAAACATTCTCAATTTCTGAGCAACCCTCAATGAAACATTACACTATTAAGGTAAGAATTTATACTGTATCAAGCTGATAATAGAAAAATTAATTGATTAGTTAATCTAAAAGTAAAAAAGAAAAGAAAAAATTGAACTATTAAGAAACATTCTATTACTATATATTAATTATACATGGTGTGCTTCATTATGATATTTTCACCTATGTATATAATGCATTTTGATCACATTTACTTTCCATTACCCTACCTATTGATCCCTTTCCTTACCTCAACTAGTCCTCCTTACTTGTTTAGTTTTGGTGACCCTGTGGCATTAGGATTGCTCTCAGCAGCTCAGCAAGGGATTGTCTGCAGGAGCACAGGTACCTTATCAGCTTAACACAAGAGTTAATGTCTCTCCTTCTCCAAGCATCATTAACACCTGGTTAGGTGTGAAGAAGTACACAGGTGATTTTGACTGTTGTGGGAAGCCCTATCCTGATTGTGGGCTGCACATTCTGGTAGCAGCCCAGATGGAAAGGGTATTGCAGAAGGAAGATAATCTCACCCTTTGCTGGCTTGGTTTCCCCCTTGCCACTAAGTTGATTTATCCTATCACTGCTGCTCATTCCTTTATTGATATCAGAACCAGTGTTTTCAGGCTTTCAGCATGGACTAGGGATCAGTGGCTCTCCACTAATCCTTCAGATTTCTGGTGTTAGACTGGGACTGCTGTGACACCCAGCCTCGTGGTCTGAACTACCTGTCAGACCCTTCTCCAGCAGAGACAGCCAGGGTGGCACTGTTTAGATCACCAAGCACTCAAGTCTCAGGGACTGAGTCTCTACTGGGTCCTCAGCTCTTGGGTGTGATTCTGATGTTGTTACTATTTTAGAATAGACTCAATCAATTCATATGTTCATGTTCATATACATATTATGTCTTCATTTATATGTTTGTGTTCTGTTCCTGTAGAGAATCCTGAGAATGAGAAGAAACATAAACTTGTAATGTGTGTTCTTTATTATAATTGCATTTGGTTACCTTTGTTGGGTTATTAGTAAATACAACTCTCTTATACATGAAGTTTGCTTTACTAACAGTGGGAGAACAAAGAGTTGCCAAGACTAAGTAACAGATCATTTAAGATGGCCAGTATGGAGGACTTCACTGGCTTTAGCTTTCCCAGGTTCATCTTTTCATGTCTCAGGCTGCAGGAAATATACCACAGGAACACTATAAAATGTAACATCTGACTTCCTGTGATGCTGGGTCACACTGAAAGTTAGCATGTGTTCTGTTTCATGCTAGAGACTCTCAACGAGAATAGCTTGACTCTTCAGTAGTTCATGCTATTAGTAGACAGCCTTTGCTAACAGAGTTCAGGTTTTATGTCACACAATCAAGGACACTTGGAACCATAGTGTCCCAAGTCACAAGGGAATCATTGGTAAAATCTTTGGCTTTAAGCAACTTCTTAATTGAACATTTTACTGCTGAGTTTTCCAGTTTTTCCTCTCCTTGTTTTGACAACGGAACTCACTTTCCAATTCGGCTTGCACGCCACCTTTAACTATTTGATTCCCTTCCACATCCAGCCTTGTTTATTTTTCAGTGTACGGATTAGTTTCTTTGCCTGGGGCTTTGGTTTGTAAGTAAAGGTTTCAGAACCTTTACACAATTGTTTTTCTGACCTCAGTAGAGCCCTAAGAATATTCTGTCTAGCTGGAAAACTCAGGATATTATAAGTGTCACATAGTTGGTTTCTGCTTGTGGGCTTAGCCTTTCAGTTCTAGGTGTGGAAAACCAATTAATACCTAAAGCCAATTTTATGCTAACCAGGTTGAAATGGATTTTCCAGTCTACTTTAAAAACAAACAAAATTTTCAGTCTGCCACAAGAGTCTACTTATGTAAGATAATCAATGTAATATATTTTTATACACAGTGTGATTCATAGATAACCAGTATGATTTGCTACTGTTTTGAGTTTGCATAAAGGTGAACTACAGATAATTATGACTATGAGGGCCCCACCTGATGCTTCACTGTGCTTGGCTGACTTGTAAATCCTACACTGAGACAATTGGCAACTTACTCCTTCTATAGATGTGGGTTCTGCAGTCAGAGTGAGAAAAGCATTCACTACATTGACCTGCTGAAATCTTGATTTTCAATCTGTAAACCACAATATGATCAAGAATAATTAACCACACAAGAGTGTGGTCAAGTGTCAATGTTTTATAGAGCATACCATAGAGAATCAGTTTTACCAGTGTTCTCAAAGTCAGTCTTTTGTCTCTGTCTCTGTCTTTCTCTGTTCCTCCTTTTCTCTCTCCCTCCCTCCCTTTCTCCATCTCTCATTCTAATCCTGGAAACTTTAATAACTGTTAAAAAAAATCCCTTTACAGACGCACTGTTTTTGTTGTTGTTGCTATTAAAAATTAACCCAAGAGATCTTCATACTGGAAACCCTTTGCCTTGGGGTTCAAAAATTATTTAAGGCATCTTTCAATAAAATAATTATCTCCCATAGACCTCTTCTTTATTCATATTCTCTGTGTTGTAGATCAATTATTATTAATTGACTGAAAGAATGAATAGAATTAATGTCACAAACTCATCAAGGGTCAATTTTGCTGGCTGGCATGGACTGTGAGAGGTGCAGTATATATATATACTAGGGACATGAGATGCTTGGCACAATGATATAGCTGTTGTTATTTGTGGAAAGCTTTATAATTTTTGTTAGGTCAAGAAGCTTCCAATTCTTCAAACAATCTTTAGACCCTATTTTCATGCAGCAAGCCACAAAAGGAGCTGTGTTGAACTTTGCTGTGTGCAAGTTGGAAAGTAATAACTTTTCCCATCGCTCTTGTAAGTGACTTGTACTATGGGACAGATGCAGACCCTTCCTTCATAAGGGTTTTCCAACATTATACAGCTATATCGAATAAGGTTAGAACCTTTAAAATGTAGCATTTAGTAATATCCTGGAAATAGCTTCTTCTTGATTCCTTTAAAGGTCACTGCATTTGCTTTCCAGACCTCATGTTAAGCTCAAGCCTCTACTGGTTGAAATTAAGAATACACTTGGCTTCATGCCTTCAGTTTTCCCAAAGCTTAAGAGTAAAATGGCAGTCTTTCGTGAAAAGCAAGTGGTGTGTGTGTGTGTGTGTGTGTGTGTGTGTGTGTGTGTGTGTGTGCATGTGCTCTGGTGAGTTTAGATATATAAATGCATTGTCAACATCATCTTAATGGTGCTTATAAATATGCACACTAATTTTCCAATCCATGGTAGAGAAAGACATCTGCACAAAACAGTCCATTAGCTAAGCTTAGGAAAGTGAAATTGGACAATAACAATGGGAAGAAAATCTGTGGAGGAAGCACTGAATTATCTGTGCTTTACCCCTTTGTGCACCTTATCCAACTAAAGCATATTCTGAGACTCCAGTCATGCCTGATTAACATCAGTTTACAGCTATGCTAATGTTTCACTAAAGGAACAAATTTATTAAGCTATTGAAATAATGCAAGAAAAAAGTCACCATGGTACTTCCAATAGAATTAGTATTGGTTCGGTGTACTGAAATTAGAAGATAATTCTCACTGACTGATACAGATGAAGTCAGGATAATAGACTAAAGAAGTATAAAAAGTCTTCTTTCAGAGCTGGGGAGATAGCTCAGCAGTTAAGAGCACTTGCTGCAATTGCAGAGGACCCACATTCAGTCTCCAGCGTCACACTGAGTGACTCACAACCACCTGTATCTTAGGTAGGGTTTCTATTGCTGCAAAAACATACCATGACCATGGCAACTCTTTTGATTGAAAATACATTGTGGAGGTGGTGGCTTACAGTTTCACAGGTTCAGTCCATTATCATCATGGTGGAACACGATGGCATGCAAGCAGACTTGGTGCTGGAGGAACAGCTAAGAGTCCTACATCTTGCAGGCAACAGAAAGTGGACTGAGACACTGGGAGGTATCCCAAGCACAGGAAACCTCAAAGCCCACTCGACAGTGACACACTTCTTTCAATAAGGCCACACCCATCCAAAAAGAGCCACACCTCGTAAGAATGCCACTCTATGAGATTAGGGGGTCAATTCCATTCAAACTACCACAGACTGTTACTTCAGCATCTGGGAACTCACCCCCTTCTGGCCTCTGCACAGATCTACATTGCATACATGTGGGGAAAATACATATGCTCAGGCCTACACACACACACACACACACACACACACACACACACATTCAAATAGATGATTAAATAAATCACCTAAATGGCTTCTTTCACAATTGTTACCTCAAAAGACTAACATAAGTTGGACTGTTTGGGAATGAAAAATATTTTTGCTGCTTCAGTACACAGAAAGTTGAATCCACATAGCCACCATAAAAACTAGAAAAAAAAGCCTTGATCCTCTTTCAATACTCATCATTCACCATTATTACAACAGGAATTAGGCATGACTAGTCACTGAATACAATTGTCACATTGACCCACTTAGGAAAAAAATGACTTTTATTACAAATCTGCACAGAGAGGTTTGGTAACCTGAAACGTTTTCTCTTACTTAAAACTGTATCAAATGAGTCCGACCCAGAACTCCCATCTGCACCAGAGCTAGACCTGAACATCATTGAATGGAAGAAGAAGAAGAAAACAACCTTATAAGTAACATCATGAAGAGGCTAGAATCTTATATAGAAGAAATAAAAAATAAAGTAGAGGAACAGACAAACAAAAAATGGGAAGAATGCTATAAAAAACTGGAGGAAAGGACAATTAAAGCAGAAGAAAACAATAAATCCTTGAAAGAAAATCATGAAAAAGCAAGGGAGACAATCCAAGACATGGAGAGGGACATAGAAAAAATGAAGAAGACACTAGCAGAAGGATGTTGGAAACAGAAAATCTGGGTAAACAAACAGAAACTTCAGAGGCAAGTATAACCAACAGAATGCAAGAGATGGAAGAGAGGATCTCTGGTGTTGAGGATACGTTAGAAGAAATAGATTCATCAAAGAAAACACTAAAACCAACAAAGTCATGACCCAAAATGTCCAAGAAATTTGGGACACCATGAAAAGACCAAACCTACGAATAATAGGGATAGAGGAAGGAGAAGAACACCAACTCAAAGGCACAGAAAATATATTTAACAAGATTATTGAAGAAAACTTTCCCAACTTAAAGAAGGAAATGCCTATGAAGATACAAGAAGCCTATAGAACACCAAACAGACTAGACCCCCCAAAAAAGTACCCTTGCCACATAATAATTAAACAACTAAACGTACAGAATAAAGAAAGAATATTAAGGGCAGCAAGGGAAAAAGGCCAAGTGACTTATAAAGGCAAACCCATCAGAATAATACCCGATTTCTCAATGGAGACTTTGAAAGCCAGAAGGACCTGGACAGATATAATGCAGACACTAAGAGACCATGGATGCCAGCCTAGACTAATACACCCAGCAAAACTTTTAATCATCATAGATGGAGTGAACAAGACCTTCCAAGACAAAACCAGATTTAAAAATTACTTATCCACAAACCCAGCCCTACAGAAAGCACTAGAACGAAAATTCCAACCTAAGGAAGGCAGATACACCCATGAAAACACAGGCAATAGATAACACCACAGCAGTAAACCCCAAAGAAGAGAAGTACACACACACTACCACCAAAAAATAAAAATAACAACAGGAATGAACAATCACTGGTCATTAATATCCCTTAATATCAATGGACTTAATTCACTTATAAAAAGACACAGACTAACAGAATGGATAGAAAAACAGGACCCGTCTTTCTGCTGCATACAAGAAACACACCTCAAATTCAAAGACAGACACATCCTAAGAGTAAAAGACTGGGAAAAGACTTTCCAATTAAATAGTGTTAAGAAGCAAGCTGCTGTAGCCATCCTAATATCCAGAAAAATAGACTTCAAACTAAAATCAATCAAAAAAGATGATGAAGGACATTACATACCCATCACAGGAAAGATCCACCAAGATGAAGTCTTAGTTCTGAACATTTATGCCCCAAACAGAAGGGCAACCACATATGTCAAAGAAACATTACTAAAGCTTAAATCACATATAAAACCCCACACATTAATAGTGGGAGACTTCAACACCCCACTTTCACCTCTGGACAGATCAGCCAAAGTGAAACTTAACAGAGACATAATGGACTTAACTGATGTTATGGCTCAAATGGACTTAATCGATATCTACAGAATATTCCATCCTAACACAAAAGAATATACCTTCTTCTCAGCACCCCATGGAACCTTCTCAAAAATCGACCACATACTTGGCCACAAAGCAAATCTCAACAGATACAAAACAATTGGAATAACCTCCTGTGTTCTATCAGACCACCATGGTTTAAAGTTAGATTTCAACAACAAAAAAAACTACAGAAATCCTACAATCTCATGGAAACTGAATAATGCTCAACTGAATCATAAATGGGTTAAGGGAGAAATAAAGAAAGAAATTAAAGACTTCCTAGAGATCAATGAAAATGAATACACCACATACCAAAACTTATGGGACACTATGAAAGCAGTGCTAAGAGGGAAATTCATAGCACTGAATGCCCACATAAAGAGGTTGGAAAAATCTCATGCTAGTGACTTGAGAGCACACCTGAAAGCCCTTGAACAGGAAGAAGCAAAGTCTCCCAGGAGGAACAGATGCAAGGAAATTATCAAATTGAGAGCTGAAATCAATAAAATAGAAATAAAGAGAACAATACAAAGGATTAATGAAACAAAGAGTTTGTTCTTTGAGAAGATCAACAAGATAGACAAGCCCTTATCCAAACTAACCAAAAGACAGAGGGAGAGCATCCAAATTAACAAAATCAGAAATGAAAATGGGGACATAACAACAGACAATGAGGAAATCCAGAGAATCATCAGGTCATACTTCAAAAACCTCTACTCCACAAAACTAGAATATCTAAAAGAAATGGATAATTTTCTGGATAGGTATCACATACCTAAGTTAAATCAAGACCAGATAAACCATTTCAATAGTCCAATAACACCTAAGGAAATAGAATCAGTCATTAAAAGACTCCCAACCAAAAAAAAAAAGCCCTGGACCTGATGGTTTCACTGCAGAATTCTACCAGATCTTCAAAGAAGACTTAATACCAATACTCTTTAAATTGTTCCACACAATAGAAGCAGAAGGTATATTACCAAACTCCTTCTATGAGGCTACAATTACCCTGATTCCTAAACCAAACAAAGATGCAAAAAAGAAAGAGAACTACAGACCGATCTCCCTCATGAACATTGATGCAAGAATACTCAATAAAATACTGGCAAACACACTCCAAGAACATATTAAAACAATTATCCACCATGATCAAGTTAGCTTCATCCCAGGGATACAAGGGTGGTTCAACATACAAAAGTCCGTCAATGTAATACACCATATAAACAAACTCAAAGAAAAAAAAAAAACCACATGATCACCTCACTAGATGCAGAAAAGACATTTGGCAAAATCCAATACCCCTTCATGATAAAGGAATACAGGGAACATACCTAAACATAATAAAGGCAATCTACAGCTAGCCAACAGCCAACATCAAATTAAATGGAGAGAAACTCAAAGCAATACCACTAAAATCAGGAACAAGGCAAGGCTGTCCCCTCTCCCCATACTTATTCAATATAGTACTTAAAGTTCTAGCCAGAGCTATAAGACAACATAAAGAGATTAAGGGGATAAAAATTGGAAAGGAAGAAGTCAAGCTCTCCCTATTTGCAGATGACATGATAGTATACATGAGTGGCCCTAAAAATTCAACCAAGGAACTGATACAGCTAATAAAAACCTTCAGCAACATAGCAGGATACAAGAGCAACTCAAAAAAATCGGTAGCCCTCCTATATAAAATAGACAAACAGGCTGAGAAGGAAATCAGAGATACATCACCCTTTACAATAGCCACAAATGATATAAAATACTTTGGGGTTATGCTAACTAAGCATGTGAAGGACCTATATGACAAGAACTTTAAGTCCCTGAAAAAAGAAATTGAAGAAGATGTCAGAAAATGGAAAGATCTCCCATGCTCATGGATAGGCAGGATTAACATCGTAAAAATGGCGATCTTACCAAAAGCAATCTACAGATTCAACGCAATTCCCATCAAATTACCAACACAAATCTTCACAGATCTGGAAAGAATAATACTCAACTTCATATGGAAAAACAAAAAACCCAGGATAGCCAAAAGAATCCTGTAGAATAAAACAACCTCTGGAGGCATCACAATCCCCGACCTCAAGCTCTACTATAGAGCTACCATAATAAAAAACAGCTTGGTACTGGCATAAAAGACATGTGGACCAATGGAATCAAATTGAACACCCTGACATTAACCCGCACACCTATGAACATATAATTTTTGACAAAGGAGCCAAAAATGTACAATGGAAAAAAGAAAGCATCTTCAACAAATGGTGCTGGCATAACTGGATGTCAATGTGTAGAAGGCTGCAAATAGATCCATATCTGTCACCGTGCACAAAACTTAAGTCCAAGTGGACCAAAGACCTCAACATAAATCCAGTTACTCTGAACCTGATAGAAGAGAAAGTAGGAAGTACTCTTGAACGCATTGGCACAGGAGATCACTTTCTAAATATAACACCAGCAGCACAGACACTGAGAGGAAACAATCAATCAATGGGACCTGTTGAAACTGAAAAGCTTTTGTAGAGCAAAGGACACGGTCAACAAGACAAAGCGACAGCCTACAGAATGGGAAAAGGTCTTCACCAACCCCACATCTGACAGAGGGCTGATATCCAGAATATATAAAGAACTCAAGAAATTAGACATCAAAATGCCCAACAGTCCAATTAAGAAATGGGCTATAGAACTAAACAGAGAATTCTCTACAGAGGATGTTCAAATGGCTGAAAGACATTTAAGGAATTGCTCAACATCCCTAATTATCTGGGAAATGTAAATCAAAACGACTCTGAGATACCACCTTACACCTGTCAGAGTGGCTAAGATCAAAAACAGAGGTGCTGTGGATATTGCTGCTGTGGATATCGCTCTGTACAAATAAAATGCTATTTGGTCAGTGGTCAGGCAGGAAGTATAGGCGGGACAAGAGAGAAGAGGATGCTGGGAAGTAGAAGACTGGAGAGAGACACCGCCAGCCGCCGCCATGAAAAGCAACATGTAAAGACACCGGTAAACCACAAGCCATGTGGCAAAGTATAGACTAACAGAAATGGGTTAATTTAAGATAGAAGAAGCAGATAGCAAGAAGCCTGCAGCCATACAGTTTCTAAACAATAAAACCAGAGGCTGTGGATTTGTTCCAGATTAAGATACATCAGGTTTGATCAGCCAAGACCACCTGAAAGGTCTCCAATGACACCATGGCCCAGATGATCCGACATCCAGAATGGTTTCAAGGCAACTGGCTCAAAGGTTCACCCTAATGGACTACTCCATAATCCTAAAATTTTCTTTGTGTCCCCATAAGATACAGCGCCCCCCTCCAGCAGGAAGTAGTAAGAGAAACTATGCCCACATTCCCAAAATTATCAAGCTGGCTTTGGAGATGGAATTGGCTCACTCCTTCTCTAAACCCAAGACATATTGCTAAAAGAAAAGGTTAAGAGATTCTTGTGTCCCAAATCAGAAGAGCCCTCTGGTGTGGGACAGAGAGAAACCAATATTTTTATTTAAAGCAGTTTGATTATAAATGCAATCTCTTTCTAAAGAAGAAAAGGGGATATGATATAGATATAACAGGATTAAAGGGTAGATTAAGGAACTTACTTCCAAAGAGCAACAACTTGTTTAAAATGTTTTACATTTGTATAGATTTTAGTCTATTGATACAAATTGAAGTTAATTTTGTTATACTGTGTGTATATTTCTACTCCTGTTTAAGGTATTATGTTTGTATAGCTCATTTTAAATTGAAATGGATAGTTAAAAATAGATTAATAATTAGTCATCTATGATAATCATACTCATAGCCATGTTAGTTAAGTCTTCTAGATATACATAGAGATATTTCAGATAGATAGGTAATCTTCAAATACTTCAAAGACCTACAGAATATGGCATTTAAAATACTTTTAAAATTTAGACTTTCTGGACAGTGAGACATGTCTGCTCCTGGCAGCACCAATTTACTTCAGAGAGGAAGATGGGCATTGAAGACACTTCATATGGAATTTATCTTCACCTTGGCAAAAATAGCCATTTGGGCAAGAAACTGTTCTTGCCTGGACTGCTTGATGGACTGTACGTGCAGGACCCATAGAAAGGTGACCACTAAACTTTGCTTGACAAAATGGTCCTTCAGGTTCCTGCTTTGCAGAGGAAACTGCCAGACGTTCTACAGGACACTGAGAGAAGTGACCGAGAGACTCTAGCCCTGTGGGCTGAAGACAAATGCCCCAACTTTACAAAGGAACATTAGGTGACTGTCCAGGCTGCCAGCTGTCTCTGTCTACCTTGCAAGACTCCCGAAAGTTGCTTGCATCCTTCTCCCAGTTCTCAGGTAATATTATATCCTTCTGAGGTCTTTGATGTGGTTGAAGACTAGATAGTTATAATTTCCTCAGTTATGATAAAAGATAAATTAGATATAAAACCTTGAACTCACAAATATAAGATAGATAGGATATCTTCTTTAATAATGTAACTATAATTCTTGCTTGATAATTGTTTTGTTATATGTAATTTTACTATGTAAAAGTTAAAACCTTCTTAAAAAAAAAGAAAAGGGGAAGTGCTGTGGATATCGCTCTGTACAAATAAAATGCTGTTTGGTCAGTGGTCAGGCAGGAAGTATAGGCGGGACAAGAGAGAAGAGGATTCTGGGAAGTAGAAGGCTGGAGAGAGACACCACCAGCCGCCGCCATGAAAAGCAACATGTAAAGACACCAGTAAGCCACAAGCCATGTGGCAAAGTATAGACTAACAGAAATGGGTTAATTTAAGATAGAAGAAGCAGATAGCAAGAAGGCTGCCACGGCCATACAGTTTCTAAACAATGTAAGTTTCCGTGTGCTTTCTTGGTTGGGTCTGAGAGACTGTGGGACTGGTGGGTGAGAGAGATTTGTTCTGACTGGGCCAGGCAGGAAATCTCTAACTACACAGAGGAGACAGCTTATGCTGGAGAAGATGTGGAGGAAGGGGAACTCTCCTCCACTGCTGGTGGGTAGGCAAGCTTATACAGCCACTTTGGAAATCAATATGGCACTTCCTTAGAAAATTACAAATCCATCTCCCCCAAGACCCAGCTGTTGCACTCTTGGGCATATACCCAAGGAATGCTCAATCATTCCACAAGGGCATTTGCTCAGCTATGTTCGAATCAGCTTTGTTTGTAATAGCCAGAACCTGGAAACAACCTAGATGCCCTTCAACTGAAGAATGGATAAAGAAAATATGGTACATATACACAATGGAATACTACTCAGCAGAGAAAAACAATGACATCATGAGGTTTGCAGGCAAATGGATGATCTAGAAAAAATCATCCTGAGTGAGGTAACCCAGACTCAGAAAGACAAACATGGTATATACTCACTCATAGGAGGATACTAGATGTAAAACAAAGATGACTGGACTGCTACACAACTGCAGGGAGGCTACCTAGAAAACGGGACCCTAGGAAAGACACAGGGATCACCCAATGACAGAGAAATGAATGAGATCTACATGAACAACCTGGACGACAGTGGGAGTAATGAAGGGCAAGTTTGAGGGAAAGAAAGCTTAGGGGAGCAGGAGATCCCAGCTGGATCAAGAACAGAAAGGGAGAACGAGTAATAACAGACCATGATAAATGAAGACCACATGAGAACAGGAATAGGCAGAGTACTTGAGAGGTCCCCAGAAATCCACAGTGATATATCCTCTGTAGACTGCTGGCCATGGTTGAGAGAAAGCCTGATCTGACCTAGTCTGGTGATCAGATGACTAAACACCCTAACAGTCATCTTGGAATTCTCATCCAATAATTGATGGAAGTGGATGCAGAGATCCTCGGCTAGGCCCCAGGTAGAGTTCCAGGTGTCCAACTGTCAAGAAAGTGGAGGGACTGCAAGAGCATGAATTGTTGAATCCAAGATTGCAAAAAGCACAGGGTCAAATAGCCAATCGAATGGAAGCACATGAATTATGAACCAACGACTGAGGAGCCCCCTGCTGGATCAGGCCCTCTAGATAAGTGAGACAATTGAATAGCTTGAATTGTTTGGGAGGCACACAGTCTGTGGGACCAGGACCTGTCCTTAGTGCATGAGCTGGCTGTTTGGAACCTTGGACTTACACATGGACACTTTGCTCAGTCTGGAAGGAGGGTACAGGACCTGCCTGTACTGAATCCACCAGGTTTAAATGAATCCCCAAGGGTGTCTTGGTCCTGGAGGACATGGGAATGGAGGGGATGGGCTGGGGGGAAGGTGAGGGTGGGGGTGTGAGGGGGGAGGACAGGGGAACCCATGGCTGATGTATAAAATTAAAACACATAATAATAATAATAATAATAATAATAATAATAATAATAATAATAAAGCTATACCCAATAAAAAACTATATCAAATCATTGTACTATAGTCCTATGTACCATGTATATTGTATTGCTATAATGTCACATGTCAGCAGTGCTTGTGTGCTCCTCATACCTGTTGTCATTGTTAGCACAGTCACTAATGTCATCTTCATATTTATTGTCAGATGTTGTTATTCTTAGAAGTGCACCCGAGTGAACTGAATGCTGATGTCTGCCTATACCTCCTCTTTTGAAACTCTAATCCCAAAGATGACATCATTAGATGGGTTCCTGAGAAGAGACTGACTGGGTGGTGAGGTAGATATAGATGAGGGTAGAGTACTCATCCACTCCACTAGGGTAGAGTATTCATCTGTGGTTGTTAAGGAATAGTCTTTTTGTACACTGTAGAGATGTGTCTTTGCCAAGGTGCCTTCTGATAGGTTTAATAAAAGAGCTGACCGGCCAATAGCTAGGTAGGGGGTATAGGTGGGACAACGGACATAGCGGATGCTAGGAAGAAGGGCAGAGTCGGGGGAGTTGCAAGAGACACAGAGAAAAACAAGATGAATGTACCATGTTGAAATAAGGTACTGCCACATGGCAGAGGGTAGATAAGAAATACAGATTAATTTAAAATGTAACAAGCCTAAACTATCAGCCAGTCATTTACAATTAATAATAAGTCTCTAAATGGTTACTTGGGCGTGGCTGCCAGGACACAGAGAAACTTCACCTACTATAAAGGGTAGAATAATCGTCTGCAGTTCTAGTTGCTTTTAATGGATGCCCCAGAAACTGTGTTTGCTCCTTCTGCAATGTGAGAACTGAGCAAGAAAAAAACATTTCTGAACAACAACAACTAGACCCTTATCAGACAATGAATCTTCTGATACCTTGATCTTGGACTTTCCAGGCTCAAGATCTGTGAAAAAACAGATCTCTGCTCCTCCTAGTCTCCAGTTTAAAGTGTCTTTTATTAGTATTCTAAATGAACCAAGTCATAGAGATATTAAAGTGAGTCATATCTGACAATAGGTAACACCTTCTCCACCAAAAACTCTACCTAGGCCTAGAAGCCTGAGTTCTAAGGTCTTTTCCTCTAAGTGCAGCCTTTCTTCTTGTATCTCCACAGTATCTGCTGTCTCATTAATATTTTGTGTGCAGTCATAATTCTGAGTTTTAGTCATCCTTTCAAATATGCATACTTAGTTATTTAAACTATAGTAGTTAGTGGGTTTTTTTTGTTTGTTTTTGTTTTTCAAGACAGAGTTTCTCTGTATAGTTTTTGTGCCTGTTCTGGACCTCAGTGTGAAGACCAGGCTGGCCTTGAACTCACAGAGATCTGCCTGGCTCTGCCTCCCGAGTGCTGTATTAAAGGCATGCACCACCACCACCTGGCCTTATAGTAGTGATTTCAAAGGCAAATATTGGTTTGTAAATATCATATTGATTATGTAGGGCCATGTGCTGTTACTATGTAGTACTTTATAAATGGTCAACTAACATTTATCAATAGAATTCAATTTTGTAGTAAGTTGGAGAATTGATTCTCTGTGATGTTGATTTAGCCATGATCAACTTGTATGCAGAGACCATATCATACTTACTTGAGTATCTGACAGAGATGGGGTTGTTAGAGAGGACGTTAGAATTTGTAATATGTAGAGAGGATTCTTTAGAGAAAAAAAAAAGGAGACATAATATAATTTGCAGTGTTATATGCAACATATTTGTAGGTTTATTTACTCTATTAAGAGTTGGGGAGGAATGCTATTAGATGAATGTAAAAGTGGACAAATTTTAACTCTTTGTAAATCACTAATGTAGCAAGGGAGTGAGTATGCTGTAGGGAAACTAATGGTACTCGTGAACAGTGTTTAAGATTAGAGAAGAAAATAGAGAGCTTCTTTTGAGACCATGTTAGTCTGCTATGTTCATGCAAATCCCAGGAGTGTGAGATAAAGTGTGTTGACCAAGAAAAGCAAAGCCAGATTCAGAAAGACATAGACGTACTTTCCCTCATGCATAAACCTCAGATGTGTGTGTGTGTGTGTGTGTGTGTGTGTGTGTGTGTGTGTGTGTGTTGAAATTAAAGGGACATTACTGAGAAGGAAAGAAGAGCTCTCAAGGTGGGGGAGAGGTTATGAAGTACAGGAGCTCTGGAAGAACAAGTGCTTTTATGGGGAGGCAACAGGAGAGAGGCAGGGCTTGGGTGGGCAGTTGGGTAATGGAATGGATAAGAATAAATATGTAATGAAGATTCAGTAATGCAGACAATTGTTTTGGTTAAAGTAATATGAACATATGTCTACAATCCTTGCCAATGATAGAACACTGCCTGTGCTTTTGGACCAATGCCCAGGCAACTTTCTTTGTTTAAACTGAAGAAGTGAACTTGTATTAGGTTGAAAAAGATGCCTTGCCACATCAATGCACTTCACTTGAGTGGTTTCCTTATTAAAAGTTCAGCATAATCTGGCACAGCTTAGAACGCCCAAAGCATGTTTGATATATGTGTATAAAACATGGGAAAATAGCTAATATGTCTTCTTGACTTGTGGCTCAAAATGCCATCAGTACCTAGATCCGATGATGTTTCTAGATTCAGATCCCAGAAGGATAGAGCCATCAATATCTAGACTTTAATAATTCTATCAGGCACATCTAGTTTCAGCAGAAACCTTGTATACAAGAGCAGTTCTCAGGTTAAGAGAGATTTAAAGAATTGTGAGTAAAATGTAATATTTGGGTATCATTTGCATATTAATTCAAACAATGAATTTTAACACATTTAAAATTTATGACATTTGCAAGATAATTGCTCACATGAAACAGGACTATAGATTAGATTGTTATTTATTGAATATTATTAATTTTTAAGATGTGATAACTTTAAGCTATATTTTTATGATTCATTATGTTTCAGGAATATGTAGTAAAATACTTACATATGAAATGACACAATATATAATTTGATTAAAAATGTGTGAGGAAGGCATGGCTAAAGCCAGAATTGTTTGTGAGTAAACTGAGTGCTGGGTGTTTGGTAATTCACTATGCTACTCTGTGCTAAAAAAAAATGCTTGGACCTGCCTCAACTGAATGTACCAGGCTCTGCTGACTCCCCATGGGAGACTGCCTTGGAGGAGGTGGTAATGGGGGAGGGGGGGTTGGAGGGGAAGGCTGGGGGATGGGAGGAGGGAGGACAGCGGAATCTGTGGTTGATATGTAAAACGAATAGAAAAATCTCTTAATAAAAAATCTGTACTATGAGGGGGAAAATGTTAAATGAAATATATGTATACTAAGCATTTCATTTGCTCTGTACAGTTGCAATCTGGACAGAGACCACCCTGCTTTGAGTGCAGAAGACTTTCAGTTAAGTCCTGTGGTCTAAACGCTATTTCCAAAGTAAATACACAGGGAGGTCAAGCTTGAGCACTTTTATTTGTAAACAGTTTAACCACTAGAAGGCCAAGCAGTGACTGAAACAGTGGTGAGATGGCTCCTATCTATTGGAAGCTGGCAATTTACTTCAAGAAATCTTTGCGTAAAAATCTAATTTCAACCCATTTTTCTCAGAGGCTAAATTTTATTCCATTTCCTATTCACAATGCTCTGTCATTAGCATATTAAGCTAATGAGTGAATCAATTATTTAAAACTGGCAATATTTTTATTATGCCTAATTAAGTGTTTAATCAGAACATTGTGGCCTGTAAGCCTTTGTAAACAGTGTTATCCAGAAGACAATTGAAATGGCTGCCTTGATCTTTCCTAACCGTATCTTCCACTGTGGTAATTAAAGAGGAAACTGGAAGCCTGACATGCATGAGGACAAGCCACAAAAAGTACAGAAACTGGCAACAAGCCTGGCCCACTATAGAGGGTGAAAACAGTGTATGTCCCTTGATAGACAGTGGGCCACATCGAAGGGTAAGCATCATTCCAGCTTGGGGACATTGTTCCTGGGGTCTCTAATGAACAATGAGATAGAGATTTATCATGGAAAGTACTACTTAATTGTTTTTGCAGATTCTTCTAAAGTATCTAGCCATATAATTGAAGCTTCAAATCACCAGTTACATCAATATTTATAAAATACTTCAAAGATTACCTGAAAATTAAATAATAATTATGCTATGATTTAAAGGCAAGTTGTTGATGACAGAAGTACATAATAAGCATATTTACTCTTATTTAATGTGTACCAAGTTCATTTCTCTTATGATTTCATAAGGCTAAACCATCCTAATACTCAGCCAGACTAAAAATGAGTTAATATAAGTCAACCAATCACAGGAAATATCTAAGAGCAATTCAAAGAAACATAAAGCAAACAAGGAAGAGGTTAAATTATGTGTTTGTTCATGAATCCAGTGACTATTTAATTCACTTAAACATCAGAAACCATTATAATTATCACTGAGGGTATAGACAATAATGAGATATGCATGAGCCTTCCTCTCTCAAAACTAGGACTGGACAAATTGGAAACTTCAATGTTGTGTGGTAAACACTAAAATGAGAGTACTTTTTAATAAATAACAACACATAGGAAAGCAGGGGCTAGGAAAGTTTCTTAGAAAAAATTTTATACTAACACACATACACATAGGCAGAGTTTTTTGTCAGGATTACCAGCTCCCCAACACACAGACTTTTAATATTAACTATAAATGCTTGGCTGATGGCTTAGGCTTGTTGCTTACTAACTCTTTCAACTTAAACAAACCAATACTTCTTATCTATTCACTACCATGTGTTGATATCTTTTTTCATGTTTATCTTTCTTCTCTCCCCATCTCCTGGTGACTCCCTGTGACTCTGCCCTTCTTTTCCCCCTGGTCCTCTCAGTTTGGCTCTTCCGCCTAACCTCTTCCTGCCTAGCTATTGGCATTCAGCTCTTTTATTAAACCAGTCAGTAGGTGCCTTGGCAAAGATACATCTTCACAGTGTACAAAAAGATGAAACAAAACAAAAAACGGAGCATACATTGGAATGACCTTTGCCTGCAGGAAAGTGGATGAAACATCCATGTGGCCCACTCATCTCACTGGAAACAAGAGATACTGAATAGGGTGTTTTTAAAATTCTCATTTTAAAAAAATGTATTTCAGTGAAGAAACCAGTTAAGCCTCAAAGTAAATAAAACAGAAGCTCAGAAGCAGAAACAACACCAAAGACATCTTTTCCCTGAAATGCTGAACACCAAGCTCCATGAACTTGAGTTTCCACCCGGATGACAATCATAGGATTACCGTGGGTACCAGAGTCTCCCTACAAGTGTACTAAAAATAAACATTCATCACCTCTGTGCCTTTCCTTCAAAACACTGTAAGGAAAGAATCTTAGCTCTAAACAGAAGACAAAGGTCACCTGGAGAAATAATAATTTAATGCAAAACCCCCAAACCACAGGAACCCGAATGGACACAACTTATACTATCCAAACCAAAACCAAATTCCAAAGAACAATGTTGGCTTAAAGGAGCTTCAGGTTGCTGTGCTTGCAGGCTTCTAGCAGGGGCAAGCACAGCATCCCTTGGGGAACTTGCCTTTATCATAGGATACAGTGTAGGAAGACATATGGAACTACAAGTGAACGCTGAAGGAAATTAAATTCAGTTTAAACAGTTAACAAAAGCTTCTTGCATCAGGATTATTTTAAACCATAGTTTAAACACATAGTTATTATTTAAACACAACAAAACTTTGTGACATATTTGGGGCACAGAAAATTAAAAAAAAACTTATTGATTTGAAATATAAAACTTTCCAGCAATTAATAATAAACCATCAAAATAACAGTCTTAACTGGATAGCTTTAGCTAACCACAAGGTAACTCTTTCTGAAATGTGCCAAAAATATGTGTTTGGAATGAAGCACAGAAAAAAAAATGATGTGGAAAACTGGAAGACTAAGAAAAAAAGAATACACTGAAATACTGTGCACACCCAGAAAAAGACAGAGAAATCACCAGGCACTTAAAATCCCAGAGCTCCCTTATCAGAGACTGTTACTTGCACTGGTCAATATGGTGGCATTCCACTAGATTACAGCCAATGGGCATAAAGATTAAGTATACTGTCTACTACCCATTCAACAGCCATGTGTGTTCCTCCATGCTCTTTGCAGGAGATAACTTTAGAAAGCTCTAACCCATCAACTTGTTTTCTTTCTCTTTAAAATTTTATGTCTTATGAATTATGAAATTTAACACACAAAGAAATGAGTTTCATGATGGCATGTCCACACATATGTGTCATTTCACCTGTTCTAATTCACCCTTTTCCTGCATTGCCCTTCCCTGTCCCATGTCTACCTCTGCCTGGTTTTCTGCCTACAGTGCTTCATTTCTTCTCCTTTTCCCATATCCCTTAATGTATCTTCTGTCATTCTCATGATACCATTTCTATTCCATGATTTACACACACACACACACACACACACACACACACACACATCACATACACAGTTTTAAAAGTAGGCTCCTCAAATAAAAGAAAATGTGATATTCATCTTTCTGAGGTTTGCTTCATTACATAACAGTGATTTCCATTTTTTTTCTGAAAATCCTTTCATGATTTCATTTTTCTTCACAGATGAATAAAATTTTATTGTGTATCATGTTTTCCTTATCCATTCATTTGTTGGTTGACATAGGCTTGTTCCATTTCCTGGTCATGAATAAATGCAGTAATAAACAGTATTTTAAGTGTATCTGTGGCATGTTGACTTAGAACCCTTAGGACATATATGTATATACATAGCATATATACATATTTTATAGCCATAAATATCATAGTGTGTGTGTGTGTGTGTGTGTGTGTGTGTGTGTGTGTGTGTGAATACATGTACAAATACAACCTTCTGAGTTCATTTCATGATCATATATATTCTGATGGCAGGCATTTCCCTGATGGGTAAGGACTTGAATATTTTTTCAAGTACTTATTGGCCATTGATTTTTCTTTTGAGAATTGCCTGTTCAATAAATTAGTCTTTTGCTCACTAGATTATTTCTTTTTTTGGTATTTATTTTTGCAGTTCCGTGTGTATATTTTGTATCTTAGTCTCCTGTTTGATTTGTAGCGGGACAAGATTTTTTTTTCCCATTCTGTATGCGATCTCTCCCCTCTGGTGACAGATGCATTTATTATAAAGAAACTTTTCAATTTTGCATATTCCCAGTTGCCAACTCCACAGATTATTTCCTGTGCTATTATAATTCTTCTCAGAAATTCCTTGTTTAAGTCTACATCTTTGTTGTTGATGTTGTTGTGGGGTTTTTTGTTTGTTTGTTTGTTTGTTCTTTTGAGACAGAGTTTCTCTGTGTAGCCTTGGCTGTCCTGGAACTCACTCTGTAGACCTTGAACTCAGAGACCTGCCTGCCACTGCTTCCCAAGTGCTGGGATTAAAGGTGTGCACCACCGCCACCCCAGCAGGTTTCATTTCTTATATCATAGGCTTTGCACCATTTTCAATTGATTTTTGTGTAGGGTGATAGATCTAGCTTCATTCTTCAAAATGTAGAAGCCAAGTCTTTTCTAGCACCATTAATTAAAAATGCTGTCCTTTGCTCAATGTGTGCTTTTAACACCTTTGTCCAAATTAGATGCCTGTAGCTGTGTGGATTCATTTTTGGGTCTTCTATTACAGTCCATTATTTTATATATTTGTCTTAATTTTCCTATATTCACTTTCTTTGTGTCTCAATGTTTTGGACAGTTGGAGGAAGTTCCACAGGGTGCTGAGAAGACTTTGTCAAGTTGGTGTTTGAGTGGAATATGCTTTCGATTCTGCTGTCTTCTTGACTTATGG
This sequence comes from Onychomys torridus, assembly GCF_903995425.1. Taxonomy (NCBI): domain Eukaryota; kingdom Metazoa; phylum Chordata; class Mammalia; order Rodentia; family Cricetidae; genus Onychomys; species Onychomys torridus. The sequence continues at coordinate 13,416,442 of NC_050452.1, read as the reverse complement.
TGTCCTTAGCTCCAGTGTTTGAGTTTAGTTCTTGTCCAGGTGACCTATCTATTGGTGAGTGTTGAGTATTAGTTCCTTACCAGCACTGTTTTGGGAATTAATCTGTTGTATCACATAGAAAATATTTTAATGAAATTTGGAATGTTATGTGAGTATAATTTTAGAATTACAATGTACTCCTGGTGTATTGTTTTGTTGAGGAGTATGAAGTGAACTTCCTCATTGTTTTTGGCTAGTTTTATTTGAAGTTCCTTTTGTTAAATATTTAAATAGCTATACCTGCTTGATTTTTAGTTCTCAGTTTGTTGGGAGTACCTTTTATTTCCTTTTACCCTAAGTTAGTGCCTATTATTAATAGTAAGGTACATTTCTTGGAAGCAGCAAACGGTGAATCTGTTTTCTGATTCAATCTGCTAGTCTATCTTTTCATTTGATAAATAGAGATTATTAATATTTGGAGTTATTAAAATGTGTTAATTCCTGTCATTTGTTGATTCTTTATTGGGGGTGGTGGTTTGAGACAGGGTTTCTCAGTGTAGCTCTGGCTGTCCTGGGATAAACTCTGTAGACTCTAACTCACAGAGATTTGCCGGCCTCTGCCTCCCTGGGTGCTAGGATTAAAAGCGGTGTGCGTCACCAATGTCTGGCCATTTATTTATTCTGTGTTGTTATATTTGACCTCTTTTGATGGGTTATGCTGTAATTGTTCATATATTCCCTGTGAGTTTTTGGCTTAGTTTGTGCTTCTCTTAAGAGTGAAATGTTCCTTCCAGTGTGCTGTGTAGAGCTGGCTTGGTGGTCTTAAACTCCTTCAATTTGCTTTATTTCTCCCTCACTTCTAACAGATAGCTTTGTTGGGTATAATGGTCTTGGTTGACAGTTGTGGTCTTTCAGAACTTGGAATACACATTTCCAGGCCCTTCAGCCTTCAAAAGTTTCTGAATGATCAGGTGTTATTCTAATGGACTTGCCTTTATAAGTAACGGCCTTTCTTTCTTGTAGAGTTCAATGCCCTTTCTTTATTCTGTGTTTTTAATGTTTTAACTATAAGATGCTATGGAAAGTTACTTTTCTGGAATCCTGTATGCTTCTTATACCTAGATGGGCATCTCTTCATCCACATATAAAACAGTTCTCTGATATTGAAAACATTGTCTCTGCCTTTACATCCTTCTTCTTCTGTGTCCATAATACAAAGGTTAGGTCTTTTCATGGTGTTCCAGAGCTCTTCCATGTTCTGATCATGGACTTTTGTAAATTTATTCTTGATCTACTGAGTGAACCAATACCTCTACCTTCTCTTCCAGCCACAATATTGTTTCCCACATAATATATTCTGTTCATGAGGCTTTCTGGTGAGAGGTGAGATTTTTATTTGACGTTTTAAAGTTTTAATTTCCAGTTTTATCTCAGTTTGGCTTATCTTTAGCAAATCTATCTCTTTATTGAATTTCATTTTTTTACTTATATTGACTTCCTTATTTTATTCATCACTTTGTTTTAGGTCTTCTTCATTTGGACATATTTATAATCCTTTTCTTAGATACTTTGTTTGCATGTGTGTGTATGTGTGTGTGTGTCTGTGTGTGTGTGTCTGTGTGTGTGTGCGTACACACACACACACACACACACACACACACACACACACTAACAGAAGCCTGCTGATGTCAGAAGAGAGGCACTGAGTCCCCTGAAAATAAAGTTATAGATAGCTGTTGACTGTCATATGGGTGCTGAGAACCAAACCCAGGTCCTCTGCAAAACTAGAAAGTGATGGCAAACTCCAAGCCACCTCACCAATTATATACTTCTTATTTTGAATTCTATGTCTGGAAATTTTTCAAGATTGTTCTCATTGGGATCTTTTATTATAGAATTCATCAAGTTTAGAGGATACATGTTGTCTTGGAGTTTCTTTGTTTCTGTGGTGAGATTTTCATATTTGGAGTTAGTTTGATTAGGGATGTGGATCTGGGGATGATGGTCTAGGCACTGCTTACCTGTCAATTCCAGGAGCTAGGGAAACTGTAGAAGTGTGGACAGAAGCTTCAGGGTTGTAAACCCTTACTGGTCAACACCAGCAGCTTGGCAGAGAGGGGAAGTATGGTATAACATGAATCTTAAAAGACCTTATTAATAAACAAACAAACAAACAAACAAAAACAACAACAACAACAACAAAAACCAGAGCCAGATGTTGGGGTGAAAGCTGAAAGATCAGAGAAACAGAACAAGCTAGCCACATTCTTACCTCTATGAAATCTTCAGCCTCAAGAGAGTGAGTTCCTGTTTTCTCATGCCTTATATACCTTTCTCTGCCCAGACATCACTTCCTGGGATTAAAGGCATGTGTGTGCTTCCCAGTACTGGGATTCAATGTGTGTGCCACCACTGCTTGGCTGTTTCCAGTGTGGCCTTGAATCCAGACAGATTTCTGCCTCCTGAGTGATAGGATTAAGGGTATGTGCCACCACTGTCTGGCCTCTATGTCTAATCTAGTGACTGGCTCTGTCCTCTGTTCCCCGGGCAAGTTTATTAGAGTTCACAATACATCACTACAGTATGGGACAAGTGGCTGACACCTCATTGACAGACATTTCACAGCATTCAGATGGCACCAAACCTGTGAATAGTCATTTCACCTCATTTGAATGACACATAAATATGTGAACAAGAATTTTGCAATGGTGGTTAATAAACAAACAAACAATTGAGCAACTAGGAAAGACAGAAGTCCATGTCATGGAGAAAGGGAAGGAACAGCTTTATACATTCAGGATGGAGAAGCGTAAGGCTGGAGGTCCACTAAATGGCTGCAGGCTTGGGTGTTTTAGAGGTCCTCTGAGTTTAAATGGCTGTTGTACTGGGTATTTTATAGGGCCTCTTGAGTCCTCTCTTTTCACACATTAGTACTGATTAGAGACTCTATTGTAGGGAATAGGTGAAGTCCTGAGTTAATGTGTGTTGTTCTAGGAACCATGCAGAGCACTGTACCCTAGTGATGAAGTCCAGGGTAATGAAAGACCTTGCCTCAAAAGAAAGAAGGAAGGCACCTGAGAACTGACATCACAGTTTGTCCTCTAATCACCATGCCTGTGCTCCATTTCGGCATGGACACGCACATGTGTACCATCATGCATGAATGCCCCCTCACAAGCATATACAAAGGAAGGAGTATAAACAAATGGAAAGAGAGCATGCAAATGGATTTTTGTGATCTATTTAACTATCAATGGATTTATGGACAGCCTCCTTGAACTCACCTGGTAATGAGTACAAGATACTGCCCATAGCTGAACTTCTGGCATCCTGTAACCACTACAGGAATTTTATAGCATGGGATAAACAATGGTAACTCTTTTGGAAATTGTTTACTTTATAACTATTCTCAAGGACACACTGGGGTCTTAGCCTTGGGATGTTGGCTGTACTCTTTCTGCCCTGTCACAGAGTTGGGGGCGGGGGCATCATCTTCACTGATTGGAGACTTTGGAGAGGACTTGAACATGCTGGAGCCTGGGGTGAGAAGGCCTGCCTTGCTCCAAGAGTGTGCATCTAACAAGCTTAAATAGCAGGGGACAATTTGGCAGTATACTGTACATTACTTTAGTTTATATCCTGACAACAGAAAATAGTATTTTATAAGGCAAATGGCAGTAGGTAAAATTCCTAATACCCATGAAGCACTTAATCCTGAACCCATTTGCTGTTCTATAATGTACAGCCAAGCTAGCTGACCTGTTCTTAATAAGAAAATGCTAGAAAAGTCCCTGATGGAAATCTCTTACAATATGCCACATAGGCCATTTGTTAAGTGATACATTTTGTTATAAACAGTGTACCCTGTGCCATGGTGGCTTCTGTCTACTATGCCCACACTTTGCAAGAACTGCTTTTTAGTTTCTGATTCACTTTGTCATTTGGGTGTGATGTATGTTGTCAATACAGAACAAGCATAACCACTGCTGGTAGGTCTTTGAGTAGTATAATATTTTGAGAAAATCTCTTCACTAATGAAAATTATTTGCTTCTGGTACTTCTCTCTGGGCCAGCTGGAACTGAGGCTCTGTAGAAATGACAGGACTTACTCGCATGTGCAAGTTGGCATGCTAGCTTGAGATGTAATTGAAGACACATTTCTCCGTGGACTAAAATGTTTTATTTAGAAATATATTTCCCATTATATTTTTCTTGCACATTTAATTTACTCTTCAGAAACAGTTCCTTTCATGGTTTCTTTTTCATTTTTTTTTTTTAAATTTATAGTGTGAGAAAGGATCTGATGTGGTTTGGGTGTGGCTAAGTCAGTTTTGGCCCTCCAAGTATTCATGGACTGGAATAATCATATCCTCTTGTACTGGAAACCATTTAGTTTTCCTACAAAGATTCAAAAGAGCTTGAGTCTTCCATTTTCCCTAAATCTGGAGTATGAGTCTCAGTGAACTCTAAGCAGATGGATGCATGCTTTTGAGGAGCTCCATCCATGAGGAGGTGATTTGGCCAAAGGGCTCTGCCACCACATCTATTTTCTTCTGAAACAGACACGTGTGCTAGAGAATGGCAATCTCAGGATGTGTCCTAGAAAGAAAAGCCACTCAGCCAGGGGATGTCTGGCTTCATCGTTCAGCCCCTCCTCTGGTCAACAGTGCTTTGCGTTGCTGGTGCAAATTCAAGCGTGAAGCCAATTTTTATGCTCTAGATGGCAAAAAAATGCAGGCAATTCTGAAGGGTTTCTCTCTCTTCCCTTGGCAGCTGGTATGTTTACACAGTGAGGATGAAAGGCCCGACATCTGTGTTTACATTTCTACATTGCAGGGTCCCCCCAAACCCACAGTTAGGACTCATTTAGATCCAAGCACCTCTGCCCCAGAATTACAGCAGCCGAGGCTTTCAACTTCTCCTCTGTGAAGACTTTGATCTCCTTGTGCAGAAGGCTCTTTGATGAGTTGTGATTGGAGAAGGAGAACTGGAAGCTTTATACTTTCACAGCTTCTTTCTCTCCCTCCAACCATAAAGGAACTTGACCCAGACCTTCGAGTATCGAAACAGCTTTCTATAAAACCCATTGTGTCATCAGAACAAAAGTTAGACCCTGGCCTGAACAAAGCAACTGGTCTCAAAAGAATTTGTTAGTTAATAAACTCACAAGTTCACTCTGATAGGTAATTTCAGGTAGGTTAGAATGTGCTGGATTTCTCATTTTATTATTAGATGAAAAAAATTCCAGAATTTGATGCAAATCTAAAGGGAAAACTTAGGAATCTGTTTTTCACAAAATTCACCTTGGACATAGAATTATTTAAGAATATAAACTAGGGCTGAGAAGTGGCTCAGTTTTTCCCCCCACAAGTATAAGGACTATAGTTCAGATCTCCAGGACCCACATAAGAAGTGAGTTATAGCTGCATGTGTACTTAATTCCACTACTGGGAAGTATAGATGGGAGGATCCTGGGGGTTTGGGGGCTTTTGTTCAGCCACTCTAGTCAAAGGTGAGCTCTGGGTTCTGTAACTGAGAGACTCCATATAAAAAAATAAGGTGAAGTGATTGAGAAAGACACCTTATGTGGACCTCTTGTCTCTAGATGCACATACATGTACAAGCACCTACATACATGTGTGGACACAGAGAGAATTAAGGGTCTTTTGAGTCCCCAAGTTAGGATGTACAGTGTGTTTCAAGACATCACTGCATTCTAAGCATCCTCTAACCCTTTCAGAGAAGTGGGGATGGTCTTCTCAACTCTTAACCAGCATTATGGTGATAAGATGACATCATCATCTTGGATAGTTGAATAGCCTTCTGAAAATTTCCTTACCACATTACATTACTTTATACTTATAAAACTTGGGCTGATAAAATGTGGCAAAGTAGTTCAGCAGATTAAAAATATTGGTAGGACTAAAGCTATTGAAACATGACTTTGGACCTGTCAAAGTTTCATTACCAACTTTATACCCTGGCAATTACCATGATGCTTTGCATCTCTACTTTATAGAGAAATTTATTGAAATAATTACAGATTCACATGGAGTCATAAGAAACAATACAGTGGCTGAACAGTGGTGGCACATGCCTTTAATCCCAGCACTAGAGAGGCAGAGTTGTTTGAGGCCAGCCTATTCTACAGAGTGAGTTCCAAGACAGCCAAAGCTACACAGAGAAACCCTGTCTTGGAAAATAAAAAAGAAAAGAAAAGAAACAACACAGTGATGTGTTTTTGACCCTTTGGTTTACCAATGGTAATAAATTATTAAACAGTCGTACAGTATCTCAACCAAAAACCAGACATTGCTGCAATCCACACATCTGGAAAGGTTTCTCAAGTTTTGCTTATACACTTGTGTGTTTGGTTGGTTGTCTTTAATTCTGTACTAGATTTGAGGATGTACCACCACAGGCAAGATACCGAACAAACAATTCCACTGACACAAAAGGTTCTTGGTCTGCTGTCATAACCCCACCCTTGTCTTTCCTCTCACTTATCCAAAGCTTTGGCAACCACTAATTCAGTCTTTGTTTCTTTTTATTTTTCCTCTTATTGAAAATAGATTTTTTGTTTCTCACATAATATATCCTGATTATGGTTTCCTCTCCCTCTTCTCCCAGTTCCTTCTCACCTCCCTTCCTATTCAGATCCACTTCCTTCCTGTTTCTCATTTAAAAAAAAAAACAGACTTCCAAGTGATAATATAAAATAATATAAGATAAAACAAAACCTAACACATTGGAATTAGACAAAACATAGAAACAGAAGGAAGAGAACCCAAGAGGAGGCATAAGAAATAGAGACCTACTCATTCATACACTCAGGAATCCTACAAAAACACTAAACTAGAAGTTGTAACATGTGAACAAAGGACCTGGGGTAGACCTGTGAGGGCCGTGTGCAAGCTGCCTCAGTCTCTCTGAGTGCGTATGAACCCTGATCATGCTGACTCAGACAGCCTTGTTTTCTTGGTGTCCTCCAATGCCTCTAGCTTTTATACTCTTTCTATCTCCTCTTACACAGGATTCCCTGAGCCCTGAGGAGAGGAATTTGAAGGGGACATCCTGTTTAGGGCTGGGTGTTCCATGGTCTCTCAGTCCCAGGAGAATGTCTGGCTGTGGGTCTCTGTACTTGTTTGCATATGCTGCAGGAGGAAACTTCTCTGATGATGGCCGAGCAAAGCTCTGGTTTATGAGTATAGCAGAATGGTGTTAGGAGTCATTTTATTGCTTTTGTTTGTTTGCTTGTTTCTGTTTTTAGAATAGTATTTTTGCTTTACCCTATGTCCTTTGGCTATCTAGTGTCAGTTTCGTGGTCACCCAAACAATGTCAGGTGTGGGTGACATCTCATGGAGTGGGCTTTAAGTAAAATCAGATATTAGTTGGTTACTGTCACAAACTTCGTGCAACTATTAGACAGCAAACCTTCAGGCAGGACAGCATTGCAGATCAAAGGATTTTTGGCTAGGTTTGTGTTTACATTTCTCTTTTGGTAGCCTTCAGAGTACCTTTCCATAAAAAGCAGCTAGAATGTAGGTGTGAAATCCCTTTATAAGCACCAACTTGACTCCATATTCAATGAGTTGTGTGGATGTTGTCTTCAACAATGGGTCCTAGATACTACCCCTCTATTATATGTGTAGCTGGTAAATACCTTTTCCCATGCTGTTGGCTGCTACTTTGTTTGGATGACAATGTCCTTTGCCACACAGAAGCTTTTCATTTTCATTGTTGGTCTTAGTGCCTGTGTTAAAAGTATTCCGCTCAGAAGGTCTTTTCCTGTGTGAGTGAGTGCAAGGCTAGGCCCCATTTTTGCTTTTGTCAGATTCATTGTATTTGGTTTTATTTTCAGGTTTTTGATCAACTTGTACTTGAGCTTTGTACAGGATGATAAGTACGAATCTATTTGCATTCTTGTACATGCAGCCATTTGGTTTGACCAGCACAATTTTTGAAGATACTGCCTTTTTTCTAATGTGTATTTCTGGCTTTTTATATAAAAAAAAAGAAGAAGAAAAGAAAAAAAAAAAAACAAGAACAAACAAGCAAACAAAAACAGGTGTCCAGAACTGTATAGATTTATATCTGAGTTTTCGGTTCAATTTCATTAATCAATATGTCTATCTTTGTGCCAATGCCATGCTGTTTTTGTTACTATAATTCTGTAGAACAACTTGAAATCAGGAATGGTGAGACCTCCAACTGTTCTTTTATTATTCATGATTGTCTTAGCAATCCAGATTTTTTTGTGTTTCTTTATTAAGTTGAAAAATGTCCTTTCAAAATCTGTGAAACATTGTGCTGGAATTTTGATAGGGGGATTGCATTGAATCTGTAGATTGCTTTGGGTAAGATGGCCATTTTTACTATATTAACTGCAGCAATCCGTGATCATGTGAGATCTTTCCATCTTCTGATATCTTCTTCAATTGCTTTCTTCAGTATCTTGAAGCTTTTATCATACAAGTCTTTCACTTGCTTGAATAGAGCTACCCCAAGATCCTTTATATTATTTGAAGATCTTGTGAAATATGTTGTTTCACTGATGTCTTTCTCAGTCTGTTTGCCATTTGTATATAAGGGGCTGATGATTTTATGAGTTAATTTTGTATCCAGCTACATTGCTGAAAGTGACTCTCAGCTGTAAGAGTTTCCTGGTCAAATATTTAGGGCCACAGATGTATACTATCAAATCATCTACAAATAACGATACTTCACCATCTTTCTTTCCAATCTGTATCTCCCTTGATCTCCTTCAACTGTCTTATTGCTGCAGCTAAGACTGCAAATACTAATTGAATAGGTATGGGGAGTGGACAACCTTTTCCTGTCCCTGATTTTAATGGAACTGCTTTGACATTCTTATTTCCAACACAGTACATAGGTGGAACACTATACTTATAGACTTCAAATATTTGCTTTTTTTTAAAACTCACTGTACTTTTCAGAGGATTTCTCCAAGTTGCTGCATGTATCAAGTTATTTATTTTTATTCCTAAAAATGTTCCATGATGTTTTGGGTTCACAGTCTTTTAGCAGTTCTTTCATGGAGGGACTTCTGAGCCATATCTGGTTCAGAGCTAGTATGAATAAAACCTTTCATGGACAGGTGGGTTTTGCTTTTGCTTTCTTGAGGTGTGTGTGTGTGTGTGTGTGTGTGTGTGTGTGTGTGTGTGTGTGTGTGAAATGTAACCTGAATGATTTGATAAAACAGCACCTTTGACTCTCATATTTTAAAACAAATCATAAGCATTATTATCACCATAAAACCATCCAAGTGAACTTAATATATATAGCTCCTCCTTGATTCTAAAGACATATTTTCAGTGATAAAACACCAGCATTTGTCTATTATCAAATTGTTTCTTGTGCTACTTGCCTTCTCCATGAGACTGGGAGCTGTTTAAAGGTGTCACTTTATCATACACCATGTTTGTACAGCCTATAGTGGTGTGGAAATTTTAGACATGCCAAGAAATGAATCAATAAAATGATTTTAAACATTTATATTTTATTCATTTTATGTATATGAATTTTTATACCTCAAGTATATATATATATACACCAAGTGCCCAAGGAGTCCAAAAGAGGCTACTAGATGCCCTAGAATTGGAGTTGCAGATAGTTATAAACTACCATGTGGCTGTTTGGAAATAGACCTGAGTCCTCTGAAAGAGCAGACAGTGCTTTTAATTGCTGAGCCATCTCTCCAGCTGTTGTTGGTTGTTTTACTACTCAGCTTCCAAATAAATCACACATGGAAGTTTATTGTTACTTATGAATGCCCTGCCTTACCTTGGCTTAGCTTTTAGCCACCTTTCCTTATCTTAAAGTACCCCATCTATATTTTACCTCCAGGCTTATCCCCTTCTCTTACTTCTGTAAATCTTACTCTGTGGCTTGCTGTATAGCTTCATGGCTGGCCCTTGGAATCCTCCTCCTTCTCTGGCTACTTCACCTCCCCTCGTCCCAGATTTCCCCTCCTTTATATCCTCTCTGCCTGCCAGCCCCACCCATTCTTTCTCCTGCCTTGCTATTGGCCAGTTCTTTATTAGATCATCAGGTGTTTTACACAGGCACAGTAACACAGCTTCACAGAGTTAAACAAATGCAACATAAACAAAAGTAACACACCTTAAAATAATATTTAACTACATCCAGCCCTTCAAATGGATGATTTTTAAAAGTTAAATTGGTTTATTGCTGTGCTCCATATGACCAATAGCATGCCATGTCAAATGCCGGGTGGATACAAGGATACAGAAACCTCTATATCAACACTGATGCATATTAAGTTAGAGACTATGTGCTATTCTGATTTTTGGCGTCTACCATGTAGAGCAGATGAGATGGTTTAGTCTGGCTAGAGTAATCAGAAGATGTAAATCATAAGTTGATTCTAAAACATGAAATAATATGTAAAAATTACTGGAAAAGGCAGAGTCTAAAGAGGAAGGTCATTCCAGGAATGCTGTGTGGCAGACTGAAGGACAATTGTGGTGATCAGGACAGAGGGACAAAGTATGACCAGATGTCCATTTTAGAGTTTGCATGTTAAAACCCTTACCCCTGAGGTGATTGTAAGATGAGATGGGGTTCTTTGGTTATATTCTCATGAGTAAGACTAATGCCCATGTAAAAGGAGACCCCAAAGACCCCTTTGGCCCTTTGCTATAGTGTGGGATTATGATGAGACACCCAGAGGCTGCAACCTAGTTGGATCCTTCATATGAACCTGATCATACCAACCCTTTGAGCTTGGACTTCCAGTCTCCAGAGTGTGAAAAATTAAATTATCTTGACCATTGATTCTCTAGAACTTTGTTATAGAGGTCTGAGATAAATGCAACACATTGAGTAGTATGTATTACATGTATGTACTTGTTCCATTTTCCCAATATAAAGTTTGTAACAAAAGCCAACTGGGATCACACACATTGGGAGGGGTCAGTGTGACTGTGAGACTGAATTCTGTTGGCTTCAGGCCCTGCTAGTCACTAGATATTCTACCTGTTTCTGATCTAGAGAGCTTCATGATGCTGCAGATTCATGCCAGTATGTAAGTAATGACTAAAGCAACTTGTAGAAGAAAGCATTTATTTTGGTTTATGATTCCAGAGGGCTAAGAGTCCATCATGGAGGGAAGGTAGTGTTGCAAGTCACATCTCAACCACAAGAACAAAGCAGAGAGAGCAAACTCGAAGTTGCACCAGGCTTTTTAATCTCAAAGACAGCCCCAGTGGCTACTTCTTCCAGCAAGTCCGTACCACCTCACCCTCCCCAAACAATGCTACCATCTGTGGACCAAGTCAAATATCAAAGCATCTGAGATATTTCTCACCCAAACCACAACAGCCAGCATCACCATCAGGATGTAAATTGAGTCAACAGATTTCTCATTTTCTCTAGTGGTTCCAAATTCAATATAACTGATAGATAAATTCATGAGGAATTCCACCCTTGGAAAGCATCTGCTGTGAAATCACCATGGTGGATTAGTACAAACAGGGTAAAAGAAGGAGCATGGTCCTGCATAGGGTGCATTTGCTCCTTGCCAGCTCCTGTTGCCTCCTCCATCACATGACATCTGAGCAACTCTGCTATGAAATATGCCTTTGAAAAGAGATAATGGAGTTTTTCTATAGGATCAGAGGTCCAAGCGAGGGTCAATGGCTGTACAGACCATAGTCCTGTGCTTATCATTGAGTACTTCATAGAGACAGAAATCACAAGAACACTGGACTTCCAATGCAAACAATCCTGCTGCACCATATCGAACACCCCTAAAGAAAGCCTTTGGAAGGAGACCATGTGGAGTACTGCAAGACTCAGCCTCTGTGCTATTATAAAGGTGCTGTAACGGCACTCACTGGGAAGGCAGACCTGGCAGTGATGAGTCCTACATGTTCTGGCGTTTTGGAAACTGAGTAGTGAGGGCCAGTAGCAACTGTGCCTAGATAGCAGCTGTGCTATTCTGAGGCCCAGCTGCAGAAGACATTTACACCCAGCAACCACAAAGAGCAGTGACTATGCAGAGGGCTCCAGTGATGATTCTGCCCCCTCATGCACATCCCTGCTTCATTTCCATTTTCAGTTGTAAGGGAGGCATTAGTTAGTACACCTAAAAGGCTTCATTTGTAATTTTAGATGCTTACAATAAGGAAATGCTCATAGCCTAAGGGCCCCACAATAAAAAGCAAAATGTGTGTAATCCCCAAATACATATGGAATTTCAAACACAAATTGACTGAGAGTATTAATGGCTTTAATGAAGACAGGCATCTAACTTAAAATCAACAAATCATTAGATCTGCAGTAAAAGTGTAAGCAATGAACTAATTAATATACTTGCTGACTATTTTCCTTGATAAAGACATTGGCTGTTAAGTTTAATGATGCCTCAAAATTTAGCTGAACAATAGAAAAGGCTTCCAGGCAGTTGTTTGAAATCATTTATTTAAAAAGCAACAACTTACTCCTCACATCAGGACAACAGAGCTGGGGTGTAGCTCTGTGGTACAGTGGACAAGGCCCTGTGTTTTGTCCCTATTACAGCCAAGTAAATAAGATGAGAATAGCAACAATAATTTTTGTTATTGTCTTTTGTATTATAATTTGACCCAACTTTGCTAGTCTAAATGAAATCCAATGTTCTGGGACTTTAGGTAGAGTCTTAAAGTGCTCTATAAAGTATAAGGTAGGGGGTTGAGGATTTAGCTCAGTGGTAGAGCGCTTGCCTAGCAAGCACAAGGCCCTGGGTTCAATCCTCAGTTCCACGAAAAAAGAAAGTATAAGGTAATGGAATATTTAAAAGGGAACTTGTTGATGTGTGTGTGTGTGTGTGTGTGTGTGTGTGTGTGTGTGCAAATTCTTGTGTGTGAGGGTGGGCATGAATGTGACAGAGAGCAACCAGAGGACAGCATGAAGTCTTGGACCTCATTTTCCACCTTGTTTGAGGTACTTTCTTTGTTGGGTACTGCAGTATATACCATACCAGCTTCTGCTGTCTCTTCCTCCTTCCATCTTGCTTTAGAAGTATTGGGGTCATAGACCTGCATCACCTCACCCAGCTTTGTATATATGAGTTCCAGAGATTCGGTCCCAGGTCATCAAGCTTGCATGGCCTCCGAGCCATCTCCCCAGCCCCTAAAATGTGACTTGTAATCTCATTTGTTGTTGATTCAACTTCTTTAGGTCCAGGTTGCACTCTTCTAAGGAGTCCTTTCATCCTAGCTACAGATTGGAGAGAAAAGTGGAAACCTTACTGCTTTCATTTTGAGGAAGCTTGTAATTTAGCTGTGATTTTCAGAGAGGCATTTATACAAATTATTAGAGCTACCAAAGAGCAGAAGCCGGACTGGATCCCATGTTCTCTTTATTCTATCTACCCCAAGAAAGATATCAAGGTATTAGTCATCAGCTCCAGCCTTCACCACCAAGCATATGATGAGAGTGAGTTCCTCCTTTGAGAGGTTAAGAAAGCATTCATCACATTTGTTACTCAGGACACAATTAATTAACACTAATCCTTTCATTTGCATAAACCTAATTTGGCTGCCCTAATAATTACTCCTTTATAAAAGAGGCTCTTCTATGAAAACACCACATGAATAAATCTGAATTCTTCTTTCCCAGATTACTGTTCGAACTTGTTTTACACAAAAGAAGTCCACGATTTAAAAAAAAAGTCCAACTCTTCACATCTTGTAGTGAAACCCTTTTCATCAGGCTCACACATACCATCAAAGCCTAAGAAATACCGCAGTTTATTAAGATGTATATTTTCAAACTCAATGCAAGTGACAGCCTCAAGTTGCAGTATGACTCTAGGCTAAAACTAGAGACAGTTCCCACATTCCTTGGCATTACATGGAGAAAGAAGTGCTACATACGCACTGCTGCTCTGTCAAAAACTTAATTCCCCTTGACAGCTTCCACTTGAAGACTAAGATCTATCAGCGCTCTGGCATTCCCATCACCTTGGACAGCAGCTAGGAGACAGTGAAGAGACAGCACTACAGTATCAGGGGTTCACCGATTAGACGTGAGAAAACCCAACTGTCAATCACAAAGCACTGTCCTAATTAAACAGAGGTCAAACGTAAATCATATATTTTTGATCCACCCTCTGTGTAATGTGGGTTTATCAGAATAATGGAAATTGAAGTCTATTGTATGCATGTATGCACAGCCTCTCTTTAACATCGTTTGAACATTTACCTAGAGGTCACTAGAGAAGCATGCCTCTAATCTTCACACATCCCTGTGGTCCTCTGGCATAGCTTGGCCCCTTGTGAGCAGTTAGGGGCCTGCCCTATTTAAAGGACTGCCTTGATTTTTTTTTTTTTTGTCTGTGTGTTTTGCTTTGTTCCCTATCAGTGTTGGCATCTGAAAGTTTCTTTGGGTAAAACATTCAGAGAAGCGGGCATCCAACTGTTGCCCTTAGGTAGATGCAAACCCTGCATGACACTGGTCTTGACACTACTGGTATATCACACCTGTAGCCACAAGATCATTAACCTTATCACTTAGCGAATTTGGCTACAGAAGGGTAGAGCTTTAAAATAGTACATGCTACCCACTAAAAACAGTAGTCCCTTTCCTCTGTTCTCCTAGGCCTCCCTGTACAGCCTGAACACAGTCAGTATAGATGGTTACTGTCTTAGGGTTTCTATCGATGTGGCGAAACACCATGACCAAAAATCAAGCTGTGGAGGAAAAGGGTTTTTTTGGCTTACACTTCAGCATTGCTGCTCATCACTGAAGGAAGTCAGGATAGGAACTCAAACAGGGCAGGATCCTAGAGGCAGGAGCTGATGCAGAGGCCATGGAGGGGAGCTGCTTACTGCCTTATTCCCCGTGGATTAAGTTCACCTTCTTATAGAATCTAGGACCAACAGCCCAGAGATGGAATCACCCACAGGAATCAATGGGCTGGGCCCTCCCACATTGATCAATAAATGAAAAAAATGCCGTACAGGTGGATCTCTTGGAGGCATTTTCTCAACTGAAGCTCCTTCCTCTGATGACTATAGCTTATGTCAAATGGACGCATAATATCACCCAGTACAGTTACCCACTCTTTGAAGGCTCAATTTTATCTGTTATTTTGTTTAACCCTGATTTATTATTCATTTTGCTTTGTGAGACACATTAACTCATATTAGTGTCAACCTTAGTGAAGAGGCTCCTCAGACATCAATGACCTCAGGGACTTTGGCAGTGTTTGCTAACCTTCTATCCCTCTCATGTCACCATGTCACCCACCTAACTAACAACCTGCCTGTGCCCTGCACAATATCACGATTACAAATACCCTCCCAAGATCCGTGAATCACCACAGTTGGTGGCAACGTCTTGGAGTAGACGCTACCATCTGTGGTCATTTCTATCAGTTATCTGATGGCTGTGATCACAATTTGGAAGCGTCTGCCTTAAGAATTCCACCCAACCCTCAAGTCTAGTCTTAATCTTTCCCTTCTCTCAGCTGTCACTTTAGGACCTGGATGAGAATGAAGTACCACACAGAATCACATTGCTGGCATATTTTACTGTACATGCAGCATGGTTTGGTGCCCCTGAGAATAAACTCCTAGGAATGCCACAGGTTTTTACCTATTATTATTTCTGGGTTAGGTGGGTGCCACCTTGCCTTGATGATATCCTCTGTCTTTGTTCATGCAAACCTGCAGGGATGCTTAGACTGTTTTTATCAGTCACCACAAAGCAGGTATAGAATGACTATATATATAGCAAACTCCATGGATTGGTTTAGACACAGCTTTACCATTTGATTTCCAAAGGATTTTGATGAATGCCAATGTGTTTCTTTGAGTTGTTAAATTGAGCCTTCTCAATCTATAGCTCTCATTTTTTTTTTTTTTGTTTTTTGAGACAGGGTTTCTCTGTGTAGCTTTGTGTGTCTTTCCTGGATCTCGCTCTGTAGACCAGGCTGGCCTTTAACTCACAAAGATTCTCCTGTCTCTACCTCCCAAGTGCTGGGATTAAAGGTGTGTGCCACCACCGCCCGGCTATAGCTCTCATTTTTGTGGTAAGTTTTTCAGTAAGTTGAGTTGGGAAAGTCCATCTGATAAAATCTCAGTAAAGAAAATATGACACAATACATTAAATTACCTCACATGTCCATTTATATGTCAGGTGAATGGAGTACAAGAGAGAACAAAATCATCTTTCTACCATTTGATGCTTACTGTCTACTAAATAAGATAGTAAATTAATTATCAAACAAATAAATGAAATATATAGGTAAAGCAGATTACATATTACTTGGAATATGGTGTTCAATAAATACAAAACATTATCCTATTAATGATTACCATATAAGAATTACAAAATATTGTAATGCATGATACATTAAAGCCATATTGTGTCATTATTATAATAGGCAGTGGGTATTATGGTTATTGTTGAATATTCAATCACTCAAAATTTAATGGCTTAAAATTACTAGTAACTGACTTTTCAAACTCATAAACCTGCAGCACTTCATAGCTGAGATGTGTCTATCAGAAGCAGGAGGATCCCCTGTCAAGATGGTTCATTCACATGGCTAACAGGGAGTTCAAGCATGGATGTTGGCTAGCAGTTGGCCTGGGTTTCTTTTTATGTGACTCTTGCAGTGAGACGGCTTGAGCTCAGTCCTGGTGTACAGCGGGGTGGCAAGAGCATTTCAAATGACAAAGTGAAAGCCGCACTTAAAGCTGGAAACTAAACTCCCAGCAGTATCTTCTGCATCACATTTAAAACAGCTAGAGAGCTCCTCCAGCCTAAGGCTCCTCTATCAACAGAAAGGGAATCATCTCCATTCAGGAACAGTGAGCTACAAACTTAAATGCATCCATTCCTGTTCATAAACATATTCATTTTTGTTTTACTTTTTTTAAAGATTTATTTATTTATTATGTATACAGTATTCTTCCTGCACACATTCCTGCAGGTCAGAAGAGGGTGCAAGATCTCATTACAGATGGCTGTGAGCCACCATGTGGTTGCTGGGACTTGAACTCAGGACCTTTGGAAGAGCAGCCAGTGTTCTTAACCTCTGAGCCATCTCTCCAGCCCTACTCTTGTGATTATATTTTATAGGCACTCCTGCCTTTTGGGGTCCAGATGAGACAGATCATGCTACTGGAATTTCACATGGAATTAGGACAGGAATTTTGATTTGCTTGGGGGTACTAGACTTAAGTGTACATAGCAAACCCACATCTATTTACTTCCTCTCATCCCCAGATGCTTTCCACTCACTTGTTCATTTTGTGACCAGGCTTTGTCCAGTCATACACTGGTGTGTGTCAGAAAGAACAGATTCTCAGTGGTCTGACCTGCACACCGGTGCTACCCGAGTTACATGATACACAGCTGTAGAGTGAACATGTCACCATGACTCTGAGACATCATCTCCTGAGATCATTATTCAGTTGTGGTGTACCAGCTGTGGCCTGGGTCCACCTCTGTGATTTTCTGAGCTGTTTTTTTCTTTTTACTGGAAATGGGAGAGCTTTTAAATGCCCACTTTTTCTTTTCTGCATTGTAAAGCCATCAGGACTTAGTTAGTGGGAAATTCTTAGCAACAGTTGATTTGTTAAACTATCATTCATCCTCAAGCACTCTCTTTTTATTAAGAATCACATGAAAATTAGACACCCAGATTTGGGTTTTCTCGAGTGAATTTCCATTTATATGCTACCCTTACTGAATTTTCTAATTAGATTCTGTTTGTAAACTACTTCTGGTTGAAATTTGTTACAATCTTCACTTTACACTGATCTCTTAGATATTTGTAGATTCAGATAATGAAACTAAAAAACCCATTTGATTAAAACTGACAGCTTTGAGTTTCGGGAAAGTGTTTTAAGCCATTGCATAGGACTTTGAAAAATCAACTCTATACTTACTCTAGCCCTTCCTTTCTATTAGTCTCCTTTGTATTTAGAGAAAAGTTACAACCATATGTTTCTGAGTCATTTATAATTCTTTTTAGTCTTAGCTCAGAAAGCTATTGTTTTGTGGGAAAGTTTACTTTACAGTGATATATAAAACATTTTAGGTCATTTTTTAAATACATAAAATATATAATTGCCAAATTTCACCTGAAGATCAAAAATTGCTTTCTTACAAGATGCTGGGGGGTGGGGTATTAGAGAGATGGCTCAGAGGTTAAGAGCACTGACAGCTCTTCCAGAGGTCCTGAGTTCAGTTCCCCGCAACCACATGGTGGCTCACAACCATCTGTAATGAGATCTGGTGCCCTCTTCTGGCCTGCAGGCATACATGCAGACAGAATACTGTACATAATAAACAAACAAACAAATAAACCTATCTTTAAAAAAACAGATACTTGATCCTTGGATGGTACTAGGTGTAAGCCGGTGAATAGCATCAAGTTATCTCCTGTTTGCCTCTGAGTCTGTCCAGATTAAGGATTTGCACCTGTATCCTTTGGCTTAATAGGCAGCATCCAGTCTCTATGAAGTCAGGGTTGACTTGTTTTACATAGATTGCTGGATATGTTCTCTGGAAAGGTCATGAAAGGGTCTTAGTATTGTTGGGGATATAACACAATATAGGACAGAGTCTCTCATTGTTACAAACTTTTAGAAACCAGAAGAATAACAGCTCCAACATAGAAAGATAAACACCTTTGCAAACACAGAAAGGAAACAGATTGTGTGGTCCAAAGACAGGCCAAAATGTAAGCAAAGGAATAGAAACTAAGGGGGTAGATGAGAGCTGGACCCAAATTGGCAAGGATGCGGTAAGGGATGCATAGTGAATTAGTGGTCCTCTTAGAGAAACAGAGACAACAGAGACAGACATACAGACAGACACAGTCACTCACACACCTGGGGAGGGTTTATCTAGAGAACATCCAATCCAGTATGGGCCATAATATTTTATCCTTGTCCCTTTAATCCAGCCCTACACTTCTTCAAGTTTTGGGAACAGATCTCAGGTAAATTAGTAGCGTGTTGGCTATGCTCTACATAATTCAGAGTACTCCACTAGATTTCAAATTAAGGCATAAGGTAGATAGGAGAACAAAACAGAGAGAGAGAGAGAGATTAATATCTACAATTCTAAAGAAGTAGTATCCTGGTAGTTCTTTATACTTTTAATTCCAGCTCATATCTATAGCATATGCTTCATAATGACAATTGACCATGGAACTGACAAAGGTTTAAATTTTTTAATCAAATATCATATCATATACATTTTATTGCATTTCTGTAATGTTGTATTTTCAGCTTCCTAGAAGGAGTTGAATAAAAATATTGGCAATGGTACTAAATCCAATGAATGATTAGTAGACAGTAGAGTCCTAAGTAGTATATCCCATGACACCAGATTGTTATCTGGTGAGATCAGGTCTTCCCCACGTCTGTCCACAGAAGCATCCAACCCCAGACTATTTGTCTCAAGATGTTTTTGGTAATGGGTCTAACTGGGTTTTAATAATTAAATCTACCAAATAAGAGCCCTCCTTATAAGTTTAAAGGGCCAGTGTCTTCAGTAGCTAATTTTATAAACTAAAGGATTTGGGCAATAGTTATGTGTAAAACCTCTTATATGAACAGTTATACATTCAGAAGACTTCTTCTAGAAAAGGCAACAATGTTTTAGAAAAGGCAACAAATGATGACAATCTGTAAATAAAATCTGGCAGCAAAAGTAACATTTAAGTCAACATGTCTGGTTATTACTATGCCACTTAGAAACAAATTCTTCCTCTAAGTTCATGTCTACTGAAGTGTGTATTCATGAGCACTGTCTGGATCCCTCACATGTAACTATTTCCAGTGTCATGATCCAAAATGAGTGCACAAGCTGAAGAGGGAAATAAATAGATTCCCTGGAGTTTTCAGGAGAATTGAGTTTGCAGTAATTTGACGACATAAATGTGCCAAAGGTGAAAGGAGGAATGGGAGGCATGGAACTGCTGAGACTTTGATGCCCTTTGGGCTGTTTGTATCCCCTGCTAAGACAGTCCAGACACTCAAAGTCTATATTAACTAAAACATTGTTGATCTATTGTTCATTCAGGTGCAAATTGCTTTTCTGATCTCAAAGAATGAACTAAACACTGAATCTGCTTCTGGAATCACTGCTGGTATCTACCCTTGCCTTCAAAATCCCCATCCTTTCAGAAGGATATGGAAACATCCAAGCATTCTGGTTAGGAAAGCATGTTGATGCTTTTTTGGAAAAAAAAAAAGCATGGTGTATTTTAATTGTGAACAGTTACATCCAAAGTCAAGATTCAGAAGGCTCCAACATAATGGGGTCACCAAGTTGCTTTTATAGAAAAAATTTTGAAAATATTGGCATGGTCATCCTACATCATCACAACAAGTGATGACCAGGAACACAAGAATTAAGAAAGTATAAAATCAAAGAAGAGAGTATGATATAACAGTGTGGTAGAAGTGCGAATATAAGGACAGGAGATTTAAAAGAAATAACGACAATATTTGATAATGTATTTTAAATTGTTTGGTGTGCTCCTCTGTGCCAGAACAAGGTTCCTGAGGTAACATGAACTTACATAGAATCAATCTCTCTCTCTCTCTCTCTCTCTCTCTCTCTCTCTCTCTCTCTCACACACACACACACACACACACACACACAGTGTGTGTGTGTGTGTGTGTGTGTGTGTGTGTGTGTGTGTGTCCATTCTTCTGTTGGTGACCTAGACCTAGCAAAGGAGTTACAAAAGAATGGGGCTACATTCTACACGACGTTTGAAGAATCAGAATCTAGACAAGCAGATAATCTCAGAGTAGGATGATATTGAGACACAAGCAAGACTCCAAGGCTAACTTTTCTAAATTGCCATCATATTCCATTAACCAGTGTGCTGATTTTCACTGCTCTCTGTTCTTTTGCTTACTCTAACACAGCCTACTCTACACAACTGTAACTGGGTGAAGGTTTTGCAAATGTGAGTTTGATTATGGTGACTTCCAATTCTTTCTATAATGAGTATATACTCTCTGCTGTAATTGACAAGGCTTTGTGTATCATGGCTTATGGCTACCATTCTGATTCCATCTCTATCACCCCAGTCCTTCTCTTTGCTGATTCATCCACACTGCCTTTCTCAACATTATTTTTTAGCCCTGATATTCTGTTTCCCACATGACCCTTTCTGTTGTTGAGCCTTTCCACTTACAGTTGTAGTTGGCTTGTTGAATTTTTCATTTCCAGCATTGTTTCTGTTTGGTTTCTCTTCAGCAATTGTATCTCTTTATTAAATTCTGTTTTCATATCTTGGATTGACTTCCATGTTTCACTCATCTCTTTGTTTTTGTTCTCTTGGAAAATATTCATATCCTCTCTGAGTTGTTTGAAAATAGTTATAATCATACTTTTGAATTCTTTGTCTGGGAGTTCTTCCAGGTCATTCTCACTGGGGTTCATTACTATGGGATGTGTAATCTGGGAAGAGATGGCATGTGTCTTGTTTTTTGTTGTTACTTTTGTTTCTGAGTTGGTACTTTTGCAACAAAAGTAGTTCATTGGTTGCCTCTTTCTTTTTGAGCAAATGATTTTTCTTCTTTCAGTGTAGATGTATATAAAGTTTAGGAGAAGATCAGGTTGTAAGAGGGTTAAGGTATTTTTTTTTTTTTTTGTAGAGCTAGTAATGAGAGCAGCAGGTTCCATTCTTTCTTGAGAATTCATGACTGCCTGTGTGAACAGACACTATTACGATTCAGCATACTCTCACTAGTCCGCCCCTCTAGCTTTCTGCTGTGACTCTCTCCTCTCTCAGTCTCATTGTTTCACTTTGAGTAAGCTCTGGTCAACTGGCAGTTGGGACTTGGAGATCTTGAGAAGCTGGTATATAGTAGTAATGAGACCTATGGGATTGTTAGGGGCAGTCCCTACCTGGGAGCACTGAAAAGTGAGACCCTGAATGAGCATGTCCCATTTACAGTGAGAAGTAGCATGCCCAGTCTATGGCATGGAAGGGAAGATCCAGGAGGAGACATAGAAGCTGGCAGGCTTACAGAATGAGGCAGAGATATGCCTACCTGCTGTCTCAGGGAAGCAAGATAATAGATGGGATGGATTGCCTATATTCTGAGAAATAGCAGAGCCTACTTGATGAGTTTGGGAGGTCCCAGAGGAGGGGGGAGCTACAGATTAAGGAGTATGGGGACTTGTCTGGCAATGCAAGGAGGGAAATAGTGTCCCAGAGGAGCCAGGCATGCCTATGGTATAGAAAGTAGTGAACCTAGCTGGTGGCGTATGGGAAGGAAGTCTCAGAAGATCATTGCAGGTTGTAGAATAGAAGGGAGCAGATCTACCTGATGGTGTGAGTAAGGGGGGTCCTAGAAGAGTTCAGTAGTCCTGCAGGACAGGTAGGAGCATAGCTCCATGCTAATCTTGAGCACTAATATTTTGCAGGTCTGTGTTGCCTAGCAACATAACAAGTACAAATTGAGGACAGGAAAAATATCACAAATGGCTCTATGTATTTATAACTGTGTGTGTGAATAACACAGACCTCCCATATGTTAGTCATCTGTAAATACCTCAGGAGTTTGTTAATAATACACAGAGTATAATACATGATGGGCTATAGTTTGCCTAGTAAATGGTAGCCCCCTTCATATCATCTGATAGCTTCTGTCTGACAGAGAACAAATTTGTATATGAGGAAAAAACTCAGAACCTGGTATGGATATGAGGTGTGTGTTTAGATGAATTACACATTCCTGAGGTAGGAATTGTAATGAAATTATTTTATTGGTCTTTCTATATTGTAGGATGTTGGACACACATTTGTTATCTGGGAATATAATACTTAAACCCCACAATTCTTTCTTAAAAAATTCTAGAGATAAAACTATAAAAAATGAGGACCTTAAGATAACTATGACAGGAGTGGAAGTTACTTCATCTGTTTTTGTCATAGTGGTCATTCCACAGAGTTTGAGGAAAAGTCACTGTTCTCAAAACTCAACAGCTGTTTCCAGGAAAGATGCAGCAATTTCTCAACCAATGGATTCACAGGACAAGCCATGTAAAAAAATCCTGAATCTATTCTAATGCCTTACTCTACAAGGTATTGTATAAAGGATTCTTTGGAATTCATAGGAAAACCAATAATAATAATAACAATAATAATAGTAGTAGTAGTAGTAGTAATTTCCTTTTGCAATGTGCTAATATTTAAATGATAAGGAGCTATTTTGGAAAGAAATAAACATGAACAGAAGTAAAATTATTTCAGAAATTTCATTTTCCAAGATGAAGTATAAAGACAAATATCCCAATAATTTGAATCTGTGGAGGAAGAGTGGCCATGATGGGCTACACATATATGAAGTCCATTCACGCTTACTCTGAAGTGTTAACCTTCCTCAGCAGGTTATGTGTCCACATGGTGACAGATGGCCCAGCAGGGCTTCTGAGGTGTCAGTGCCACCAGTGTGTACCAGATGGAATGTGGTGAAAGTGCTGATTTATGTCCTTTGGATCTCAGATACTTGCCAAAATGGAAGGTCCTTCTGAACACCTTTTATAAACAAAGCCACACTATTCTGCCAAAGCCTGTGGGAAGAAAGACATAAGCAGGTTCTGTGAATAAGGGAGATCTGGCAGCCACAGCATAAGCAAGTTTTGTGAATCACTAAACCTGAAATACCCGGAAGAACAGATAAGTTTCTTCCCACTGAACTAATCTGGATCAATCAACAAGTATTTATGGAATGCCTGATCCCCGTTTATAGGGGGAAGTTTCTGTGTCCAACCAGCAACTCCCAAATACCCAGCAGCCACTTCCTAAATAATTGACTTGGAGGCTTAATATTACTTATAAATCCTTAGCATATAGCTCAGGTTTATTACTGACTAGCTCTTACACTTAAATTAACCTATAATTTTTATCTATGTTTATCCATGTGGCTTGGTACCTTTTCTCAATACAATATTCTCATCTTTCTTCCTCTTCATCTGGATGGTGACTCCTGACTCTGCCCTTCCTCTTCCCAGCATTCTTAGTTTGGTCTCCCTGCCTACACTTCCTGCCTGGCTAGTGACCTATCAGCATTTTATTAAACCAATTCGAATGACAAATCTTTACAGTGTACAAGAGAATTATTCCATAGTGTCTGCTCACCAGAATAGAACACAACAGCATCTCTTGTTCAAACAATGCCAGAGGTGAGGGAATGAAACCAGATCATCTGGACCCTGAAGAAAAGGAAGAACAAATGACCTGGGACAGGCTGGAAAACTTGAATGTGGTAATGCCCATTATTTTTTTCTTACAGACTTCATTTCTTATTAAATGAATTTTCTACTCTGCCTGGGTGAAGATGGTTTGTGTTAGAGAAATATGACATTTTTAATATTTCACAAGCAAGTTGTAGTAAGTTGAATATGGAATAGCTCCCCAGTAGCTAATATTTCCAATGTGCGTTCCACAGTTTGTGGTACTGTCTTGGGTAACTGGCTCAGTTTTTCCTGCTGAAGTGATCAGATATCTTGACTTAAGGCACTTAAAGGAGAAAGGGCCTGTTTAGCTCACAGTTCTGGGTTGTATACTTCATCAGGGGAGGAAAGTCACAGTGGCAGGAAGTTGAAGCAGCTACTCACATTATTTCTGCAGTCTGGAGGAGAGAGGGATGGCTGCACGAATGCGTGTTAGTGTTCAGGTCACTTTCTTCACTTTCACAACCTACAATTCGGATGGATCTTCCCACATCAATTAGTGTAGTCAAGACAAGCCCCAACAGGCATTTCCGGAAGTTCATTTCCCAGGCAATTCTGTGACAACTAATGAAGCCAACCATTACAGAGGCTGCACACCCTGTAGGGGGCAGGATCTGGCTGTTGGAAACAAGTCTCCAGAGGCTGGTCTTTGGTTATAGACTGACACTTGGTTTGGACCTTGCACTCTTTCCATGCTGTATTGTCAGGGGAGGAAACTCCCTTGCATGTTGCTGCTGCTGTGAATGCCATGCATGTCTCACCATGATGAACTGAAATCCTCCAAAGCAGTAAAAAAAAAAAAAAAAAACAAACCTGTGGTAGTTTGGATGTCAATGACCTCCATAAGCTCACAGAGAGTAGTGCTATTAGGAGGTGTGGCTTTGATGGAGTGGGCATGGCCTTGTTGGAGGAAGTGTTTTGGTGGGTGTCAGGCTTTGAGGTTTCTAAAGCCCAGTGTCTCAGGAGACTTCCTGCTGCCTTCTGGTCAAACCAGCACTACATCTGCATGTATTCTACCATGATGATAATGGATGGAACCTCTGAAACTGTAAGCAAACCACACTAATTAAATGTGTTCTTTATAAGTGTTGCCAAGATCATGGTGTCTCTTCACAGCAATAGAAACCCTAACTGAGACACAGACCTTTTCTCTTTGAATTGTCCTGTCAGAGGTTCTGGCAAAGCACCCAAAGGACTGCACATCAGTGACTTCAAGTGTGGGGGAAAGGAAACTGCTTCTTCTGTAGGAAAAAAAGGAGCTGCTTCTCAATGGTGTCTGCATTTCATCTCCCTAAGATTTTTTTTTTTTTTGAGTAGCAACTGTTGAGCACTAAATCAAAAATGAATTTTGAGAATTAAGTTATTCCCCACACTCCAAGATCAAACCCTTCTAGGAGGATGAACATGTCTCTGGTGGAAGCAGACCTTCTGAGAAGTTGCTTCTCCTCAATTTCATCAGGTTTTACTTCCTTCCTAATTAACCATTTTAATCATATACAACTTAAGTCCCTCATGCAGCCTTGTACGTGTCTTTTACAAGTCCTGGATAGTTGAATAGTAGTTGATTACAAGCCTCATACAATAATAGTTACTGAATTGTCACTTGGTGTTTTCTTTAACTCAATTTCTGCCAATTCCCTCTATGGAGTATGAATGCTTGTAAATGAGTGTATTCAAAGAGACACCAGGAACAATGATGTGAAACCATAACTGCCAGGGGCCCATTCCTTTCCTTTTTCTTTTCTGTACCTTTGAGCGTTGGCCTTAGTAAGCTATATCTGGGACTTTGGCTCTTTTCTCTCTTTCCCCTGAATCTGACCCTACCCCTCCATGCAGCTGCTTATTAGTAGCATGGCTAGCTTTCTTTCCTTTCTCTAATCTCCCTCTTCCAGGCAGTTGACAATATTTAGAGATTGCCTGTCAGGGATTTTTATCTTTGAACTCTAATAAAATTCCTTGAGCTTTCTTCTAAGTCTGTTCTTAATTAGTTTTTTTTATTAACAAGATAAAGAACCCAATGCAGGACCCCAGATTTCCCTACAACATGTATGTGATACTCCAGGTGGGCCTCATAACATTACTCTGCACTAGACATTGAACTGAAGGTTTCATCGAGGTCATCTCTATCATGCCATGCAAAAAGCCTCTGAAGCAAGGTTAGTCATTTTATGCTTCAGAAAATGGAAACATAAGAAAGGTCATTACCAGCATAAGGTGGTAGGTCTAGGATGTAGATAACAATACCAAAATATTTTATTACTCATAGGGATAAGATTACCTACCTTTCATGCTAACTAATCAACACGGTGAGTGTTAATTAAATAACACACTCCTTTTGTTTTATTGAGCATCTTATTGTTGCCCAGGTTATCTCAGAGTTCATTATATAGCATAGGCTAACCTTGAACTTCTGATCCTCCTCATCTATCTCCCAAGGGTTTGGACTCCAGGCTTAGATGACAGATGTATACCAGAACAGCAGTTTATGTGGTACTGAGGATTGAACTCATGGCTTCCTGCACATGAAGCAAGCACTCTTTTCATTGAACTACACATCCTGACCTTAATCAACACGTTTTTCAAAAAAATGTGAACAGAATGTCCACATTCTGTCTAGTGACTCTCTCACTCCTGTCTGAAATTAAAAAAAAAAAAATGATTTTCTAGACTACACATGTTTTTCCAAATTCAACTCTTGTTTAAGCTTTCATTTAAGTTCTAATTTCACATCTACAAACATAATAGTTGGTGGTATACTTTTATTATTTTCTTTTACAATGCAAATCTTTGCCTTTTTGAGCCAGAATCTCTCAACCTTAACTGGTAGTTGGAGTCACAGGAACTTTAAACGATCTGATGTTGGCCTTCATGAAAAACTACTAACTGCTCCATGGTTGAAAACACTGATTTGAATAATTATATTTGCATATTCTATAGGCACTTATTTGGTTTGCCCTGTTCATCTTTAATGTCTCAGAATGGAGTGGTGGTTTGGTCAATTCCATGCTCATCCCTCAAAGTTGCCTCCTGTCCTGACCTGTCTCTAACACAGAGATTGAAAACAAATATTCTCTCCCCACACTTCCTTGCAGCCAACAGTATCATATATTAAAGTTCTAGCCAAGACAAGAGGGTGAATCTCAGTTGAGGGCTTCTGGAAGCCGACAGATCCAGGTGTTTCTAATAACTTTTAAGTCTGAATGTTTACAT
Source organism: Onychomys torridus (assembly GCF_903995425.1). Lineage (NCBI taxonomy): Eukaryota > Metazoa > Chordata > Mammalia > Rodentia > Cricetidae > Onychomys > Onychomys torridus. The sequence goes on along the minus strand of NC_050452.1, from coordinate 13,389,000 downwards.
TTATCTGCATGTTTCCATGGACCCAGAATGAGAATGTGACTTATGCCAAAGGTAATTTAAGAAGCCAAGGGAGCACTCTGTCTCTTTTGATTGATGTTCCAACCTCTTTTGTTTCCCCATAAAGTCCTTGGAATCTATGTCAAAGCATCCTAGAGAGAAGGAAAGGATAGGAATGTGAGAACCCTAAAGTTTTCTTTGAAATTGTGTAGGGGTGGTTGAAAATAATCATTAATTAAATAGGCCATGTGACAATTATAAGGAAAAACCTAAGGGCTTATAAGTAGTATAGACTAGTAAGGCAGAAAACTAAAACTCTGACCCTAAATATTTATATTAGATATGTAATACATTTAACAACTTTTAAAATTATTTATTATTGTTGTTGTATATGTGTGTTCATGGTAAGTGTTGTGAGTACAGATGCACATACACTGAGGTGCACCTTTAGAGGTTACAGACCAACTTTAGAAAGTGGATTCACTCATTCCTTGGGGGAACCTAGAGGTCTACCCCAAGTGTTAAGCTTATGCAGCATATGCTGTTACCTACTGAGGCATTTTGTTGACCCTTTCCTAACATTTCAATGCTTGATGAGGATGCAAAGGCACCGCCAAAGTTTTCACAAACACCTCCTTGTGCTCAACTACCATATCAAGAAAGGAATATTTACTAGAACACTGAAGACCTTATCTCCCTCTAATAACCACAGTCTTAACCAAGAATGACCATGAGGCTGTTATTCCTTTCATGTCCATAGAAAGCAACTCACTGGATGGAACTGCAAAGTCACCTTCTCTCCTGTTTGCATGGGCTTTCTTCTGAAATGGGAAAAATCAAACCTGTACTATGGCACACTTGATTATAGGAAAATGAAAAGAAAGAAAGAAAATTCAAACCCAACAAAGCAAAGATTTAAGTTGGCATTACTTTCTAATAATTGAGATACTGAGAGACACTCAATAAACATACCAGCATTGTTAAAATGATTTAACATTCAAATAGTTGAATATAAAATATTATCAATGCAGGTGTCATCATTGATCTTTCTTGGGTCCCACTGCTAAAAGAATGGAGCTGTAAGATGATTTCAACACACAATCCCTGACAGAAAACCAAAGGCAACAAGGCACAGGGACAGACAGCTGACAAATGCAGTATGGGGCCATTAAAGCATGTGATGAATTTGCCGGGAAAGTATATATTTGTGCAAGAGGTGAGCTCATATCTCCCATAAATTTGTCAGCTTTGACACAGTGTTCTCTACTTGGCATGAGTAATGCCTTGCTATTTGCTGCCTTTGTCTGGCAAAAGCTCTATCAGTCACTCCAGGGTTATTTACAAAGAAACATGTCTATCAGTTACAAGGACATGACTTTGCTGTTAAAGATAACAAAAGAGGAAATCAAGCAATGGCCTCTCAGCAAGGGAGGCATCTTCTCCAGACAAGCTCTGGACTGGAATGAATCAGACGGACAGCAATTGGCCAGGCTGGCCCTGTGCCTAGCATGACCAGCCTCAGTGCATTTATCCACACTGATTAGATTAGGAATTATTAATAGCGGACTACAGAGTAGAGCAAAGGGTCATTTAGAGTTTAATTCTGTTCTCAGATAACTTCATTTAGGCTGATGGGATTGTTATTGTAGGGGTTTTATATGTTTATAGGAAACAATATACTCAATAATGAAGTCCTGCCTCCTTCTGCAAGGTCAGGAAAGCTATTGTGTAGCTAGATTGAAGTCTTCACAATTGTGTTAATTAAGTAACAGTGATTGGACTTGGTCTACTCTTGAAACAAATTTAAGGGCCTAAAAGCTGTTGATAATGTATTCTTTCAAAATAAATATATAGTAAAGCAAGTGAGAGCAGAAAGCAGTCCGCGATTGAGTAAACAGAGAAGCTGACAAGCTTTTACTTAAGGAAGGCAGGAACCTGCTTGGCAGATGGTTCTTGGCACATAAATCCAAATGTCTTGTCAGTTTAGGGTTAAATGTAATAGTTCCCTATTTCTCTCCAGATGAATCTAAAACACAAGGCTGTAGGGTTCACACTGGTGTCTCATCATTTCTTATCAATAACTTATCTCCCAAGGCCTAGCTCAAGGCGGATGGTCAGTGCACAGAAAGAGGCACATCCTTCTGCAATAAAGGTCAGTGCCTTTGATCTTTCCTAACAGATCAAGGACATTAGTGATGGAGAGCTCAGTTCTTCTCTGCACTGATTCCACTCCTTTAGACGGTTTGGAGTTGGGTGTTGTAATGTGTGGAAGAGAGTGGCATTGCTGTTTGTCCTGAGTTCAAGGAAAGCAGTTTGTTACCTGAGTGTGTGGAAAATCACAGAAGACTTTGGGCTCCTCTCTAAAGATTCTGCTCCTCTCCATTCATATGCAGTGACACCCCATGAAAGGAAACAGGTAAAATTTGGTGCTTACTGAGCTTTCTGACTCTTCTCCAACTTTTCCTCCATGCAGGAGAACACCACACTGAGACAGAACATGCTTTCTCCAATAGAAAGACTACTGTATCAAGATACCTTTATTAAAACAGGCTTTTAACAATGCCTCTAGGCCCTCTAGTAAGTTTCAAATAGTAGTGATTTTTTTCCCCTCTGAGGGATATTTACAATGTTTGAAGATTTTTTTTTTTTGTCATACTAATTGGAATTTCAGGTAGTGTCTAGTGGATAGAGATGCTGCTAGATTTCTTTTCTTTTCTTTTGGTTTTTCGAGACAGGGTTTCTCTGTGTAGCTTTGTGCCTTTCCTGGAACTCACTCTGTAGCCAAGGCTGGCCTCGAACTCACAGAGATCCGCCTGGCTCTGCCTCCCGAGTGCTGGGATTAAAGGCGTGCACCACTACCACCTGGCAGACCCCCATAGAGTTATCCAGTCTAAAATGACAAGAGTGTGAAATAGCAACAGTCAACTACCTTGAAGAACCTTCAATCAGTGATAATAGGTCTTTGAAGAAGGTCACTTTTTTCAGGGAATGGGGTGCCACACAGCTTCTATTTACAAAGTAATATATTACGTCAGTGTAAATCAGAAACCATATTAGAATCTGAAAAACAAAATACCTCTTATAAAGGTGTTCATTTAAATGAAACCTCTGGAGATAGAAACTTTTGCTTTTTGTTGTAAGATGTGCCATATCTTTGTGGAGCGGCGTATCAAGACTTGAAAGCATATATGAAATATGCACAAGGCTGCATGACATAGCAAAGAAGTAACTGAGCTGACTTTTCAAAGAGCTAAATGCAATCTGGCCAATGACTAAACATGAGTCTGATCAGGTTACTGAACCCACTTGGGGCTTTGGTCACCATTTCTGGCCAGACACTGAGACTGAGAGGCTTGACATCAATCTTTGGCCATTCCTTATCCTGAGTCCACCCAGAAAGCTGAGACAGAATTTGCCTTTATTGTGGGTCCTCCTGGTTACCCCTTCCTTTATGACTTAGTTTGAGTCCTTGTGATTTCATATCTGGGTTGGTATAATGGTCTTGGCTGATGTTTTATGAATGTATTCTATTATATATACACATATAATATGTATATGTGGACACATATTATCAAATGCTGACTTCCTGTTTGTTTAAACTATGACTTTAGTCGTGTTCCTTGTCTCAGATTCTTCAGTGCTTTCCCATTGTTTCTCATTATCACATATCTAGCATGATAAACAAGACCCTCTCTGATCTTATCAAGAATACTTTTCCATATTTGTTCCAGGTGCTTGCTTTAACTGTATCTTTATTGTCTCCATTACATTCATGTACTAACAGTCATATTCATGATGGCATATACTAGGCTACAGTCTGATGATATAACCATCTTTGCAGTGGCATATATTGGGCTATAGTCTGTTGGTACAAATGTGAGGTTATTTGGAGCATTTCAACTGACTGTTGTAAGTCATTCTATAGACAATGGGTTCTGTTAGTCTCCTAAGCCTAAATGAGCTTCTCAAACTTGAACCTGGATTTGAAAAAAAAATTATCTGTATTACTTCATTGCTATGTGATGCTGGGATTTTTATTTTACTTTGTTAGTTTGTTTGCTTTGTTAAGTTTCTTTAGTAGGCTTAGACATTGATGTGATATGAAGTTTTACAGTCATAGATGCACCAAAGTATTATTTTGAGACTGAGGAAATGGGCTCAGTTGGTAAAGTTCTCACCAACCAAGCATAACAACTTATGTTCAGATTACAAATATGGTAATGCATGCCTATAACCTGGAATTATGGGAGGAGGAGGATGCAGATAGGCAGATTCCTAAGGCTCATTGGCCAGTCAGTCTAACCAATTGATAATTCAGAATAAATGAGATATCCATTCTCAAAAACTAAAAGTAGAGATAGAATAAAGACAATTGGTATTTACCTCTAGCCAATGCACACATGCACATACATGCTGTGGTAGTTTGAATGTAATTGACCACCATAACCTCATAGGAAGTGACACTTAGGAGGTGTGGCTTTGTTGGAGTGGGTATGGCCTTCTTGGAGGAAGTGTGTCACAGTGCAGGTGGGCTTTGAGGTCTCCTATACTCAAGCTACACTTGGTGTAAACACAGATTCTTTGGCTGCCAGTGGATCAAGATGTAGTACTCTCAACTCCTTCTCCAGCACCATGTCTGCCTGCATGCTGCCCACCATGACGAAAATGGACTAAATCTCTAAACATGTAAACCAGCCCCAATTAAATGTTTCCCTTTATAAGAATTGCCATGGTCGTGGTGTCTCTTCACAGCTATAGAAACCCTAAGACATATGTGTACACACCTAATAAATACATAACACTACACATATACAACATAATACACATATATGCACAATAATATCACTTCATTTTTCCCTTCTAAGTTCAGCATATGTAGGATTAATGTTGGCCAGTTGCTTTTTGTGGTATAATTCCATCTTGCCTCTCCAGCAAAAGTTACTTCCTGATACCTTTTTTGCAGATTTCCAAAGACTGATCAGAGCATTTCTATGCAACATTTGCTTCAATATTTCCAAGTTTCAATTATGGTTAATTTTTCAAATAAATGAAAATCTATGTGGTTTTTATCCTTAAGTGTGCTTGTTCACTATCAACAATTGATTCCTTGTTAATCTGTGCATTTGCTGATGTGTTTTCCTCTCAGTCAGAATAATTGCCTTTTAAAAGGGTATGATAGCTCCAAGAACTACTCCTCAAACCATGAACCTTAGACCAGTAGCATCTGGAGCAAATGAGAACTTGTAGGGAGGCAGATTACCCTATTTAATGAATTAGAAACTGTGGAACTGGGATAGGAAGCTGGTTTTAACAAGCCTTGAGGGAATTTGGATGTGATAATAAATGTGAAAACATCATGACTTGTAACACCATGGACTCTGGGCAGATTACCTGAATCCAAATATTTAATAAGTTGTTTGTTCCTTCCATGCTTGGTCTTCTCATCTATGGGTGGGATGGTAGTACCATTTGTATTGAATAGTCGACAGTGGAAATTAAAGTAACAATAGGAAATGCTTAGCAAGATGCAGTACCTCCTGTTTATTTTAAAGTTTTAGCTCTTGTTCCAACTGAGCCCCTTGTCTAGGCTTAGAGCAACTCTTCTGGGTGCTCCTCTTTCTAACCTTGGCCATGTTGGCCTAGCCCTTTTCTTTATCATTCCTACCACCTCACTTTATTGCTTTTTATGCAAATATACAAATATTTTCTGTAAACAAATACCAAGGTGGTATCCTGCAATATTATTTTGGTTTTTGAAAATCAAAAGCTAACAATGAACAGACTTAGATTCAGTTTCTATTTTAGCAATAATCTATTTTCTTGAAGCCTACCTGATTTTTTTTCCAGCCTTGGGAATGTAGAGCAATACTTATTCCTGGGGCTGGTATAGTTGATATGAGGATGGATGGGGGTATGTTTTTGCCCTGTCTTCAGTGATGAATCATTCTTGTTTGTTCTAGATGCTTCTGGACTTGTTATCCTGTGTGATTTCTAACTGGTGCCAGGTTATGACAAACGATAGCATCAAGGCATTGGCCTACTTATTTTCCCTGAGTGTTTTGATGTAATGATTTTAAAGATGGTCTCAAAGCTAATGAGTCTTGCCACTAAGAGTGCAGCACAGGGGTCCTCACTAGCCAATCAAATGTCTCCTTGGAAAATGGTTGAAGTGGGAAAAAGCAAGATGAATGAACATGTGTGTATCATATTCTTTGAGAATTGAATAGAGAATTTATGGTGTTTCCTGACTTGACATACTTCACACTTGTCATGTTGGCACATTGAATTATACTCTCCTGCCCATGGGGCTTTTGATGATGTTTTAGAAACAGGTAATAGATGTCTCTGTGCTATATTCTTATATTTGCAGCATAAGATCTAATACAAAAAGCAGTGGCATAGTGGACTTTACTCCCATCGACCAGACACAAAGGCCTACCTCTGCTCTCTGTACCCTCATTAGTCCCATATCCTTGCCTAGACATATAGTGCCTTTCTCTGGCTGAAGATGCTCCACCTGAAATAACAGTGTAACCTCAAATCAATGCTGTTTCTATATGTGCAATTTAGCATGGAGAACAATAATTGGTGGCTATGAGGGCAGCCATGGTGCAGTAGAAGTAACATTGATTAACTGTCTTGAGCTCTCTAATTTAAGCTAGCTTGGCTATGGACTTTTTGTGCATGGACTTGGAAGAATCTCTCATGCTAGTACCTCAATTGCAAAACACACACACACACACACACACACACACACACACACACACACACAAATAAACAACAAATAAACAAATCTCTTGATTATCCCCTACCAGCAGAAATATTTGAGAACTCATTTTGAAAATTATATTTTCTATACCATTTCCAATTAAAAAATTATGGAAGTTACAGAAAGCCTCCTAAACTATTGCATGAGGCAGTTGCAATCAACTTAGAGAAACAGAGTCTTCAAGAGTGTGGGTTTGTGATAATCATGTTATACGTGATGGACAGATCAAGCCTATCTTCTGGACCTCAGTGTAGGTGAGCATCATATATACACCTTAAATGCATACTTCATACACAAAGGGACAGGGTAGGTGAGGTAAGAGGTAGGTACACTGCAGTCAGAATTTGAGGGCTTCAGCTGATCTTACAGTCATAATTCTGTAGTAGTTCTTGAAGGATGTGGCCCCACTGATGGCTGCTACAAAATCTATGGGTTCATTAGGCAAAAGTTTTCCTTAGGGATTTCTCATCTGTGTGACAACTGGGCATCTGTCAGCAGTGAGAAGCAATATTCATAGGGGCTTCAACTGGGTGTCAGGAGGAGCAGCGACTTCATTATTTCTTTGCCATCACCTCCAGTACTCTAGGTCAATGCTCATTAAATATGGACTCATCAAATTTGAGTAAAACAGCTGGAAGCCATCTAGGATAAGAGGAAGAAAAAGCTTTCAGCCCTTATTATTTTACTGCAGCTCCCAAATAATTTGGGACCCTTGAAGACATTATCCATTAGGACTGATTATATCTAATCTCCAACTTCAAAGTCAATGAGGCTGCTGGAGATGATGTAAGAGCACTTGTTCTAGGAAGCCCTGGTGTTAAATCCAACAATGCTATGGCTGCTGACAGTCTCGTGCTTTCCACATGCATCCCTGAATCTTTACCTTCTTATTGCTGCCGTAGGATAGTATAGCTTCTTCACTGTGATCATCCAAGGATCTAAAGACAAGAGGAAAAACCATCCCAGGAGGCCATAAAGGGGAGGAGATGGCTGTGCTGCTCTGGAGCCATCAGTGTCTGAGTCTCTGCGTATGTTCACTGTTGACTTCATGTGGCAGTTTGAATGTAATTGGCCTCCATCATCTCATAGGGAGTGGCACTATTAGGAGGTGTGACTTTGTTGGATTGGTTATGGCCTTGTTGGAGGAAGTGTGTCATTGTGAGGGCAGACTTTGAGGTTTCTTATGCTCAGGATACTGCCCAGTGTTTCAGTCAACTTCCTGTTGTCTGCAAGATGTAGGACTCCTGGCTGCTTCTCCAGTACAATATCTGTCTGATTGAAGCCATGCTCCCCACCATGATGATAATGGACTGAACCTCTGAAACTGTAAGTGAGCCACCAAAATTAAGTATTTTCTTTGTAAGAGTTGCCATGGTCATGGTGTCTCTTCACAGCAATAAAAACCCAAATTAAGATAGTTCAGGAACAGAGAATGGATAACATCATAACATTGATCTATGCACATTAATCATAGTGATTTGATTTGTATATAACTAGTACTGATTTAAATACTTACCCATCACCTTATAGAAATTATGACAAAATTTAGCAACTCAAAACAACAGTTCTATTGTCACATGTGGTTTAGGAATCCTGACACAGCTCACTTCTACTTCATGATTTTTTTTTTAAGTTTATTTTATTGTATGTGTATGAGTGTTTTCAGTTGAGTGTATATATGTATAACTTGTAGGTGCCTATGAGAGTTGTGACCCACTGTCAATGCTGGGAACCAAAACCAGGACCCTCTGCAAGAACAGCAAGTGCACTTAGCTCCTGAGCCATCTCTCCAGCCATGCTTCATCATTTAGAATAAGGAAGAACAGTGTTAGTCTCAAATCCAGAGACTAGTTACTCTATGAGCAAAGCCAGTTAGAAAATGGAGGAGGATTATTTTTGGGAGGAACCTGCCTGTTTGCATGGTTAGTAAATGGCCTTGATTCCACGTAGAGTATTGAAGCTTCAATTCCTTGTTGGCTACTGCTCAGTTCCTTGCTACTGGGCCTTTCCAGCACAGCAGCTTTTATCTAAAAAAAAAAAAAAAAAGAAAGAAAGAAAGAAAAAGAAAAAGCACAAAAGGCTGCCATGGACCCAATGTTTTATCACCTCTCTAAAATTTATACATTTTAAGATAATTCCCATTTTAGTAGTGGTATTAGGAAGTGCTATCATGGAGAAGTGACTAGGTTATGAGGATGGAGCCTTGTGAGTACTATAAAAGAAGGCTGAGGAGAGTTCCTCTTTCTATTCCCCATGTGAAGACCCAGCAAGATGGCTTCCTTATGTACCCAGGAAGTAATCCTTCACCATTCACTGAATCTAATTGTCCCTAGATCTTAGATTCCCCACTTCCAGCATGGGAAGAAGAAACCTTCTGTTGTTTATAAGTTACCCACTCTGCTGTATTTGGTTAGAGCAACCTGAATGAACTAATTCAAAGGAAATAAAGAGAATCTGCCAGTTACAGGGAAGCTAAATCTTTTGCAACCTAATCACAGAAGTGGAATCAGCTCACTTTTGCTTTCCTTTATCAGAGGCCAGTCAGTTGGTCCAGCTACTTCCAAGAGGAAGACATTTTCTAACTACATGGATCCCAGGAAGTGGGGGTCTTTGGCAGCCATATGAAAAGTCTGCCAACAATACTTCTTAAAGAACTCACCTGTTTATTGCTTGTACTGAGATGGTAACAAGCTGAATCAAGGTGATTATCCAGAGAACCTCCAGTGGAAGAAAGTTTGTCCAATTTATGTTTTTTGTTTTTAAAGGTGTTCATTTGAAGTGAGTCTAACTTAATATTTTTATTATGTTGAAACTTCTTAATGGTATATAAGTGTCAGAAGAAAAAAATAATCCTCCTCCATTTTCTAACTGGCTTTGCTCATAGAGTAACTAGATCCCGGGGTTCTTGGTGTAGCTTGATCATTGACTGAACTTGTGATTTAGTACCACCTATGGCAAATTGGTGGATGCTTAGCTTAACTATCTATGTTCCTTGTCCCTTCCATTTACAAGCTGTAAGCTCTGTTTCTCTCGTTACTTCTTAGATAGTCACAATACAATTTGGAGGCAGAAGGATTGGGGGCAAAAACAGGTTCTTTAGAATGAATACTCTAAATAAATACTAGATCTATTTAATTATAGCTAGTTGCAAAGGCATTTATTTTCTCTCCATTTTATTACTGTTTTATGTCAGACCCTTCTCATATCTTGCCCTGTAATCCTCTCCGTCTATTTTGCATGCTGTAGCAGCCATAAAAATTCATACAGTATACAAATCCAACCACATTCTCCTCTATTTTAATCTCTTTTGTAATATAAAAGAACTAGCACACTATAGCTTTGGGTAAAAAAATGGGAGTATTTTTTTTATTTGTTGGTTTTTGTTTCTGTTTTTTAGGTATTACCTATTAACTATGTATTCTGTTTGCAACATTGCGATCACAGCAACTTAGAGGTGAAAAACTCATTTTGTCCTACACATTCAGGGGATTTCAGGACACCATGGGGCAGCTTACTTCATGGTAGCAGAGACTGTTCATATTACAGCATGACCAGAAGCAGAGAAAGAAGAGCAGAAATGAGACACCGGGTATACCTTTCAAAGGCCAGCTCTTAGTGACCCACATACGCAGCTGAGCCCTACCTCAGAAATCCAACAACCTTCTACATAGTAGCAGAGAAATAAGCATTCAAAACCTGAGCTAATGGGTGCCATGTCAGGTTTAAACCATCACAGTAAATACATGATATTTTCTACTAAATATTCAAATATCTTGTGTCTCAGGCTGGAGAGATGATTTAATGGATAAGAATGTTTACTGCTGTTGCAGAGAACCAAAGTTCAGTTCCCATCACCCACATGGTGGCTTACAACTTGCCTGTAACTCTGGTTCCTGGAGATCTGTCACTGTCTTCTGGCCTCCTTGGACTTCTGCAGGCATATGGTGCATACACACACACACACACACACACACACACACACACACACACACACAAGATAAGTTTTTAAGAAACCTGTAAAACCTCCATCAGCGATTACCATGACTAAGGGAAGGTGGAAAGAGAAACTCTCCTTTTAATTGTAGACTTTCAGTATTTTTCAGTTTTGTATCATGTGACTGAATTAAATCAACAAAATAAAATAAAAACCTCTTCCTTGAACAGTTACAAAAATTTCCAGTTCCTAACATGGAAGACTGTCATTGGCTTCTGGCTCACTTCCCACTGCCTGTTGCTGTTCACACATTGGTCCCTTTCCCCACATGCTACTTACTGCTGGTACCAATGCCCCCAGGCATTGTTTTTCTCTGTTGAACACTTGCAACTGCCTCTAACAAACCTACTGAGTGCAGTGTAGTGCAGGTCCTTACATGGGGCTCTTCTCCGCCCCCCTCTCTGCACTTGTGTTGTCCCTGTCTCAACTCGGCTTGATTTTCACCACTTCACCTATAAACTATCCCCAGGAAGTAATTTGTGACCCCTTCACAGTGTTCCCAGGTACCCCTTACACATGTGGTTGGATCACTATTTTGTCATATTTTATCAGTTGCCAGATTCAAGCAATATACTCAGAGATGCAAGAAAGGTAACTTTGCTTGTTTTCTCTAAGTTTATGTTCTTGCAAAACAAAAGTTGCCTTAGGTCAGAGCCAGATGCTGATGTTGGGGATTTGTGGGTTTATTTATGAGGAATTTATTGAGGAAGAGATCCCAAGAGAAACCAAGAAAGAAAAAATCAAGAAAGGGTACTACTTTGGGCAAAGTTCCAGGGAGAGTGACTGAAGCCTGGCCCTACAGAGAAATATGTAGTAATTTCTAATTCTGGTTCATGGTTTATTATTTGTGTCCTCTAATAAAACACAATCCCCAAGTGTGCAGGATTTTTTGTATTATTGTTGTTTGTGATCATTCCAAGCAACTAGAACAGTTCCTGCAAATAGTAGTTTCTATATCTTAATTAAACCATTTCAGTATAACTCTTTCCTGTAGCCTAAACACATTCAAGAAGAAAATTTTTTTGTTCATTAAGCAAGTTATGGCCACTTCTGTATTAAGTGCCAGGAATGCAGCAATGAACAAAATAGGTAACAGCCATCCTTCTTGGAGTGTTTAACCAGAAATGTGGAAACCTTTGACTTTCAGTGCAGTTGATGTAGAGAAACTTTAAGAATATCCAACTTCAACTGCACAGGTACACTTTCCAGCCTTCTCTACTGAATCCATCCTAACCCGGGGTTGTCAGATGACAACAATCTCCCACAACCCAAGCTTTTCCCTGGTGATCTCATCATGCCCCAGATGTAGGGTTATGGGGTAGATGCATTCCCCCCTCTCAGACCTGCCCTCAAAGAGCAGCTGTCCAAAAGACACAGAGCTGTCCCCATTGCCTCACTGCCTCTCTGTCTTTAGGAGAATCTCTTCTTAGATCTCCCTGAAGGACCATTGTAAAGAACCATCTGGGACACAGACTCGCACAAATTTTTTTTTCTTTCTCCTCTAGTTTTCTGTCTCTCTTTTGTAACTGGAGACTGTCTCATGGAGGACAGATAGGAGAAGGGGGAAGAGAAGGACTAAGATGGATCTGGATTCATTCAAATTTCCCTTCCTGTTGCACATGGCACACCATTTATGACCCTTAATCATGATATCCAAACAGCTTCCCTTCTGCTTCTAGGCTTAAAAAATCCAGAAGCTTCATTTGTATAGAAGAGTCACAGAGTCATAGAGAATAAGAAGACAATCTGCTAATGTATACATGCATCATCTCACATATTGACATTTGCTTTCTCCAGGTCCCTCTCCCTGTTATGTTTCACCACTGGAGGGGCAGCAGCTGTGCCTCATTCATCATGTAGCATCAGCACTTTATAGAACACCTGATCCACCTATATGCACTGGTTTGAATGAAAGATGTTTGAAAGTATAGCTTTATATATTTTTTTTGTCTAGAAGCCAAAGGCAGTATATGGCAGCGAAAAGCACAGGCTGAAATTCTCATCTTCTGTCTTAACTGAGTTTTGACTTTGATCAATTTACTTTCTTTCTTCCTGATTCACTGTTCTTACCTCTAAGAGATGTGGATGATGTAATCTTGCTAATATGGTAAGAGAAGAAAAGCCTGTAAGGTGCTCAGACCAGGTTCCTCTCCTCTCCTCTCCTCTCCTCTCCTCTCCTCTCTTCTCTTCTCCTCTCCTCTCTTCCCCTTCCTTCTCTTCTTCTCCTTCCCTCCCCTCCCCTCTTCTCCCTTCCCCTTCCCTCTCCTCTTCTGTCCCCTCCCATCTCTTCCCCCTCCCCTCCCCTCTCCTCTGTTGTGGAATAATTTTTTTGTACACTGTGAAGATGTGTCACTTGGATTGGTTTTGTAGGCGGAGTTTTCCTGTCCTGATTGCCTGCTTCCAAATAATCACTCAGAGGCTTAATATAAATTATAAATGCTCAGCCAATAGCTTAAGCTATTAACCCATTTTCCTTATTTATGCTCTACCACATGGCGGTACCTTCATTAGCAATTCATCTCCTGCTCCCTCTGGGTCTGACTGGCAAGTACTCTGACTCTGCCCTTCTCCCTCCCAGCATTCTCAACTTGGCTTTCCTGCCTAACTCTAACCTGCTCAGCTATTGGCCAGTAAGCTTCTTTATTAAACCAATCAGAGCAACAAATCTTCACAGTGTACAAAAGGATTATTCTACAGCTGAATGGCCAATGTCAGGGCAGAGAGGAGGCTGCGAATAAGATGGTGGAGATGACATGAGACAAAAAGGGAGCAGGATGGACACTATGGAGATGAGGTAATAAAGCCATGAGGCAGAAAGTAAATTCATAGAAATGGGTTAATTTACATTATAAGAGCTAGTTAGCAAGAAGCCTGCACTACTGGCTGAGCTTTCATAATTAACAAGAAATCTCCATGTGGTTATTTGGGAGCTGGCAGGTGGGACAGAAAAGTCTGCCTACACCCGTGTGTGTGTGTGTGTGTGTGTGTGTGTGTGTGTGTGTGTGTGTGAATGCAGCCTAGGAGCCTCTGTCCCTGCTACCTGTGCGAGTGTCAGGATCATAGGTGTGTGTCATCATACCTGCTGGTTGTTCCTAATTTTTAAAACTTCTGTGTCTTTGGCAAGCTAGTTGAATTTGCTTCTCCATATCCTTCAAGTTGTTGTTTTTTTTCTTTTAGAAAGACATAGCATGCTCTCTTCCCCAAGCAAGTCTCTCTTTTACCCCAGAAAGGTTGTTCTGATCCACTTTCTCCACAGCAGGTAGTCTTCCATCTTTTACAATATGCATCCCGCCATTTATAAAGTTTGGTTTTACCCAATCACCAGGCAAGCTTTAGTAAAACACTTCACTATTAGGATAAGAATTTGTATTGTATCAAGCTGATGAAAGAATTGCTGGCTATACTTTCAGGAGGGGAGGCTAAAATCTTTTTAGATTATGGATTAGCCTATAGAAAAATGTCTGTCATAAATCAAACAGTGAAGGGGAAGATGATTAGGAATCTCACTTACACAACTTAAGTAAAACATAGCTCTCTGAACAGATGAAGAAAGGCTTCTTCTGTATCCCAGAATCTAATCAATATTTATATGTATAATTCAGCTATCATTTGGCTTAAAAGGACTTATTAAGAAATGTTATCATTTATACTATTTTCTACAGAGAAAATATTTTACTGCTTAAAATAAACCTGGACTTTTAAATTATAACCTGTTTAAAAAAAATAGAAGAGTGTGTTAGCTTCCCTCTGGACTGGCCTGTGTTCCATTGCTCATGGTCATCTACTTCCTCCACCAAACAAATGGCACAAATTGATGAAGACTCATTTACTCATTACTACTGTCTGCACTAGCTCGAAGCTGTGGACTTCCTTCTCCTGGTGCTTTCCTTTTCATGCCTGGGTTAAATCATGCCAGTAATAAATGGTTCTTCAGTAAGGGCAGAGAGGATGACCCACTAGGGAAAGGATGCTTTTGAAGAAGGTTTGTGCCCTTTTTGAAATATGTTTTAGCATGATTCCTCTTCCTTGGGCCAAATAATCTCAAATCAGGACTCTCGTGGAACTTTATCTTCCATTCCTTCTTCAACTGCCTTGCTTTTTTCTCTCTCTTCTTTTTGTTCCATCCATCTTGGCTCCTGCCAGGCCTGTGCAGGTGAACAGATATGATCCCGCTGACACTGGTGGCCCTGTGGAAAGCACAATATATCTATTGGCATCAAAATGTAGTAATGACAATTCTTCAAAATGACAATCACAGACAGCCTGAGGCAGCCAGGGTCCTTCCACTTGCTGCTTTCTGCAATCGTTAGTGATTTTCTTTGGTTATTTTAAAACACGGATCCCTATACTCTGTTTTACCCTAGAGGTGCTGGTGTGCTGGCATTTAATGCAATAGTTCCTATATTCCTGTGGTGTGGAGCAGGTGAGCAGAGGGTTGTTTTGTGCCCCATCTCACAGATTCTCACAGAGCTTGATCTCCTGTTTGCAAACAGTTACTCAGCTGCTTTCGTGTTTGTAATTGTGTTGACAAGAAAAAGATTCCATTTCTGGCAACATCTCTTAGCCTCCTGAGCTGCCTCAGGCACTTAGACAATGCAGGAGGCACATGCTGACGTGGTTGCCACCTGATACCTCTTCCGCTTACCTCAGCCCAGAATGCCCATCTGCAGTCCAAGAGCTACACCCTAGTGAGGCAACTGCTCACTTGCTGCCCAATCTCCAATGCACAGAGAAAATAGCTATACTTGCCTGCCTTGGGAGAGGCCATGTCCACCTTCAAAGTAGAGAACCAGCACTGATGTTTTGTAGGGGGAGGGGTTGTTTTTGTTTTGGGGTTTTTTTCTTTATTTTCACCTCTTCTCTGACAGCAGGAAAAAGGAAAGTCTAGATCTTAATTTGAAAACATCAAACTGGGGTTCTCTAATGCTGACTCACAATTTAGTGTTATTTATGGCATAAAAAATAATTTCACCTTGGTTGGAGACCAGTTAAAGGAATGGTGAGACATCCTAGATAGTTCTCATTGCTCAGCAGTTGTGTCAAATCAGTATTGAATAGCTTACAAAGGAATAAACGTGAATGGATTAATTTTTCTTCTGAAAATACACTGAGTGGGAAACACTGGCAAAAATACTCTTGATTTAGTATTGTCTATGGTACTGGAAGCAGAGCTCATGAGTGCTAAACATGGTGTTATGCTCTCATGGGCTGCTGTGGAACCTGGTGCATGTGTGTTTTTTCTATTCTTTGCTCTTATCCTATCAAGATGCAGGAGACACTAATTTCTACACATTTTCCAACATGAATATTTAATCATCTACTGTTACAAAACACACACACACACACACACACACACACACAGAGAGAGAGAGAGAGAGAGAGAGAGAGAGAGAGAGAGAGAGAGAGAACACTATTAAGTCTGGGAGTCAGCTTCCCTTAGTCACAATGAAGGGCTTCTGCTTTTCTATGGTGTTTCTTGGAAACATGGAGTGCCAAGTAGCCTGACCATGCAGGGAAGTTAGGCTCTTAAAAGCAAATGTCAACAAAGTGGAGCCAAAGCCAGTGAATGCGTGCTCCGTCTCCCTTCCTTTGGTTCAACTGATGGGTCCTGAACTGTATTTTACAATGTGCTACACAGAGCACCCATCATGACTGTGCTTGGCTGTCTGTATTAGGAATGACTTCAATAGCATACTTCATCTCTTCTTCAGTCATCTACTCATCCTTATGCTTCTGTTTCCTCAGATAACCATAACAAATATTACCTGTGTCTAAACCCATTACTCAGGCTCCTCTTCAGAGAAATCTGCACAATGCTGTGCAGTATGGCTCTGTTTGTATGTGATTCAAAGATAGACAAAATTAAATATTTACAGAGACATATGTACATGAGATAACACTCTTAAGGAAAGCAAGAGAGTAGTTAATATAAAATGAGTATAATATACTCACTCTTGGGAAATGAAGAAGGCCTTATCCTGAGAAAGACATATGGTGACTTCAAGTCTAGGCTTGTTTTGTTTTTCAAGCTGTGTTATATATATATATATGATATGTTTTATGGTTTGGTTAAAAGATCAGTTCTCAACTTTTTAAATTTCAGGATCCTTTTACATCCACAAAAGTTACTATAGCTTTCATAAAACATTAGTGTATAGGAAAATCTTAATATTATGCCAAGGCCAAAGTTGACAGGTTAGGTGGAATGTGACATTAAAATTCTATCAATGAATTTTCATTTTTTTGCTACATTAAAATCCAGTAGTTGTCAATTTATATAATGCACAATCATATGGAAATGTCATAATCTACCACAGAACCACATACAATGAATACATAAATGCATGTTTTAAATTCAGGGGTCTTCTTGAGCATTGAATTGTTTTACTCATGTATGATATGGCCTGGGAAATAAATGATTCGTTAAGTTAGACAGATCAGTATTGACATATAATCTGCTATATCAAAATCACTCCATCAATACCTCCAATGATAACACCATAAATGCTTTGAAATATTAGGAATTTTCAGCCTTGTGGAATTAAATACACATTTTTACAAAGTTTCAATCATTTATGAGAACAGAGAGAACAAGCAATTCCGTCTGCCATTTTCCTTTCAGTGAGAGATTTACATGACTCATTCGGGAGAAAGTATGCCAAAGGCCCCATCTGAGAAATAGTAGTTTGCATCATCCACTCATTTTTCCTACAAAGCTGCTGGTCATCACTGTGCACACATAGACATGCCTCCCATTGAATGATACTGCCACACTTCAGTGTGTGCCAGTGCCTTGTGTACAAGTCCCATGTTGCTCAGGACTTGAGTTATTTAATAAATTTGTTTTCCCACCTTCATTAAAGTTCTTAGATGAAGCTTTCATTCCATGACCCAAAAGTACAGAAGGACTGTCAGTGACTGTCAGTGCAGGTTTGTACCACTGCCTTTGGTAAGGAGCCAACATTTTCCATGACCATTGCTACTGCATCATCAGAGAAACTGTCCACAAAGTGAAAAGACACAATGTCTTAATATTATACATGAAAGAGGCCTTAAATTGGCTTTAGAAATATGATAGGTGTCCTTGTTTTTCCTTTAATACTTTTTTATTATGATTAAGAAATTTTCTGCCTGGCGGTGGTGGTGCACGCCTTTAATCCCAGCACAGGGGAGGCAGAGCCAGGTGGATCTCTGTGAGTTCGAGGCCAGCCTGGTCTACAAAGCCACACAGAGAAACCCTGTCTTGGGAAAAAAAAAAAAAAGGAAAATAAATTTTCTATTCATTTTATATACCAACCACAGATTCCCCCTCTCTTCCCTCCTCCTGCCCCTAGCCTCCCCCTCAACCCATCCCCCACCTCCTCCAAGGCAAGGCCTCCCACCGGGAGTCAGCAGAGCCTGGTACAGGTGAAGCAGGTCCGAGTCCCTTTTCTCTGCATCAAGGCCTGCACAAAGTGTCCCACCATAGGCCTTGGGCTCCAGAAAGCCAGCTCATGCACCAGGGACGGAGCCTGGGGACCTCCTAAACAGTTCAAGCTAAACAACTGTCCCGCCTATGACAGGTGAAAGAGGAAATGAATAAATCCCTTAAAGAAATCTATGAAAATACAAACAATGGAATGGAATGAATTAAACAGTTCAAGACCTGAAAGAGGAAATAGAATCAGTAAAGAAAACTTGAACTGAGAGAAATCTGGAAACAAAACATTTAAGAATTAGAATGGAACCTCAGAGGCAGCAAGACTCACCAACAGAATGCAAGGGATGGAAAACGAGTCTCCAGTATTGGAAACATGATATAAGAAATGAATACTCCGGTCAAAGAAAATGTTAAATCTAAAAAAACCCAGGTGCAAAACATCCAGGAACTCTGGGACACTACGAAAAGTACAAATACTAAAATAGAGGAATAGAGGAAGGAAAAGTAACCAGGCCAAAGCACAGAAAACATGTTCAACAAAATCATAGAAGAAAATTTCCCTTATCTAAAGATGAAGCTGCCTATAAAGGAACAAGAAGCATAGATTGGACCAGAAAAGAAAGTACCCTCACCACATAATAATCAAAACACTAGGGGAAAGGACCAAGTAACATAGAAAGGCAGACCTATTAGAATTACACCTGACTTCCCAATGGAGACTCTAACAGCCAGAAGGACCTGAAAAGATGTTCTACAAACTCTAAGAGACTATAGAAGCCAGCCAAGACTACTATACCCAGCAAAACTAATCACAATACATGGAGAAACAAAGACTCTCCTTGATAAAACCAAATTTAAGCAGTATCTATCTACAAATCAAGCCCTACAGAAGGACACTAGAGACAGTACAGAAGGAAAACTCAAACCTAAAGAGATTAACCATACTCAGGAAAATACAAAGAATGAGTAATCCCAGAATAGCATATCAAAGGCAAGGAAAAACACATACATACCAACAAGAACAACTGTGGGAGCCCACAGAGGTTTTTTAGTGAGATCTGAGCTTGCTTTACCAAGCAGAGATGCAAACTGGGATGGATTGACCACATGCATGGTTACCAGGTGTTTGGAAGGGTCTACACTTGGCTGTGCTAGGGGGAGGTCTTTTGCTCCACCCCTTGGTACTCCATTAAAAAGCCCTTTAGAAGAGACAGAAGGGGCCAATGGACTAAGATCCAGGCCCTCCCGAGGCTATCCTGTGTTTCTATTTTTCTCTCTCTCCCCTCTATATTTCTATCTAAATCTCTTCTCTCTCACTCCTCTAGAGTACCCTTAGAAAAAGTGAGAGTGGGGCCCCCCACAAACAACAAGAAAATAACAAGAATCAACAATCATTGGTCAATAAGATCTCTCAATATCAATAGTCTTAATTCCCCTTTAAAGAACACAACTAACAGAATGGATGTCAAAAGAGGATCCGTCATTCTGCTGTGACCAAGAAATGTACCTTAACATTAAGGATAGACATCACCTAAGAATAAGTAGATGGAAAAGATATTCAATGTAAATGGACCTAAGGAGTAAGCTGGGGTAGCAATTTTAATGTCTTGCATAATAGACTACAAGCCAAAACTAATCAATAGAGATACAGAAGGACACTACATACTCATTTTTTCACAGGAAAAAATTCACCAAAAAACATTGATGTTCCTAACATCTATGCACCAAATACAAGGACACACAAATTCATAAAAGAAACACTACTACAGCTTACATCACATATTGAATTTCACACACTGATAGTGGGTAACTTCAACACTCCACTCTCACCAATAGCAAGGTCATCCAGATGAAAACTAAACAGAGAAATTCTGGAACTAACTGACATTATAAGCAAAATGGACCTAACAGATACTTACAGAATTTTCACCTGAACACAAAAGGCTAAACCTTCTTTTCATCAGCCCATGGAACTTTATCCAAAACTGACCACATACTTAGACACAAAGCAAGTCTCAGCAGATACAAGAAAATTGAAATAACTCTCTGAATCCTATCTAACCACCACAATTAAAGCTGTATATCAACAACAGAAAGCTTACAAACCCATCAAAACTGAACAATTCATCACTGATTGAAAATGGATTAAGAAAGAAATTAAAGACTTCTTAGGACTGAATGAAAATGAGCACACAAGGTACTCAAACTTATAAGTCATAATGAAAGTGTCTCTAATAGGCAAATTCATAGCACTAAGTGTGTACATAGTAAAAGAACTCATAATAAAAGATCTCATACTAGTAACTCAACAGCATACCTGAAAGCTCTAGAACAAAAAGATCACACCAAAAAGGAATAGATGGCAAAAAAAAAATCAAACTCAGGGCTGAAGTCAATAAAAAAAAATAAGAAAACAAATGAAACAAAAAGTTGGTTTTTTTAAAAATATAAAGTCAGTAAGCTTGACAAACCCATATTCAAATTAACTAAATGGTGGAGAGGGACAACCCAAAATAACAAAATTAGAGGTGAAAGTGGGAACATAACATCAGACACCAAGAAAATCTAAAAAAATTATAAGAAAATACTTTAAAAACTTGTAATCCACCATATTGGAAAAATCTAAAACTAATAGATAATTTTCTAAATACATAACCACCCACCAAAGTTAAATCAAGATTAGATAAGCAATTTAGACAGACCTATAATCCCAAGTGAAATATAAGCAGTGATTAAAAGTTTTACAACTAAAAAAGGACCATGGACAGGGCATTTTAGCTCAGAATTTTACCAGATTTTCAAAAGAGTTAATGCCAATATTCCCTAATTTATTCCATAAAACCAAAACAAAAGAACACTGAGAAATTCATTTTATGAGCCCACAGTTACCATGACACCCAAACCACATAAAGAATCAACAAAGAAAGAATTACATACCAGTTTCCCTTATGAACAGTAATTATTAATAAAATGCTTGCAACGTAAATCCAAGAATACATCAAAATGATCATCGTGATCAAGCAGGCTTCATCCCAGAGAAACAGAGATGGTTCAATATACATAAGTCAATAAATGTAATCTAACATATAAACAAACTGAAAGACAAAAATCACATGATCATCTCATTAGATGGAGAAAATGCCTTTGACAAAACCCAACATTCCTTCATGATAGAAGTCTTGGAGAAACTGGGGAAAAAAGGACATACTTAAACATAATAAAGACAGTTTACAGTAAGCTCATAGCTGACATCAACTTAAATGGAGAGAAACTCAAAGAAATTTCACTAAAATCAGGAACAAGACAAAGTTATTCACTTTCTCCATACCCATTCAATATAGAACTTGAAGTCTTAGCTAGAACAATAAGATACCTGGAGGAGATCAAAGGGATACAAATTAAAAAGAAAGATAGCAAAATATCTTATTTACAGATGATATGACAGTGTGCATAAGTGGCCCTAAAATTCTACTGGAGAACATCCATAGATGATAAACTCTTTTAGCAAAGTAGCTGGATACACAATTAACTCACCAAAATCAGTAACCTTCCTATATACAAATGACAAATGAACCGAGAAAGGAATCAACAAAGCAACACCCTTCACAAGAGCCTCAAGTAATATAAAATATCTTGGGGTAACTCTAATCAAGCAAGTGAATGACTCGTATGATAAGAACTTTAAGACATTAATGAATAAATTGAAGAAGGTATCAGAAGATGTAAAGATATTCCATGCTCAAGGATCAATAGGATTAATATATTAAGAATAGTCATCCTACCAAAAGCAATCTATAGTTTCAGTTCAATTTTCATCAAAATTCCAACACAATGCTTCATAGATCTTGAAAGGATTTTTTTAAGCTTCATGTGAAAACACACACACACACACACACACACACACACACACACACACACACACCAAAAAAAAAAATACAGAATAGCTAAAACAATCCCAAAATAACAAAAGAACTGAAAGAGGCATCAAGATTCCCAATTTCAAGTTGTGCTACAGAGCTATAATAACAAAAACCGCATGGTATAGGCACAGAAAAACAGGCTCATTTATCAATGGAATTGAACTGAAGACTCAGAGGTCAATCCTTTCACCTATGGACACCTGATTTTTGATAAAGGAGCCAGAAATACTTAATGGAAAAGACAGTGTCTTCAACAAATGGTGCTGGTGAAAATGGACAGCTGCATATATAAGAATCCAAATAGATCCATACTTATTGCCATGTACAAAACCAAGCTCCAAGACCTCAACATAAAACCAGATACATTGATAGAAAAGAAAGTGAGGAATAGCCTTGAACTCATTGACAAAGGAAAACACTTTCTGAATGGAAAACTGTTAGCACAGATACTAAGACCAACAATTAATAAATGGGACCCCATGAAACTGAAAAGCTTCTGTACAACAAAATACACTGTTATTCTGACAAAGCAGCAGTCTACAGAATGGGAAAAGATATTTACCATCTATTCATCTGATATAGCGGTAATATTCAAAATATATAAAGAACTCAAAAAACTACATACCAAGAAAACAATTAACCCCCTCCCACCCAAAAGGGGCTACTAATCTAAACAGAAATCTAAAAAGAGGAACTTCAAATGGCTGAGAAACACTTACAGAAATGTTTAAGATCCTTAGGCGCCAAGAAAATGCAGATCAAAACTACTTTGGGATTTCAACTTGTACCCATCAGAATGGCTAAGATCAATAGAACAAGTGACAACTCCTGCTAGCAAAGGCACTGAGTAAGGAGAACACTCATCCACTGCTCTCCAGCTATACCACTCTTGGGCATATACTCAAAGGATGCCTCATCCTATCACAGATACACTTGCTCAACCATGTTTATTGCTGCTCTATTCATAATATCCAGAAGTTGTAAACAAGATGAATGTTCCTCAGTAGAAGAATGGATAAAGAAAATGTGGTACATTTACATAATGGTGTATTATTTGACTGTTACAAAAATGAAACCATGAAATTCACAGGTAAATGGATGTTGTTGGTTCTTTTTGCTCTTTTGCGGTCTCACCATCCAGCTCCCAAATAAATTACATGCAGAGTCTTATTACTCAATGCTTGGCCTTAGCTTGGCTTAATTTCTATCCAGTTTTTCTTAAATTATCCTGCCTACCTTTGACTCTCTGGGCATTTACCATTTTTATTTCTGTACATCTTTCTTTCTTACTCCATTGCTGATTGTGTAGCTGGGTGGCTGGCCCCTTATGTCATCCTCTTTCTTTCCCTCTTGGATCTTTCTTCCTTCTTCTACTCCTCCCAGATTTCTCCTTCTATATATCTTCTCTGCCTGCCAGCCCTGTCTGTCCTTTCCCCTGCCTTGTTATTGGTCATTCAGCTCTTTATTAGACTATCAGGTGTTTTAGACAGGCAAAGCAACACAGCTTCACAGAGTTAAACAAATGCAACATAAAAGACTGCAAAAACACATCTTTGAAACATTAAACAAATGTTCCACAATATAAACAAATGTAACACACCTTAAAGTAATATTCTACAACAAATTGATGGAAATAGAAAAGATTTTTCTTATAAGTGGGCCTTAAGTCAAATCAGATATTGGTTGGTTACTCCCATAATCTCTGTGCCACCATTGCTCTAACATGTCTTTTGATAGTTTGAAGAGTACCTTCCTGTACAAAAGATGCTGGAACATAGGTGTGAAGGCTCTATGTAGGCAAAAACTCAACCTCTTCATGCGCAACGAGTTGTGTAGGTGTTATGTTCATCACTGGGGCCTTGCCATCAGTTTATGGAGAGCAACCTATAATTTTGCTGCACACATATATGTAGTTTTTCACCTACACAAACTGAGTGAAGTGTCCCAGACTGAGAAAGACAAATACAGCATGTATTTGCTTATTTGGGATATTAGGTGTTAAGTCAATGAAAACCAAGTTACAATCCATGTCACCACAGGGATTAGGTATAGAGTAAGGGACTAGGGTGGACAGATCTTGTTAGGAGAGGGAAACAGAATAGTCATTATGGATGGAGGACCTTGAAAATGAGAATCAAGTGGGAAAGGGGAAGAAAGGGGTCAGGGGAGGGAATAGAGAGAGAAAGATAGCTAAAATGAAGAGCCATCTGAGAGACTGTAAGGAAACCTAATACAATAAAAGAGTCCTAAAATTTATACATATATGAAGATGATCTAAAATGAAATTATCAAAAATGGGGGTGACAAAGCCCCACCTGGACATCTTGTCACCAAGTGAAGCTTCCAGCCCCTATATTGGGTTACATCTAATTGAGCTGTTGTCCAAAGGGGTCCCATGGTTATCTCCAAACAATCCAGGCTATTGCCAAGACTATGTAATTCTCCACCAGAGAACACTTACAGCTAATAAATACCATCAGCAAAATGGGTAGATATAAAATAAACATACAATATTCAGTAGCCTTTCTACATACCAAAGTAAGCACACCAAAGAAGACAATGATGGAGACAATCCTATTCATAATTGCCTCAATAAAATAAAGTAACAGAATAAATATAACAAAGAAAACACAGGTCATCTTCTTTGAAAAATTTCAAACCTACACAAACTGAAGAAGACAGTAGAAGATAGGGAGACCAACCATGCTCATAGTCTAGAAAAAATACTGTGTAATAGCTATGTCTCTAAAGCAATCTACAGATAAAGTAAAATTGCCATCAAAATTCCCATAATTTTTCACAGAAACTGAATGAAAAATGTCTTAGAAATGATTTTGAAGCACAAAAATCCTCAGATAACTAAAGCAAACCTGAATGAGGGAAACAGGGACAGAGCTATCACAATACCTGACTTCAAGTTATATTATAGAGCCATACTAGTAAAAACAGCATGGCATGGCCCAAAATAGACACATAGGTCTATGAAACAGAATAAAAACTGGATATAAGCCCACACAGATACAACCCACCTTGTTTTTTTGACAAAGATGCCAAAATACATTGTAGAGAAAAGGCATCCTATTCAACAAACAGTACTAAAGAAACGATCTTTACTTGTGTAAGTGTGAAGCTGGATTGTTAGCTCTCACTCTGAGCAAAAATTAACTCCAAGTACACCAAATATCTTAATGCAAGAGGTATAAATCTGAAATATTAGAGAAAAAGTAGGGAACACATTCAAGATAGAGGAGGCACAGGCAAAGGATTTCTGGGAGGGCACCAGCTGATCAAGAAATAAGGTCAACAATGAACAAATAGGGCCTTATGAAATTTAAAAGCTTCTACACAGAAAAGAAAACAGTTAATCAAGTGAACACATAGCCTATAAAATGGGAGAATCCAACAGATGATTAATATCTAGACTATACAAGCACTGAAAAAAAAAAAACCAAAAATAACAGACACCACATAACACAATCTAGTCAATAAGTGGGCCAAAAAAGGAATGGACATTTCTTGAAAATTAAAATATGAATAGTCAATAAACATGGAAAAATAACTCAACCTCATTAGCATTCAGAGAAACACAAGTTAAAACTACATATTGAGATTCCATCTTACTACAGTTAAAATTTCATTCCTTAAGAAAATCAACAGCAAAGGCTGGCATAGATATAAACAATGATGGTCAGCCAAGACTCTAGAGTGTGGTGATATCTCAAGGAGCTAATAATATATGTAGCATATGGTCCAGCTATATCATTCCTGGCCTTGACCCAAAGGACTCCAAGATAACCCAGCACAGAGACACTTGTCACAATGGTGTTTACCCAGCCCTCTCCCCAATGGGTGAGGCATGGAACTAATCAAGGTGTCCAAGAAGAAAGGAACTGATAAGGAACATGTAGTATGCACACACATGGGGTTTTTATGGACTAGAAAGAAAAATGAAGTGATGTCATTTGTGGGGAAATGGATGCAAAATGTAGACAATCTTATTAGGGGAATTAAACCAGCCTCAGAAAGACAAATACCATATGTTCTTTCTCGTGTATGACTTCTAGATTTTATACAGCCATATAAAAGCATGTGTGCATGTATATATTAAAAGAAAGAAATAGAATTGTCTAGGGAATCGAAAAGACTAATGGGAGAAGGGAGGGACCTGAAGGGAAGGAAATAGGTACATGAAATATCTGTATGGCAATATAAAAATATATAATTAAGAAAACATCTGTGTGGAGTGTTTGGGTCAATAGTTTTTTTCAGTTTATTTGTGATTACTGGACTATATATAATTGTTTAATTTGGCAATGAGGTGCTTCACTGTATTTTACAGTTGCTGGGTCATGGCTCTCCCGTCAGAAACACCAAACATTGCTGTGGGCCCACTTCCTCTCCAGAGGAAGATTTAGGGGTGTAATGCTTTTAGTTTGCAATTCCCTAGCACTATATGAAGCTTAACCAATTTTTCATATTTTTTACCATCTATGTATACTCTTTGGAATAATATCCAGGTATTTTTTCCTTTGTCTTAAAATGAGTGCCCCATATCATTGAGTTTAAAGCATTCTTTGTAATTTTGGATAACATTTATCTATTAAATATATTTTGTAAATATTTACTTCTGGTCTTAGGCTTGTCTTTGCAGCATTCTGACACTATCTTTTACAGAACACAGTGTTAAATTATAATGAAACACTGATTATCAATCATTTCTTTTGTAGATGGTATCTCCATCATTATAATCTAAAAGATCATCACCAGAACCAATGTCAGGTAAGGTTCTTATCATGTTATCTTATATAAATTTTAGTTTTGCAGTTTTACATTTACCTCTAAAACCTATTTTGGGTTAATTTGTATGAATAGTATTAAGCCCAGATGTAGTATGATTTTTAGCAAATGAATTCCAATTGCTCTGGTACTGTTTGTTGAAAAGACCATTTCATTGCATTACCTTTGCTCATTTGTCAAGGACCATTGAACTCTGCATATTTATTCCTAGGTTCTTTGTTCTTAAAGTTGGGTAAGTGTCCAACCTTCAACTATGATGGTGGTGGCAGTAGCCCTCCCCATCCACAACTCTGGTTTTAGGGTATCAAACACCCTTTCTCATCGCTTCAGGCATCAAACATACGTGTGGTGCACATATATACATGCAGGCAAAACATTCAAACATAAAATAAGATGAACAAATCTATAAATAAAAAAAAATAAACTTCAGAGTTTTAGTTAATCAAAGTTTTTAGCAGACACTTTAACAGTTTACCAAGAAAATATCAGGAAAGAAATGTGTACATTTGGTATCCTAGGAATTGAGAAAGGAACTATTTTAACTTAACCATTTAAAAATGTTGGCAACTATATGACCTGTGTCAAAAGACTTCATCAGGATTTCCCAGTTGGGGAGTTGTTGCTATGGCAATCTATGCTGGTGCAGAAATTTAGTCTGAAAAAAAAAAATCCAGTGTAGCTCGAGTATTCCAGTTGGTAAACCTCAGAGCATGTAAATATGATTCTTGGATTCCTAACTCTGAGGTCTTCATTTTATGTTGTGTCATGAGCTAGAAGCTATAGCTGTTTTATCCTGGTTGCTTCTCTCTGGTGTTGCCTGACTCTGAAATAAGTACGGTCTCATTGAGAGTCTTCCAGCTCATGAGTGCCATATCTCCCATTTGTTTCTAGAGTAAATACTTCATGTGAATTTCCAGGATCATTTTTAGTGATTCCTTACATCCTATGTGCCAACATTTTCCATGCTTGGTTTCAAGCTCTGAAATAGAGTTTGGAAATGCCTGTTTAACTGATTTTTGGCCTCTCACAGGGCCAAAGTTAATCCAACAAAGCATGAACAACAATAATAATGATGATGATGATAATAATTATAATAGTAATAATAAATTGGTAAATACGTGTTAGGAGTTAACCATGCATTTTGTTCACTGAGAATACTGATTTTGGAAAAACAAATTAAAAAGTAATAAATTACTAAATGAGTAAGGTTTGCATTTTATATGTAATGTTCCCTTTACTGTGACACTAAGAGCATAGACATTTTATGTCGCACCCGCCTCGACCAGCAAGGATGACTCAACACCGGAGCTCTTCTTTAAGCAGTTTATTCAGGACCTTGTTACAGGCGATGTCTCTCTCTGGGCGAGCCTCTCCCAGCCCTTAAGTAGGCATGGGCTGCCAACCCTGAGCAGCCACGTGGGCGCTGTTCATTGGTCCATGCAAATGCAAGCAACACTTGATTCCAGCCACAGCCAAATAAGGATTTGTTTACCACTTCGAGCACTCACCGTCGGGGAGGGCGGAGGGCGGAAGCCAGCGCCATCTTTAAGGTGCGGCTGCACGCAGCTCTCTACAGTTCCCCCTTTTTGTTTTGCAAAGCTACAGGAAAGAGTAGAGGTCTGACCTCTGTCAAAACTGGACATGTACTAGTGTCTGTCCAGGCGTCATCCACCCAGAGGACACCTGACCTGTCCGATGCCCTTTTTACAGAGGTGGGAGTTGGGGCATCAACTCACATGCTATCAGACATGCTCTTCTCAAAATCGTATTTACCAATCTTGAGTGCAGTGCACAAGCCTCGCATCCTGTGTTTAATACTCTTTAAGGTTCAACAACCAAGCTTGGGGAGACTGCCCTGCCTCAATGGCTGTAAAGGCTTGGATGATCATGGCTGCATTGCGACACTGTGAAAACCTTATGCGACAGATATACCACAGGCATACCAAGGAGACGAGCACCAATAAACCTGCTAGGGCTCCTAGTCCCGCCCACTCCTTCAGATGATTCATGGCTGCAGAAATCCAGGATGAAAGTCCCTCTGCAAGTCCAGGATCCACTCGGGTGGAATTAACAGCAACAATGGCTAAGCGAAGCTCAGCCACCATAGCTTCAAATTGTCTGCTCCAATTACCTGTGAGGTATCTAGAAAGCTGTTTAGACATATTTGCAGCATATGGAAAATTTTGATATGCCACACTGGTGACGCATAATCCTGGGTATCGCCATTGACACCCCAATTGAGCTACTTGCCACAAAGTATCAATTTGTTCTTGTACTAAATCTATTCTTTGGTTCACTGTCATTAGGCCTCCTTTTAACTGGCCATTTATGCCTCTTTGCAGCTCCAGGGCTGTAGCTACATTAGCAGAAAGATTATTCAAGGTTTGTGCAGTATGCACTGTATGGGTCATTACTACAGCAGCAGTGGCAGCGCCGGCGGCAGCAAGGGCTATAGCTCCAATAATAGCCACCGTAATGCCAAAATCTCTTTTATTTCTAAATATGCTCATGGCTGTGGGTGCCTCTACAGGTACTGGAATCCACCTAGGTATACGCATCACCATGGCTTGATAAAATAAAGAAGCATTCCAGCATTGTGCATAAAAGCATGTCTTATTATCACAATTTTCTAAGCCACCATTACTAATAATAAACATGAAAGGAGTATGTACATAAACAGGAGAAGGCTTATATGATACATTTTGCCATGGTATTACTCCCTCATCCTCACATCCGGCATTGGTAGCGGACACACCCCTTGTCGGATTAGCAGGGGAGGTCGTTACACGATAATCCTCTTGATGAGGTTTGCAGGAATGCAAAAGGTTTTGAAGTAGACCACTTAAATTCACTTACACCTTGTTGTCCTCCCCCTATCATGACCATGGGCTCCAGATTCATACAATTGCCATTAATCCCACAGAGGAGCCAATTGTCAAACAGATTGGCTGGGCTATACAAGAATGGATCCTGGTTAGTATAATTGCATCCCACAGTAGTTTGATTGGCAAAAGTATTAATGGTTGGTGAAAAGGTAAAGAACTTTCCGGCATTGGCCCAAACAGACCCTCGGCTCTGGCATCCTGTCCATGGACAGGCTCCACCCCAATTATTTCCCCAACAATAAGGGGCCCACTTGGGCTGCATAGGTGGCGCTTCATTTGAATGATTCATAGGCCACCATCCCCAGACCCAGGATGCACTAGTATTTAAACAAGGGCCACTAGTAGAGTCGGGGAGGTCAAACCAAGCAGCAGTTTGACTACATAATGGGATGCATTTTGGCTCTTCAGATCTATTATACAACAGTTGAAAACATATGGACTCTGATAATTGGAAGGATCTATTTTCCCCAATGGGTGCTATCTCCGTTTCCAAGGGAAGGTAGGGTAAATCTAAGGTATAAATAATCGTGGGAACAAGCGAGAGTCATGTTGCACTGGTATTGGTCTTGGAAATGCCGAAAGGATTCCCCATCACTGCTCCGACGTTCCCATCGATATCAGGCTGAGGACCGTCAGCATGGCCCCGAGCTTTTCGCACCAGACGCTCAGGTACCCAAATTGGATCCCGTCGATCCTGTGGGAAAACACAAACAGAACCTCGTGCCCATGTCAGCATGGGATCAGGACCATGCCAGATACCCGTCAAGGTATCCTTCCACTTCACCATTCCCTTTAAGGGGCTGTGCGGACACTGATGCCTGTCCGCAGCTGAGTAATTTGAAGCATCCAAATTCAAAAAATTTAAGGTAAAAAGCGCAATAGAAAGTCTATCCTTCAGGATATGGCCATAGCCTATTCCCCCTTTTTGTTTTTGAAGCAATTTCTTTAGGGAGCGATGAGCGTGCTCCACAATGCCTTGGCCCTGAGGATTATAGGGAAGGCCATGTGTCAGCTGTACATTTACTTGGCGACAGAAGGAGGCAAACTTCTGTCCAGTATATGTAGGACCATTGTTAGTTTTTAGTTGTTGAGGTTTACCCCAGGTGGCCCAAGCTTTTAAGCAGTGGGCAATGACATGAGAGGCGTTTTTTTTTGCCATAGGGGTGGCATGTATGATACCTGAACAAGTGTCCATAGAGGCATGGACATATTTGACATGTCCAAACTCAGAAATATGAGTAACATCCATCTATCATATTTTTAGGGGGAGCAAACCATGAGGATTAACCCCCAGACCAGGGGGATGATGGAAAACAACACATTGGGGACAATCCAGAACCACCTTGCGTGTATCAGCACGTGAGATGGAAAATCGTTGGTGTAATGTCCTTGTATTTACATGGTATTCTTTATGGAAAGCATATGTGCGCTAAATTGCAGAGGCCACAAACATGCATTCCTTAGTGCACAAATCCATTTTAGTATTGCCTTTAGCCAAGGGCCCAGGTAATCCTGTATGTGCATGTATGTGTTGTACAAAGAATGGGCTTGCACGTTGCCATATTAACCCTTGCAATTGTTGGAATAAAGAGCCTACTGAGCTGGAAGGGTTGATTGGCCCTGCACATTCAAGGCTTTTTAGAGCATTAACAACATAACTTGAATCTGAGACTAAATTAAATGGAAAGGAGCAGGCCTTAAAGACTTCAATGACAATTAAGAGTTCCACCTGCTAAGGCACTCCAGGGGAGAATTGATGCTTAACAGGCTCATCTGAATTTATCATGTAAGTGCCACAACCAGTTTTGGAACCATCTGTAAAAATAACACTGGCCCCAGCAATAGGCTGTGAAGCAGTTATTTTAGGAAAAATTACTGGGTGCTCTTTAAAAAAATTCAATAGTGGATGTTTGGGATAATGGCAGTCTACACTTCCTTGATAGGAGCAGCATAATATTGCCCACTCATCCATGGTGGCACATAACACTTTTACTTGATTAGAATTATATGGTACGATTAATGTCTTAGGTGAAGTCCCAAAATGTAGCAAACATTGTTGAATGTCCTGCTGTGCAAGTAATGCTACAGCAGTGGGATAATACTCTATAGACTTTGCGGGAGAAATTCGGGGATGAACCCACAATAAAGGTCCCTTTTGCCATAAAATTCCAGTAGGCTGTAAGAATGTAGGTAAAATGTATAAGTTAATTTTATAAACATCTTGTACTCGTTGGAGAAAAGCCTGATGTAACCTACCCTCTAATTTTTTAAAGACTTTTCTAGCCTCAGGCGTTAAATGTCTTGGTGAATCAAGAGCCGAATTTCCATTTAGTATTTTATACAATGGCTATAACTCATAATTGGCCATTTGTAAGCTGTCCCTAATCTAATTTATATCTCCCAATAATTTTTGAAAATCATTTAATGTACGAAGATGATCCTTTTTTATCTTTAATTTTTGTGGCATGACCTGATGACCCCAAATAATTATCTATTTTGGACCCCAAATAATTTATAATTTTGTTTTGTTGTACCTTCTCCAGAGCAATATATAATCTCTTTTTCTTTAATACCTCAACTAAAAAGCTATAGGCTGACTGTAACAGGCATTTTTTTAGCTGTTAAAAGTATATCATCTATATAATGAAGGCACTTTAGCTTAGGGAATTGTTGTCTCAAAAGTTTTAAGGCAGTTGTTACATACAATTGACATATAGTAGGACTGTTGGCCATGCCCTGTGGCAAGACAACCTATTGATACCTTTTATCGTTTTTTTTATGATTTATGGATGGCAGTGTAAAGGCAAACCTTTCGCTATCTTTGTTATGTAATGGTATTGAGAAGAAACAATCCTTAATATCCATCATTATAATTGGCCAATCCTCTGGTAAGGCTGACAATAATGGGAGCCCACGTTGGACTGGACCCATAATCTTTATTTGTCCATTTATTGCCCTAAGGTCATGTAGTAACCTCTATTTTTTTTTTTATAACAAATATGGGAGTATTCCAGGGAGATAGGGAAGGTTTGATGTGTCCCTCTTTTAGCTGTTCTTGTATTAGCTGTTTTGTTTTAAGTAACTTCTTGGAGGAGAGTGGCCATTGAGGAACCCACACTGGTTCCTCTGTTTTTTAAGATATGGGAATACCTTTTTCAGTGGCCCCTAAGAAAAATCCAGTCCTTGTCTGGTTTGTCTTGGTTGTGTTTGTATTGGAGTTTTGTTTTTTTTTTTCTTGCAAAAATTTTTTTAACCCAAAATTAGGATGATAGCCCATATTCTTCATTATACCTTGGGATTCTTTGGAATACTCATTACTTAATTTCAGTCCCATAGACTGCATTAAATCCCTTCCCCAAAGGGAAATTGGGAGTTCTAGGACATACGGCTGCATAACACCAGAATACCCCTCTTCATCATTCCAATTCAATAAATTTGTGCTGACATTTGGAGCATTAGCATAACCTAATCCCTGTAACATTTGAGAGGAGACTTGTATTGGCCATCCTTGAGGCCAATCTTTACTAGCAATAATACTCCAATCTGCTCCAGTGTCCAAGAGTCCCTTAATTTTGGTGCCATTAACAGTCAATTGTAAGATTGGTCTCTGATCCAAATCTAAGGATAAAAATGTTAAGTCTGTTCCTGAGGATCCAAACCCCTTGCTTCCCCTTTCCCTATCATGTGCTGGGTAAGTTTTATGCAAACTAGGTAACAGGACAAGTTGTGCAATCCTATCTCCTAGGGAAATGGCAGTAATACCTTTAGGCGACTCAACTGTGATCTTGACTATTCCAGTATAATCCAAATCAATAATCCCAGGATGGATCTGTAAACCCCTCAGTGTTGTAGACGATCTACCAATGAGTAATCTTACCATACCACGGTTAAGTGGACCTTTGAAATCCGACTCTACTATCTGTATCCCCATTTGGGGAGTCAATACGAGTCAGGTGGTGGCACGGAGGTCCAATCCTGCTGAACCTGCAGTGGCTCGCCGCGGTGTTTGGGATGTCTGAGGGTCGGCCACTGCTCCTGGTTTCTGTTCTGTTCCTGACTCTCCACTGCCCCATATATTTGTGGGCCCTGAGGCCAGGGGGCCCCCACTGTCCGTTTTTTGGAAGACCACTATTCTGTATGGGCTGTCCATTTATATCTCTAACAGATCTGCACTCGTTAGCCCAATGCTTCCCCTTTTTGCATTTTGGACATATTCCGGGGATAGGGCATTGGCTGTTCCCTGTTCTTTGGTTACTTCCTCCTTGGGGGCAGTTACGTTTCACATGACCCATCTTGCCACATCGAAAACAGGCTCCATTGGCTCCATTTTTCTTTTGGTTGAGTTGCAGAACCGCAGCCGCAAGGCCAGCATTGGTTAAGGGCCCTCCAAGCTCCCTACATACCTTTTTCCAGAACTCTAAACCCTTAGATTTATATGGTGCAATGGCTGCTCTACATTCTTTCATACATTGCTCGTAAACCAGCTGCTTTATTAGAGGCATAGCTGCATCAGGGTCACCAAAGATTCTTCCCGCGGCTTTTACTAAATGAGCCACAAAATCCGAGAATGGTTCCATAGGCCCCTGAATGATCTTTGTGAGGTTGCCACTCACCTCTCCTCTATTGGGAAGCGCTTTCCATGCTCTCGTGGCAATGACGTTTATCTGATCATAAACTTGAACTGGGTACCCATTCTGCTGATTAGCAAATCTGCCTTGCCCTAATAACATGTCTACGTCCCAAGATGCCTGTCCTCCTCCTGCTGCTCTGTTTGCAGCTGCCTGCTCACTAGCAAACTCTATTAAAAATGCCTTCCAATCTAAATATTGCCCTGAACTGAGACAGGCCCTTGCTAGGTTCATCCAGTCCGCTGGTGTCATAGTGAACCTGTGTAAAGCTTCCAACTGAGCCACTGTGAAGGAGGCTGTGATACCATAGGTTCGGACAGATTCTGCCAATGATTTAATGACCTTAAAATCCAAAGGCTCATGGTACCTGTTACCTTGAGGATTCTGGAACACAGGGAATGCCACCTGCATCTCTGTCCTGACTTTCCTCCACACATCAGGGTTAAAGTATGCCCCCGCATTCGATGGCACAGGGAACGTGCCAGGATATGGTGGAGGAGCGGAAGGAGGACATGAGACTCAGACTCCTGCTCCTTTTCCTTTTCACCCCGACTCTTCTCTCAGTCTTTACATCTCTTTCTTATTTTGGTACTTTGTAAAGACTCGCATAATGATTCCATGTCCTCATCCTCAAGGACAGGGGAGTACTTCATATGTAAATAAGTATTTGATATCAATGAATAAAGCTTTTTTCAAACAAACTGAATATGTCTCCCTGTTTAAGATTTTTAACATCATGTACCAACAGATTTGAATTTTAAGCTGTAACCTCCCTTTCTTAGCTATCCCTACCCTGTCTCCCTGGGGCTTTTCTCTGCCCACATGTGGAAGCTGAGCCTGAACCTCCTGCTTTGGAAACACCAGATGTAAATGTCTCTCACAAGTAGAGCTGGCTTGGAGTAATTGCCTCAGCTCAGTGTCTCCCTTAGAGCAACCTGGAAGAAAATGCTGAGTGGACAGATTATTTTCCCTTTGTATGAACAATCTGAAGCCTAGGTCTGTCTTGTCTTCAGTCTCGTGTAAGAGTAAAGCTTCTTTCTTAATCTTTGGACTAAGTGGAAACTACAAAACAAAATTAAAAACTGAAACCCCCAGACTTGATCTCTTCCCTCCCTGATCTCCTGAAACATGTTCTATACTGTGGATGTGTGCATCCCTCAGGTTCTCAGGGTAGGAGCAATGAGAGGTAGGGGTATGCTGAAGTGCCAGCCTGAAGCTACTGAGAACAAAAGATCTTCATGGTTATGTTTCTCTATGGATCTTCTCCAAAGAAGTCTGATGTTAAGTATGAATCCCGCCAACTAAACCAGGGCTGGAGACTTTGGATCCTGGGGCAAGCCATCAGGTGGTGGATCTACCAACAAGGCTGCCAGCTGTCTGACTTCATTACTGTTTATCATGATGTCTGCTGTTTAAAAAAATTCTTTAATCACTTAACACTAGTTTTATTAGGCTGTCAGAATGTGAGGGAGTGTAGGAGGGAATTCATTTCATGTCTTGTGGAACACTATTTTAGTAAAATATTAGGACAAGTCTATACCTTCCTCCTTTGAAAAATAATATACAAAACAAATTAAAGTTAAATGATTACTGAAATGCATCTAATTAGTATTAACTTACACACATCAAGCCATGATTGGCAGCTTCCTCAGAAAAAAAAAAAAAGTCCTGTTTGGTGTTGATGGAGGGGATAATTGACATCAACGGACCCTCTGCTTGCCAGGCAATCGCTTAGGGAAGCACCTTCACAACTCAGAGCCTTCCCTCCCTTCAGGTTGGTGTCTGCTTTCCTCAACCTGACAAGATCTGTCACATATCATCAGACAACTGGTCACCAACGCCTTGCAGGTCTTAATCTATTATTTGATCACACAGCAAGAAAAATGACTTTGTATGTTTTCATCTTGGCCATGAGGAAGGAGGAGAAGACAGGGATGTAGGCTTCTGGCTCCAACTCATTATATATTTTTTTTCAGATGATAGATGGGTTAACTAGGCAATTTAACTTTAAAATGATCTTTCTACTTCTCAATAAGCAAATGCAAGGAGTTCCTTGGTGCAAGCTAAGTGGGAAGGGAGTTTGGCTGCTGTTCCTACTGTATCATAGAAGAGGTGCCTGTGCGTAGGTAGAAGCACATAGGGTTAGCAAGCATGCCTTCAAGTAGTGTTTCTGCATCTACTTCCAAATAATAGGATTTTAAGTGCACACACATGCAGACTAACTCAAAATCTCTAAGATATTGCTATAATCACTTTGTATGTTTCTTTTTTACAACACTTAGGTTATACATAAAATCATTTGAAATAACTTCTAGGATATAAAGAAATCAGAAGGAAGGAAACTCACCCATGCAAATTAAAAAATGACACAGTAAAATCAATCCCCAAAGGGAAAATAATTCTTCCTTGTTTCTTGTTTGGATGTGGAATGTTCCACAGAAGCTGGTGTACTGGTTCCAGCAGGCCATGCTGTTGAAAGGTAAATGCCTATTTGGAAGAAGCAGTCACTAGGACAGGCCTGTGAAGGGAACAGTGGGACTCTAGACTTCTACCCACTTCAGCATTGTGGATATCATGGAGCAACCTGTGTTCCAACACATGTTCCCCACTACAATGCTCTGCCTTGCCACAGAAACAATGGAGCCAAGTGAACTCAGTCTGAAATCTCTGAGACGGTGAGTCAACAGAATCTTTCTCCTCTTGAGTTGATTTTCCCAGGCATCTCATCACAGAGACAGACTAACACCATCCTCTACCATGAGTCCATTTATATTATGGTCCACGTTTTTACTTTGAGCACTATACATTTTAGCTTTCTCAGGATGGTATAAAATCTGACAGAGGAATTAATTCTGCTTAGTAGATTGCTATTCACTATCAAAAGTGAAAAGTGCTTAAATTACTAATTACAGAATGGCTGAAACAGAAAAGGTATTGAAAGATTTGCTTTATGTTTGCTGTCAGTTCCAATAGCCTTAAAACATGCAAACCATACCTCTTATGTGCTAAATGTGATCTTTACAAACATAAAACACTCTATAATACCTAAAATATATGTGACACACACACACACACACACACACACACACACACACATATATGAATTATGTCTTGTAAAGTTGATTTTCCCAACTTTCCAACTTTTTTAAAAGGATGGCTATCATCTACTAATACTTGACCCAATGACATCCTAATTGCAGCCAAATGCCATACAATTGACCTGCCTTTCCTCATTAGAGACACAAAGTAATGAAAACTTGTTGCTTGGGTACCATCTCATTAGCTCTACAGATGCGGATTTAAACCAATTACACGTTGGCATCATTTATTAAGTTTGAGATGCTTTCCAAAAGCATGTAGAACAAACAGTGAGTCATAGCCAAATCCAATGTGAGTGGGCAGTAGATTCAAATTAGTAAAGATAAAATTAAATTTTTTATGTAACATAAATGAAATATCTATTTGGAACTTCTTGGGTGACCTTCAGGTTCTGCAAATTCTAAATTAAAATTTCCAACTTAAAAGACATGGGCTCAGAGCCTGGCCATATGCATTTCAAGTGCCATGGAAGAAGAGGCCCAGCCAGCCACAGTAAACAAATGTAACTAGTTTGGAGAAATGCTATTGACAGTATAATTCTAATTTTCCTCCAGCTCCCAGAACAGATGTACCTCCGAGTCCATAGACTGCAATACTTAACTGCAGCTACTCAGCTGTGACCTTCAGCCCCAGGCTCACTGCAATAAAATTTTCATGCAACCATATGGAAGAATATTTTAATAGAGATTTACTGTCAGTAACTGTCCCAAAGGAGCAAATAAGGAAGCTGTAACATATTGCGTACAGTAAATCAAGGGGACTTCAATGGAAAAACGAAACCTCCCGGAGGCAAGCATCTTTAAAATTACAGGCAACACTTTGTACAAATATGTATACAAAGGACTAGATTTGCGCTCGGTTAAGTAGCTCAAAATGCTTTCATTTTGCAGATTTATTTATTTAGAATTTATTTATTGGATTTGGTAAGTGGTAAGCATTTACCTACCAGGGATGAATATGTAAGCATCTCCCTACCCTGGGGCAAAATGGAAGTGAAGGAGGGCCACTTTAACAGCAAATCTCATCCAACCAGGGAATGTGGCAGGCAGCACAAAGCCCCCACCCCTAGTTCCAGACATATTTACTTCAATTTGGGGTGAGGTATTAACACCAAAGACAAAGTATTTCAGTAGCCATCACATTAAAAAGTACGGGATGAGATAGCTAAAAGTTCATCTTAAATAATTGGGACAACAAACCCATTAAAATTCCCAGTAGATCAGAATACATTCCAAGCCTCTCATGAATCCTGGATTATATTTTACCAGACAGTGTGTGTCTGTGTGTGTGTGTGTGTGCGTGTGCATGTGTGTGTGCGTGTGTGTGTGTGTGTGTGTGTGTGTGTGTGTGTGTGTCTATCTTTACACAGTAAATCTCTGAAATGGCAATTTTGATCTAAATATGTCTTGAGCTGGTTACATCAATAAATAAAATCTCATTCTTGTTGTCTTGTGAACCCATGGCACAGGGCCAAGGTGACCTAAGGACCAGGGGTAGTCCTATAGTGTGCCACCACCTACCACACAGCTCTGCACTTGGAGTTTCCGAGTTTCATTCCCACACTCTTCTTTGCTCAGCTTCAGCCTTTATTGTTGACAACATTTCAGCTCCATTCAGTGCCTCCCTTCTCAATTGATGAAACTCTAGCGTGAGGGGCAGTAATTCAGAGATAAATAGACCAAACGCTGTTCATGACACTCATATTTTATGTCAGAGAGAAGACTTAAAGCCTAAAAAAACTCATGTGTAGGAGGCATAGCACAAATGTCTCCTCTGTGGCATGTAACGAAGGAACATATCTTGGCATTAAACTGAAGATCAAAATATCCAAGTGACCGTGAATAGGGAATCGGGTGACAAATCTTTATGTTTTGCTAAATGACTGGGCTGTGGCATTTGACAAAGAGTGACAAGAGAATTTTCATAGCTAATGAAAGTATGCTTGGCTTTCCATTCTTTTCTTGAAGGAATTCTGTTACCACACAATTCAAGTAAGGCATGCATAATTCAAACAATCTAGATTATGAACTAAAGGGGATTGTCTGAACATGAGTGGAAATTATAATATAATAGACAAAAGGAAGAAGATGTTCATTCAGATTATTGTATAAATCACATGGTGTGACCAGCAACTACCTAGTGATCCGCCAAGTTTCTCCCTGTTTCAACCGATGTACTTTTTACATGGTTGCATATCTGTATCCCCAGAACTACACTCCATAGTTGAAATTTAAGCTAGATATATCACTTAAAATGTAAGTTTAAGTTCCAGGCATGAAGGCATATGTCTTTAATCTCAGCCCTTGAGAGGCAGAGGCAAGGGGATCTTTGTGAGTTGAAAGTCAACCTGGTCTACATAGCAAGTTCCAGGAGAGTCAAAGCTACATGGTAACACCCTGTTTCAAAATGACAACAACAACAACAACAATGACAACAACAACAACCCAAACCTAGAGGGAAACTGCCTGGGGTAAACCTCATAATGATTTGTCTTCTTTTGCTGTCACTGCTTTTCAGACCATTCGTTCTCTTTTATATGGAATGCGATGGGCAAATAAAGACAAGTTTCTTCTGTGAATTTAATTTTGTTAACTTACTAAAAAGAATGTACCAGGCCTTATTTTATTTATCCCACCTTTAAAACAAGTGATGTCAGAATGCTTATTCATTAAAGGCTTAAATTTTCTCTTCATCTCTCAGAAGATGCAGTGACCCCAGCCAGCTCCACACCTAAAGTCTGGGGACACAGGGATACACTCTTTGTGCTTCATCCTTCAGCTCCTTCTCTTCTTCCAGAACATTCATCTCTTCTCTGTCCTCAGTAGGTTCTACATTCAGCCCCTGCAAACCCTGGAGTCATATGACACTAAAGTATAGTTATTGTCTTTCCTCTACATGCCTGTAAACCTTGACTATCTTCTAAGACTTGATTTCAAAGATCCCTACATTTCCCCCAAATCCTATTTAACTATTCTAGGCTTACCATTAAATATGAAGGCCAAGATGCTGTCTACTGAGTAGATGATACCATCTGAGAACATTGATTATCATTTAATCAAAAGTTCCTAGTGATTGATTTATTGGTCTTTTGGTCTTTTATTCTTTGCCTCCTAAAAGTCTGCCACCAACTGGAGACCAAAATTTCATGACAGGAGCATGGAGAAAGGGAAAAGTGGGGAGTGGACATTTCCTACTTGAACCATAGCCAAGTGTGGTCAGTAGAAATGTGGGCTTTTAGATAGAGGTGGCTTTAGAAGAAGCCAGCTGGAAACTATGTACAGTGTGCACACATTCCACTTATGAAACATATGCAAGGCTCGGTAAGAGTTCATCCATTTGTGGCAATTTAGAAAATTTTAAATTATAGCATCTTTAAAACTTAATGCAGCACTGCTACTTTCAAATGAGCAGAGATGGTAGATGATTTGTGTCATGCAAGAAAATGTGTCTTTTTCTTATAAATAAACGTATGCTTCCAAGTGCTTGGAGATGCTCATTCACTTATACTAAGAGTTACTTTGGGAATTACTTCTGCTCTTCTAACTGGGATGTAATGTTTTCCCCATAGAGAATATAAAAAGAAACTTCTCCCTTACCTAAAAAAAATTACAATTTTTGAGTTAGCGATGTGTGAATTCAAACTGTGGTGGTGTCTGAAATACCCACAGTTTAGAGTTACATACTGAAAGGTAAAGATGCTTTTCATTGGATATGCTTAGATAAAGTGTGACTTCTTCAAGTCTAAGGTTCCCTAACTCACACAGAGCTTAGCAATTCCTAATGGACTTAGTTGATGCTTCTGACTCATCTTCTTTTGTCCAGATACATATTTATGCCCCCAGAATGCATTAGAGAGCAGCGGAGTGGATAATGTGTTAGAAGGAGAATCTAAAAGGTGACAGCCAAGAAACAGTGAGTTCAGCCCACTGTGTTAACCCCTGGCAGCAATGACTCCAGTCAAACCCAATGAAAAGCCTTGGTTTCTTTGGGAATAAGGTACTATGTCAGCCAGTAAGAGTAATGACATTGTTACCGTTCTTCTTCCTGAAGCTACTATGGTTATGTTATATAATTATATGAACTCACATGCACAGATACTTTGTGTGGATGAAACAGTTGATCTATAGGGCAATTTTAGTTTCACTCTATCTTTCCAGAGTTCTCTGTCTGAATCTTTAGCATGAATCAAATGATTCTGAAGACTGGAGGAAACATTAAGATGAACTGATTCATGTCATGGTATGATCAGCTATGAAACAGTCCACCAGATTTCAGGGTAAACCCAATCTGCAGCATGCCCTCTTTGACACTGTCTGCATCCACTGCTTTCCAAGTCATATTCCTAGAACAGAAGTAACAAGATTTCATTTGCTTTGGAACCCTCCCAGAAATCCACAGCATGAAAAAGAATCATTCTATTGTTAAGTCAGGATGGTGTCCACTGACAGCAATGAATGAGTGGAAAATGGGCTGTTTAGTAAAACCATCATGAATGTTCTTAATTACACAATTCCATTTTCTGTAATTGGCTTATTCAACTTTTATCTCTCATATTAGAGAATAATCTGAATAGGAGTTAGAGTCTGTTAATATCGTTATA
This sequence comes from Onychomys torridus, assembly GCF_903995425.1. Classification (NCBI taxonomy): domain Eukaryota; kingdom Metazoa; phylum Chordata; class Mammalia; order Rodentia; family Cricetidae; genus Onychomys; species Onychomys torridus. The sequence goes on along the minus strand of NC_050452.1, from coordinate 13,346,891 downwards.
TTTAACTAATATTGAAGACAAGGAAGCAAACTATGTGAGAAATTCAGTTGATTTGAACTTCCCTGGACAACAGGAGAGCATACAGGTTCACAGGATGACCATGAATGGAGAAATAATTGTACCCTGCAGAGACACCTAACTTCTGTTTTCAGGAACAGTTGGTTTCAGTGTAAAAAGTCTTTAATCGTCGACCCTTGGATGTCTAATATAATCATCTATTTAAAATATAATTTCAAGAGGTTTAAAAAAAGAAACAAGAAATATAAATGAATTATGATGAGAACAATCCCCCTTCCTAATATTAACAGCAGTATTAGCAGATATTTGTCATTTGCACAAAGATACTTGCTGAAATTTTGAGAAATCTACATCAGCCTTCCCCTGTTCGTTTGTCAAGTGGCCGCACTGTCCTCCGGGCCACTACTTTAGAGTGGTCACTTCAGCTACTGGGAACCAAGAGGTGAACTAAAATGCCAAGCAGAAAAAAAGTTATGTTTTTATGGTGAAGCATGAGCAAAAAGCAAGAACTGAGCTAGATAGCTTTAGACAATGAGCAAGGGAGGAACTGCTCAGCTCAGGAAGTAAGAACTTAATGACAGGAAGCATTTTTCCCTTCTTTAATTAGTCTGCTTACTGCAGGTTCAACTCAACAGTTCACCTCAACATGACCCCACAAACATGTAGGAGGGGAGGTTAAAGAAGAATGCATATCCATGCTGACTTTTTGCTATAATCTAGTGATCAAAAATTTCCAGTGTATGCTCATCACTGCCAGGTAATTCTTGTAAACACTGTAGTATTTCCGCTATGATGACAAAAGTCATAGGTGAGTCAAGTCTTAAGAAATTCAGTCCCAGATATGATGTCTTGCAAAATGTTCACAAAGATACTATGGCCATATTTTTGATGTCTGCTTCCTCTGTGTACTTGCTAACTGTTTTATTTAGTCATTCTGCAGAACCAGTGATTGGACAGAGAGGGTTCAACTGTTCTCTCACTGTGGTCAGTACACCATGAAATTTGGTAGGGCAATGAGAGGTTAGAGTGCTAAAATAATTCTAAAGGATATGACATTTCAGGAAACCAGTAGAAATTCACAGAACAATCCAATGGTTGGATATCTCAATAACATAATAAAAAGATGTACACATGTAGGCATTTTCATCATCATGTATCATACCAACAATAACTCACTGTTTGATTAACTTTTTCAACTTTTTTTCCAGATGTGTAGTGAAATACAGAGATCCCAAGAAGGCTAATTGTTGCATTTTCTTTCTTATATATTTGAGTTATGTGAATACACTGTATTGTGGTTTGGATCTGAAGTATCCCCTATTGGCTCAAGCTTTTAATGCTTATTACACAGCTAGTGAGGCTACCTTTGGAGGTCATTGAATACTTAGGATGTGGAGTTTGACTTGTAGGAAGGAGGTCACTAAGGGCTGGCCTTTGAAGGTTATAGCTGGACCCCCCTTCTCTCTTTCTCTCACCCCTACCCCCTGCTCCACTACCATGTGAACAGCCCCTGCCATATTCTCCCACACTACCCACTGAACAATTCTGTCTTGTCATCTCTGCATGGTGTTCTGCAACTCCCTGTGCTGGTACATTTTTGTCAACCTTACACCAACTACAGTCACCTTGGTAAAGGGAACCCCAATGGACAAATTGACTGCATCAGATCAGTCTGTGGGCAAACCTGTGAAGCATTTTCTTGATTGCTGATTGATACAGAAGGGCACAACCCACTGTGGGTGGTGCTATCCCTGGGCAGGTGGGTTTGGCCTTTATAAGATAGGCAACTGAGTAAGCCAGAAGAGAGAAAACTAGTAAGCAGTGTTCCTCCATGGTCTCTGCTTCAGTTCCTGCCTCCAGGTTCCTACCTTGAGTTCATACCCTCCCTTCCCTTTGTGATGAACTGAACACTGTAGGCTGAAATAAGATAAAATAAACTGTTTCCTCTCCTAGGTTGTTTTGGGTCATGGTGTTTATCCCAGCAACAACAACAACAACAACAACAACAAAAAAAACTAAGACACCTCTGAATCTATAAGACAAAATGAACCCTTCATCCCTTAACTTGTTTCTGTCAAATGTTTTGGTCACAGCAAAGTGAGGGCCTCGAGAACTTGAAATTACACAAAGGAAGGAAGCAATGACTGTAGATTCCACCTGGTGTCAGAGAAGGCGTGATTCCTTTTTGTAGTAGGTAACTTAGAATGTTTCTCACTTCCCCTCTTGCTATGGCTACTGCTTCTCATAGGGGGGTCTTCTCTTGAGTCCTTCACCTGTGTGGATCTGAGGTGGTGGATTGATGTTTATGTTTCTATGAGATGACTTGGCGGGGTGGGGGATTTTGGCATCTGTGGACACATTTCGTTTCCTAAGGGCAACAATTGGCTCTTCTCCTTGTTCTCACTCTGCCACGCCATTACAAAAGCAGCACCAAAAGAAAATGTGTATTTACTTAATTTGCTTTGTGATAACTTGATACAATCACATACAAAGCTCTGGAGAAAATTCAGGAACCCATCTCTCTAAATTCTGCAAGTTCATGTCTAGTTTGTCTGAGAATGCTGCCTTATGGTCTTTAAATGGCAGAATGTAGCATCATTTCTGCTAAGCTTACATGTCTCTATTAAAAAGTTAACCTTACAGGACAAACACCTAGATGAGGAGCAGAGATCCACACTCCTTCAGGGTGATGGCCTAAGAAGCTGGCTTTCCCACAGCTTCACCTTTCCCACCTAAGAGGTGGACAAAGAGAACACTGAATGTGGTTGATATTTGACAGGACACAAAGTCCATAGAAATTTCTTAAATGTTTCTTTACTGTTTATCAGGGGGCTTTCATTTGATGTTTGTTATGTCTTTTTATCTTGTCTATTGTTTTCCAAGAGAAATTTCATAAAGGAGCAACTTCTTCACAGCCCAGTGGAGTCTTGTGTGATGAAAACAGCAGGGATTCTCTTTTGAGAGAAATTCCTTCTCTGCCTCCAGGTCTGCCAGGGGAACAAAATACAATTCAGAGCATCCCAGAGCTAATGATTGTCATGGCCAAGTCCAAGCAGCCCAAAGTACTACATTTGGTTGTAAGCCCAGAAAGTATAGTTCAATGGGACCTTTGTTTGGAATAAACTCCGCATCTGGGGACTGGGGCCGTCTTTTCCATTTTTCAGAATTTTCATAGTCTAGGGACTATAGCATCCTCCCCACTCTCCTGTTGTCTGGATACAGTTCTTCACTATTCTCTGTGGGCTCTAGATTTTCCATGGTGCATATTGTTTGATAAATGATTATCTGGGGAGGAAAAAAATGGAAAAGTCCAAGAAAAAACTCAGATTTAAATCTGAGTAAAAATACAAATTTTTCAAAAACAACTGTTAATATACCACATCATAAAATGAGTTTATTGTGAGCATGAAGATTATTCTGAGGATATATGTGATTTCAGGTCATAGCTATCAATCCATGTGGGGAACAGAGGAGTTAGCAAAATGTGACAATCTACTATAGTGCCCTGGACAAGCCCATTGCCACACTGAGTCCTTCCTGATTTGAAGAATTTCTTCATAAATGGAAGGCCATTGTTGTAATTAAATGGAGAAGAAAGACCTCTGCTCTCCCCCAGTCTAGGGAATACACTCGAATGGACCAATCTTGTGAGGTTTCCTTCAAACTGTGTGCCACCAGTTCAGTGTCCTGCCTAAGACTCTTCAGGAGCTCTTGTCACATGACTTCTGTCTCTTGGATGCTTTGTTGGATTATTTTTACTAATGTTCTTAGGTGGTTTTCACTTACCAGGGAGGACTTGTCACTTCTGAAATATACTCTGAATTGTTTCGTTCCATTGTCTCTGTCCATTTCTTCTCTTCTGTTGGGTACATTAGTCCCCAAACTCTCCATCACTGCTTGTCAAATTGTCCAGTGTAAATGTCACTTTCAGCTTGTGAAATATCAGAAATCTTTTGCTGCTGTCACAGATACATTCCCCTCACTGATGCTCTCCCAGCTTCTTTAGTGGTTCCTAGGGTGTCTCTATCTGCAAAGTAGATGGTTCCCTAAGATAGGCTTCCAAAGTAACTTTATTCACCCTTGAATACTCCATTCTTCTGGGTAAATAGCTGCACATGCACACTCCATACAAGCACATTATATTCAGTTTGATGAGTTGTTGTCATTGATGATCAGGCAGGTCTATTAAAAAGCGTGATAGAGAAGTATTCTGAAAGAGAGTTGGAAGCATGCTCTTGGATCAGAAGAGTAAATATTGTGAAAATAGGCATCCTATTAAAAGCAATCTATAGATTCAGTGAAATCCCAATCAAACACGTAACTCTGTTCTCCACAAAAAATATAAAAAAAAAAAAAACAAGCTTATATTTTATACAGAAACACGAAAGACTCCACATAGCCAAACAATTCCTGATCAAAAAGAATGTTTCAGGGGTTGTTATTTTGAGTGATTACAAGCTATACTACAGAGCTAGAGTAACAAAATCTTCATGGTAGTGAACAGAAATGGACTCATAGATCCATAGAGCAGAAGACCCAGATATAGCCCCACACAACTACAACCACCTAATTTTTGACAAATAGGTACAATATATACGCTGGAGAAAATGCTTTAAAAACTGGATACCAACATATAGAGGAATGGGTGTCTATGGTAGTTTATCTTGGCTTTCAACTTGATTAGACCTAGAATGAAATAGGCATGAAGCATCTGGCACTCATGTGGAGGATTTTCTTGATAAGATTACTTGAAGTAGGAAGACCCAGCACAATGCGGTGGCACTTTCTGGTGGTAGACCAGATAAAAGCACACGGAGGAAGGAACTTTACTTTCCACTTGTTTGCTTTCACTCTTGCTGGCAAGCTGCTGCGGATTTGCCCTTGGTATTGCAACCCATCTTCTTTAGGCTTCCAACATGGACTGTAGACCACAAGTTTTCCAGGATTCCTCCACAGCTGTTGTGTCTGAATGTTACTTCCCAGCCACTCAGCTCTTTGGGACTGAGCTACTCCCAGGTTCTTGGTTGTTGTTGTTGTTGTTGTTGTTTTCCCAGTGTGAGATGGCAATTGATAGGCTACCCAGATTATATCATGTAAACCACTCTAATAAATCCCTTTTTAATATGCATTCATTCTGTTGATTCTCACACTCTGATTAATACAATGCATAATGCTTCTCCCAGAAGTCATGGACATTATAAAAACAAAAATCACAATTATATAAACTCAATGCCAACTTTAGGATATTGCGCTATGAATTTCTGGCTAAAGAGTTTCCAGAAGCACCCTCCCCCAAGAATACTAGCTACTGTCTTTGTTGCCCATGAGAACTTCATGATAAGACCCTACTGCTGAAAACGCCATGTACTTGAGCTACAAGACCACTAAATCAACTTAGGACTGAGTTGAAAGCTCTTTCTCTGCTTGCTAGTGATCATCGTGCCAGAAAGTGCTGTGTGTTCTGCTGGAGGAGAGAAAGCATCAGTGGCCTCACCCAGGTGTAGACTGTGTTTGCTATAATAATGACCCACCATAAAAGATATGCCCACTGGTACAGTAATGGAACCACTATAAAGGAGTAATCTAATTACTTTGTGATTAGATTGTAAGACCTCTTTATGAGAGCAAATACACTTCTGGTGCTATGAATCTGTCCAAAAGCCTGTGGCACACAAGGTCATGGACCAAGGAGGAACATACTACCATTATTTCCCAAAATGACATGTTTTCAAAACTTCTTGTAAATATTTGTTTCTCGCCATAAACTCGTGCCATCTCTTCCAGGAGCAAAGAAGCTGGTGAGTGAAAGGACTCACCTGGTCAAAGAACTGGGAGCAAGAAAACATTAGACACTCAGGTCTTAAACCCCACAGGCACCCAGTGCCTAGAGCACACCACCGAAGGGAAAATGGAAAGAGTGTTAAGAGCCAGCGAATGGGAAGATACTCCCCCCCCCTTTTTTTTATGAAACACTGACAGGTATACTTGCCCTATGGGAGTTCCTGTTTTCAGACTTTCCATTTTGAGTCTGTAGGAAGAAGACTATATGTAAGATATTCTTAGAAGTGTTGGGGGAAAATACCTCTTCAATTTGTCAATAAAATTAATCACTTGGGAGAATGAGCAGAACTGTGGTTGAAGGGCTGCAGTGTTAGATCAGAGGTTAAGAGCACTTACTGTTCTTGCAAGAACCCAGCCTCAGTTTTCAGTACCCACTAGACAGCTCACAACCGTCTACAGTTACAGGGAGACCCAATGCCCTCTTCTGACCTCTGCAGGCACCAAGCATGCATGTGGTGCACACGCGTTCACACAGGCAAAACGTTTATACTTTTATAAAAAAGATGTTGGGACAACAACATTTATAAACAGTGTAAACACCTTACATACATTTTATAAACATTATAAAAAGTATTTGTAAAACACTTATAAATCTTCTATGAAATAAAAATAAATTTTTTAAATTGTGTTTGATGAAGGTATTACATATTTTATATAAACATGCACATATATGTGTGTGTGTGTGTATGTGTGTTCCTAAATATTACCTGCTCAGTCTGCATAATGTAGTTTGTATGTATGTTTTCAGAGCTGAACATTTAGTACTGAACAAGGAATTTATGTGCTCTTCCTTGAAGAAGACTATTTCTCTCACTCTTAGCAACTTAGTTGCCTGGAGTTCTTTGTGTATGGTTGGGGCCTCATGGTCTTCCCTATACATTCAGGCAAGTCTATTGTTATTGACCTTGTTGAGCTAACATTTAGGCAATCATATTTGTTAGACTTTATGGGTGTGGATTCTGACACAACTAGGAGACACAGTCTCCCAGCAAACTCCATGATCTTCAAATCTTTCTGCCCTCTCTTCTGCAACGTTCCCCAAGCCTTAGATGAGATAGCCTCAGCCATTGGGACTGGACTCCTCAACTCGGTGTTTTGATTGGTTGCAGTTTTCTGTAGTGGTCTCCATTTGCTGCAAAGAGTTGTTTTTTGGTTAGGGGTGAGATGGCACATTTACACTTATAAATATTTAGAATGTAGGTAGGTATTATACTGGTTTAGTGAAGTGGTAGTTCTAGGTTCTCCTCCAAGATCCATGATTTCACTCACCCTGGGTAGTTGGCTAGGTTTCTATTTGCCTGGCATGATTTCCTTCTTGTCTCTTATGAAGCAGTTCTTAAGTCCAATTAGAGACCTATTGGTTACTGCCAAGGTGTATGTATAATTACTACACCCCTGAGATTAGCATGTGTGTGTGTGTGTGTGTGTGTGTGTGTGTGTGTGAGAGAGAGAGAGAGAGAGAGAGAGAGAGAGAGAGAGAGAGAGAGAGAGAGAGAGAGAGAGGCTGGACATCATGCTGTTTTTCAGCTGGACATCATGCTGTTTTTCAGCTGCCAAGATATGTGTACCACTACTACACCCTTAAGATGTGTGTGTGTGTGTGTGTGTGTGTGTGTGTGCGCGCGCGCGCACACGCTTATGCACTTATGTATATCTGAACACCACACTAGTTTTCAGCTACTTTTGTCTATTTCTCCAAGGAGATTTCATCTGGATTTGTATGTTCATTAACTGCGTAGAAATACAGATTATTGTATATTATTTTTATTATTTTCCTTCACTGGGTCTCACTGGTAAGTCTTCTAAACTACCTGGAAGTCTCCTGGATATTTTCGACATGGTAAGATTAAAATTAGAAATGGTGACCTGATGTGGATCTCTAGCTTACCGAACCTGGGTCAGTGTATGGGCCTTTATAAACTTCTCCTGCATTTTCCTTTTCTCCCTAACTGCTCTCAAACTCCTTGAACCATGCTTCTGCTATTTCTTAACTTCCATGCAGGATGGTGTTTTTCCACAAGCACTTACAGAAATGGTTCCTGAGCCATAATTTATAACACAGTCATTTTACTGCTGCCTTTGTGTATAATCCTCATACTTGACTCTGAAGACCCCAGGAGAGGGGAACAAGGAGGCTTCAGATTCAGAGTGATTGGCTCTTGAAAGACTAGTAATGACAGCTCTTGCATTATCATTGATTGTTGGTTTCTAAGTTGGTACTCAAGGGGTGGAGAACATGAGTGGTTCTTAACGTGACCATACACTTTACTATTCACAGTGGTTCAGAAAGGGGGCCAAGTACTGCAGCTGCTGTTTAATTCTATAGGAAAAGATGCTGGTAAAAGAGACAGAGAAGTAGAGAACAGCATTGAACATATATCTGATGCAATATGGAGAACTTATTAAACACTATTATCAGAGATCTCCTGACTTAGAGAGTGGTAAGGGTCAATCATCCTTACAAGAAAAAAAAAAAAAGAGCTAAGTTACATTAATGGTGGCAGAGATGTGATGGGAACAACAATGGCAAAGCTTGCATTACTATAGGACTTTGTACCAAACACAAGTTAGTAGCTGCGAGAGTATCATTGCTTTAGAATGTTTAGTGCAACGTGTGACAGTCTACTTGCATTCATGATTCTAACAGGAAGTTTAGAATAAAGCTATATAGAAATAACAATGGATTTAAGATAGCATTTTCATTAATTATTTTATAATTTCTTGCACGCACATGATGTGTTTTGGACATACTCATCTCTTACTCCTCTGGCTCCTCGAGATCCACTCCCACCCCTACCCATTCCAGCTTTATCTCTGCTCTTTTTGTTTTGCTTTTCACGTTTTACATAGCCCACGAGGTCCAATCTGTACTGTTCATACACTCACAGCTATGAGGCCCTCCACCAGAGTGTGGTCTACCTAAGAGGAATCATACCTTTAATAAATCTGACTCTCCCTCCCCCAGAAGCCATCCACTGTCAATCCCTCTCACCGAGGGGAGGGGGCTCATGAGTCCCCACCCTTTTGATATGGGAATATTAGCTGGCTTGATTCTGCACAATTCTTGTGCTGGTGACCACAGCTGCTGTGAATTCTAAATTTAAACATTCAAATTTTAAAATTTAAAGCAAGAATTAAACATCCTCTCAGGATGTCTAAGGAATAAGGTGTGATGTCACATGCTTTTAATCCCAGGACTCTGGGGGCAGAGGCAGAACTGGTTTACATAGTAGGGCCATATATAGGGAATCCAAGCACCAACAATTGCTTGGATAATATTTGAAGGCAGTGCTCAAGGGCTGGAAGTCAAGCAGGTGTTATATTCAGCCTAACCAAGTGTTGCTGGTATTTGCCACCCAGTTCAACATCTTTTATTCATGTGGCTCTAAAACAGTTGACATCTGTTTCCCGTACAATAGTCATTGCAGAATTTAGACTGCTCCAGTATTCCCACTGGTTTTCAATGAAAGCTCAACCTATCAGTGAGACTGCACCCCTGGAAACCTCAGCCTAAATCCTAAGGTCACATTCTTCCAATTCTACCTTCTTGCTAAGCACACCTCTCTCCTCCCCTTCCACCTTCCTCTCTCCCTTCTTCCTGTCGCTTCCTCCACTCATCCATGTCATACTCCCATTTTGAATCCATTCCAGAGAAGGTAAGAAATGATTCTGGTTTTTATACCCTCAATTTTGAGGCCTTCTTGTATAATGCCACTGAAGTGAAAGGGTCCATGACATGTCCTCCACGTGCGACAAATTCACATTCTTCAGGTGCCAGTTCATGTTTCCTTAAGTTTGTGGGACTCTTCAGTCAATGCAATACTGGGCTCAAAGAGGCAGTTTCAGACTTTTATTACCTTTGCTAAAAGCTTTAACCATTCAAATGCCAAAGCTACATTTGGATGGAGCCAGTGTGAGCTAAACTCAGTGTTTTCATGTCTCCCATCAGTCTTTGGGAGGATGTGTTTCATAGTCTCAAGACCAACGTGAATAGTCCAATATTCTTGAATTTCTAAATTGACAAAAATCTCAAGGTAAGCAGCAAAGCTCTCCTTCCTCTTGACCTGGTGGTCCCCAATGACTTAGAACCAGGTTTGAACATTCAGATAAGGGTGTGCTGTGATCCACAGGTGAGTTTTGAAACACAAAGCTCTTCACATGTGGATCCCTCTGTCTGCTATTCCCAAATCATTTCTCATGGCACAATTTCAGCCAGTTTATACAGCATACATAATTGCAAAGTGCCCCAGCCCATGAGACCTCAACTCTTTTATTTTTTATTTTTTTATTTTTTTGTTTTTGAGACAGGGTTTCTCTGTGTAGTTTTGGTGTCTGTCCTGGATCCCACTCTGTAGACCAGGCTGGCCTCCAACTCACAGAGATCCACCTGGCTCTGCCTCCTGAGTGCTGAAATTAAAGGCGTGTACCACCACCACTGCCCAACAAAACCTCAACTCTTGCTCAAGCTTCCAGATGCCTCAGAAACAGGCATGTGTCTTTGGGGGACATTATGGATCTTTCCTACTCCTATTCTATAATCTTTTCAGGAATCCCTTTAGTAAATGTACATGAGTGTTGTCTTCATCCTAGTTGAATTTTATATGGTATCTTTTTTGTTGTTTTATAATTTCATATACATATATAATGTGAGTTTTTTTCTATCAAATCCAGTCCCCATTTCCTCCCCTTCAATTGCCACTTATCCCTCTCAACTTCATGAACTCTCTCTTTTTTCTCTTTAACCCAGTGAGTACTCTTGATGTTGCCCATATGTAGATAGGTATAGAATGTCTACTGAAGCATGAGGCACATTGTGAAAGTGGTATGTAAGTGTGTTACAGTACTAATTTGTATATATACACATATATGTGCGCATATACATATTCACATATAAACTGAAAGTCATATATACATATGATTCATTTGGATCCTATTGTTTTGACTGAGCTCCTTTCTGGAAGGCCCAAGAATATGTTTTGTGTTTCTTGTTTTACTTTTGAAGAGAGAAAGCCCTTGCTGGGGGCTTTATTTATGTCATTAAATTTATTTAGCCCTGCCAATAACTCTACAACAATGATGTTCTTCCCTACATTATGAATAAAGAAACAAAAGCTCAAGAAGTTTGATTGGGGGGGGGGGGTGTCACACAGTCCCTATCAAGTGGAGCAGACCTCTGATCCTAAGGCTCTGATGTGCTGCCCACCATACTGTATGGTCCCCCAGAGAGTTTGCTTTTCAATTCAAATCTCTGAAGTAGATACTTCCTCCGCCTCCTCCTTCTTTTTGAGGGAAAAAAAACCAAAAACCAAAAAACAAAAAAAACCTCTATCATCTCTCATCCTCCTACAAGCTTAAAAGGTACTTAATCACAGAACCAGGGGACTGTTTGGAAGCTTAGGTAGCATTCCTATGATCCCTTCTGTGCCTTTCCATGGAAGCTGGTAGGTCAAGACAGTGTACAGTGTTTTCTGAAATAGACTACACTGTAGCAAATGTGAAAACGTCACAGCGATGTTCAAGGGCAGAGATGTGATCTCTCTCCATTTATCCCACCAAGCCAAAAACACTGAGAATCACTCAAAGGCAAGGTCAATTGCCCCTGGGAAAATTGAGAAGCTTGGGCTTTCAGAAACCAGGGCCAGATAGGAAGGGAAAAGCAGCTATGGGTGGGTGTCTTGAGACATGGCTGTCATCCTAAAACCAGACAGACCTAGCACAAGGGACAATTAGCTGTCCTAGTATTGAAAGGCTTCTGCTTGACCCTCCCTGCTGTCTTATGGCACTAGTTTGTAAGATTTCCACTTACATCTAAAAGGAAGAACACACACATGCACACACACAAACACACACACACACACACACACACACACACACACACACACACACACAAGCATATATTCAGCCCCTCAAAGAACATTTCAAGCTTTTGATTATGTGATAACACCCAATTTAAGCATCATAAGGGTATGTTTCTACATGTTCTAGAAAGTTCTTGGGCGATGGGCTGTAAGTACACCTTCTACCCTTACCTTATTGCTGCATCTACTCTCTCCCTAAGCAGTTGGTAGCTAAGGATGGGTTGAGTCTCTTCCTCATTTGAGTTTATATGAGTGTAGAAGTTTCCAGAAGTGATAACAGTTTATATCAAGATGATCCAGGCTACAGGTAGGAATCTCCCTTGTGTTATATTCCTGTAAACTATTTCTCAAATCTTAGAAAAAGAATCCAAATCCCTTCTTGGGCTAAATAATATTCTACTACATAGTTTTTTGAGACAGGGTTTCTGTGTGTAGCCCTGGCTGTCCTGTAACTCACTCTGTAGACCAGGCTGGTCTTGAACTCACAGAGATCTGCCTGTGTCTGACTCCTGAGTGCTGGGATTAAAGGCATGTGCCACCACCACCCAGCTACTACATACTATTTTTATATTCAAAATTTCATGTATCTTTTCTTACAGAAGGATTCCAAAATGGGGTAGGTTTCTGGCTATATAAACATAGGTCTGCATTTTCTAGATTCTTTGTGGTTGTATGCAGCTTTCCCCTTACCTGTATACAGCCTCACACCATCTCAACTTCAAAAACTTTATAAGTGATATATAAAATGCACATAAACTGGAGATGTAATGGATGAGATTAACAGCAGACATCTGGTGCTGTTTTCCCCCTCTTCCATGAGTGATGTATGGCATTCTCTTGCGTGTGACTATGTGATCAGTGCAGGGATCTTGCTAGAGCTATTTCCTACGTAAGTTTTGTAGAACTGAGTGGCCAGTGCCATTTCAGGGTAGTACAAACGTCTTTGATATATCTGCCCAATGCTATAGCTGTTCTTCAATCTCAAATTAAAATTATTTTATGTAGCTGGTGAATTTTATAATGCATGCATGTTACTTGTCAAGGTTTCACAACACACTTAAACTTTAAAATCTTTAAGAATTATTTCTCTATTTATCGTGTATGTTAAATTTCACTTCATAACTACACCATTCAAAAATATCCAATGGACTCAATTTTTTATTTGGACTTAGCTTATTTTCCGGAAGGGCACTGTTTTTTTGACATAGTCTCACACTATATCCCAGGTTGTTCTGGAACTCATGGCACCTAGGTTTGCAGCAATCCAACTGCCTCAGTCTCTTTTTTTAAAATTTATTTATTTATTTATTTATTTATTTATTTGTTTATTTCATTTTACATATCAACCCCAGTTCACCCTCCCTCCCCTTCTCCCACCTCCTCACCTCCCTCACACTCTACCCCCATCCACTCCTTAGAGTGGGTAAGGCTTCCCATGGTAGTCAACAAAGGTTGGCATACCAAGTTGAAGGAGAGCCTAGCCCCTCCTCATTGTATCAAGGCTCAGTCTCTTTCATGCTGGATTACAGGCGCAAGACAGTACATTTGACTGGGCCCAGTCATTGTAAGTAACCAATAATTACCTCCTATCCCTCCATAAATTTTGCATTGAATTCTCAACATTCCTTATGAAGTCTCATGAATAACTGTGGGAATACCCTAATAATGAGGTCAAACAAAGGAGTGAAGAGTTTTTTTTTTTTTTTTTTTTAAACCAGAACCAACTCCAGATGTTGCTGGAATGCCTACCTGCTGATAAGTTGGGCCATGAGGCAGCCATCCCTGAGGACAGGAGCCAAAGGGGAGGAGAAGGTAACTGCTAGAATAGCATGGACCATGAGGCTATGCTGTGGAATAATGCCTCTGTACAATGGTTTAATAAAATGTTGATTGGCCAGTAGCCACACAGGAAGTATAGGCAGGATAAGCAGACAAGGAGAATTCTGTGAAGAGGAAGAAGAGTCAGCATTGGCAAAGGTCAGTTTGGAAAAGTTTGGCAAGACAAATGGTGGGGAGAAATTGCTGTGAAGATTTTCTCTTCTAGGGAAGAACATTCATGGTTCTGAGAGACAGACATTTATCAGACTGTGATTATTCCAAACCACAGAGGAGGAAAAAAAAAGTCTGTAGAGAACCATGACCATGCCTAACAGTGACTTTGAAATATTCAACAAGATAACACAACAATGATTCCACATGGACTATGATAAAGCCATCAAGTTGATTAACACCACCGAAAGATTGACTTTGGACTACAAACTGCTTAGGACAATTTTGAGATGACTAGCTGAGATGATCCAGCCTGACAGACTACTGGACTAAAGACTTGTGATAAACTCTGCACTTTCCCATTATGCAGAGACTGGACAAATGACACAGGACTTGACAATTAACCCAAAACTATTCTTTTCAGGATCCCCTAAAGATGGAAGTAATTTTAAGAAAATGATGCCCACATTCCCAAGAGATGGGATGGGAGGTTTTCAGTCATTTAATGAGTTATGGATATTGTCATTGTTTACAATGATTGGTTACAAGTTGTTAATTGTTAATGGTCAAGGAAAAGCTGAGCAAGGAGATTAGATTCAGAGTTTTTGTTTAAAAAAAAAAAGGAAAAAGAGAGAATATAGACATGAGGTAGATATGAATGTACTCTGAGAAAAAAGATAAAGAATAATAGGATAAATGGGTAGATCACTGAATCTACTGTAAAAAGAAAAAGGGAAAGATAAAAATGACAAAAGGTAGATTACTTAATCTATTATGAAAAGAAAAAATACTTTTAAAATGGAACTACTTGTTTTACATAGGATAAGTAACAAAATAATTTTTGTCTGAATCTGTCAAATGTTAATGGACTAGACATTGTTAATATAATCTTGGCTATGTATATTGTATATACTTATTGGATATGATTTTTCTTGTATTAGTTATAAGCTTTTTTAATTTTAGACAAAAACAGGGGAAATGTGGTGGTATTATGTTCCCCAAAATATTGTGCACGCTAATAAACTTATCTGAGGTCAGAGAATGGGACACCACAATATTAAACACAGAGGTTAGGCAGTGGTAGCACACGCCTTTAATCCCAGCACTAGGAACCAGGTGGATCTCTGTGAGTTCAAGGTCACATTGGAGAGAGCCAGGCATGATGACTCACACCTTTAATCCCAGAAAGTGAGCCTTTAATCCCAGGGAGTAGTGGCAGAAACCAGAAAGATATATAAGGCTTGAAGACCAGAAACTAGAAGCATTTGGCTGGTTAAGCTTTTAGGCTTTGGAACAGCACAGTTCAGCTGAGATTCATTCTGGATGAGGACTCAGAAGCTTCCAGTCAGAGAAAACATGATCAGATGAGGAACTGGCAAAGTGAGGTAGCTGTGGCTTGTTCTGCTTCTCTGACGTTCCAGCATTCAAAATCCCCAGGTGTGATTTTATTAACAAGTACCTTTAAGATTCATGCTACATACCAGCCTGCCATCCAGGGAGCAGCATGTAATGGCATACAGGTAAAGCTACAGAACATGTGATGACATATAGATTAACGAAAATGGGCTGAGTTTAAGTGTAAGAGCTAGTCGGTGGTAGGTCTGAGCTGATGGCCAAGCAGTTTAATTAATATAAGCCTCTGTGTGTTTACTTGGGTCTGAGAAGCTGCAGACCCGGCAGGACACACAAAACCTTCTGGCTACAAGGCTAAGACTCAGAAGAGAAACCTCGGACAGCCACTTGCTGAGTATTTGGTTGGGGAAGTCATTTTTGCAAACTCCGTTCTTACAGAATATGTCTCAGGTCCTTCTTTGAAACTGAGAGAGGCTGGACAGAATTTCTCTGAACTCATCTGCAAGCCTGGGATCTGTGCTCACCTATGGACATGGCTATAACTCATTCTGTTTTCACCCATGTGAGCACCCTGCCAAAGAACTCCACTTTTAATTGAGATTAACCTCACAAACAGCTTCCCTTTTTATTCAATAAATATGTGTATCTATAGGAATATCTAAAGCCTTTCCTACAGGCATGTTCTAGTCTGCCTGCTTCACTCAGAATTAATAATAAGCCATGTATAATGATCTGAACTTAAACCCTTTCTTTGAAGGGGCTTATTATTTTCCTGCATATGTTCTTGCTTCCATGTAGGAGCCCATTTTCAGGTTTCCTAGTGGCTTTACCCAGCAGGTCTGCATAGAGAGGATGATTGAACCACAGGCCTGAGTGCAGGTGTCTGAGATGTTCTGCATTTGGCTGTGCTAGAGGAAGGTCTTTTGCTCCACCCCTTGGCATTTTTTTTAATACCCTGGGGCAGAGACAGTCAGGGCTTGTTGGAATAGATTCCAGGCCCTCTCCTGGCCATCCCGTATTTTCTATCTGTTTATCTCCACACTCCAAATCCTTCTATTGAATATTTCCTGCTGCTCTCACTCAAGAAAACTCTGGGGAAATGTAGGGGTGGTGGGTAGCCACCCCACACTTCTGCATATAAGATTCTCTATTAAATATCCGCTTTCTTGTTTCAACTGGAAGTGCCCTTCCTAGCTCTAGGACAGCTATTAGGTGTCATGTCCTCCACAGACCTGCTGCTTTTGTCTCATCTTCCCATTATCACTGTGCACTACAAACTGTTCACTTCTTACTCATGGGCCTTTTGAACATTGATACCACTGTTCTCACATCACAAACCCTGATAAGTCATCTTAATTATACCTCATTTTTCTTGAACTTTTTCCTTCTCTCTCTTTTTTGGGGATGGTGTGGGGGAAGTACCCTTGCAAGCATCACAGCTGGAAGGAAAACAAACCATGAGAGGCAAGAAAGAAAATTTGGTTCAGCCCAACTTAGTCCATGCTGGTTCAAACATCTAGAAAGCCTGGCACCAGGCCAGCTTATTGTAATCATATTTAAACACAGTATAATTTGGGGGAGAAAAAGCTTCCTGGTGTAATACAATCTCCAGTGCGCAAGGAAGCATAATTACACTGAAACTCAACTCAAAGTACATGTGACCATGAAGATGGGTTCTAGAGAAAGGCTACATGTATTATCTTAAGGGCCTAGGGGAGGATCTGGCATGGTCTTGGTCATACAGATAGCTTAGAGATCATTTGAGCTATGCAGTGTATGTGACATCTCCCCTAAGGATGGCTTCTATTGACTGAAAAACAAAGATGAAGGTCTAGGGAGGGAGAATCTGGGATAAGCATTCTGGGGAATTTGGGTGAGCTCTGGCTCTACAGATAAATGTCACAAGGTCTTTAGTAACATGCACTCCCAGCCTTCTAGGTAGAAAAGTTATTTACTCCTTTGAGGAGACAACCATGCATTCTTAACATTACTAGTTTCCCTAGTAGTCTATGGGCACAAGGAACTCTGTGCTTTCAATATCTTTTATCTCTTACTTCTCCAACATTAATATACACCTGGCATCTCCCTAGTGTTGGAATCCCAACTTCTTAGGATTATTGCTACACGGGTGATGTAATGTCTCAATGTAGCATGCTTTTCTTATAAACTAATAGTGCATTTCACTAAAGGCTCCCTTGGTGTCATGAGTGTAAGGGGGGAAGTGCTACTCACATCACAAAAGTGCTGTGCCCCCTCCTCTGAACCATGGTATACCCATCACTAACCTGTCCTTATTCCAAACCCAGGAAATCCAAGCTCTTCTCTTATATAGGAGTCATTTGGCAGTATATAAGTTTGGAGTTTAATTATTTTGAGGTTGAACAATAAAGAGGATTACTGGCACTATCTAAAGAGGCCCCTAAAGAAAGCCAAACAATTGCCAGCTACCTAAGACAATAATTGCCTTCTAAGTATGGGTAGTGGGAGGATCTGCCTATGGCCTTTCCTTCCTTGAGCTAAACAAAGGGGAAGCTAGAGAGATGTTTCTGGAGGCTCGTACAGGCTTGATTCTCATCCCCAGAAACCTTCCCAGAAGATCCAGCTATCACAATGGAGAGGTTCCCAGTTTTGTGCTTTAACCCACTTCATGAATTGGGCTGCCAGCAGTGGAAGCTTGGGCCTGGTTATTAATTTCAGTCAAAACAGGCATTGAACGTTTTAAATGAGCTCTTCAGAACAGCAACAGAAGGATAATCATCTGAGTCCTTTTTTAATTTGCTTTAAGCAATACAATAGGCCTATTATAGAACTAAAGCAGAAATTGCAAAGCCCAATGGGGGCCCAGCTTAATGTCAGCTACCGTTTATTGAGTGCCTACTATATGCCAGAATTGAACAGAATATGCAGTGGTCCCTCCAGAATATACTCACCCCCCAGCAAAGCTAAGATTTTAATACTTACACCCTAAATGTTTTGCTAAGGATAAACTCATTTCACACACTGTTTGGCATCTGCTGTGCCCTCATAAATGGCAGCAATCACTTTGCCCTTGTTTCATCTTCACAGAAACCTGGTGAGGTAACAGGCATCCAGACGAGGTTGTCATTTGTCTCCTCAACATGAAACCTTCAAGGTCTCATGCACAGAAAATACTAATAATGCTGCCAAATCGGCAACATGTTACAACATACAGAATGCATTTGCGTATACTTTTCTCTTTAATATTCAAATCCTACTTTTGAAGTAAGAATTATTTTCACCATTTTCCTCTGAGAAGGAAACTTCTCATGGCCATATGATGAAGCTGGGCCTCACACGCATCAAAACCCCTTGGTAGAAAGCATCTCTGAGGAGCCATGCTCTGAAGGTGAGCATTGGTGTGGCAGAGCCTGCTGATTCTAATTCCGAGCACCTTCACCTGATAGGACAGGATTCTGGTTGAGGTTACAGGTTGGAAATAAGATGATGAATTTCCCAAAGGTCTTGCAAATATTTCTTTAGTGATGGATGATGTAATAAGGCTATGTATATCGTACCTTTTTGCACTAATATGTATATATGATAGTATTTGATTATCACAAACTTCACAACTAAATACAAAATCATAATTTATTAACTCCTAGTTCTGGAAGCTAGACATCTGATATCCAACAGTCTACCTAAAATCCTTGTGCCAGCACTGCCACATCTCTTCTGAGGCTGTAAGGAGAGTATGTTCTTGCTTCCTTCAGCACCAATGGATGCCAGCAGTCCTGGGCTGCCTTCTGCTTGCTATCTCTTTTATTGACTCTCCATATCTATTTCAAATCTCCGTCTATATCCCCATATAAAATATGTATGACTCCCTTAAGACCCCCACAAGAGAACGTGTAGGCAGAAGTTTCTCTCCTGCCTGCTGCTTCCTAAATACTTGACTTGGAGGCTTAATATTACTTATACATGATTGACCTGTAGCTCAGGCTTATTACTAATGAGCTCTTACACTTAAATTAACCCATAATTCTTATCTATGTTTAGCCACATGGCTTGGTAACTTTTCTCACTGTGGTATTCTCATCTTGGTTCCTCTGTATCTGGCTGCATCTTAACCCCACTTTTCCTCTTCCCAGAATTCTCCTAGTCTGGTCACCCACCTTTATTTCCTGTCTGGCTAATGGCTAATCAGTGTTTTGCTAAACCAATTCAAGTGACAAACCTTTACAGTGTACAAGAAAATCATCCCACAACAAGAATTCAGGAAAATCACTTTTCAAGACCCTTCACTTAATCACATCTTTTGCCATATAACATAATATTCATCTTTTTTCCAGTAAAGTGATGTTCACAGGTTTTGGGATTTAGCAAGTGTATGCATCCTTGAGTGCCACCATTCTCTCTACAATAGTAAGTATATGGACTGCCTCTTTTGTAGAAAACCTGTTTTATGGTTAATACTTTCATCTTGCATCATTACAGTATACATGTTTGTTTCATCTCTCTTGAGTTCTGGGACCTTCCACCAGGATGACCAGAACAGTCTTTCTACTGATATTCAACCTCCACTTTTTCTACACTGACATCTATTCCTCACCCAGAACCCAGAGTGGTCTCTTTAAAATCAAAACCAGATTTTATTGTAGCTGCTTAAATGACTTCAAGCCACTTGCTGTCATTCAGACTAAAGTCCCACTATGGACTCAAGACCCTGCGTGAGCTGCAAAGCCCTCCTCCAGCCATCACCAGCCAACCTGGTCTTCAACTACTTCCAACACCTGCCCTTGTGAAGATTTAAATGTGTGCTATTCTAGAAGACTATCAGCATGGTAGCAGCCATCTGGAAGTTAAAGTCCTTCCCATCCACCTGTGCCTTTTAACATGAATTCTTCCTCCCATTCTAAAGATAAAATCTATGCTAGTAGAAAAGCCAAGCAGTGTAATAAAGTGTGAGGGAGGAAGTACAAATGATGTTCACCACTGCATTACTTCTAATAATGAAAAACTATAAGTGACCTATAGTTACCAGCAGAGAAATGATTGAATTATGTTGAGTCCAGCACAAGCAACTAAGAGGCCATTAAAAAGAATAACATGATAGCTGCCTGGGACTGGAACATTAGGGTAAAACAAGAAATCTCTTCCTGGATAGGAGGTTTCTCAGAGGAAGAGATAAAAATGTTTAAAATCTATTGTCAGCTGGATGCCATGGTTTGGCCTATATACTTCCAGCTGGGCAGGAGAATTGCTTGAGCCTAGAATTTACTAAGTCCCATTGAAATACAATGCATGCACTTTAAAGGACTGAATTAGATAGAATATAAATTGTATCTCACTAATGTTACTTCAGGAGAAAAATACAATAGAAGTAATGAACCTACAAAGAAAGCTGTCTTATATAACAAGCATACAAGTTGTAAGAAAAATAATTTCAGGTTTGGGGATTTAGCTCAGTGGTAGAGTGCTTGCCTAGCAAGCACAAGGCCCTGGGTTCGGTCCCCAGCTTAAAAAAAATTTCAATATACACTGTATCCATCATTATCAAATAAGGTATATAATTATATTAGAGATGCACAATATTAATGCATATGTCTATGTGTGTTGGTAGAAAACATGGCAGTGATGTGTGACCTTAGGACAACTGGCCTTGTGGAGGGCTTGAACATTGATTTCAATGTTTCATCCACAGCCCACAGGAATGATTTTGCCTGAAGTGCTTGAATATCTGACACATTCAAAGTGAAGATTTTCTTCAGTAATGAGAAGTCTAAACTCAAGTTCTTCTCACCTTGCTTTGAGGCTTGATGATGACACTTTAGGAGCAGCATCTCTGAGATGCTCTCAGTTCTGCCTTAGGTCCATCACGTGATGCAATGGTGGCTATTGTCTGCTGGAGAGCAAAGTGAGCTTTCTTCAGTGCCCTTGCCTCCATGCATTTCCACTACCCTACCACAGAATCGTGTCATGTGACCACTGTAGCTGCAAAGGAAGCTAGTCAACTCCTTTTCAGTCTCCATGATATGAGAAAAGAGTTTATTCTAAAGGGCTGCACAGTCTTAGCCTTTGCAGATTTTCTTTTTCAAGAAGTTTTCAAGTCTTTCATACCTATAATAATAATCATCATCATCATCATCATCTAGGTTATACCACCCAGTGGTAGGCACTATCACATTGGTATCCATCCTTGCAAATTTTTCTCCTTCTCTTTTTCTGTTTGTCTGTATCTTATATAGACAGATATATTGAAAAGTATATAGATATGTATTATATTGTACACATACTTCATTATGTTTCTATAATTAGAGGTATATAAAAAACCTTATTTCTCATTTTCTAAACTAATTTCTCTTTTTTTAAAAGATTTATTTATTTACTATGTATCAGCATGTATGACTGCAGGCCAGAAGAGGGCACCAGATCTCATCACAGGTGGTTATGAGCCACCATGTGGTTGCTGGGAATTGAACTCAGGACCTCTGGAAGAGCAGTCAGTGCTCTTAACCTTTGAGCCATCTCTCCAGCCCTAAACTCATTTCTTTTCCACTAAAATTATCATGAAAATACAACTCCGTGAATACAGATAACATTATTGTTTTAACTGCTATGTTGATATTTCATCTTTTTTTTAACAAATATCCTATTAAGAAGCATTTGCATAATTTCTAGTTGTTTGATACTGTAAAGCATATTGTAATAAAACTCTTTATTCTGGTTCTATAGCAAAATAATGTCACTGCTGGATACAATGACACAGTTGAATAAACGCAAAAAACAACTATCCAAGATATGGGAGGTGCCATCATAACTGTGAATACAATCAAGGCTTGTGTGCTCTCATCACATGGATATTTTCCCAAGTTCAACAACAACAACAAAAACAACAACAACAACAGGGGCTGGGGATTTAGCTCAGTAGTAGAATGCTTGCCTAGCAAGCACAAGGCCCTGGGTTCGATCCTCAGCTCTGGAAAAAAAAAACAAAAAACAAAGAACAGACCTTCTAAAAGAGAGATGCTCTAGTCTGATAGCTATTTCCTGAGTTTAAAAATAACAGGCTGTGTCTTTTGCTGTTTTAAGGGAGGGAACTGCTGTGTTATTTATATTGAAAAGGAAAGATTACATTAAAGTCTGACACAAATTGACATAAGCCAGAGAATTCAAACTGAATACTAGCCCTCTATCCTGAACTCCAGCATTTCAAAGCTAATTAGAAAAAAAAAAAGTTTTAACAAAAGTCAATCAAATTACATCCTTCCAAGGCAGTACGGTGGCTCAGCAGGACTGTGAAAACCCGTGTATACCACTATATGTTGTAGATCAGGGTCTGCAAGATTAGACTAACAAATAGCACTGGATTAAGGACTCAGAGGAAAAGCTGCTGGAAAACCAGGCACAGAACTATCCAGTGTTTGCAAGAGCAGATACAAAGAGACACAAAACAAGCTTGCAGAGACACTGCAGTGTCCTGGCCACAGATATCTTGACACTGCAGAGAAGTAATAGAGGGATAGACTCAGGTGCCTGCACCCTGAACTGATCCTGATCACTGACAAGCACCATATAAGTACATCCTTCTGAAAAAGCATTCACAGCAGAATTTGCTCTCATTCAATACTGCCACCCATTACCCAATCTGCCAACTGCTTACTTTCAATCGACATCATTTGTGAGGGGTCCACTCAGCTTCTTCATCTGGAAACTCCTTACCACCTTCTCTTGTTTCTCTCCTGCACCCCAGACAAGGACCCAGCCTCAACCTGAGCTGAAAACCACAAGTTCCTTGCTGGAAATCTGTTGAGTCAGCAGATTCTAAGGAACACTGGAAGAGCCAATGGCTGAGAAATCAGTTAAACCAAGTTGCTCCAAATGAGGAATGGCTTAAAATGATGTGACACTTAAACATTTATCTTGTTGCATATATTTGGACATCCTCCTGTCTGGGGCCCTGGAGTTCCAAAGTATCTTTCTTAGAAAATAAAATGCCCACGATGCAATGATTTCCAGTCTAGAGAGACTTGGAGAAAACTTGACACTTGCCAAGTGTTTGACTGCCAAAGGATTATCTTTATGTTTGCAGGTTTTTCTGCTTTTGTCTCATCCAACCAATCAATCTCAACTGCTTATTTATTCTTTGCTAATTTTGGTATATGATGTTTTCACTTATTTGTAAGATTTGTTTTTATAGTAAAGTTTATTTCAAAATCAACCACTTGCTTCTGTTTTGTTTTATTTTGTTTTTAAGCTACCTACATCAACTCTTTTTGGATCAATGAGCTTAGTTTCTGTGGATCCATGAAAATACATTAATATTTGGTGTGACATTTTGCCAAACAACAAGGCCAACACAGCTTTGGAAGCAAGCTGCAGACACCATTATCTCTCCTGGATGGCTGTGGTTACCTAGACAGGAGTCAGTGGCATTCATCATGTGGAAGGTTTTTGACACTGTGAATAAGGGTAGCTGCTGACCAGGTGAATCTGATCTGCAAAAGCAGGTAAGCAAATGTTGGTTCAGAAATTTCTGGTCAGGCTACAAGTGGCAGGGCAGGCCTGTAAGCCCAGCTCTAGAGAGGCAGCGGCAGATGGATCCCCATGAAATGGAGGCCATCCAGGTCTACAGGGTAAGTTCTTGGCCAGGCTGGGCTACATAGTGAAAGCCTATCTCAAAAAGAAAGGAAACAATAAAAATAAATACATAAAGGAGGGATGTTGTGGGATATCTGCACACTGTGAAGAGGTATTGCAGTGATTGGTATAATAAAAAGCTGAACAGCCAATAGCTAGGCAGGGGAGACAGGCGAGACTTTCAGGCAGAGAGAGGAAGAGCACAGGAGACAGCATGAAGATGTGGATTAAGATGGACACACAGGATGGGAGAGAGGTAAAAGCCACATTATAGAATATAGGTTAATAAAAACATGGTTTGATTTAAATTACAAAAACTAGCGGAACAAGCTTAGCTAAGGCCAAGGTTTCATAATTAATAATAAGTCCCCATGTCGTTATTTGGGAGCTGGAGGCCCAAAGAAAAGTCTAATTACAGAGGGAAGGAAAGAGAAAAAAGGAAAGAGGAAGACTGTGGGAATACCAAATTCTAGATTTTGGATCTGATAATTGGTCTGGAAACTCAGTAAATACCTGATGAGCACACACTAGTGACTTATGACCACAAGTAGGATTGATATTCAAAAGCAGCCCAAAATCACAGACCAGGATAGCATTCCACTAATGTATTCTACACATTAGAAAACATGTTAGCTGTCCACAACCTGAGTGGATATGCCATGTATTCTAGCTGAATATCAGCTCTGCTTGGGGATGTTGCACATGCCAGGCAGGCCTTATTCATTTACCAATGAGGTGTTGATCAAGCAGATCCACTGGTCCAACTCTGAAATATTTTATTGACCTACATACAGCCCTAATTAATTGTCTCCCATGGGGTTCATCAATTTTCTGATTCAATTCTTTCTTCTTTCTCTAGATATGTGTAATCTCAGAATTGTCACTGAGACACTCTGTTTCATGGGTAATAAGAGAGACATGCACAATAAAGTGTAAAGGAAATCTAAGTATACAGTGTGTGTTATATATTTCATACATACTGCATTACAAGCAGATTTACTCATGCCTACAACCACACACTCCCATCCATCTTTCTGCCTGACTCCCCAGGGTCTGTGTTCAGCATGTTTTGTTTATTTTTTAACCTGGGATGATGCTCATTCTTCTGCCGTGCTTATTTACACAGATTGGAGCATGCTTTCCACATGTAGTGTCTTGCTTGCCAGCAAGGCCAGCTGCTGAGGGGGACCACAGATCACCCCATCACAGGAGACACTCTCAAACAGCCTTTACGTCTCCCTCTCCTTCCCTGCAGGATCTTTTCCAACAGCTACAACTCTCATTTACAGGAAACATTTACTTTAAAAAAAAGTCTTTTCCTCCCCTTTCCCACACATCCTAAAAGAGTTTGCCATAGGGCAGACAGCAAGCTCTTTCAGCTCTCCTCTGTCAGACAGACCACAAACAGCCAAGGCCAATGGGAATCCAATGCAGTCTCACCAGATGGGAGCAAACATTGTATTTTGAACTCTGTCTAAAAGGAGACAGGACATACTTGCTCAGAAAGAAGGGGATTTGTGGAAAAGCCTACAGACTATTTTACTGTGTTCACCCAAGCTCCTGTGTGCCAAGGCCGAGCCCATAAGAAATTTGATTGCTGTTATAAACTGAAAAGAGGAACTTGGAGAAGTGCTGATCCAAGCTGCCAGAAACGCTACTTTGTTCCTGTGGATTCTCCTTATACCAGCACACATCTAGAGCAAACCCCTAAAACATTCAAAAGTGTTTTGCCCCTCAGAAAGATTCTTAGACATATCTTTTAATTTTAATAAATTTATTTTTTATCTTATGAAGGTGTTTTGCCTGTATATATGGCTGTGCACATGGGTGTGCCTGGTGCCTATGGAGGCCAAGAGGTCATTCAGATTCCCTAGAAATGGAGTTACAGACAGTTGTAAGCCAGCATGTGGCTGATGGGAATCAACTTGGGTCCTTTGGAAGAATAGCAAGTGCTCTTAACAGCTGAGCCCTATCTCAGGACCCATTTTTTTCTCTTAATTTTAATAAAGAGATTCAGTGGAAAGTATCAACAAGAGGTGAGAGCTCCTGAATCATTCATGCTGGTGAGTGGATGCTTGTGGCTTAGAACACACAGAGTTCATCAGACACAATTAAATTCATCTTGCAAATGAAGCCCACCTTTTGGGGGGAGGGGGTATGATTACTCATTTGAATGACAGCTTTGGGTACCATAATGACAATAATTAATAAAGGCACAAGTGCTTTATAGCCTTATTAAAACCAAAGAAGATCTCTCAAAGATCAGTTTTCTGTGTTTAGTCAATACAGAAATCAGACCAAATGTGAACAGGAACTAAAGGCTTAGATAATCCCCTAGAGGTTGACGAGGCTGGAGCAGCAGCGGCAAACTGAGGAAATAAAAAGGCACACTAGAGGTCACTGTTGCTACTCGAGCTGAAAGTGTATTCATTCACATGTATGTATGTG
The DNA here is from genome assembly GCF_903995425.1 of Onychomys torridus. Classification (NCBI taxonomy): domain Eukaryota; kingdom Metazoa; phylum Chordata; class Mammalia; order Rodentia; family Cricetidae; genus Onychomys; species Onychomys torridus. Next base: position 13,320,786 of record NC_050452.1, on the reverse strand, counting down.
TATACAAATACATACAGATATTATAAATGTTGTTTGGTAGATTGTATGAATATTTGAAAATTTTTAGAAAGATCAAGTACCTTTGTTAAATCTGGAAAAAAAATCCATCATGGGTATCATGGGTTTTGTTCCATTATGTTTTATTTTCTATTGGGTGTGTGAATAGTTGGATACTAAAAAGATTTTTAAAAGAAACTTTAATTTTAAGAATTTTATACAATAACTACACATATATTAAGTATTTTACCTCTGATTAAAAAAATTCTCACACCTACTTGGTATATTTTGAAAAACACCTTTCACATACCCATATGCTTTCAACCAAAAGTCAGAGTAATTAATTGAAAAATCCTGGTCAATATGCCTCTTCTAATTATGGAAAATGATCTCACACTCTAATACTGTGAAAAGAAAGTTAGGTTGACAAGAAATTTAGTCCCATCTTCAAAGGTGTGTGGAGAGTGTGTTAAGTCTGGCAATCCTGAGAAACAGATTTGGGAATTGTTAGTAAGAATTTTCAACTTTCCATAAATGAAGGAAAAATGGTTTTGGAAAACAAGTGATGTCCCTGGTGGGCCATTATCTTTCAAATGTAATGAGTCTGGTAGAACTACCTTATTGTAGCTCCGGATTTGGCTGTCTCCCACTAAACCTTTTGGTGAATTACTGGTGAAGACTGTTTTGTGAGGGAAGGTACAGTCTACCGGTCAAAGCTAGCTCAAGGAATTTACATGGGAAGTAACAGCAGAATGACCTAATCCTACAAAAGAATTCTCTCATTGCCAAGCAAGGGAATCATGAGGTGGGTTAATGTTGGTCAAATTGCTTCCCTTTGTCTTTTGTAACTGTTGTTGGTCTCAGGGATTGAATCCAAGACATGCTGAACACATGCACCATAACTGAGTGTCAAGTTTATTCTCAAGTAGCATTCCCGGAAAGTATTACCATACATATATATGGGCCTTGGTAAGGGAAGTGTCAGGGTTTCAACAGTTGGCCTTGAAACATTTTCACAAAGATATCCTCACCTGCCTTCTTTAGACACTAAGGAAAGCTGGCAGGGCTAGGAGAAAACGCCCCGTTTCCCTGCCTTTGCTGAGATTCCTCTTGGGCCCCCCTGCCTCTTTCTTCCTTTCTTTTCTTTTTTTTTTTTTCTTCTTTGTCCTGCTGATCACAGTCCTGGGAGTAGTTAAAGTTCAAAGAGTGGGATTCCAGCTCCTGGAAGTCAGAGGCTTTCTACAAGTTTCTCGGCATGGATAAAACAGAGTTTGAATTTAATTTACTGGAGAATTCAACATTTTAAAATCACATTTTCCAAGTATCTTTGTTGAATTAGTGGTAGCAGTGCGGAGGACTTTTAAAAGGCTCAGAACTTCGATAGGAATCAGAAGAAAGTGGTTTTCCCACGTGAAGAACCACTTGAGGTTTGGCCTACTCATTCTCCTGCCTGGTGAAGGTGAACTTGGCTAAGTCCCTGTCCTTGCTGCAGCTGATTTCTCTCCTTGCAAAAAGAAGGATATAATTCCTTCCTCTCCTGAGGCATCTGCAAATCAATGGCTGCTAAGTGGTTGGCACTCAGAATGGCATGGGAAAGCCTTGGGTGCCTGTCAGTTGTTATTATCACTGGCATATTGGAAATTCATGGGACCCCTTTACACCTATAGAAGGGGGAACAGGAGCTGTGTTTACATTTGAAAGCAGCTTTCAAAAAAAACAGCAACAGCAAGCTGAGAAAAAAATAACAGTTCAACAGCTCATCAGAGGAAGAACAGATTTTAATTAAAGGTTGTGTTTCTGTTTTTCCAAACAGCTTTGTGTACACAAACTCAGTCTTGGACTTCAAGAAAAATAGAACACTTCACTATTATAAGACAAAATTATTATCATCATTTTTGGTTAAGAAAATTATGTGTATTTTATTAACCAAAAAAAAATGTGTTTGTGCTTTTCACCATGTAACTATTTTTTGAAAATATCCTGTTATCCACAGCCTGGTTAAAGGACTGTGGGTTCATTGAAGTCAGCCACATTTAAGAGCAGCCCCACAAGTTCTTACAAGGTTGAAAACCACTGCCCACATGGGTTCTGGTAGCAATTATAATATGCAATACATTTTGTTTTAAATGGAGGGTTTCATAATGAAATTGGGAAGCCAGCGTCATTTCCCTTCCTTGGCTTACTACAAAAAGAGGATTTGAGGGCAAGCAATAAAGGAAATATCAAGGAATGATTATATGACCTTAGGCATATCTGTTCAGTGATTCAACCTTGTATATAAGCAGAGAGAGAAAGAGATAGACAGACAGAGAAACAGAGAGAGAAAGCAAAAACAAAAACAAGAATGTAGAATGGAGCTGTGACAATTTCTTGGTATTTTGAAAAAAATCGCTATATTAGTCAAATTGAATGATTAATTGTTACCAAATTTTCTAATTAACCAAATAACTGCCAAGCTCCAGTGCACTCTTCTGAACTACTACTGCCTGGGGTGTGGGAAAGGATGCCTTCTTCCCCTCACTGATGCTGTAAGAAGGTACACAGAGCTGCACGAACTTGATGATCCAGGAGTAAAAGCTACTAGTTTCACCTCCTCATCTCACTATAAAGGAAGCACTGGGCTTGTCTTTCAGGATAGACAAAACACTTCAAAAATCCCTGTTCTCAGCCACTCCCAACAACAGTGTTTTTGAGTTGCCTTCATTTTTTAATTTTCCTGTCAACAAAACCAGCCTTCAGTAAAAATGCAGCAAGTTGGCTACCACTCTTGGAAAACACTAGCTTACAGAGAAAATTGTCAGTCCAAGATTCTGCTTTGCATCTATCTCATGGTCGTTGTCTGACCCTGGGGTGTCTGCCGGGTCTAGATGGGGAGTCTGGTGGGCCGTGCTTACACCACTAAAAGTGAGAAAGAACTAAGGCAGCCGTGAGTCCTGCTTGATGCAGCAGCTGTGCCTACAGAGAGGCTTCTTTCCCTTTGGTGACATCAGGGCTGCCACATTAGAGACTTCTCCTGCCACAGTCTGACTAAGAGAATAAATGCAAGAGCTGGGGAGATACATCAGCAGATAAACTGCTTGCCTGTGCAAGCATGAGAACTGGAGTTCAGATCCCACACGTAGAAGTAAATGCCACTGTGCACATGGTGGCCAGCCTGTAATTGCAGCATTTCAAAGGCAGATATGGGGAAAACCCAAAGCAAGCAGACTAACAGGTTAGCTGCTCCGAAAAGCTCTGCATTCCATGGAGACACCCTGCCTAACAAATCACTTGGAAAGTGATGGAGGAAAGCTCCTGATGTGGACATATGTAACCCACATATGTATGAATACACACGTATCTCTGAAAAAAAATGGAAACAAAAATAAATTAAATACATGGAATGTCAACAGGCCTATGGAAGGGTACCAAGTAGTGAAGAGGTAGTTACAAAAGGATTGGTTCAGACAGTGAGTGTCTCAAGGGGGACTCTCACTGAAGAACAAAGACAAGTTCCAAAGGGAAAGAGAACAACAAAGAGGTCCAAAGAGCTGACAGCCATTGCCATTTTTCACCTTATTTGTTTATTAGTTCAGCAAATGGCTTTGACAGCAGAGTCTGGTGCAAAAAGGCATCTGCTGAAGATGTTTATTGCTTTGTGTAAAAACCTGGATTTCTTGGCCAACTCTATCCATTTCTACTTCGTGATTTAGAGTGAAAAATTTCTCTCTAGACTTTAGAATCTTTCTGTGCAATTCAATATACTTAGTATCTTGAATGTGTCTTGAGATGTGAGGAGGGTATAAGGAAGGATGCTCCAAGATTTAATCACACTGATGTGGGCCCATGACAGCGCTTTCACTTAAGGACTTACAGCATGGTCTTCTTCAGGCCATTGACATACATACACACAGGAGCCTATTGCTAGTACAGTGCCCTGTCCTCGGCAGGGCCCACATCAGCATCTTCCATCACTGTGCATGGATCCATGGACCCTGTACTTGAGAGTTCCCTGACTGTGTGTTACAACTAAGAGAAGAATGTCAGTTCATGAGCAGCTCTCATAACTAACCCTCTCTCCATTGGTTGTGCACTGAGGAATGCTGGGTTATATTCTGATCGAAGGGCATTAGGGACGGGCAGTTTACTTCAGTTATTATTCTGTAAACATGATTTTAACAGAATGGGGTGAAGAATCTTAGGGTGACAAGAAACACTTGATCAAAGAAGTGGGCACAACCTCAGCCACATCTAGCAGAGCCTGGGTTGATACCTCCGCTATTTTCACTTTCAGAAGCAGTTTTCACAGCCAGCGACACAATATTGTGAGGTGGGTTGTTGTCATCATTCTGCTCCTCATCAAATGCTACCCGCTAAAGTTCCGAGTTCAATGTTTTAACTGCTATTGTCTTTATTATCACAAAGAGACATAATTCTTCACTCCATCACGATTGTTAAAAACCTTTCCATAAGGAGCAATTGAACTCTAATTATGTATGTCAAAGGGTGCAAAGGAAGCTGTATCAAATTTAAAGCAACTGAATATCCTACTTCATATTGTGTGCCTTTCATACTGCATATAAGATGTTTAAGGATACAATTTAAAAGAAACAAATATCCAGGTTTAGGAAAAAGCATACTGCACCAAAACACCATGTCTCTGTATAAGTCCTCAATAAGATATTTATAATTCTGCAATGACTTCATACTTTCTGCACTAGGAATTCATCCATCCTTCCAAATGGCTTGAGAGGCATTTATAACCAATAAAACTTATTTGTGTCCAAGTTGGGAGTATAGCCCAGGCCCATATAGTAAATCTGAGACAGGTTGGCCCAAGGAGCTTAACCCACGTCAAATGTAAAGCATGTTTCAAAAGCATGTTGTTAGGTCTACACAGGCTATCCATTCTGATAATCTCATTCCATTTTTTATTTTATTGTTGAAAGGAGAAGTAGATTGATGAGAATCTAAATCCCACTGGAAAGAAAACTTTCCATATAAGGCATGCCCAAAGAGTGATTTGGAAAAATGACTTAGTCTGTCTTTGTTTTTCCAAGCAACATTTAGACTATTTATATTTGAAAGATTCTTAAACCAGGTCAGAGTGGTTTACTAGGTTAAATCTAGAGAGGAACAAAAAAAAGAAGGAAAGAAAAAGGAAAAAGAAAGAGACAAGATGCAGAGGACAAGGATGGCAAAGTAATGTTGGACTATGATCTTAATAACTGTGTGTTACAGGGATCTGTGGCTCTCCTTCAGCCTCCCGAGTTTGCTGATGTCAAATCCACTAAAGAAAAACAAAACAAAAGTACAGGTTCATTTGCACAGGTACACCAAAGGAAAGAAACATTTATCCAAAAAGAACTTAAAGTATTTAGCACCTAGCTATATATGTTCCTTCACTTAGGACAACCAAAAGAATACAATTATAGAGAATGGTAATTGAAACCTTAGAGTGCTATGGGTCAGAACTGAAGGAGCCTTAGAAAGCACCTGGCCACCTTGGTGACTTCATTGACTGACACAGAAGCCAGAGCGTAAAGGCGAGTCATTTGTGACTCCAAAAGCTTTTCTTCCATTCCTCTAGCGTGGGAAGACTCTCCAGGTGCAGACACTTCCAGACAACATGCCACACACAGTTCAAGAACCTGAAGTTGGAACAAGACCCTAGATTTCAAGTTCCAAGTGCAAAGATAACATCTTTATGGGGAAAAAAAAGATCAGATATACTTTTTAAAAAGTCCACCTGTTAATTACTTTGAGGACAATTTTGATTAGAAGCTCAATAGAAATGCAACAAAATATTGTATCTGACTGCTTGCTCTTGACAAGGCCATTGTAAATTGTATATCTGGCCTCAACAAGCTTGCTATCCAGAGTTCTGTTTCAATTTTTCCTTCCCTCAAATCCCAGAGCCACTGAGAATCCAAACTTTTGAGAATCCCACTTGACTCATAAGACTGGATCTTCACCAGTCTCCTCCTCTGGGCCACCCTAATTCCTGTCTCTTAAAAGCTGAATTGGGAAGCACTGCTCAAGACAGATGACCAAGGTCACAGGAGTTCATAAGAGAAACTTTATCACCTTGCAGTAGATGCCAGTTGTGAGCTAACCTGGTTGTTTCCTGTAAATAATTGTGCCTGTGCCCTATGGTTGACGAGCTGCATCGATGGATTATTCTCTGAGCACTTTATTAGCAATATTTACTTCAGGTTTTACTTCATATGTCTGCCTTTAGATGTCAGTTACCTTTATTCCCACAGACATTGGAGTCACTTAGTTGCCATTACAGGACAATTATTTTCATTGGATAGTTTTTAAAAATAGAGAGGTATAAGGTAAAGGAAATATGGTCTTCAGTCTTTCTGCTCTTGGACCTGTCTTTGGTTGCCACAAGAAGCAGTCTTGATAATTACATCATATCACCCAATAAGGGTGGTCCAAGGTGAAGGCTGAGCCTCTGAGATTGTGCTGGAAAAGGTGTGTGTACTCAAGACTCTGCCCTGCAGTTGGAAAACGGAGTCTGTCCATCTCCTGCTCTCCCTGCTGTTGGGAAAGGAATACTCTCTGGGCTATACAAGGGAACATGACAACCAAGCAAAAGTAACTCAGCAAGGTCATTCCCTTTTACAAAAATGGCTTTATGCCAAAACCCAAACTTGCCTAGAAAAGACACACACCTTCAATGGCTTTTGTCATCTATCCCTGATGTGAGTGGTGACTATTTATCATCCCACTCGAGTCTATTACTAGTGTCCAATTTTAGAAAAGGGCTGACTACCTTTGATAGAAAAAAGCAAAACTCACACAAAAAAAATTTCTCACACTGTCAAGCTGCCTTCCAGCAAATTCTAAACCTCTGATATAGACACTAAGCAGAAAGGAATGATTAAGCCTGAGCTGCCATTTCCTTCTGAACTAATGTCATCCTGGACAAGGAGCCACATATCATTGAGAGAGCAGACATCTGTAGGAGCTGTCCAGGCTGCTGTGATAAAGAAGGACTCCTCTGTTTTAACAGCAAGTGCGTTTTCCTATGTCACTGTTGTCTACTGACTACAGGACTGAATTGTCAAAGGTGTGTGTGTGTGTGTGTGTGTGTGTGTGTGTGTGTGTGTGTGTGTGTATTTTCTTGCCTATCAATTGGCATATCACCTCCCTTTTTGGCTTTCATTATATTCCATTGTATGATCATATGCAGAGCCAAGCTTTCTTTTAAATGTTGAATATTTTCTATGAGCTACATGACGGCTAAATGAATACACATATGCTTGGCACTTTGAAAACTTTTTTCTTATTGATTAAAATGCCCCAAGTCAGTCATAGACATGCAATCCTGAAGATGTGCATAGAGCTGAATGTGTGGGTTACACATTCTGGAAAAAAAATGCCCCTTTAGCTGTTGTGTGTACCCCACACTTCTTTTCACAAAGAAGTGTTCTGTCATTAGAACAACAATTTCTATTTTGTCAAGACTCTAAAACCAATTAGAGGCCAGTGCTGATTGATCATTTGCCAGTGTTTAATTTATAAATCACAACTGAACTTAGTGTATGTGGGCTCTCCAAACATCCATAGTCCTTTTATTCACATTTGACATACATTTAAAATAACTAATTACTTTTTTTTTAATTCTTGAAGAAACATTTGTTCTCCAGATGAAAAATGCTGCACCCAGAGCAATCTGCTGTAGCTGCCCCCTTATTGCTCTGAATGAAAACTGTGAAAAATTTTATGTTCTATAAGCCTCACGGGATTGGATGGGGTTGATCATTTGGAAGATGTGGGTCCCTTCTGCAGTGATAAGAACAACACGCTTTCCTGCTGTTTCCATCTGGAAAGACAATGGCAAGTACTTGCTCTCCAGTCCTCAAAGAATGTCTGTCCCTTATGTTAGTCTTCTCTTTGTAATTGTTGGAATGTTCACTAATCTCCACAAAATGAGTCAAAATGTCCTTTTTACACAAAACAAGCAATATTGTAAAAAAAAAATGGGACAACAGTAACCTGACAGCCTTGTAGAATGAGCTATGTAACACTGGAAAGCAGTAAGCTTATCACTTTGTCATTATTGACACTACTCCTAAAGTTTTCAAGTGCAAGAGAGTTAAATAATCAAGATTCTGACTATTTAGAGAATTATAGAGTTTGTGCAAATGGTGAGCATCTACTGTCTCGCTCATCCAGACTAAGAGTCATTTCAGTCATTTCATGTTTGCTAATAGTTTTCATTTGCCCAAGCTAGAAATATATTCCAACATAATTCTTATATTAGTTGTCCAACTTGATCAACTATGTAACCATTAAGAGATCTGTCTACAGCACACATTTGGGTATCTAACTTGTACCTATAGGACATGGCCATGATTAGAAACACAAATGTAAATGAAATGGTCAATATTTCAAAGATTCATTGTTGAGCTAGGCATGGTGGTTCACAACTTTAATCCCAGCACTTAGAAAACAGAAGCAAACTGATCTCTGAGATCTCTAGGCTACCTTGGGCTACATAGTCCAGCTGGGGCTATGCACTGAAACTATATCTTTTTTTAAAATTGAAATTAAGAAAAGAAGAAAGAAAAGACTTAATTATCTAATAAAGGAAACAGATGTATAGCAATGCCAAGAAAACCACACAGTGTAACACATGTATAAATCCCTTTTTGTGCATGAAAATTGCCCAGAGGAAGGAATGGTTTTGCTTTGTTTGACTTCTGAAGCGATAAAAGAAGTAAACTTAACAAAAATTTTAGTATAGGAATAGAAGTATTCTACAGGTCACAAGGTGGGGGTGACTTGTAGTCCTGGAGGAGTGAACTAGTAGCCTAGAAATGGGGGTGGGTTTGCATGGACAGACAAGGATGATGACAGCTTCATATCTCTTGGTTATCAGAACATAGGCAGAAAGAGGAAGGGTGTGGAAATTGCCACAATGTCACAGCTAAATCATGAAAACTCTTATGCAACAAGAAGAAAGTTGGCTTCTATTGTGTGGTCAGCAGTGAACCATGAAAGAGCTTTTGGCTTTAAGAAAAATTTTCCAGTGGCATTTTGAAAGCCAGATTCTAAGTTTGAAAGGATAAAGAATAGGACCAGAAATAATAGTTGGGAAGCCATATTACAATCCAAATGAAAGATAATGCCAACCTTCTTAGGGCAGGGGCGACAAAGAGCAGAAAAGAGATGCAAGGATTACTGGATGGGAGTCTTGACAGAAGAATCTGGACAAGCAGAGGAAGAACTATCTAGATACCCAATAAAGAACCTCAACACAGCTCTTCAATGGGAGTGGTACATGCCAGCTCAGGGATGTTGTGTCTGATTGTTCAGAAATGATTCTTGTTATTCAACTAGTCTTCCTGTCCTACATTATTCCAGACACAGAGAAGTTAACTATGGGCCACCCTAGAAAGACCCATGTGAAGAAAATTAGAAACTCACCAAGCAAGAGTAGTCAAGAAATTACAATCAACAGAGTTAGGCCAGAACTAGTCCTGGCCAAAGCAATCCACTAGAAAGACTAAATATAGTAAGTAATTCAGTTGTTAATCTATATAATACTGCCAACAAATATTGTCAGATCTGTAGAAAAGTCACATGTACACAGACACACAGCACATCAGAACACACTAGGGCTTCCTTTTGCAGATATGATTGGCTATCTATAAATCCTAACTATAAGTGCTGTGTCCAAGGAACTAAAACAATCTGTGTACTCGTGAATACAGCTATTTCAAGAGCAAATGTTTGGGTGAGGGAGATGGTTTAGTGGTTAAGAACACTTCCTGCTCTTGCAGAGAATCAAAATTGGGTTCCTAGCACCCACATGATAGCTCCCAGGCATCTGAAACTCTAGTCATGGGAGATCTGACGTCCTTGTCTGGCTTTCTCAAGTACTACGCAGACACACGGCACATGTATACACAAATAGGCAAATGCTCATACACTTAAAAAGAAAAATGACTAAATCTTTTTTTTTTTAAGGAAAGCAAGAATTTGTTTTGGATATGTTCTAAAACATCAGTATCTGTTAGAAGAAATATTGCCTCTGAATATTTAATTTACTTTCTGCCCTTGCAGATTCTGTTCCAGAAATAGCAGCCTCTTACAATACATTTATTCCCTTGAAATAAGGACCTGTATACTAGCTATGACCCAGGAGTTGGAATTTTTGTTTGTTTGTTCATTTTTTGAGACAAGATTTCTCTGTGTAGCTTTGCACCTTTCCTGGAACTCACTGGGTAGACCAGGCTGGCCTTGAAATCACAGAGATCTACCTGGCTGGGAGTGCTGGGATTAAAGGTGTCACCACCGGGCTGGGATTTAACTAATTTAGTTCACTTGATCATCCACGGCTGGGCTGTTTACCCAAATATTTCTGGGACTTATTTGTGTGGCCTTCATTTGTATTTACAGATGAATAGGGTTTTCCTTTACAGAAAATCACAGCTCAGTCATTTACTTTGCAGCCACATGGTCCTAATCAAACCTAGGAAAGCACAAAATGACCAGATCAAGTTTGCCCAGATCTGTGATTTTTTTCTTTAACTAAAATCCAGCTAAACTGGATTAAATGTAAAGACCAAAGACAGAATTTTTGCATTTTAGCTAACACCTGCTCTCTATGATTAAAATGTATTGTAATTAGCTATCTTTGCTTGGAAAGATAACAAAACTGAGTGCAATTTTGAAAGAGAAACATCAGATCTTATATGAAAAACAGAATAGTTGGAAAGCCGAATAGACGGATGGATTTTCAAAGGTAGCAATTCTAGAAGCAAGGTCAGCCTTCCTTATTTTGCAACAACGTTTTGAATGGCAGGTAGGCTGGATGCTCCATATTGTGTGTTCACTTGTGCTCATCAAGTGTTTGGAATTGAAGTGGAATGTTGGTCCTTTATGACTTCATACTGGTGGGGAACTACAGTGAGCAGGTGACCTATGGCATGGGTCCACAAGCCTTACCACTCGAACAGCCAGTAGAGAAATGCCCAGAGGGACAAGCGAGTCTTGGAACTCATAAAGGCCCATGTATTGAGTAAAGCTGTGAGCCATGGGACAGCTGCTGGATTTCACTTCCTAGCTAGGAAATGACAGTGCTGATGTGTGTTTTAAGTTCCTCAAGAGAACTAGGGGAACTTTAGAAAGGGATAAAAACCAAATTGGCTGTTTTATTCAAGTGTGGCTAATGAAATGCCTGTAAAATAGTGATTTATAAATACGAGCTTGTAAATGGGTACACAAGTAGTACTGAACACTAGCAAAATGTTAGAGCAAACTCCTTGACATGGCAAGGCACTCATTACTTTCCCTAACTGGATGTTGGAGCTGTCAGAGTCTGACACAAAGTATAATGATCTAGGTCAGTGCTGCTCTCAATTGTGATCAGAGAAGCTTCTTGCAGTGAACAGCAGTTAATGTAGAGCCATGGCTGGCTAAAGTGCTGAGAACACGTATGTGCTGAGTGCTCATCCCCAATAGGACATCTATATAACCCACTGTCAAGGCTCAGAGAACATTGCAAAGCATGAGATGAAAGAATATTGAGCCTGAGGATAGGGACTGTGAAATGCTGTCTGCTGGATGTGGCACAGCCACCCATGAGCTCACAGCAGCTGTGGGCACCTGCAGAAGATCTCCACAAGATCAAGCCAGACAAGTGCAACATTCCTATAAACAACACTAATTGTATGAAATGAGTTACAAAAGACAAGAGAGAGGTTGAACATAAAGGTGAAAAGGAGAGACTGTAGGCCTCCTTGGGGAGTATTGGAGGTAGATATGATACGGTGAAGATACATTGTATATATAAATGGATGAACTTGTCAAAGAATAAGTAAAAGACATTCTTTAAAAACATCTGGGGCCGGGTGGTGGTGGCACACACCTTTAATCTCAGCACTCGGGAGGCAGAGCCAGGTGGATTTCTGTGAGTCTGAGGCCAGCCTGGACTACCAAGTGAGTTCCAGGAAAAGGTGCAAAGCTACACAGAGAAACCTTGTCTTGAAAAAAACAAAAACAAAAAACAAACAAACAAAAAACCATCTGGGGACTTTGGAAGAAGCCTGGGAGAAGTAACAGTTGGTATTTGAGTGGGTTTCTGATTCTTGCACCTTCTCCTTTTCATCTGTTGGTTTGCCTTGTCTAACTTCAATGAAGTGGTTTTTGTTTTATCTTATTATATTTTATTTTGTTGTATTTCTTAGAAGCCTGTTCCTTTCTAATGAGAGACAGGAAGGGAGTGGATCTGGGTAGGAGGGGAAGTAGGGAAGAACTGGGAGGAGTAAAGGAAGGATTAATCAGGGTATGCTGTATGAGAAAAGAATCTATTTTCAATGAAGGGGGGCGGGCAATGCTCACCCTGTGTTAGAATATATGAGCCCAAACACAGGATGTGATGCTGCCTGCTGTTAGTGTTTATTTGGAAAGGTTTGCTGTACCAGGGCTCTTCCCAGCAAGCCACATTTGCCAGAGTTTTAGCTACACCGGGAAGCACAGCAGAGGCAGTAGATGTCCAGATGTGAAAATGCATGCTGCCATTGGCATACATTGTGGGTTTATTTCTTTTCACACCTACCAATAGAAGCAGTAAGCTTTATTTGAAGATTTATTAGCTTCTGGACATTAGCATGCTATAAATAAATAATCAGAAATATAATACCTTCAGAATACCTCTTCCTCACATCAGGATTTCTAGCTGCAAAGTCAACTCTGAATAAAGGTCAGAGGAATGTAAACTGTAAAACCTGATATTGAACCAAATAAACAAAACAAAATACCATAACCAACAGGAAAAACAACAACAACAACCACAAATAAACAAACAAAACACAAGGACTTTGAAAATAGACTTTAAAAGCCATACCAAATCACCAATGCTCTATTTTTCCAGGTCAACAACTCAGTCTCTTCTAGGTATTGTGAATGAGATGGCTGTCTTACCATCTGAGGCAGCCCCCTTCCTGGATATCTTGCCCGTATCAACAAAATCAGAGTGTGCAGTTGTAAACTGACTTGGTGAATAGTAATGTCAGCTCCTTTGTGAGGGGCAATCATCAATCATCCACTGTCAGTTCTTTCTGTGAGTAAGCCTTCATTCAAAGCAGAAAATAAGAATGTTGCCAGAGCACAGGAGCAAGCTTTGTGCTGTGTGTAGGTGCTACTGCTCACAGCTGCCAATTAAACCTATGACATTACCAGACTGGCCATCAGGAATCATATATGCTGTTGGCATAGCAATTCTTTATTTAAGAAAATCGTCAACTCCAGAGTACTGATACAAACTTGTGTCTTCATGTTCCAAGTCCAACATTAAGATTCTTAAAATGCCTAGAAACAAACAAACAAACAAAAAGAATAAGGAAAATTCTAGTTAACTGAATTATTGAGATGTACCCATCATTCTTTCTTGGAATTGTAAATGGTTTAAGTGTATCGGATGTGGAAAGGCTTCCTGTATGTCCAAATATACATGATAAAGTCTCCTATCTACATAATAAAAGAGTTCTACTTGAGGAAACTACATCCCACCTTTCTTTGTAATACCCTTTTCTTATTTTTTAGTTCTCAAATGCCACACCCCATCTTGTGCAAATCAACTAAGAGTAGATATTGCGATTATGATCGGGTGCATGTGTGAAGGCCAGAGATCAACCTTGGCTGTCACTCCTCCATTACATGCACTTGGTTTTTTTGAGGCAATTTCTTATTGGTCTGGAGTTTTGCTTATTAAACTATATTATTGGGCTAGCTTCAGGGATAGGCCCATCTTCAACTCCCCAGTGCCGACCACAACCTGTGACAACCTGTGTGGTTTTCATAGGTGATTTGGGGGTCAGTCTCAGACCTTCATCCCTCCATATCAAATACTTTACAAGTTGAGTTCTCCCAGCCAATGACAGTCTTGACAGGAAGTGGAGCTGGTGACAATAGCAGCAATTTTAAGTAAACATTCTTCCTAATCGCTCTTTAGAAAATGAAGAGATGTTCTGTTTTGCTATGCTGAGAATCTGGTCTGGGGTTGTGTGTCCATTTATCTAGGTTGAGCAATAGACTTTGTTGTCAGCAGCCACTCCCTTCTCTTCTTTATCCACCTTGCTGTAAGCTGTCACTTCCACATTCTTTGAAATCCTTGATTCCCACAGTTTTTAGGGACATCCACTTCAAAACACAAAATGTGTGAAGGCTAGAATCTCTTTCAAATCAACTTAACCAACAACACAAGCAAGTAAGCATGTCTTTTTGGTTACCCACAATGACAATTTACTTCAGTTTTCTTGCTGCTGAGAAAAGGGGAAAGTTGCTATCCTGTGAGAAAGTCTCAGCAGATTTCCGTTTTAAAAGTTAAAGAAAATGTCTGTCTTGCTATCTGCATAATGAACAGCTACTCACAGAGCTGTCTTCAATACAAATATGCTTTTCACTTGTAAATTAATTTTTCATAAAAGCCATCCTACAAACATATGGAATGCTAAAGCTCTGAATGAGGGTGAAATGTTTAATATTGCATCCAGAACACGTGTGGGTTTGCTGTGAAGACAGGACAAAGCAACCATTTCCAGTGGCCTTGAGTCTTTGGACTACGTTTGTGTTCGTCATCTGAGAGAGCTGGGGGTGCTGTGTTGTACTTTGGCTTTGGGCTTTACATTGGAGACAATGTCTGTCCTCACATTTTAGATAAAAGAGTAAAAGATAATGGCTGCCTTGGTCCAGTAAAGCTGTCTCTAGTGTCAAAGGACCACATCTCCCCCGTGATTTCAGTACTTTCATGGATCATAGTGATAGTACTATTGATGTGGACAATCAGAATGTCACGATGGCTGCTGCCATTGTTCAGGCAACTTTGTTACATTTACAATGTTAATGCACGAAGTCTGTCCTTTCCTTTCTGCCCACAGAGTATTTCAGCCCCACACACGTAAAGCAGAGCATTACGTAAGAAATCAATCACATCAGAGAAAAGTAGTTACTGAAAAACTGCCAAACACCATAAACACTGGTCAAAATGGAGTCCAACCATGTGCACAGAGAGTAATTTTAACTATGGATTCACTTGGGGGCAAACAAGCAACTTTTCATTATGAATTATAAAGCTCTCCAAACATAAAATGATATCTGAGAGGAGTGCATTACCTAAAAGGTTTCGATAAGCAATGAAAAGAGCTTTAAAGTATGCAGCAGGGATCAATCATCCGGCTGCATGGTGCTACTTACACCTTGATAAACAATGTCCCATAACCTCTGAGCATTTCCATTATTTTCGTCAGCGCCCAGACATCAGAAGTGACAAAAATGTCAAATGATGTTTTATTTACTAATATAAAACAAGTTCTCAGGAAAGTAGATGCTCTGTGACAACGGAGGCCCATAAAGCACACTTCCCAGCATCAACAATGATTTACATTGTCCAGTGAAGATAGAAAGTCTGCTGCTGGTGATGAAATTTAATTGGAATTTTAGTCATGATGGACATGGATTTCTTTCTTTTGGGAGATGGTGTGTCCTGCCTCTGTGGCTGAAGGACAGTTTCATATGCTGGAAAAAGAAAAATGATGAGTTGAAGCAGAACTTAATCTTCATGTCATCTGCCAGAATGTGTGCTCTAGTGTGTTTTCTTGTAGGAGTCATTAAAAATATAGTCAATGCTGTATAGAGATATCAGTTGTCAAAAACAATTTTCCAGAATAGAATGAAATATGTAGAAATGTCTTTCAAAAGGCAATTTAAGATAAGCCTGGGACTCAGTTGGTAATAAACTTGCCAGGCATGGCAGAAGCCCTGTGTTCAAGTTCCAGCCTCATGTTAATGGGAATTGGTAGCATGTTCTCATGATTTCAGCACTTCACAAGTAGAGTCGGGTGATCAGAAGAAGACCTAGGACATTTTTAAAGTAGCTTGAGTGCTCCACCCCTCTACCTGGAGTACATGAGACCCTGTCTCAAAATCAAATACACAAAGTACAATTTGCCTAAATGACTAACCAATCTCCATATTCATGATGACAGCTTGCTTCAGGTACAATGGCTCCTCCTGTGTCTTTGCATCTGTGGGATCTAAGCCCCTAACAACCTAGTAGTACCTGGCAAAGCAACTACAAAATGATATTGCTTCCTCAGCTACCATCAGTCTCCACAGCTCACCTGGCAGAGGTCTTAGTGCAGACAGAACTCAAGTCTGTTCCTACAAGTCAAGGGTCATGCAGTCCATGGTTTTGTCATTAAATAGGTTTGATTTTAATAGTGGCTCTCCTTTCCATCCAGGTCCTGTGCATGCTTTTGTGTACATATTGTGTGAGAGGAGCACAGCCTAGTCTCCATTCAGAGACAACATACATTTATATGCAACCCAGTTATCCTCACATATCTCACACAAATACCCCAACATATATGAGGATAGTTTCGCTATCAAAGTCCTTTTAGAGAGCTTGGATGATTTTCCTAACATGTTTGCAACTCCTGATGGCAAGCCTCACTTCATTCTACACTCTTCTAATTGCTTTGTCAGGACCAGAAACCTGCTTTTCCTGTTGACACTTCTTGTCCATCTTTTCAGGATGCTCTGTGGAGAAGACAATGCACAAGAAGGCAGGGTCTGCTCAATGCTTCAATGCTTCTTTTTGCTCTATCAGGCTGACTCAGCACAATCTGGCAACAGAATTATCCGACATTAGGGTAGCCCAGGAAAAATGACCTTTTTATAGAGTATCATCTAATAAGTAGATTTTGAAGAAGAAAACTATGTCCATCTTCCCTGTGCTTTTGCAGTGATTTGGGGAGTTCCAATTTATCTGTTCTGTTTTAAAATTCACTGGTGAGATCTGACAGTGTGTAATATTGAAAGCCAAGTCCTCAGTCTGCAGGGGGAAATGCAGAAGTGATTACAGGTTTTTATCATTGTAAATTTAGCCCCACACATTGCAGAGATTTTATGAAAGGGGTATGTGGAAGTACAGATTTGATACATGCAAGGGGGAGATGTTTTCTTTATTTGTGAACATTTCACAGTTTCCTCAGAGAGCAAAGTTTTCATAAGATTCTTATGAGTTTGGTACAGGCCGAGAAATTAAAAAGGAAATAAGAATGAATTTATCTGAATATATTATTTAAACATCTAAAATATTTTTCTGCTCTAATGATTAAATTATGATCAATAAGACAGTTTAATCTGAGGATAAGATTGCAGTCAACAAAGTCAAACTGTAGTTGCAGTGGAATATGTGTCTCTAAGGACTTGCACCCAGTCTTTACAGTTTAAACCTGTAAAGATGTCTGCATGTATAGCTAAAGTCTTATCCTACATACGTGTCTATGTATATGTGCATGCACACATCAGTGAGAAACACCTGTTTTTTGACACCTCCTTATCTGCCCACAAGGGGTCTAATGCCTTCAGTCTGTTGCTTGAGAAAGGATGTTCCTAGAATTAATTAATCCTTAAAGAGATCAGCTGATACATCTCATTGTTAGCAATACATTTTTAATTGTTCATTTTAGTCAAGCACCATTTGAACACTAGTCAATTCGCAATTTCATTTGAGAACCCAAAAGGCCTGGGGTATATTTTTTTTAAGGACAGGATAAAAAGTGGGCAAAATTTCACAAAGGTTGTTAATCCTCTAATTAATTTTATGTATCAAGCAAGAACTAATGTGTCCTGCTATTTGAGCAGAAGTCTTCTTGCCAAGATGCGCATGTTGTCATGCCATCTTCCCAGGGAAACCTATTCACATGCTTTGAAGCCAAATCCGCTGGCAGCTAATGTGGAGCTTTGAAGCAACAAGGAATGTTCACAGATCATTTGCTTTGATGACATTTAGAGGCTTTCCTCTCCTCATTCTGATTCTATTTTAACAGAGTACACATGCAGCCTTTGAGAACTAACCAATAAAGTAAGATCTGTCAGGGGACAGCTGAGTAGTGATCACACCTTTTACGCTCCTCATAGATGCCTTATACACACTTAAAAAATAAACCAAGTGAAGGGTATTGAGTAGATTGACCATATTCATAGAGGTGAGCTAGTGTGATATATCTCTTTCCACCATAGCTTTACACCAAAAGCTCATGCCTGTAAGTAAACTTTCTATGAAACTAAAATGCTATGGCCATCATTCATAATCTGATGACTGATTACAGTTACTATAAAGTCATAAATTCTGAATATTTACTACAATTGCACCTTAAAATTATTAGATCCTTTAAAAAAAAAGTCTAGCAAGAGAAAATAGGCAGCTAACACACATAATGCAATGTGAAGGATACATGCTTTGTATTTAACTTCAGACTTCCTTAAAATCAATGTTAAAACCCTTAGGCCTGACTTTGTTCATCCCAGTGTCTTTGTGTAATCTGCCTCAATACTACCTGATCTAATTTAATAAGAAATGAGGTAAGGAAGTTCTTCAGCTACTTATCAAGGGTTTCAGATGACACATTATGACTATATTTAAAAGTCAATATTTGCTAATCATGTTAGGGCAGGAACTGTTCCAGGCCCACATTTCTTAACTTGCAAATGCATTCAAGATTAATTAAACTCCTCTACCCCAGACCTCTCTCTTTCCACCTCTATGGAATGAGTAAATCGATGGCACTATAAGGAAGCCCAAAGAACCCAAGTTTCAAATCTTAAGCCACCACCATTTCTTAAGCCCATCTGTGTCTATACTCTAGAGTCCAGATTTGTGGTTTCTTTGCAGGTTAAGGAAGGTTTTTATGTTTTCAAAGCAAAGTTCACTGAGTCATTTGCTAGAGAAGATCCAAGCTGAGAACATTGATTCCATTTGTTTGTTTTGTTTTTGTTTTTTAATCAGAAGAATGCTGAGATAACATATGGCTTAAGTTTCCCTTGTTCTTTATGACATATTTTGGCAAATTTGTGACCACCAAAGTTGAAAGGTCACCTGCTTTTGTAGGACCAAATGATTTGGTTTGTACAATTTTATGTACATACTTAATCCCCTGAATGTGCTCTGATCTTATGAAGCTGAGAGACCAATGTTCCAAAGCCAAGGTTTCTTTACTGTAAAGCCATTAATTAACCAAGGTCCATTTGTAACCTAATAATA
The DNA here is from genome assembly GCF_903995425.1 of Onychomys torridus. Taxonomy (NCBI): domain Eukaryota; kingdom Metazoa; phylum Chordata; class Mammalia; order Rodentia; family Cricetidae; genus Onychomys; species Onychomys torridus. The sequence goes on along the minus strand of NC_050452.1, from coordinate 13,301,741 downwards.
TGTACAGAGCTCACGACTTGACTGAGATTGGGTGTCACATAAATTTGAAGTGTTATTAGTGTGCATTGGCTAGGAGGAACCTAGGCAGCAAAGTCCCTCAGTGTGCAGGACTGCAGCTGCTGGTACTGTTCCTTTGGGGAGAGAAACCAGTGCATTAGCCCAGCATAATACCCAAGAGGTATTGACAGGTGGTTAGAGAAAACAATACCATGTGAACTGAATATCTGGAATGTGAATCAATAGAGAGCAGTAATTAGGTTATAAATACATTGATTTTACTTTGTATATGCCCTCAAATAGAGTCTGCAAGTCAGCATACTAAAATGAGGCTCTCAAGTTAAGAAAAGGGGTGATCAGGTTATTTGCTGCCATTCTCCAATCAATCCAGAAAAGAGAGGTGAAACACTTTGACATAATCAGAACCATGCACCCATTAATAGCCCAATTACTGTTGAATCCAGTGTGTTAAGGCCCAAAGCAGTTATGCAGAAATCTCATGTCAGCTTTTGTATCTACTCAGTTCAAAATGAGACAATTTTCTCTTTTGAATGATTATATTAAATATTATTCTATGTAAGGATTTTATATCCTAATTGATTCAGATGGACTCAGAATGAGATCCTGAACTTCTTTTCTTCACTGAAGAAATCAGTGGCTGTGATCTTATTTATTAACTTAAATGCCAATTTTTAGCACAGCAAGAAATTATTAGAATAATAAGTAACAATATCTGTAAAAAAAAAAAAAACTTCTATGCACACTGTAAAAACAAGGAATATAATATTTTGATAACTATTCCAGATAAAGGATGCACAGAATGGATTAGCCTTACCTTAGACCACAAAACTAGAGCCATGAATTAAACTACCCATCACACATGTAAGTATAGTCACTGTGGTAGTTTGAATGTAATTGGCCTCCACAAGCTTGTAGAGAGTGGCACTATTAGGAGGTGTGGCTTTGTTGAAATTCGTATGGCCTTGTTGGAGGAAGTGTGTCACTGTGGGGTTGGGCTTTGAGGTTTCCTATGCTCAGGATACCCAGTATCTCAGTCAACTTCCTGTTGTTTGCCAGACATAGCCCTCTCAGTGCCAGCACCACATCTGCCTGCATGCTGCCATGCTCTGAGTCATGGTGATAATGGACTGAACCTCTGAAACTGTAAGCAAGTCACCCTAATTAAATCTTTTCTTTATGAGAGTTGCCATAGTCATGGTATCTTTTCACAGCAATGAAAACCCTAACTAAGACAGAAACCGGTGTCAAGGACTGGAGTATTTCTGTCATGGGCCTGATCATGCACTTGTTTGGAGTAATATGGACTTTGGTATTTGGGTTGTGAAAGCAGTGGAATGCTTTAAGCACTGCTTAATGGGTCATACTAGTCAGAGCATGGAAGACAGAGGTGCTAAGAATTATTTGGATTCTCAGGGGCTCACTCAAGACGTTTCAGAGGAGAATGTTAGTATGTTGCCTAGAGATCATTCTTGTGATATTTTCGTGAAGAAAGTGGCTGCCTTTTGCTCTTGTCCAAAGAGTCTGCCTGAAACTAAGGAGAAGAGTTTTGGATTAATTTTGTTGTCAGAGAAATCTCAAAACAGCTAGTATAGACTCTGTCATGTGGTTACTAGTATTTATGCTTATAAGGATTTATAATTAAAAGAAGAAAGCTGAGCAGGGTAAATTTTTAAAAATGTAAATTTTGAGGAGAAAAAGGGCACCAGGAAGTGGAATGGAATGAAATCTTGTGTTCAAGGAGTTACACGGATTAAGAAATGGAATAGAGGGAGTGGTGACCTCGAGGCAAGATCTCACCCTGCTAAATTTCCAACTTGTGAAAGGGACCTAAAGAAGGGCTTTAATCCTAGAACTAGAAAAGCAGAGGCTGGCAAATCTCTGAGTTTGAGTTTGAGGCTACAGAGCAAATTTCAGGACAACCAAGCTTAGGCAATGAAAGACAAAAAGCTGTTGAAGATGTACTTGAACAAAAGGGGTATGTTCCAGCCCCAGAAAGCAACAGGACTTGGCAGCTTTAGCCATATTTCTGGGTTTAGAGTTAAAGACAGAATAAAGAAGTTATGGAATAAAGCTGCTGATGCCAGGCATGTGTCAGGGGTGTCCCTGAATGGAGGCCTAGTAAAGAGGCCATTGCAAGAAGTTATGGAGTTGCAACCTGGATTGCCTTAGATAATGCAAGATGTTAGAGATGCCAGAGTTGTGGGATACCTGTTAAGGAGAGCTAATAACAGGGATTGGAGCCAGCCCAAGAGAAAGAGTGTGTGCAGTGAACAAAGCTGAATGGAGTTGGAGATCTGAAGTATATTTTGGTATCAGACATAGAGGTACAAAGTTTGGAGTTTGCCTAGCTGGTTTTCAGTCTTGCATTGGTCCAGTATTTTTTCACTATGTTCCCTTTCCTGTGTTTTGGAATGGTAATGTATATCCTGTGCCATTATATGTTGGAAGTATGTGATAGTATGTGATCTGCTGGTGTTTTTTTGTTTTTTTTTTTTTTTTTTGGTTTTTCAAGACAGGGAGTGACCTGTTTTTTTATTTATTTATTTATTTATTTTACAGGTGATTACTGTTAAGAGATGATTCTCAGAAGAAACTTTGAACTTTAGACTTTAAAACATTGTTAAGACTATGATAGACTATGGGTACTTTCAAGTTGGACTAAATGCATTTTGAATATGATATTATTACAAGCTTATAGGAGTGGAATGTGGTAGTTTTAATGTAATTGTCTCCCAAAATCTCATATATGGGGGTGGCATTATTAGAAGGTGTGGCTTTATTGGGGGTATGTATAGCCTTAGGAAGTATGTCAATGTGGGGGTAGGCTTTGAGGTTTCTTATGTTCAAGATACCACACAGTGTCTCAATTTAGTTTTGTAAGTTGGATGTATTTTAAGTCAAACCCAGTAAACAGGTTTGTGTAATAGTAATTTAGAACCTTTGTGCTGCCTGACAATTCATATCAATAGAGTATTCAGTATTTGTATTTTAGCACAGGATGGGAGAAGTAGAGAGAGAGACATTGTGAATTTGAGAGATATTTAAGGACAATGTGTAAAAACTTAATGAATTGATTATGTGATCTAAGTAAGAATGAGGAATCCAGGTTTCTGGTTTATTCACATAAGTAGATGGCCATTTTAATATAGAAAAGTATGAGGGACATGGGGTGATGTGGGATAACTCCTCCCTAATAGGCTTCAGGGCCAGCTGGCCCAAACTGTTAATAAGATACTTTCTGAGTCTGCCTAAGAGCCTTAGCAATGGCAGCTGAGACATGATCTGAGATGACCTGGACCAATGAGAGAGGTAGCCACACCAGCAGATGCATATTCATCAGACCTTCCCCCAGGGCAGGGTGGAGGGTATATAAGGCTTAACTCTTTCTGAATAAACTGAGCTTGTTGTTTCAACATTGTCCGAGAGTCCATTGTTGACTCTGTGCCTACTTGACCCCCTCCCCCAAAGGGAACAACAGCACAGGACTGTGCCACAGGGTGATACATTAAAGGTGCTGCTGTTATAAGTCTCTTAGGATACATTAAGTCTGAAGTGCTCAGGTAGAGGTGACCAAGGGTGCAGCTGGGTATTTGAATCTAAAGCCTAGAAGTAAAGTCATAAGCAAGCAAATCAACTTGAACACTGTGAGAATACATATGGAGTTTAGAGTCATAGAAATATACATACTTCCCTAAGGTATGAATGTAGAGAGAGTGGAAAGATTCAAAAGGCACTCTAAAGAGGTCACAATAATCCTCTCGTGGGAGCCTGGTGGAGAAGACTAGACTAAATAATTCATGATAATAATGTGAAAAAAGCATTCCTCTCTCATTCTAAGTGTGCCAAATAGAAATTGTTGAATATGAAGGATTGGTCCACTGTTCTTGTTTTAAAATTAAATATTTAACTTAAAAAGTTAAATAACTGCATTTCCAGGTGAGATGGTAGACTGAAAGCAAATTGGATCAAGTGTCTGGTTCCAGTTTGAGAAACAACGAGGACAGAAATATTCTATTTCTTCATCAGCTTCTTCTGCAGTCCCTAAACCAACTTGAGCAACACTTCCAATGGACCCATGAACTTTCTTTCCCATTGAACAGGACATGCAGTTGTGACTGTGTTTTAACCCACATAGACTGAAATAAAAGACTTATATCAGAAAATCTATGAGAGCTCTGTCAGTAGGGATCTCACAGCAGAGCTTCCTAGTGACTGATGCTAGGGACACCACCAGAACTCCAATTGGAGAAAGCAAAGGTGTAGGAACTAAACACAAACTATACTTTGGGGCACTACACAGGTACCAGATAATACCAGGTGGTAATACAACAACCATAGTGAGGTGAGGATTGCCTTATCTATCCTCAGTCAGCAGAGTACAGTCAAGAAAACCAGACCCAATTGGAGCTATGAGCCCACAAGAGCAGAGCAGACCAGTAAAAATCAATATGGAGCACATTGTGGACCAAGACCCAAGAGACAAAACAGTGAATTTACTAAGGAGATAAAAACATTTAGACTGCTGATTCCATTATCTTATATCTCCACCCAGCTCTCTGCCCTCATCTACAGCTATTTCTCATCTATATAGTACAATAGGGCATTGTAGCAGGCCAACATTGTCCCCTCCTGTTCATACTCTCCCCTTCCTTTCTTCTTCTTCTTTACCCATTCCCATTCCTCTTACTGTTACACCCTCCAAATCCCAGAGGCTGACCTGATTAATGTTATCTGAATACATATATTTACCGACTACTTTTTGTCTATCATTAGCTCTTACAAATCCATCCCATTTTTTCCTTTGCCCCAGTTATTCTGACTCTACTTATGTTTCTCTCTACTTCCCATTTAACAACCATATACTAATTGTTAGTCTGACAGTGATTGTCCACCTTTTCTTTTGCTGTCCACTCATAACACATTACTACCACAATCCTTTTCTTTCTACATCTTTATTGATTATGTATACAGTGTTCTGCCTGTAGGCCATAACAAAGCACTAGACTTTATTACAGATGGGAATTGAACTCAGGACCTCTGGAAGCTAGTGTTCTTTACCACTGAGCCATCTCTCCAGTCCTACCACAATCATTTTCATCTCTAAATCCATCAGGAATTAAGAAGTGATTGTTTTGTAGTCTCCCGCTGCTCTATTATCAGAGTGGATTAACCACTAAGAGTGACTGTTATAGAACTATATAACTGAACCAGAAGGATAGGACACCACATTGAGCCTGATGCTAAGAACACCTGTCTGCCAAAGCAAAGCATCACCCCAACTGTAATGTAGCTTAGTCTTCCCTTACCACTGCAAACAACTCCACTGAAGGAAGAGGGGCAATCTGAATAGAAAGAACAACAACAACAAAATTTCACCAATGTTCTAACCCAAAAAGGCAGATCCATGTGTGAAAATATGAGTACCATAAAATGAAACAAGATACATATCTCCTACAAAAATTACCAATTCCATACAAGTAAATCATGACAAATGTAACTTAGATAAAACTTCAGAAGTAAAATTCAAAAGAATGACTTAAAATTTGATGTTACAACTCAAATAGGACTGGAATATTTTTCAAGATGATGCAGACAGTTGAATGAAATAAGAAAGTTGAGCCATGATATAAAAATTAGAAATTAATGAACAGATAGAAATACTGAAGAATCCCAAACAAAAATGGTGCCAGAAATGAGAAAGCAACAGGTCAAATAAAGATTTCATTGAAAAGCTTGACCAATAGGCTGGATTATGTGAAAGACAAAAATATCAAAATATGAAGACAAAATAGATGAATTGGATCATTTAGCTAAGATCAATGATTTTTTAATCAATTAATGAAATTTCAAGAACTCTGAGACTCCATGAAATGGCAAAACCTGCGAGTTTAGGTATACAGAAAGGAGACACATTTCATGCAAAACGCATAGGAATTATTTTTAATAAAATCACATCAAGCATTTCCTAAGTCTAGAGAAAGAAAAGCCCATCCAGATATAAGAGGCATACAGAACATGAAACATAAGAACAGAAAATCAGCTCACTTTATCATAGTACAGTGTATACTAAGTGTACATAACAAACTGCATTGAAAGCTGCAAACAAGAATGACCCAGTCACATACCAAAGCAGGTCCATCAAAAATAAACAAAAAACCAAAGACAGATAGACACACACACACCAAAACAATCAAACAACAACAACAAAAAAAACCCCACCAGCTGACCTTTCAATCCAAGCCATTAAAGCAAGAAGGGATTGGATAAGTATCTTTCACATTCTACAAAATAACAATCACCGTTCAATCTAATATTCCCCACACTTTGAATGTAATTGCCCCATAATCTCATAGGGAGTGGCACTATTTGGAGATACAGCTTTTTTTTTTTTTTTAGAATGGATATGGCTTGTTGGAGGAAGTGTATCACTGTAGGGGTAAGCTTTGAGGTTTCCTATGCTCAGGATACCACCCAGTGTCTCAGTTGACTTGCTCTTACCTGCAAGATACAGCCTTTTCAGCCTAGCATCATATGTGCCTGCGTGTTGTCATGCTTCCTGTCATGATGATAATAAACTGAACTTCTAAAACTGTAAGTGAGCCACCCTTTCATTTATAAGAGTTGCAGTGTTCATGGTGTCTTTTCATAGCAGTAAAAACCCTAATTAAAACACCCACCCAAACTATTAGAACTGAAAGTGAAAGGAAAAATTATGATAAAATTAGGCTAAAGAAATTCATGACCACAAATCCATCCCTACAATGAATAAAGGAAGAAATATTTAAGTCTGAAAAGAGAGATAAGCATGCTGAGGAAACTATAGGAAGGAGAAATAAATGATGCTTTAATAGTCATGAAACAAAAGAATACAAAGAAATTTCCAAACACAAATAAATTTTAAAAAAAAGGAAATATGACAAGAGTGACGCATATATTTCAGCAGTACTCCAGACACTACTGCAAATAAATGGCTTGTCGAAAATACCATGGGGGAAATAAAGCATTGCTAGGAAAGTGAAAAGGAAAACACAGCATACTCAGATCTAAGAGATAAAAGGAAGCTCTCCTAATAGGGAAGTTTATAGCCATAAGTTTCAAATTTAAAAATCAAAGATGTCTCAAATTAACAATATGATGATGAACTATAAGAAATTTTGGAAAATAAAGCCAAACTAGTCCCAAAATCAGTAAATGGAGAGAAATAACAAAGATCAGAGACAAAATTAATGAAATAGAAATTTTAAAAATCTAAAAGTAGGGGCTGGAGAGATGGCTCCTGCATCCTGAATTCAATTCCCAGCAACCACATGGTGGCTCACAACCATCTGTAATGAGATCTGGTGCCCTCTTTGGGCCTGCAGTCAAACATGCTGTATACATAATAAATAAATAAATCTTTAAAAAAAAATCAAAAAGTAAATGAAAAAAGACTTAGTTCTTTGAAAAGATAAATTTAATGTATTCTTACTGAAGTTGACCAACAGAAAGAATAAAGACCTAAATCAGTGAAATTAGAAATGAAAAGGGTATATATTACAACAGACACTGAAGAAATTCAGAGAATCCTGAGGATATATTTTTAAAATTTACATTCCATTGAACTGGAAAAATCTAAAATATATGGGTAAATTTCTAGATGCCTCTGACCTACCAACCTTAAACTAAGAGGAAATGAATGTTTGAACATTCTCATGACAACCAAAAATATAGAAACAATAATTTTAAATCTTACAACTAAAAAAAAGCCTAGAGCCAGATGGATTCAGCACTGAATTCTACTAGATCCTCAAGTAGAAACAAACATCATTATTCTTCAATTTGTTCCCAAAGTAGAATGGAAGGAACAGAACTAGATTCTTTTTATTGGAGTCAGTATTACTCAGAGTCAGATAAAGACCCAATAATAAGATGAGAATTCTAGGCCCTTCTCCCTGATGATCATAGGTACAAAAATTCTTAATAAAATACTTGCCAAAAGAATTTCAGAACACAAAAATAAAGATTATCCACAATGATCAAGTCAGCTTCATCTCAGAGGTGCAAGGACAGTTTAGCATATATAAATCAGTAAATATAATTCACCACAAAAATAGGCCCAAGGACAGAAACCACATAATCATCTCATTATGTGCAGAAACAACCTTTAATAAAATCCAATATTACTTCTTCATAAAAGTCCTAGAGAGTCTAGGAACACAAGTGACAAACCTCAGCATAATGAAAGCAATATACAACATGCCCATAGTTGACATCAAGCCAAACAGAGTCAAACACAGAGCACATCCACTAAGATCATAAACAAGTGTGCCTGCTTTGCTCACTCTTCATCAATACAGTGCTTGAAATCCTAGCTAGAGCAATAAGACATGGGAAGGTAATGAAATTTTAAAGTAAGAAGTCAAATATCCCTATTTGCAAACGGCACGATTCTGTGCATGAGAGATTTCAAAGACTCCATTAGAAAATGTCTAGAGCTGATACACACGCTCCACAAAGTTGCGCCTTACAAAATTATCAGCAAAATCTGTAGCCTTCCTGTAGAGCAAAGACAAATACACAGAGAAAGAAATCAGGGGAACAATCTCATTTACAATAGCTCAAAGAATATAGCCTGGAACAAACTTAACTGTTGTTTTTCTATGGGTTTAGCAGCCACACATGAATCTACTGATATTTTAACTGCTGTCCATGGCCCCACTGCCCAGCAGTCAGCACCCCACTGCTTAGGCCATGGCCTGGTGGGACTTCTGGTCCTGCTGGTATTAACTCTGCCACTGCTGCTGCCAAATGTAGTTAACTAAGTCTCTATCATTCTGTTCACCAATAAAGACTCAGGAGTCAGATGTTGGGGTGAAAACCTGCTAGCTCAGAGAGGCAGAGAAGCAACCAGCTGACCTTCCTTTCTGTGCATAGACCCAATAAGAGAGCATCTCTCCAGCCATCTCAACCCCAAAAGACTGCCAGACTCTAAGTACCTTCTAGCTCCTCCTGTGCATCTCTCTATCCATCTTCCCCTGGAACCTCCATCCTCTCTATGGTTAAATCCTGTCAAATATTTGCTGGCCCTGGCCCCTAATCCAAGGATGACTCTATTAACACAATCTCTGGTTTCACAGTACAATTAAATATCCTGCAACACTTCACTGAGGAAGTGAAAAGCCTATATGATTAAAACTTGAGGAAGAAATTGAAGACACCAGAAGATAGAAAGGCCTTTCATTTCCATGGACCTATGGAATTAATACTGTGAAAATGACCATCTTATCAAGTATGTTACATATTCTAATGCATTTCTTTACAAAAATTGAAAATAAATCTTAAAGTTGATACAGAAATACAAACAATCTCAGTCAGCCAAAACAATCCTGAGCAATAAAAACCACTGGGAGTATCCCCATTCCTGATTTCAAGTTATACAGCAGAGATGTAGCAGTAAAAGCAGCATAGTACTAATATAAAAACAGACTCATTTCCAGTGAAATAAAATCAAGGACTCAGCTATAAGTATACACACCAACACCCGCCTGGTCTTTACTGAGACCAAAGGTACACATTGGAGGGAAAAAATAAAACAGCATTTTTAACATATGGTGTTGAGAAAACTGGTGTCTGCATATAGGAAAATGACATTTGATCCTTCTCTCTTTGTCTGCACATAGATCTGTTCCAAAGAACCAAAGGTTTCAATATTTGACCTGAAACTTCCAAAAGAAAGAATTGGAAATACACTTAATAATAGGCTCAAATAAGAACTTTATGAATAGAAATCTACTTACTCGGGGAATAGGACCAAAAATCAATTAATAAGCCTTCATAAAATTAAAATGCTGGAGTGCCTGGGGTTATAGTCAGAGAGGCAACCGCCATCCTGGGAGGACCTGCCCAACTTGGCCCCAGGTTCCGGCCATTCAGCAGGCCCTGCGGGAAGGCTCCCCTTTTCCAAGACTGCAGGCAGATCCTGCAGTCTCCACAACCTGCTCCCACACCCATTTGCCCGAGACCCCAGCCACTTCCATCCTGCCCTAGAACTCCCACCTGGACCAGAGGTGAGTGCCTTGGGTCACACCCAGAGAGGCCCCCACCTGGGTGACAGCCCAGGGCACCAACCACTCCAGGGAAGACCTGCCCAATTGGGCCTCAGGTTCTGGCCATAGGGAAGGACACCCCATCCCCACCAGGAAGGTTCCCCCTCTTCAAGATCCTCTGGTGAACCCTACAACCTCCATGCCCTGCCCCCACACCCATATGCCTGAGACCCCAGCCACTTCCTGAGACTTAGAAACAAGCCCCCAGTTTCCATCCTGCCCATGATCCAGAGGTGAGTGCTTGGGGATGTAGTCAGAGAGGAAACCACCTCCGGGTCCCACCCCTGGGCACCAGCCATCCCGGGAGGACCTGCCCAACTTGGCCCCAGTTTCTGGCCATTCGTCAGGCCCTGTGGGAAGGCTCTACTTTTCCAAGACTGTAGGCAGACCCTGCAATCTCCACACCCTGCCCTCACACCCATTTGCCCAAGACCCCAACCACTTCCTGAGAATCAGAGACCAGGCCCCAGCTCCCATCCAGCCCAGAACTCCCATCTGGACAAGAGGAGCTCCCATCTGGATAAGATAAAGAGACTCCAGGGACTTCCTGAGACTCAGAGTCCAGACCCCCAGCTCCTATCCGGCCAGCATTCTCATCTGGACCAGCGCTCCCATCTGGCCCAGAGCTTCCATCTGGACCAGAGAGAGGCTCCCTAAATCTGTCAGCTCTGTCTGGACCAAGTACACTGATAAGACCAAGAACGAACCCACAAGGACATGGGCATACTCCAAGGCAGAAGTACATACAACAAAATAATGAGCAATACAGCCTCACCAGAACCTAGCCCTTCTCCAACAACTAGACCTGAACATCATGGAATGGAAGAAGCAGAAGAAAACAACTTTATAAGTAACATCATGAAGAGGCTAGAGCCTTATATAGAAGAAATCAAAAATAAAGTGGAGGAACAGATAAACAAAAAATGGGAAGAACGCTATCCAAAACTAGAGGAAAGGACAATTAAAGCAGAAGAAAACAATAAGTCCCTGAAAGAAAATCATGAAAAAGCAATGAAATAAATGAGGGAAACAGTCCAAGACCTGAAGAGGGAAATAGAAAAAATGAAGAAGACACTAGCAGAAGAAATGATGGAAATAGAAAATCTGAGTAAACAAACAGGAACTTCAGAGGCAAGTATAACCAACAGAATGCAAGAGATGGAAGAGATGATCTCTGGTGTTGAAGATACGTTAGAAGAAATAGATTCATCAGTCAAAGAAAACACTAAAACCAACAAAGTCATGACCCAAAATGTCCAGAAATTTGGGACACCATGAAAAGACCAAACCTATGAATAATAGGGATAGAGGAAGGAGAAGAATACCAACTCAAAGGCACAGAAAATATATTTAACAAGATCATAGAAGAAAACTTTCCCAACTTAAAGAACAAAATGCCTAGGAAGATACAAGAAGCCTATAGAACACCAAACAGACTAGACCCCCCCAAAAAAGTCCCCTCACTACATAATAATTAAACAACTAAATGTACACAATAAAGAAAGAATATTTAGGGCAGCAAAGGAAAAAGGCCAAGTGACTTATAAAGGCAGACCCATCAGAATTACACCCGATTTCTCAAGGGAGACTTTGAAATCCAGAAGAACCTGGACAGATATAATGCAGACACTAAGAGACCATGGATACCAGCATAGACTAATACACCCAGCAAAACTTTCAATCATCATAGATGGAGTGAACAAGACCTTCCAAGACAAAACCAGATTTAAACAATACTTATCTACAAACCCAGACCTACAGAAAGCACTAGAAGGAAAATTCCAACCTAAGGAAGGCACATACACCCATGAAAGCACAGGCAATAGATAACACCACAGCAGTAACCCCAAAGAAGAGAAGTACACACACACAACCACCAAAAAATAAAAATAAGAACAGGAACAAACAATCACTGGTCATTAATATCCCTTAATATCAATGGACTTAATTCACCTATACAAAGACACAGAGTAACAGAATGGATACAAAAACAGGACCCATCGTTCTGTTACATACAAGAAACATACCTCAAATTCAAAGACAGATACCTCCTAAGAATAAAAGGCTAGGAAAATACTTTCCAATCAAATGGTCTTAAGAAGCAAGCTAATGTAGCCATTCTAATATCTAGCAAAATAGACTTCAAACTAAAATCAATCAAAAGAGATGATGAAGGACATTACATACTCATCGCAGGAAAGATCCACCAAGATGAAGTCTCAGTTCTGAACATTTATGCCCCAAACACAAGGGCACCCACATATGTAAAAGAAACATTACTAAAGCTTAAATCACATCTAAAACCCCACACATTAATAGTGGGAGACTTCAATACCCCACTTTCACCTCTGGACAGATCGGCCAAAGTGAAACTTAACAGAGACATAATGGTCTTAACTGATGTTATGGCTCAAATGGACTTAATTGATATCTACAGAACATGCCACCCAAACAAAAAAGACTACACCTTCTTCTCAGCATCCCATGGAATCTTCTCTAAAATCGACCACATACTTGGCCACAAAGCAAATCTCAACAAATACGAAACAATTGGAATAACCTCCTGTGTTCTATCGGACAACCATGCTTTAAAGTTAGATTTCAACAACAGAAAAAACTACAGAAATCCTACAATCTCATGGAAACTGAATAATGCTCAACTGAATCACCAATGGGTTAAAGAAGAAATAAAGAAAGAAATTAAAGACTTCCTAGAGATCAATAAAAATCAATACACCACATACCCAAACTTATGGGACACTATGAAAGCAGTGCTAAGAGGGAAATTCATAGCACTAAATGCCCACATAAAGAAGCTGGAGAAATCTCATGCTAGTGACTTGACAGCACACCCGAAAGCCCTTGAACAGGAAGAAGCAAAGTCTCCCAGGAGGAACAGACGCCATTATCAAATTGAGAGCTGAAATCAATAAAATAGAAATAAAAAGAACAATACAAAGGATTAAGGAAACAAAGAGTTTGTTCTTTGAGAAGATCAACAAGATAGACAAGCCCTTATCCAAACTAACCAAAAGACAGAGAGAGAGCATACAAATTAACAAAATCAGAAATGAAAAGGGGGATATAACAACAGACAATGAGGAAATCCAGAGAATCATCAGGTCATACTTCAAAAGCCTCTACTCCACAAAACTGGAAAATCTAAAAAAAGGGATAATTTTCTGGATAGGTACCACATAACACAATTAAATCAAGACCAGGTAAACTATTTAAATAGTCCAATAACCCCTAAGGAAATAGAATCGGTCATTAAAAGTCTCCCAACCAAAAAAAGCCCAGGACCAGATGGTTTCAGCACAGAATTCTACCACATCTTCAAAGAAGACTTAATATCAATACTCTTTAAATTGTTTGACACAATAGAAGCAGAAGAAATATTACCAAACTCCTTCTATGAGGCTACAATTACCCTGATTCCTAAACCAAACAAAGATGCAACAAAGAAAGAGAACTACAGACCAATCCCACTCATGAACATTGATGCAAAAATACTCAATAAAATTCTGGCAAACAGACTCCAAGAACACATCAAAACAATTATCCACCATGATCAAGTTGGCTTCATCCCAGGGATGCAAGGGTGGTTCAACATACGAAAGTCCATCAATGTAATACACCATATAAACAAACTCTAAGAAAAAAACCACATGATCACCTCACTAGATGCAGAAAAGGCATTTGACAAAATCCAACACCCCTTCTTGATAAAGGTCTTGGGGCGATCAGGAATACAGGGAACATACCTAAACATAATAAAGACAATCTACAGCAAGCCAACAGCCAACATCAAATTAAATAGAGAGAAACTCAAAGCAATACCACTAAAATCAGGAACAAGGCAAGGCTGTCCCCTCTCCCCATACTTATTCAATATAGTACTTGAAGTTCTAGCCAGAGCTATAAGACAACATAAGGAGATTAAAGGGATACAAATTGGAAAGGAAGAAGTCAAGCTTTCCCTATTTGCAGATGACATGATAGTATATATGAGTGACCCCAAAAATTCAACCAAGGAACTCACACAGCTAATAAAAACCTTCAGCAACATTGCAGGATACAAGATCAACTCAAAAAAATCAATAGCCCTCCTATATACAATAGACAAACAGGCTGAGAAGGAAATCAGAGATACATCACCCTTCACAATTGCCACAAATGATATAAAATACCTTGGGGTTACTCTAACTAAGCAAGTGAAGGACCTATATGACAAGAACTTTAAGTCTCTGAGAAAAGAAATTGAAGACGATGTCAGAAAATGGAACGATCTCCCATGCTCATGGATAGGCAGGATTAATATAGTAAAAATGGTGATCTTACCAAAAACCATCTACAGATTCAATGCAATCCACATCAAATTACCAACATAATTCTTCACAGATCTGGAAAAAATAATACTCAACTTCATATGGAAAAAAAAAAAACAGGATAGCCAAAAGAATCCTGTACAATAAAACAACCTCTGGAGGGGTCACGATCATATAGAGCTAGTGTAATAAAAACAGCTTGGTAACTGGCATAAAAACCGACATGTGGACCAATGGAATTGAATTGAAGACCCTGACATTAACCAGCACACCTATGAACATAAAATTTTTGGCAAAGAAGCCAAAAATGTATAATGGAAAAAAGAAAGTATCTTCAACAAATGGTGCTGGCATAACCGGATGTCAATGTGTTGAAGTCTGCAAATAGATCCATATCTGTCACCATGCACAAAACTTAAGTCCAAGTGGATCAATGACCTCAACATAAATCCAGTTACTCTGAACCTGATAGAAGAGAAAGTAGGAAGTACTCTTGAAGACATTGACACCGGAGATCACTTTCTAAATATAACACCAGTAGCACAGACACTGAGGGAAACAATAAATCAATGGGACCTGTTTAAACTGAGAAGCTTTTGTAGAGCAAAGGACATGGTCAACAAGACAAAGCAATAGCCTACAGAATGGGAAAAGGTCTTTACCAACCCCACATCTTACAGAGGACTGATATCCAGAAAATATAAAGAACTCAAGAAATTAGACATCAAAATGCCCAACAGTCCAATTAAGAAATGGGCTATAGAACTAAACAGAGAATCTCAACAGAGGAAGTTCAAATGGCTGAAAGACATTTAAGGAATTTTCAACATCCTTGATTATCTGGGAAATGCAAAGCAAAACGACTCTAAGATACCACCTTACACCTGTCAGAATGGCTAAGATCAAAAATACAGAAGACAGCTTATGCTGGAGAGGATGTGGAGCAAGGGGAACTCTCCTCTACTGCTGGTCGGAATGCAAGCTTGTACAGCCACTTTGGAAATCAATATGGCGCTTCCTTAGAAAATTGGGAATCCATCTCCCCCAAGACCCAGCTGTAGCACTCTTGGGCATATACCGAAGGAATGCTCAATCATACCACAAGGGTATTTGCTCAACTATGTTCATATCAGCATTGTTTGTAATAGCCAGAACCTGGAAACAACCTAGATGCCCTTCAACTGAAGAATGGATAAAGAAAATATGGTACATATACACAATGGAGTACTACTCAGCAGAGAAAAACAATGACATCATGAGGTTTGCAGCCAAATGGATGGATCTAGAAAAAATCATCCTGAGTGAGGTAACCCAGACTCAGAAGGACAAACATGGTATGTACTCACTCATAGGATGATACTAGATGTAAAACAAAGATGACTAGACTGCTACTCACAACTCCAGGGAGGCTACCTAGAAAATGGGACCCTAGGAAAGGATCCCCCAATGACAGAGAAATGGATGAGATCTACATGAACAACCTGGACGACAGTGGGAGTAATGAAGGGCAAGGTTTGAGGGAAAGAAAGCTTAGGGGAGCAGGAAATACCAGCTGGATCAAGAACAGAAAGGGAGAACAGGGAATAACAGACCATGATAATTGAAGACTACATGAGAACAGGAATAGGCAGAGTGTTGGAGAGTTCCCCAGAAATCCACAATGATACATCCTCTGTAGACTGCTGGCAATGGTCGAGAGCAAGCCTGATCTGACCTAGTCTGGTGATCAAACACCCTAACAGTCGTGCTGGAACTCTCATCCAATAACTGATGGAAGTGGATGCAGAGATCCTCAGCCAGGCCCCAGGTGGAGCTCCAGGTGTCCAATTGTCAAGAAAGAGGAGGGACTGTAAGAGTGTTAATTGTTGAGACTAAGATTGGAAAAGCACAGGGACAAATAGTCAAGCAAATGGAAGCACATGAATTATGAACCAAAGGCTGTGGAGCCCCCAGCTGGATCAGGCCCTCTGGATAAGTGAGACAATTGAATAGCTTGAACTGTTTGGAAGGCACTCAGGCTGTGGGACCTGGACCTGTCCTTAGTGCATGAGCTGGCTGTTTGGAACCTTGGGCTTACACAGGGACACATGCTCAGCCTGGAAGGAGAGGACTGGACCTGCCTGTACTGAATCCACTAGGTTTAAATGAATCCCCAGGGGAGTCTTTGCCCTGGAGGAGATGGGAATGGAGAGGAGGTGATGGAGGGAAGGTGGGGTGGGAGGGGGGAGGACGAGGAACCCATGTCTGATGTGTAAAATTAAAACACAAATATAATAATAATAATAATAATAATAATAATAATAATAATAATAAAGAAAAGGAAAAAATTAAAATGCTTCTGTATTGTAAAAGGAACTATTAATCCATTAAAAAGGCAGCCTATAAAATGGGGAAAAAGTCATCAACAGCTATACATCTCACAGAAAATTAGTGTCAAGAATATACAAAGAACTCAGAAGACCAAGCACCAAGAAAACAGACAACTCAAATAAAAAATGTGTTATAGACCTTGATAGAGTTCTCAGAAGAAATAAAAATGGTTGAAAAATATTTTTAAAATATTCACTACTCTTAGCCATCAAAGAAATGCACATTAAATTTTCTTTACAAGGGTTGGGGATTTAGCTCAGTGGTAGAGTGCTTGCCTAGCAAGCACAAGGCCCTGGGTTTGATTCTCAGCTCAAACAAAATTTCTTTACAACTTCACAATATACAACACAAATCAGTATTGCTAAGACTAAGAAAACAATTGGCATCAAATACTTACGTAGATGTAGGGAAAGAGGAACATCCATTCACTGTTGGTGGGATTGCAAAATAATGCAGCCACTATGGAAATCAGTGTGGTGGTTCATAAAAACCCAAAAATATATTTACCGTATGACCTAGATAGACCACTCCTGGGCATATGGCCAAAAGACTGTATTTTCTCTTGCAGAGACACATGCTTTTCCATGTACATCACTGCTTTGTTCATATAGCTAGGACATGGTAAGAGCCTAGATGTCCATTAACTGATGAATACATAATGAAATATGGCACCTATACATAGTGGAATATTATCTAGCTGTAAAGAGAAGTGAAATTGTAATTAATTATTGTTTAAAATACAAAAGTTTAATGTACTTTGATTCATTATACCAGAGTCTAGAAATCTAAAAATCCATTCTTTTCAGGTAGTAAATATTTTTTGAAGGATACACTATATATATCACATTATATAACAACTGTCAGAACCCATGACTGTGAACATTTGAAAATGTACTGAATGCCAGGGTAGCATATCATATCAAGGAAAAAAGCAAATATTTGACTCAAACCACTTAGAATCTGGTGAGGAGCACTTGAGCAAAATTCTGACACACAATTGAGCAGTAAAATGATCTAATGCTGTGGTCTAAAGCAAGCAGTCAGATTGCTTCCCCCACTGCTCAGTGCACAGAGAGTAAGTGGGAAGCTGGGTAAGCGCTGTGACAGAAGATGGTTCTGGTTGGATTCTTGCAAACAAGAATATTAAATAAAATGGGGAGTTGAAGGCAGAAGGTAACTAAAGTGATGTCATGACTTATGGAATTAGTCACCAAGGAAAAGGAAAGTGAAAAATGTGCCTGTGGTTGGGGTCATTGAGATCAGCATGGAGGAGAGCTGCTTTGAGGGTAGGTGCCCTGGGAGGATTTGCACTTTGAACAACTTCAAAGAGAAGCAGTCAAGTCCCCATGAGATGGAAATGTGTACAAAATTTAATTATCCTCTCACTCATCCTTTGATATTAATTAACATAGGAAAGAAAAGCTTCTGAGAATTGATTAAGATGTACATAAACTGTCCAAATATGACCCCTATTAGCAGTTCAGAGTCTGTTCTGAGATCTTGTCTCCTAATGGTTTTCTTCATCTGGACTTCCAGCTCTGAATGAACACTTTACTTGGTGACAGAAATCACTCATGTATTGTCTGAACTGTCTGTGAATTCAGACTCTGAGATGATTTTATCCTCTCTAAGGTTGTGATATTGTTTACATGAGATGATGGGAGCTACATGGCTTGAGGTAACTGCTGTGAAGTTGTGGGCCAGTGTTACACACCACACTTCCTCAATCCCCCTGTCAGTTCCAGCGGCCTCTGAGAAGCTGGCTGTAAGGCCTTCCATGTGTGAGGGTCTCCAGGTGTGAGGACCTCCAAGTGTGAGGCCCTCCAGGGGTAAGGCCTTCCTGGCATGCCTATGCTCTCCCAGAAACCTGTATCCAATCATACCTGTTTCATCTTTTAGTGAGGAAGAAACCAAGAGTGACAAAATACCTAAACTTTGTAAATCCCGAATGAACCTGAGCAACTGTGGCTGAAGTAATCACTTACTGGAAGTGAGATTGTCCAGAACAGCTCCTTGGGATATTTTTATGTTGGCTTTCAGAAATACTCAGTTCACACCCTGACATTTGAAAAGCAGACTTAGATGATGTTAAAGAGAACCCTTGAGCAGCCCAAAATTTACCTAAAACTAACTAAAGGAAACTCAAGTGCTCTTAAGCCTCACCATTTGCAGACTAAAATTAAAAAAATACATTTTAGTCATGGTCAATGTATTTGGAGTTCAGAAGACTATTATAATATTGGATAAAATAGTATTACACTCAGAAAACATAATGACAGGCTTTTATTTCCTAAAATTTTTGATCTTCTATATAGCAAAAGGCAATATCTTTTATATTAATATGTCCATTTAATATACTCCTCAGTGTTAAAAAGCACAGGGAATATTTGGAAGATTACTTCCAGAAGAGATTATAATGAAACAAAAGCAAATATAGAGAGCCCTGGAGAAGCATAAAACTCTACAGACAGGTTGATAAAATTAAAATATTCCCCAGGCACTTGATGCTTCCAGGTGGTAGGACTGTAGCTCAAGTCAAAAGAGGGATAATACTATCTTGTTTTAAAAATCATGATAACGCTTAAGCAGTTATTTTTATAAACTCATGGTGTTCTTCATATATTCTCCTTTTAATATTTTCTTTGGGGGATTTAATAAAATCTGTGCATACTTTTTTCATAACAATAATACAAATGCCTAGTGGCATGGTGTTTTCTAGGTAGGTAGGAGAATTGAGCACCTTGGAAAGCAGAAGAAACTCTAGCATACATAACATTGTGAAGGAATTACTGTGGTAAAGAAACTCACTTTCTCCAACTTAAACATACCCACACCTTAGGAGAAACCCATTTCCAAACATGGGGATGTGGACACCAGTATGACCCTAAGTAAGATTCAAACTGTGAGTATCTGCAGGCACCCAGTACTTTCAACTGTCTCCCTTTTCACATCAGCACATCTGAGCCCTACTTGTTTATGACACAAAAAACTATAACAGCATTGCTTTAGAGTTTAGCCCATGCTTGGAGGTATTAATGTAGTCTTTGAAAAATATTTAATGCATAGTCTCAACTTATTTTCTGCATGAACAACATTTATTTTCTTTTCACATTTTATTTTTTAATGAATTTTTATTGAGATTTTTCTATTCATTTTACATACCAACCACAGATTCCCCTGTCCTCCCTACTCCCATTCCCCAGCCTTTCCCCCAAACCACCACCCCCCATTCCCACCTCCTCCAATGCAAGGTCTCCCATGGGGAGTCAGCAGAGCTTGGTACATTCAGCTGAGGCAGGTCCAAGCCCCTCCTTCCTGCACCAAGACTGTACAAAGTGTCCCACCATAGACACTAGGTTCCAAAATGCCAGCTCATGCGCTAGGGACAGGTTCTGATCCCACTGCCTGGGGGGTTCCCTATATAGTTCAAGCCAAACAGCTGTCTTGCCTAACCAGAGGGCCCAGTCCAGTACCATGGGGGGTTCCTCAGCTATTGGTCCACAATTAATGTGTTTCCGCTAGTTTGGCTAGTTGTCTCTGTACTTTTTCCAGTCATGGTCTCAATATCCTCCTCTTCACCATTGACTGGACTCCTGGAGCTCTGCCTTGGACCCAGCAGTGTATCTCTGCATCTGTATCCATCAGTCACTGTATGAGGGCTCCATGATGACACTCAAAGTATTCAGCCATCCAATCACCAGAGTATGCCTGCTTAGGCACCTTCTTGACCATTGCCAGTAGTCTGTGGTGGAGTCATCCCTGTGGATTCCTGGGACACCCCCCCTCAGCACTCTGTTTCTCCATACTCCCATGATGTCTTCATTTATCATGGTATCTCTTTCCTTGTTCTCCCACTCTGCTCCCATCCCAGCTTGAACCTCCCACTCCCCTATGCTCTCATCCCCCATCCCTTGTCCTCCATTAACCTCCCCTCACCCCCAATTTGCTCATGTAGATCTTATTCATTTCTCCATCACTGGAAAATCCATGCATTGTTCCTAGGGTCCTCCTTACTAGCTAGCCACCCTGGAGCTGTGGGTTGCAGTTTGGTTATCCTTTGCTTTATATCTAGTATCCACTTATGAGTGAGTACATACTATGTTTGTCTTCCTGAGTCTAGGTTACCTCACTCAGGATATTTTCTAGTTCCATCCATTTGCCTGAAAACCTCATGATGTCATTATTTTTCTCTACATATTAGTACTCCATTGTGTATATGTATCACATTTTCTTTATCCATTCTTCAGTTGAAGGGCACCTAGGTTGTTTCCAGGTTCTTGCTATTATGAATAATGCTGCTTATAAACATAGTTGAGTATGTGTCCTTGTGATATGATTGAGCATTCCTTGGGTATATGCCCAAGGGTGGTATAGCTAGGTCTTGAGGTAGATTGATTCCCAGTTTTCTGAAAAAGTGCCATACTGATTTCCAAAGTGGCTGTACAAGTTTGCATTCCCCCCAACAGTGGAGGAGTGTTCC
This sequence comes from Onychomys torridus, assembly GCF_903995425.1. NCBI lineage: Eukaryota > Metazoa > Chordata > Mammalia > Rodentia > Cricetidae > Onychomys > Onychomys torridus. The sequence goes on along the minus strand of NC_050452.1, from coordinate 13,280,460 downwards.
CCTTGTTCCACATCCTCTCCAACATAAGCTGTTTTCAATCTAACCATTCTGACAGGTGTAAGATGGTATCTCAGAATCCTTTTGTTTTGCATTTCCCTGATGACTAAGGATGTTGAGCACTTCCTTAAATGTCTTTCGGCCATTTGAGATTCTTCTGTTGAGAATTCTGTTTAGCTCTATAGCCCACTTTTTTAATTGGACTGTTAGGCATTTTGATGTCTAGTTTACTGAGTTCTTTATATATTCTGAATATCAGCCCTCTGTCAGGTGTGAAGTTGGTGAGGATCTTTTCTCATTCTGTAAGCTTATTTTGTCTTATTAACCATGTCCTTTGCCATATAAAAGCTTCTCAGTTTCAATAGGTCCAATTTATTAATTATAGCTTTCAGTGTCTGTGCCACTGGTGTTTTATTTAGGAAGTGATCTCTGGTGCCAATGTGTTTAAGACTACTTCCTACTTGCTCTTCTGTCAGGTTCAGGGTGACTAGATTTATGTTGAGGTCTTTGATCCACTTGGACTTGAGTTTTGTGCATGGTGATAGATATGGATCTATTTGCAATCATCTACATGTTGACATCCAATTATGCCAGCACTATTTTTTGAAGATACTTTCTTTTTTCCATTGTACAGTTTTGGCTTCTTTATCAAAAATCAGGTGTTCATAGGTGTGTGGGTTAATATCAGGTTCTTCAATTCAATTCCATTGGTCCACATGTTGGTTTTTATGGCAGTACCAAGTGTTTTTATTACTGTAGCTCTGTGGTAGAGCTTGAAGTCAGGGATTGTGATGCCTTCAGAAGTTGTTTTATTGTACAGGATTCTTTTGGCTATCTTGAGTTTTTGTTTGTTTCTTTGTTTGTTTCTTTGTTTTTTCATATGAAGTTGAGTATTATTCTTTCCAGGTCTGTGAAGAATTGTGCTGGGATTTTGAGTCTGTAGATTGCTTTTGGTAAGATTACCATTTTTTTACTATGTTAATCCTACCTATCCATGAGCATGGGAGATCTTTCCATTTTCTGATATCTTCTTCAATTTCATTCTTCAGGGATTTACAGTTCTTGTCATACAGGTCCTTCACTTTCTTAGTTAGAGTTACCCCAAGGTATTTTATATTGTTTGTGGCTATTGTAAAGGCTAATATTTCTCTGATTTCTTTCTCAGCCCATTTGTCATTTGTATATAGGAGAGCTACTGATTTTTGTGAGTTAATCACGTATCCTGCCACAGTACTGAAGGTGTTTATCAGCTGTAGGAATTCCTTGGTTGAATTTTTGGGGTCACATATATATATATATATATTATCATATCATCTGCAAATAGTGAAAGTTTGAGTTCTTCCTTTCCTATTTGTATCCTTTTGATCTGCTTTTGTTGTCTTAATAGCTCTAGCTAGAACTTCAAGTACTATGTTGAATAAGTATGAGGAGAGTGGACAGATTTGTCTTGTTCCTGATTTTAGTGAAATCACTTTGAGTTTGATGTTGGCTGTCAGCTTGCTGTAAATTGCCTTATTATGTTTAGGTATGTTTCTTGTATTCCTGATCTCTCTAGAACCTTTATCATGAAGGGGTGTTGGATTTTTTTCAAAGGCTTTTTCAGCATCTAATGAGATGATCATGTGGGTTTTCTTCTTTCAGTTTGTTTATATGGTGTATTACATTGACAGACTTTTGTATGTTGAACCAACCTTGCATCTCTGGGATGAAGCCTACTTGATCATGGTAGATAATTGTTTTGATGTATTTTTGGAGTCTGTTTGCCAATATTTTATTGAGTATTTTTGCATCAATGTTCATGAGGGAGATTGGTCTGTAATTCTCTTTGTCTACACAGAGTAACCTTGTCTCAAAAACAAAATAAACAGCCAGGCGTTGGTGGTGCATGCCTTTAATCCCAGCACTTGAGAGGCAGAGCCAGGCGGATCTCTGAGTTTGAGGCCAGCCTGGGCTACCAAGTGAGTTCCAGGAAAGGCACAAAGCTACACAGGGGAACCCTGTCTTGAAAAACCAATAAATAAATAAATAAATAATGAATAAATAAATAGATAAATGGATAGATAAATAAATAAATAAACCAACAAAACAAATAAGCAATAACCAAAAGAATAAGTTCAAATCCAATATCACAATCTACAGGGCCTCTCTTAATTTGACACATCTCACCCTTTTTAGTTTTATCTCATTCCACTATTCAGCACAAAAGTTCAGCCATAATTTTGATTCTATCTGCCTCTATTGCCAGTCTCAAGGCCCTGTAATTCTGATCTTGTAGTATCAAAGCTGAAGTTCCAATACTTATGGCTTCAGATATATCGAAACCTAAAAGGATGGATTGCAAAATGGCTCTGGGTGACTTCTCATTTCCCCTATTGCAGTGACATTTCTAATTCTTTATCATCAGAGTAGTAGACAATCCTGGGAACTAGCTGAACCAGGACACAGAAGTCTTTGGTGTGATTCAAAACTTAAACATCAACACAGGGTATTAGGCCAGAAGCACATGCCTACCAGGTGTCATCTGGTGGGATCAGGAAGCTGGCTCCTATTGGGTACTGAGTGGTTGCAGAGATGGGAAAAACCATGTGTGTGTTTACCTAGACAGAGACCACTTCCTGTCACCAACAGCAAGGTGAGCCTCCTCTTCCTTGATTGCTGTCATCTGCAAGCTTGTAAGTTATGGGATATAATATAATTTTCCATAACTGCTGTCCTTTCATAATAGGGGGATTGGTATCCAGGAATAACCAACAGTTCTCAGTGAGACTGGGCTTTAAAACGTTAGAAGCCCAGGGACCCTGAACTAGAGGACATGTCCAAATGTGGGGTTTCAGTGGTAGATATTGGAGCTCTTATGTCTTTTGACTTAGCTGGAGCAGCCAATACTTTATTGGGACCCAAAGGGTTGGGTGATAACAGAGGATGAATATACAGTTGTATAGGAAGCAGTTTCCCTGGATCACTATATTGCCACACCCTGGATCACAGTCCCCAGGTTTTATCTGATGTCCATCCTGAGGCCTTTCTGCCTGACTCAGTAAACTGAATTAGTATTGGATTATGCCTTGCCCATACCTGAAGTCTCTTGCAGGATGGGAGGCCTGCCCTAGAGATGGCAATGAGGGTGTTAAGGGTCTGATTCATCCTTTCTTCTGGGAATAACACTAGTGAAGGTATACACAATGAAGTTTCCAATTAGTCCCCATTACCTTAACTAGCTTCTGCGTTACCTGAGAAATGAATGCAGGCCCACTGTCTGAGCCCAAGAGCACTGAAAGGCCATGCCTTGGAACAATTTCTTCTGGTAATTCCTTAACTACTATTGCAGCCATCTCTTGTTTGGTTGTAAAGGCTTCAGTCCATTCTGAAAAAGTAAATGAAGACTAATAAGTATTTATAACCATATAGGCATGGTTTTACATTAGTGAAGTCAATTTCCAGTTTGCTTCTGGTCCATTTCCTCTTTCCTACTGCCTTGTCCTTGCAATCATGAGATGGCATGTAGGGCATTGGTCTCTGCTGTCTTGGATTTAAGGTCAAAAACCTTAAGATGTGCTCTCTTTAGAAGGTCTTGTATCTTCTTCTCTCCCAAATAAGTACTCTGATGTATCTGCCAGACTAGTTAAGTGGCAAAATCTGATGGGAAAATGATCTGTTTGTTCATCTGGGGTCTTGAACCATCCTTTCTCTTTGTAGGCATTTGTACATGCGTGGATCCTCCAAAGGTCTTGGTTAGTGTAAGCTGAAAATTCTGGCAATGTGGATGCTACCAGCTTTGGTGGTGAGACCAGCAGTATGGCTGCCTTCTGGAGGGCAATTTTCTTTGCTGTTGCATCTGCCTGGTTGTTTCCCCTTGAGATGGGGTCCTTTCCCTTCTAGTGTCCCTGACAGTGCATAACAGCCATTTCTCTGTTAAGAACCCTCTTTCCCTGTAGATGGCGCCATGGACATGCACTGCGATGAATACAAATCAGCTGTCAGTATAGCTGTTAAGTATCCTTCCCCAGCTATAGTGCTTTAATTAGAGCTATCAATTCAGCCCTCTGAGCTGATGTCCCAGAAGGCAGGGCCTCTACCCATATGGCCTTGCCCTCAGTGGTGACTGATGCTCCTGCTTCCCTGATACCATCCTTGACAAAACTACTGCCATCAGTATACCATGTTACCTTGGAGGGACGCCCTTGAGGTCTGGCCTCATTCCATGGAGATGACTCAGGAGAGGTTAGTCTAGATTTGGATCTGGGAACAGGGTGGCAAAATTCAAGGTATAGCTGCTGGTCAACTGGATTCTGGGTGGGTTTAAGAGCAGAGCTTGATAGTGGGTCAGTCAAGCATTAGTTAGCCATCAATCAGGAGAGTGTTTAAGAACCCCATAAATAGCATGGGGATTCTCACTTTCAGTGTTTGTCCCAAAGTCAGTTTGTCTGAGTCTTTAACTAGCAGGGCTGGTATTATAACTAATAGGCTGCTATTATGTGAAGGCAAAAGGGTCATCAAGTGGCCACTGGGTCTAGTATTTTAGATAAGTAGACCACTGGCCTCTTCCATGGGCCAAGGACTTGCATGTGAACCCCTTTGGCAACTCCCTTTACCTCATAGACATGTAGGTGGAAGGGTTTGGTGACATCTGGTAATTGCTAGAGTGGGTGCATTATTCATCAAAGGCTTTTTCCATCTGTGGAGTCCAGTCAAGGGGAGCTTTCCCTCCACTTGTGGCCTCATACAGGGGCCATGCTAGCTCATCAAACCCCAGGATACAAAGTCTACAGAAACCAGCAGATCCAGCAGAATCTCTCACTTTTCAGTGGTTGCTGGATCTGGGAATCCTCAGGATGGTGTATTTTCTTGCTGTTGATAGCCATCTATTGACCCCCTTGAGTATGTATACCAGATAAGTTACCTCAGTATGGCAGAACTGAGCTTTCTTCACTGACACATGATATCCCAGATCTCCCAAAGTTTTGAGCAGTTTCTCAGTGGCAGCTTTGCAGGTTTCCAAGGTGTCAGCCACTATTAGATCATCCACATACTGTAATAGGCTGATATTGGGGTGGGTCTGTACATACTCACTCAAGTCTTCATGGAGGACTTCATCAAAGATGGTGGGAGTTTTTTAACCCCTTGGGTAGTCGTGTCCATGTCAAATGTCCGTTGAAACCATCTTCTAGGTCCATCCATTTGAAGGTGAACAAGGACTGCCTGGCTGGGACCAGCGGCAGGCTGAAGAAGGCATCCTTGAGATCTAACACAGTATAAACAGTCCTTTCTGGGGGCAAGGTACTAAGAAATGTATAAGGATTAGATATCACAGGGTGAATGTCTTCCACCCATTTGTTAAACTCTCTGAGGTCCTTCACTGATTGGTAGTCATTATAATTAGTCTTTTTGATGAGCAACAGGAACATGTTTCAAGATGACTGGCAAGGTATCAGGTTACCCAGTTCTTTGAAGCATTTGATGTAAGGGGTGATTCCCAATTTGGCCTCTCTAGGTATTCGGTATTGTCTGACACATGTTTTGTCAGCTTTCAGCTGTACTAGTATGGGAAGGCCTGTGCATTGGGCAACCCAGATCCCACAATTTCTGACCAGGCCTGGGGAATTTTGCTTAGCCATTTTTGTAACAGATCTCCATTGTCCTTTTTTGTGGAGCTGAGGATCGAACCCAGGGCCTTGTGCTTGCTAGGCAAGTGCTCTACCACTGAACTAAATCCCCAACCCTCCATTGTCCTTTTGATTGGGGGGGGGGACTCATACACAACTTATATTCATCTATGAGCACACATAGTACCTCCCCCTTTTTATCAGTAACTGATATTCCAGTTCAGTCAAAATGGATGTGGGTCCCCATCTTGGTTAATAAGTCTCTTACCAATAGTGGTTATGGGCATTCAGGGATGATCATGAAGGAGTGGGTTACCTTTCCTATGTCTACTGATCGTCAGGTAGTCCATGAGTACAGGTTCATCCCTGTGGCCCCTTGTACCCAGGATTGCTCTTGAGACACATTTGGGCCAAGAGTTGTTTCAGGATGGAATGCTGTGTTCTAGTGTCTACCAGAAAACCACCTTTAGGGTTACCCAAGGCTTAAGGAGGGGTTTTGAGCCATGTCCCCTTCAATCACACATTTCTTTCATTTCTAGCACCTCTAATGGCTCTGCTTTTGAGCTTTGTCATTCTGGGCATTTGTTTTTCCAGTGACTCAATTTCTTATAGTAGGCACACTGGTCTATTTGCAAGCTGGACCTATTGCCTGGCCTGGCCTTTAGGCCTTGCTTCCCTGTTTTGAGTTCTCAAAAGCCAATTTCCTTGCCTGTCTCTTAGCTTCACAATCACCTGATGCAGCCAAGAGGGCCTTGGTGAGTCCTTGTGTATGTTTATCTAAAGCCTTTGCTATTTCTCTGGTCTGTCTTTCTTCTGAGTCCTCTCTGTTATTGAACACATTTTCTGCATCCACAATGATTTCAGCAAGCCTCATAACTTCAAAACCTTCTAGCCTTTAAAACTTTCAGCAGATATCCAGAGCTGACTGGTTGACAAAAGCCAGCCTCACTGCAGATCTGCTCTCTGATGCTTCTGATGCAAGAGTGTATAGGTTTTATAGAATTCTATGAATCTGTCTAAGGAGGCTCCTGTGTAGTGGGTAGCCATCCCAGCCTTGGCCTGGAAGTTCCAAGCCCCACTGAGGCTTTGGTAATGGTCACACCCACAAGGCGGGGCTGAGGGAGGAAGCTGAAGACCCAGGATGGAGAGGAGAGGCTTCTCTTGGTTCCAGGACCCTGGACGCTGGAGGTTGACCGAGCAGAGTTCTCCAGAGAACACCACGGGACTGCGCCATACCTTTGCCAGACCCTGCAACCTATCCCTTCATTTGTAAGTTACCCCACAAAATAAACCTCCCTTTTAACTATGTGGAGTGGCCTTAATAATTTCACCAATACTCCTGGCATTTTCTCATGCCCATGGTGCACCTGATTTACTTTGGAGAAATTTTTGGGCTACCTCACAGTAGCCCAAAGTAGACTTTTAATCTCTCTACTATCCTCCATGTTGAAGTCCCAGTCAGGTTGTGTCAGGGGAAAACCGGCCTTTATGAAGTCTGCATTAGTAGTTGACCTTATGTCTGGGTCTAGAACCAATTTACAGGCCTCTGGCAGCATCCAATCTCTGCCCTCAGTAGTGAAGAGGACTTGGAGTAACTGGTAACAGTCATCCCATGTTGGCTGGTAAGTCAATAAGCCTTACAGAAAATTCAGGGTTCTTCACCTTCCAATTATATAGGTTACTGGTGATGACAAGCCAATGGGCCAGGTGCTGCCTGCCACTGGCATCAGGTGGTCCCACAGCATGGAGTGGGAGGGTCATAAAGTCAGTCTCTGCACCAGCGGCTCCTCCCTCTGAGGAGCATGTGCGGAGGGCTCCTTATCTCCCCTCTTCCCTACTGCCACCCTCTGGCCTCCCCCATGCTGCCACCTCTCCGCCTGCTCCCCCTCCTGAGCTGCACAGGGGTCCAGGAGGTAGTGCTGAGAAAGATTCCTCCTCCAGATCACTTGGGAAGGGCAGGGTACAATGGTACAGAAGGCTTGACTCCTCCCTTTCCCTTGGGCTCCTCCTTCTAAGCAGCTACCACCATAATTACCTTTGGGGAGAAAGAAAGGATTTCAACCATTTAGGAGATCCTCTATAAGGAACTGATAGGTGGTTATGTAGCGGACCTATTCAGGGTGCCCTGGTGACCCATATACTATGTTCTTGACTCAATAGATGATTGGGACATTGAAAGTCCCCTCCTACATCCAGTGTAGGCCGCTTGTTCCTGCATAAAATATAGTGCTTTTCTGGACCACAAGCCCTAAGTTGTCAGCTTGGGCCCCGGAAGTCCTTGAAGTTGTCTAACAGGATACTTAAGGGGATTGAGGGTGGATGTTGCTTGCCCCATCTCCTCTAGGATAAGAAAGGAAGTTAGTAGGCAAGGACAGACAACAATGAAATAGACAATGAGTACAATGCCTTAAACAGAAACCAGAATCAGGACAATGGCCTACCTCAAAGTTGTTTGTGAGCCCTGCTTTGAAGGACTGACCTGCTGTTCTGCCCCAGCTCAACCAGGAGGACCCAGTTCCCTACAAATCCTACAAATACAGATGGCTCCAAGACCTCTCTTGACCCATATGGCATGAACACTAAAAGTGTGTCCACTTGGCACATCTGGGGCCAACTTCAGGTTCAGTTTAGTTCAAGCTTCCCAGAAAACAGAACAAAGAACACAAGAATTCAAAGAACAAACTGAGACACACAAAAAGCACCCACTGGCCAACACACCACACGTTAGGGTCCACAAGAAGTCCTGCAAAAAACTACCAGACATGATGAAATCAGTAAAAGAATTTACTATCTCAAGAATAAAGGTACCAGCATGCTAGGGCCAAGTATCTAACAAATCCAAAAATAGTGACCCCAAGGAAAGCCTACAAGCTCTTTTATACACACTAAAGGAATTCTGAAGCAGTGTGATTATTTTACCTAGGATTGGTTTATGCAAGTGGCAATCATCTTAGTTCAGTTCTAATTGGTTAGGGCTAGCAGGGTTGTGCTAGGGCTATAGCTTCTCCATTCTTGGGCAAGTCTGGACAGACCCAGACCCTGTCCTTATTTGGTTATTGCCTTGAGGTGCCTGGGGAGGGGAAAGGGGAGTGGACCCGTGCATTCATGCAATTTTCCTCATCCACTGTTAGGGGTGTTGGTGATTGATTACCCTTTTCTTTTGAACTAAAGCCTAGTTCTTATCTGAGTTACTAGGGGCATATATTTGCCTGGCCCTCTCAGTTTACAGTAGATGTGGGAAAATATCAGGGATTGGGAACATAGTTTGAAAGTAAGACCAGACTTTTGCAGATTTAATGTAGTGATTAAAGGAAGAAAGTTATCAAACATACCATCCAGGTCTTTGGTTTGATGATATTAGAAGACTGTAGTGACTAGACCTGATTTAATCACCTATGTTGATATAATAGCTCACATTTATCCAAAGCTCTCTGTTCCATGTGTGTATTTTGCATATATCATTTTATTATTCTTTACAGCATCCATGTATAAGGTAGATCCTATTAGCCCTGCTTTACAGATGAGGAATTAAGGCTTACTTAATGAACTTCTCTCCAAGTTTCAAGGCCTTGAATGTAAATACTGGTGCAGAATTTACATGCAACTACTCTGAACTTGGAGTCACTTTAGTAAGACTGAATGATTACACTCAAGGAAGGGATAGTTGTTATATTTGGATTTTAAATGTCCTTACTACTAGCTTGTAGCTTGTTCTCAAGTTGACTCAGATGGTGTGTTAGGCAGGGTTCATTAAGTTGTCAATCAAGATTATCCCTCACAGATGGTGATCATTTGTCTGTCATTTGTATCATCACTCAAGAAGAACAAGAAGGTTGAGATATTGCGGTATGTGCTGGACGATGAGGTAATCCAGCTATGTGGGAAAGATGAGTGAAAATGGAGTTGAAGGTTATGCTTGGATTTTCTTTTCTTTTTTTAAAAAAGATTTATTTATTTATTTTGTATACAGCATGTATGACTACAGGTCAGAAGAGGGCACCAGGTCTCATTACAAGTGGTTGTGAGCCACCATGTAGTTGCTGGGAATTGAACTCAGGACCTCTGGAAGAGCAACCAGTGCTTTTAACCTCTGGGCCATCTCTCTAGGCCTTTATGCTTGGATTTTACACGTCTTTGTCAACATATAAAACACTTGGTGATAGATGCATTTGATCTGTTTCAAAAATGAATGGTCTCAGAAGTGCTTTAGGTATATTTTCTCTTCACTACTAATTATGGTTAGGAGACTGTAACACAAATTGCTAAATGGTTTTATTAATTAAAAAACCCAGAGCCAGAATGGTAGAGAAAGCCTGAACTGACCTACTCTGGTGAACAGATGTCCAAATACCCTAACTGTCATGCTAGAAATCTCATCCAATGACCGAGAGAAGCAGATGCAAAGATCCACAGCCAGGCCCCAGGTGGAGCTCCAGGAGCCCAATTGGCGAGAAAGAGGAGGGATTGTATGAGCGAGAATTGTTGAGACCAAGTTTGGAAAAAGCACAGGGACAAATAGCCAAACTAATGGAAACACATGAACTATGAACCAATAGCTCAGGAGCCCCCAACTGGATCAGGCCCTGTGGATAAGTGAGACAGCTGATTAACTTGAACTGTTTGAGAGGCACCCAGGCAGTGTGAGACCGGAACCTGTCCTTAGTGCATGAGCTGGCTGTTTGGAACCTGGGACTTATGCAGGAACACTTTGCTCAGCCTGGAAGGAGGGGATTGGACCTACCTGGACTGAATCTACAAGGTTGAGCTGAATCCCCAGGGGAGTCTTTGCCCTGGAGGAGATGGGAATGGGGGCTGAGTTGAGGGTAAGGCAGGAGGGGGGGAGGAGGGAGGACAGGGGAATCCATGGCTGATATGCAAAATTAAATTAAATTACAACATTAAAAAAAAAGAAGAAGAAAAAAACCCCAGAGCCAGATATTGGGGTGAAAGCTGAAAGATCAGAGAAACAGAGCAAGCCTCTACAAAATCCTCAGCCTCAAGAAAAGCGTTCCTGTATTCTCACACCTTATATACCTTTCTGTGTCCTACCATATCACTTCCTGGAATTAAAGGAGTGTGTGCTTCCCAGTACTGGGATTAAAGGTGTGTGCCACCACTGCCTGGCTCTCTTTCCATTGTGGCCTTGAACTCAGACATCTAGATGGACCTCTGCCTTCTGAGTGATAGGATTAAGGGTGGTGCCACCACTGTCTGGCCTTTATGTCTAATCTAGTGGCTGGCTCTGTCCTCTGATCCCAAATAAACTTTATTGAGGTGCACACTATATCACCACATTTCCCCTTTTTGTCTAAAATAATAAAAGGTTATAACTAATATAAAGAAAATATATACAATAAGTATAATAACTATATACAATATATACAGGCAATAATGTCTAGTCCATTTGTATTTGACAAATTCAGAGAAAATACTCCATTATCTATACTATCTTTGTGAATCCAAAGGATTGTATCTAATTCACCTTCTATCCTAATTTGTATTGCAAGCCCAAAAATATCTTTAAATGTCTTTCAAACTTACAAAGGAGATTAGATTTTGATTACAAAGGAGATTAGATTCAGGGCTACACAAAGAAACTCTGCCTCAAACAAAACAAAACAAAAACACATGAGATAAAAGAAACCTTTATACACTGCTGGAGGGACTGTAAACTAGTACAAATTACTAACAACAAAAACAAAACAAAACAAACAAACAAACAACAAACAAACAAAAAAAGCCTTAGAGAGCAGTGGTTCTCAACCTGTGGGTCATGACCCCTTTGGGACTTGAATGACCTTTTCACAGGGGTCACCTAAGACCATTGGAAAACACAGGTATTTATATTATGATTCATAATAGTAGTAAAATTACAGTTATGAAGTAGCAAGGAAAATAGTTTTATGGTCACCACAACATGAGGAACTGTGTTAAAGGGTCTCATCATTTTAAAGGTTAAGAACCACTAGTACAAAGGTTCCTCAAAAAAATTGTATGTAACTATAGTATGATCTGGCAATACTATTTCTAGGAATTAAACTAACATACAATAAAGATACTTGTATACCCATGTTTAGTGCACCACTGATCACTGTTGCCAAGATATAAGATCAACCTAAATGTGTGTTAACAAGTGAATAAATAAAAAATAGTATCTTATATGAGTATCATTCATCTATAAAAGGTAAATCATTCCCTGTGCAAGAAAGTAGGTAGAATCAGAGGACGTTATATTGAGTGGCATACCTCAGACTCAGAGACAAGCATTACCTGTGGAAAATTAAGAAGTTTGAAAGTCAATTAGCACCATTAGTGCTTGGAAGGGAACCCAGAGAGGTGAGTAAGTGGAGGGTAGAAAGAAGTGTGGAAGTGATCAGTACACAAATATGCAAGGTTTGTTTTTTGTTTTTGTTTTTTGGTTTTTTTTGTTTTGGTTTGGTTTGGTTTTCGTTTTTCAGGACAGTGTTTCTCTGTGCCTTTTCTGGAACTCACTTGGTAGCCCAGGCTGGCCTCAAACTCACAGAGATCCACCTGGCTCTGCCTCACGAGTGCTGGGATTAAAGGTGTGTGCCACCACAGCCTGGCTTGTATTTCTTAATGTAAATTTAATTTGTGCGTATGGGTGCTTTGCTTTCCTATGTATCTGTGTACCACTTGAGTACCTAGTACCTAATGAGGCCAGAAGAATTCCCAGGAACTGGAGTTCCAGATAGATGAGAGCCACTATGTGGGTTCTGGGGGTCTAGCCTGAGTCCTCTGTAAGGGTAGCCAGTGTTGTTATGTGCTGAGCCATCTCTCCAGCCCCTGTTTTAAATTTTTAAAATAGCCCTTCTCTGCCTCTGACTGACTGTCTGTCTGTCTCTACCCTCCTCTTTGTGTGTGGGTGTGTCTGTCTCTCTCCTTCTTTCTCTGTGATGTTATAAGTGTGATTACATGTATGACTGTTGGTGTGTGCATGCCACAGCCTGTATGTGGTCAGACATTGGTGGCCAGTTCTTGCCTTCTTCCTTGTTTAAGATTTACTTGTTTGTGGCTGTGTTTGCCCAGACAACTCACAAGCTCTTGAGATACCCTTGTCTGTACTTCCCATTTCTCCATAGGATCACTGGGATTGCCAATGTGCCATACAGTGTCCAACTTTATGTAGATTCTAGGATTCTGAACTCAGGTCCTATGCCTGAGTGACTAGAGATTTATTCATTTGACCACCTCTCTAGGACCTTCATTTTTATGTTTAATAAATAGTTCTAGCTGAATAATAACTATGAATATTTAAGTTGTACAGTTTTTAAAGTATTTACTATGGTAAATATACTTTTCCCAACCAAAAATTCTCTTCTTTGCAATTTCTCTATATATCTATATGTAATTCTCCCATCCTCAAGTATTAACTGCTACTATAGTTGAATTTCTGGGTTTTATATAAATCATAAAATATTCCTATACTGTTTATTTTAAAACAATTTTTTATTCATATAAGGAACACATGAGATTTTCAGCTACTCCAGATGTTGGCCATACTTGGTGTGGTTGATCTTGTCAATTTTAACTGTCTAGTGTATACATATAATAGTGTTTCATTCTAGTTGTAGTGTACACTTTCTAATGACTAATGATGAACATCTGTTCAATGTTTACTTGATATCTGATGGATCTTTTGTCCATTCAAGAATATTAAAAATTTTGTTTGCATTCTTAAAGTTCAGTTCTGAGAGTAATTTACTCTGACTACAAATTCCTCATTAGTGTGCAATTTGCTGAGATTCTTTTTTTTCTCAACCTGTGGTTGCTTTTTACTTCCTTGGTTGTATTATTTTTCCATTTTAAATGCACTCCTTTTTTTCCCTTTGGTCATTTTTACTTTGTTGTAGCTTAAGAAAAGACTGTCTAATATACAGTCATGAAGATATTCTCTACACATTTCTTGTTAGAGGTTTATGGTTTGACTAATGGGTTCTATAATCTGCATTGGTTAATTTTTTTCTTCTGCATGTGGTGTAATGTAGGGGTACATCTTAAATTATTTTGCATCTTTGTTTTTAATTAAGCCAAAGTCTCAAAAATTTCTACATATATTGGCTACCTTTTATTGTTGTAGCAAAAACAAAGTAACGGAAGGGGGAGGTGGCCTGTTTTGGTGCATGGTTTCAGGTGACAGTGCATAATGGTGAAGGAGTTTGAGGCTGCTGGTCACATTGCATCCAAGTCAGGAAGCAGAGGCAGATAAATGTGAGTTCTTGGCTGTTTTCTCATTTTTATTCAGTCCAGCACTGACGGTAGCTTTTTCTACCTCACTTAACTTAATCTGAAAAGTCTCTCGTGGACAAGCACAGAGATTTGTCTCCAAAGTAATTTTAGATTCTGTTGGCAATATAAACTACCATGCCACAAAAAGGCTAATTAAAATTTTAAACCCCCCCAAATGTTCAATAATACAACACTATGTTGGTTAACAAGATCATTCTTTCCCTACTATATTTCTTTCATACCTTTGTGTGAATACAAATCAATTATCTAATTACAGTTTAGCTTATGTTCAAACTATTCATCTACTTTTGTTCCACTATTGGTTCCCTAACAGGCCTTAACATCAGGTGTTAGCCCTCTAGTTTTTTTTAAGTCATTTTGGAAATTGTGCACTGCACACCTGTGTGCAGGCCAAAGGCCAATGCCAGATATCTTCCTTCATCGCTTTCCACCTTGCTATATTGAGACAGGGTCATTTATTATGTCAGCTCACTGATTGGCTAGGCTGACTGTGCAGTAAGCCCTAGAGATTTTCCTGTCTCTCCCTCTTGACTGCTGAGATTTCAGGCAATTCCTGTGGTGGCCAGCTTTTTATGAGTTCTGGGTCTGAACTCTTGTCCTCGTGTTAGCATAACAGACAATTTATTATCTTCCCATTGCCTTCATGCATTTTAAAATCAGTTTTTCACTTTCCAGGTATAAATAGGTTGTTTATGATGATAATCATTGTACTGAACTTTGTTAATTTTACAAAAATTGATGTCTTAATACTAAGTCTTCCAAACCATAAACAGGGTATCTCTACAATTGTAAAGATCTTTAATTTTTTCCTTAGTAGATCATGGGGAACATCTGCAAGTTTTTCTTAATCTCTTTTACTGTTAGGCTAATCCTTCCCTCACAAAATTATGAGTTGAAACATGGTTCATCTTACTTAATTTTCTTGAAGTGATTTAGTAGAATTTTTATTACTTCTGCCCAAAATATTTCTTAAAATGTCTAGAAAACCCAAAAATATTATAGGAAGGACTTTACCTCTAATATTAGTATAGGGAATATTTGAATTATCTTGTTTATTCTTCGGGCAATGTTGATAATTTGTGTCTATTGTGGGATTTCCACAGTTAGCTGTGCTGCAAAAATTGTTTGCATACATTTTTTCCTAATTTCCCCTTAGCATCCTGTCTGTAAAATCTGTCATATCTTATTCTTGAAATTGGTAATATGTGGGTTCACTTTAAAATTTTCAAATTGCTGATTATTGGTATCACAAATAGTTTTCCTTTTTTACATTTACTCAAACTTTGCTCCTTATTTCTTCATTCTGCTATTTTGGTTGTTATCCATATTTTCTAGTTTTTTAAGGACAAAACCATTAAGTTGAGATCTTTCTTAGTCTTTAGTGCATTTAATGCTATGTTTTTCACTGTACCAATCCAGCTTCACTCAAATAACATCATAATTCAAAGTAGACCTGCCTAGCAAAAATCTACAGAACATTCCTCCCAAACAAAAGTTTCTTCTCAGGAACAGTCTTGAAAATTGACTACATATTAGAACACAAAGCAAGTCTCAACAGATACAAGAAAATGAAATAACACCCTGTACCCTCTATGACCACAATAGATTAAAGCTGGATATTAATAGAAATAAAGTGTACAGACATATGGAAACTGAACAATTCACTACTGAATGAAAAAGAAGGTAAAAACAGAAATCAAGAAGAAAATTAAAATCTTTCAAGATTGGAATAAAATAAAAACATATATCTAAGCCTATGGGATGCAAGGGAGGTAATTTTAAGAGACAAGTTCTTAGCACTAAGTACCTACATTAAAAAAAGAAAAAGAAAACTTGTGAGATCTCACATTAATAACTTAACAACATACCTTGAAACCTCTAGAGCAACAAGAAGAAATAATACCCAAAAAGAGTAGAATGGAAGAAATAATCAAACTCAGGGCTGAAATCAATGAAGTAGAAACAAACAGAAAACAATGCAAAGGATAATTGAAATGTGGAGTTGGTTCTTTGACAAAATGAAGAAGATTGACAAACATTAACCAAATTAACTAAAAGATAGAGAGAGAAGATACAAGTTAACAAAAATAAGGATGAAATGGGGACAAAATGACAGATACTCAGGAAATTCAGACAATTGTAAGAACATATTTTAAAAATCTATATTTAACAAAACTGAAAACCATCAAAGAAATGGAGGAATTTCTTGATATACATGAAATATAAAAGCAAAATCAAGATCAAACAAATAATTTAAGCAGACCTACAACTACAAACCAGAAATAGAGGGAGAAGAAAAAAAATCTCACATGGTTTCAGTGCTAAGTTCTACCAGACTTTCAAAGGAAAATTCAGGCTAATACTCCTCAAATTATTTTACAAAATAGAAATTGGAAGAATATTTGCTAATATTTTTACAAAGCCACTATCCCTCTAAAGCAAAACAAAAAAATCTCCAACAACAAAAAAAAAAAAGAAAAAGAAAATTATAGGTAAATGTCTCTTATGAAAACAGATGCAAAAATCTCAATAAAATACTTTCAAACTGAATCCAAGAATACACCCAAAAGATTATCCATCATAATCAAGTTTGCTTCATCTCAGAGATGTGGGAATGGTTCAATATATGTAAGTCAATATACTGGGGAATTCTACAGCTGATAAGCTCTTTCATCAAAGTAGCAGAGTACAAAATTAGCACATAAAAATTAATACCTTCCTACAAACAAATGACAAAAATACTGAGAAAGAAATCAGAGAAATAGTGCCATTCACAACAGCCTCAAAACAAAACAAACAAAAGAAAACAACATGGGTTAGCTTTAACCAAACAAATGAAATACTTTAAGATATTGAAGAATGCCGGTCAGTGGTGGTGCATGCCTTTAATCCCAGCACTCGGGAGGCAGAGGCAGGCAGATCTCTGTGAGTTTGAGGCCAGCCTGGTCTCCAAAGCAAGTTCCAGGAAAGGCGCAAAGCTACATAAAGAAACCCTGTCTTGAAAAACCAAAAAAAAAAAAAAAAAAAAAAATACTGAAGAAAAAGTTGAAGAAGACACTAGAATATATAAAAAGCTATCCTATGTCCATGGATCAGTAAGATTAATATTGCAAAGTCCCCCATTAAACCAAAAGCAATCTACAGATTCAATGTAATCTCCATCAAAATTCCAACACAATTCTTCATATTTTAAAAAAAGATCTTCAACTTCAGATGAAACACACACACACACACACACACACACACACACACACACACACACACAGCATAGCTAAAAACAATCCTGAATAATAAAAGAACTATTAGAGGTATCACCATCCCAGATTTCTTCAAGTTGTATCATAGAGCTATAGCAATATAAACAGCATGATAGCAACATAAAAACAGACACACAGATGAATGGAATTGAGCTGAAAAAGACATAGGCCCACATATGCTGTGGAATAATCCTTTTTGTACTCTGTGAAGATTTGTCATTTGTACTGGCTTAATAAAAGCCTGAATGGCCATTAGCTAGGCAGGATTTTTGGGGAGAGAGGATGCTGGGAAGAAGGGCAGAGATGGGGAGTTTCCAGTGAGTCACAGAGGGAGCAGGAGATGAACATACCATTCTGAAAAGAAGTATTGCCACATGTTAGAACATAAATAAGAAATATGGTTTAATTAAGGTTTAATAAAGCTAGTTAGTAAAAAGCTTAAGCTATCAGCCAAGCATCTATAATTAATAAAAGTCTCTGTGTGGACAGAAAAGTTCACCTACTCACATATTTACAAACATTTGGGTTTTTTTGAAAAATAAATATGGACTGGAGAGAAGACAGTACTTTCAAAAATGATGTTTACCAAACTAGATGGTTACATGTTGAAAACAAAAATTATTTGTATCTATCTAATCCACAAAGTTGAAGTATTCAACATTCCTAGTCATCAGGGAAGTGCAAATTAAATCTACTTTGAAATTTCATCTACCCCATCCATAATGGCCAAGATCAATAAAACAAGCCATATAAAACAAGATTAATCTTTATAATAAAGAAATAAAACATATTCTTATGTGCTGTTTTGTGTGTATGTGTGTATGTGTTTCATTAGAAGATGAAGATCTTTTTTACAATAAAGAAATAAAATATATTCTCACATGGTGGTGAGAATATGGGGAAAGCAGAGTATTTATTCATTGCTAACTGTAGTGCAAACTGATACAGCCACTATGGAAATCAGTATGGCAGTTTCCCAGGAAGCTGTGAATTGATCTCCCTCAAGGTTTAGCTATACTACTCTTGGACATATACCCAAAAGGCTCTATACCCTACTACAGAGATTTGTTCATTCATAGACAGAAAGTGGAAACAGCCTATATGTCCATGTGAACACACAATGGAATATTATTAAGTTGTTAAGAAAAATAAAATTGTGCAATTCTCAAGTAAATAAATGGAAATAGGAACAAAATCATCATCAATGAGATAACTCAGACCCCCCCCCAAGAAAAATATTGTATATTTCCTCTTATACGAGGATGTTGGATGTTAGTTTTCAAAATGGATGCTACAATCCCAATATCAACAGAGACTATATTCCTAGTAATGGAATGGGGACAAGAGATCTCCCAAGGAAGAGAAACTGTAATATAATGTTATGGAGAGAAAAGGGCAAACTAGACTAGGAGAAATAAATAGAAAGGAGGATGGAGGGAGAGTGACAGGAGGGAGGGACAATTCACACTAAAGTCCATTTGTAAAACTATATGGAAACCTACTACGACAGAAGTGTCATACATACATGAAAGGAATCTAAATGGAGTGACTAGTGAGACAATGCCCCAACTAGACATCTCATTCTACCAAGCAAAACCTCCAGTGCTAGGAATGGATTACATGTTGTCTATTCATTGGCCAAAGGGGCCCAGAGTTAACTAGCGAACATCACAGGCTATTGAAAAGGCTATTAGTTGCTCTCAATAACATGGCAGTAAGGCCCTATTGTTGAAGAATACACTTACATATGTCATGGAACATTAAGCTGGTGCCTAACTAGAAGGGTCACCCCTATTGAATAGTATGCATGTTACCGGGAGGTACTCTGCACACTACTGGAGGAGAAAGATAATTATCTTTATCACCCAGCTACAAACTCCACAGCCTACAAAAATGACCTGACTGCTAGGTATTCTGATACAGTAGTGGAAAAGGTATAGGAGTAACCAATTGCATGAAGCCAAAATGGTCTTATAATAAAAAGCTGAAGCCAGGTATCAGGGTGAAAGCTGAAAGATCAGAGAAGCAGAGCAAGCCACAGCCACCACCTCTTACCTCACCAACTCCTCAGCCTGATAGAGAATCTGCAAGACCATGAATTCCTGGGTCCTCACACCTTATATTCTTTTCTCTACCCAGTCATTACACTTCCTGTTTCAACCTTCCTAGTGCTGGGATTAAAGGTATGTGCCACCATTGCCTGGCTCTATTTCTTTTTGAGACTGGATTCATCTCATGTAGCACAGGGTGGCATTGAACTTATAGAGATCCAGAGGGCTCTCTGCCTCTGCCTTGTGAGTAATAGGATTAAAGGTGTGTGACACCACTGCCTGACCTCTGTGGCTAATTCTGTCCTCTGATCCTCAGGCAAGCTTTATTTCTTAGATTACAAATATATTACCACAATATCCAAACATTATTTGATTGTATTTAAGGCTCTACAGGAAAACGATTCTTAATGACATACTGCTTACCCATATATCAGTTTCTCTCTCAACCTACATCAGAAACATTTCTTCCAGTACATAGGAATTAAAACAGAGGCCCACAACTGGATAATGTCCAGAGTGATAGAATGTGGATCACTCAGTCCTAAATAAGGTGTCTTTGTCACAGCCTTCCTTCAGTGCTCAGTGTTGTGGTTTGAGTGAGAATGGCCTCCCATAGGGTCATATATTTGAATGTTTGTTCCCCAGTTGCTCAGGAAGGACTTGTTAGAGGAGGTGTGTCTCTGGGAGTAGGCTTTGAGATTTCAAAAGCCCACACCAGGCCCAGTTTCTCTTTCTGCTGCTTTCTAATGGATAAGATGAAATCTCTCAGCACCATGCCTGCCTGCCTGCCACCACACTCCCTGCCATGATGATCATATACTAATCCTCTGAAACTGTAAGCAAACTCCCAATTAATTTCTTTCTTCTATAAATTGCCTTGGTCATGGTGTCTCTTCACAGCAACAGAATAGTAACTAAGACACTCTGGGATCTATGCATTTGGCAAAACATCTGTATCATTAAAGGATATGTGTAGGTAATTTTTAAAATCCTGTTTAACAATCTGAGCCTTAACTAGACTATTAGACTATATACAGTCCACACAATTATTAATAGGATTTGATCACATTGTTATTTGTTTTCTATTTTTTATCATGTTCCTCCCACTTTATTTCTTCTATAGTTGTTAACTTATTTTATGGGTTGGGAAACTACTTTTCTTAGGTGTTGCTTTAGAGTTAAAAGTATTAACTAATTAATAGCAACATCAGGTTATCTTCAAGTTATAATATACAACTAAATACAGACTATGAGAAGTTTGTAGTGCATATCTTGCATGGTAATGGAGGAGCATAGAAATGACCAGGCAAGGTAAAGTCATACAATCTTAATATCTATGATAAAATTAAGTTGTTCCATGATGTCAAGAAGTTCTCAGATTCAGTGGCATCTGGTTGAAAAACTTTTAGAAAAAAAAAAAACTTCTAAATTCAAGTTAAAAATATGAATAAATGGCATAGAAATTGAGGGTTTGGTAGACACAGGTGCAGATATAACAATAATTGTACCAAAATAATAGCATCCATTAGCTTCTTCAGGAAGTAAATGTTCATCCTTTAGGAATTGGCAGTTTGTCTCAAGTAAAACATAGTGCAAGATGGGTTGAATATATAGGGACAGAAGGACAGAGAGGAAAAATAAAGCCATATGTAGCAAATACAGCAGTTAATTTAAAGGGACATGACTTTCTACAGCAATGAAATACTCAGATTAACATCCCCCAATCTCAGAAACAAACTATAAAATAAGGAATGTTTCTGAGAGAAATATCAATAAGATACTATCAACGACAGTCACAGATCATTCAAGCTGTACATAAGCAGGGCACCACAGCTGTTGGTATTTCAAAAGTACCAACAGCCCTACCTTTAAAATGGTTGGCTAATAAATCTGTTGGTGTGCAACAATTGCCTTTGACATCAGAGAAATTACAGGACTTAGAACATCTGGTACAGGAAAAGTTAAATGCTCAACATATTGAAGAACCAACCAGTCCTTGGAATTCTTCTGTATTTGTTATTAAAAAGAAATCTGGAAGATGGAGAATGGTAACAGACTTAAGAGCTATTAAAAAGTTGATTCAGTCAGTGGACTCTTTACAGCCTAGAATTCCCTTGCCTTTTCTATTACCTAAAAGATGGCCTGTAGTTAGAAGTTTTCCTGTGTCCTGCCTAGTCCTGCAGCAGCCACTCAGACCCAAGTAAACACACAGAGACTTATACCATTTACAAACTGTATGGAAATGGCTAACCAGTACATTCACATTTTGCTTTTCCTGGCAGTGCTAGCATCTCTCTAGACTCTGCCTTTCTCTTTCCTGTCTCTCTCCTTGGATTTTCCTGCCTGCCTCTAAGCTACCTTGCCATAGGACAATGCAACTTTATTTATTAACCAACGGGAACAACACATATCCAAAGAATACAGAAAGACATCCCCTAGCACTTGCCCTTTTCTATCTAATCAAAAATGAAGGTTTTAATGTTAACATAGTAAAATTACATATAATAGAACAGTTAGCAACCAAGAATTACAGTTACATTATCTAATCTATTTGTTTTTGGTAAAATTAAGGAAAATATTTTATCATCTATCCTATATTTGTGAGTCTGAAGTTTCATATCTAATTTATCTTTTATCATAACCAAGGAAAATAATAGTCTTCAACTGCATCAAAAACCTTGCAAGCAAAGACCAAAAATCTAAGTTTTTAAAACATTGTAAATGCCATATTCTGTAGGTCTTTGAAGTATTTGAAGATTACCTACCTAACTGAAATATATCTATGTATACCTAGAAAACTTAACTACCATGAATAAAAGTTTGACTAACATAGATGACTAATTAGTAATCTGTATTCCCTAATTATACATTGTAATTTCAAATGGCTGCACAAACATAATACCTTAAACAAGCGTAGAAATATACATACAATATTATAAAATTAACTTTAAATTTGTATCAATAAACTAAAATCCATATCAGTGTAAAACATTTTAAACAAGTTGTTACTCTTTATCCTATCATATCTATAATATCTCATTTTCTTCTTTAGAAAGAGATTGCATTTATAATCAATCCCCTTTAAATAAAAATAAACATTTATAAATAATATTTGGATATAGCTTCTCATGCCACTTCGTGCTGGATAGGGGCACTGGCAATCTTAGGGGGATCCTAAGAAAATTAAGAATTATGGTCAATTCCTGACTGGCATAGTCTGTGAGGGCTCCATTGTCTGAGCCAGTTGCCTTGAACTGTTCTGGATATTGGATCATCTGGGCTTGGTGTAATTGGAGACCTTTCAGGGTCTTGGCTGATCAAATCATATTAACCTGGAAGCAATATATAGGTTCTCATCTTCTGTGGAAACAAAAGCAGAACCTCTTTTCCAAAGCAACATATCCTTAGACATAAACTTTAAAGTCAAGATACCTTTAATGTGTGTTTGTGTGTGTATGTGTGTATTTTTCTTATGTTTTCTCTTTTTGTTATTTATTATATTTGTATTTTAATTTTACATATCAAGCATGGTTACCCCTGTCCTCCCCCCTCCCGCCCC
The DNA here is from genome assembly GCF_903995425.1 of Onychomys torridus. NCBI lineage: Eukaryota > Metazoa > Chordata > Mammalia > Rodentia > Cricetidae > Onychomys > Onychomys torridus. The sequence goes on along the minus strand of NC_050452.1, from coordinate 13,257,725 downwards.
CATCCCCACCTTCCTCCCATCCCTTCCCCTCCATTCCCATCTCCTCCAGGGCAAAGACTCCCCTGGGGATTCATTTAAACCTAGTGGATTCAGTACAGGCAGGTCCAGTCCCCTCCTTCCAGGCTGAGCATGTGTCCCTGTGTAAGCCCAAGGTTCCAAACAGCCAGCTCATGCACTAAGGACAGGTCCAGGTCCCACAGCCTGAGTGCCTTCCAAACAGTTCAAGCTATTCAATTGTCTCACTTATCCAGAGGGCCTGATCCAGCTGGGGGCTCCACAGCCTTTGGTTCATAATTCATGTGCTTCCATTTGCTTGACTATTTGTCCCTGTGCTTTTCCAATCTTAGTCTCAACAATTAACACTCTTACAGTCCCTCCTCTTTCTTGACAATTGGACTCCTGGAGCTTCACCTGGTGCCTGGCTGAGGATCTCTGCATCCACTTCCATCAGTTATTGGATGAGAGTTCCAGCTCGACTTTTAGGGTGTTTGGCCATCTGATCACCAGACTAGGTCAGATCAGGCTTTCCCTTGACCATTGCCAGCAGTCTACAAAGGATGTATCATTGTGGATTTCTGGGGACCTCTCCAGCACTCTGACTATTCCTGTTCTCATGTGGTCATCATTTATCATGGTCTGTTATTTCTTGTTCTCCCTTTCTGTTCTTGATCCAGCTGGGATCTCCTGCTCCCCTAAGCTTTCTTTCCATGAAACCTTGCCCTTCATTACTCCCACTGTCATCCAGGTTGTTCATGTAGATCTCATCCATTTCTCTGTCATTGGGGGATCCCTGCGTCTTTCCTAGGGTCCCATTTTCTAGGTAGCCTCCCTGGAGTTGTGAGTAGCAGTCTAGTCATCTTTGTTATACATCTAGTATCCTCCTATGAGTGAGTACATACCATGTTTGTCCTTCTGAGTCTGGGTTACCTCACTCAGGATGATTTTTTCTAGATCCATCCATTTGGCTGCAAAACTCATGATGTTATTGTTTTCTCTGCTGAGTAGTACTCCATTGTGTATATGTACCATATTTTCTTTATCCATTCTTCAGTTGAAGGGCATCTAGGTTGTTTCCAGGTTCTGGCTATTACAAACAAAGCTGATATGAACATAGCTGAGCAAATGCCCTTGTGGTATGATTGAGCATTCCTCGGGTATATGCCCAAGAGTGCTATAGCTAGGTCTTGGGGGAGATGGATTACCAATTTACTAAGGAAGCGCCATATTGATTTCCAAAGTGGCTGTACAAGCTTGCATTCCCACCAGCAGTGGAGGAGAGTTCCCCTTGCTCCACATCCTCTCTAGCATAAGCTGTCTTCTGTATTTTTGATCTTAGCCATTCTGACAGGTGTAAGGCGGTATCTCAGAGTGGTTTTGATTTGCACTTCCTGGATAATCAGGGAGGTTGACCAATTCCTTAAATGACTTTCAGCCATTTGAACAGCCTCTGTTGAGAATTCTCTGTTTAGTTCTATAGCCCATTTCTTAATTGGACTATTGGGCATTTTGATGTCTAATTTCTCAAATTCTTTATATTTTCTGGATATCAGTCCTCTGTCAGATATGGGGTTGGTGAAGACCTTTTCCCATTCTGTAGGTAGTCACTTTGTCTTGTTGACCATGTCCTTTGCTCTACTAAAGCTTCTCAGTTTCAACAGGTCCCACTGATTGATTGTTTCTCTGTGTCTGTGCTGCTGGTGTTATATTTAGAAAGTGATCTCCAGTGCCAATGCGTTCAAGACTACTTCCTACTTTCTCTTCTATCAGGTTCAGAGTAACTGGATTTATGTTGAGGTCTTTGATCCACTTGGACTTAAGTTTTGTGCACAGTGACAGATATGGATCTATTTGTAGCCTTCTACACATTGATATCCAGTTATGCCAGCACCATTGTTGAAGATGCTTTCTTTTTTCCATTGTACATTTTTGGCTTCTTTGTCAAAAATTATATGTTCATAGGTGTGCGGGTTAATGTCAGGGTCTTCAATTCAATTCCATTGGTCCACATGCTGGGTTTTATGCTAGTACCAAGCTGTTTTTATTACTGTAGCTCTATAGTGGAGCTTGAGGTCAGTGATAGTGATGCCTCCAGAGGTTGTTGTATTGTACATGATTCTTTTGGCTATCCTGCGTTTTTTGTTTTTCCATATGAAATTGAGTATTATTCTTTCCAGGTCTGTGAAGAATTATGTTGGTAATTTGATGGCGATTGCGTTGAATCTGTAGATTGCTTTTGGTAAGATGGCCATTTTTACTATGTTAATCTTGCCTATCCATGAGCATGGGAGATATTTCCATTTTCTGACATCTTCAATTTCTTTTTTCAGGGACTTAAAGTTCTTGGCATATAGGTCCTTCACTTGCTTAGTTAGAGTTACCCCAAGGTATTTTATATCATTTGTGGCTATTGTAAATGGCGATGTATCTCTGATTTCCTTCTCAGCCTGTTTATCTATTGTATATAGGAGGGCTACTGATTTTTTTTTCAGTTGATCTTGTATTTTACTATGTTGCTGAAGGTGTTTATAAGCTGTATCAGTTCCTTGGTTGAATTTTTGGGGTCATTCATGTATACTATCATGTCATCTGCAAATAGGGAAAGCTTGACTACTTCCTTTCCAATTTGTATCCCCTTAATCTCCTTATGTTGTCTTATAGCTCTGGCTAGAATTTCAAGTACTATATTGAATAAGTATGGGGAGAGGGGACAGCCTTGCCTTGTTCCTGATTTTAGTGGTATTGCTTTGAGTTTCTCTCCATTTAATTTGATGTTGGCTGTTGGCTTGCTGTAGATTGCCTTTATTATGTTTAGGTATGTTCCCTGTATTGCTGATCACTGCAAGACCTTTATCATGAAGGGATATTGAATTTTGTCAAATGCCTTTTCTGTGCATCTAGTGAGGTGATCATGTTTTTTTTTTGTTTTTTTTTTTTTGAGTTTGTTTATATGGTGTATTACATTGACGGACTTTTGTATGTTGAACCACCCTCGCATCCCTGGGATGAAGCCTACTTGATCATGGTGGATAATTGTTTTAATGTGTTCTTGGAGTCTGTTTGCCAGAATTTTTTTGAGTATTTTTGCATCAATGTTCATGAGGGAGATCAGTCTGTAGTTCTCTTTCTTTATTGCATCTTTGTTTGGTTTAGAATCAGGGTAATTGTAGCCTCATAGAAGGAGTTTGGTAATATTCCTTCTGCTTCTATTGTGTGGAACAATTTAAAAAGTATTGGTATTAAGTCTTCTTTGAAGATGTGGTAGAATTCTGTGCTGAAACCATCTGGTCCTGGGCTTTTTTTTGGTTGGGGGACTTTTAATGACTGATTCTATTTCCTTAGGTGTTATTGGACTATTGAAATGGTTTATCTGGTCTTGATTTAACTTAGGTATGTGGTACCTATCCAGAAAATTATCCCTTTCTTTTAGATTTTCCAGTTTTGTGTAGCAGAGGTTTTTGAAGTATGACCTGATGATTCTCTGGATTTCCTCATTGTCTGTTGTTATGTCCCCCTTTTCATTTCTGATTTTGTTTATTTGAATGCTCTCTCTCTGTCTTTTGGTTAATTTGGATAAGGGCTTGTCTATCTTGTTGATCTTCTCAAAGAACCAACTCTTTGTTTCATTAATCCTTTGTATTGTTCTCTTTATTTCTATTTTATTGATTTCAGCTCTCAATTTGATAATTTCCAGGCATCTGTTCCTCCTGGGAAACTTTGCTTCTTCCTGTTCAAGAGCTTTCACATGTGCTGTCAAGTCACTAGTGTGAGATGTCTCTAACTTCTTTATGTGGGCAATACAGGACTCTTTGGAGGCCCTGTAATTGGAATGAGTCCACTTTAAATCCTTTAACAAAAATCCATTGGAGGGCAAGTCTGGTGCCAGCAGCCGCGGTAATTCCAGCTCCAATAGCGTATATTAATGTAGCTGCAGTTAAAAAGCTCATAGTTGGATCTTGGGAGTGGGCGGGCGGTCTGGCACAAGGCGAGTCACCGCCCATCCCAGCACATCCCTGCCCCTTGCTTGCCTCTTGGTTCTTAGCTGAGTGTCCCGCGGGTCCCTGAAGCGTTTACTTTGAAAAAATTAGAGTGTTCAAAGCAGGCCCGAGCCGCCTGGATACCGCAGCTAGGAATAATGGAATAGGACCGCGGTTCTATTTTGTTGGTTTTCGGAACTGAGGCCATGATTAAGAGGGACGGCCGGGGGCATTCGTATTGCGCCGCTAGAGGTGAAATTCTTGGACCGGCGCAAGACGGACCAGAGCGAAAGCATTTGCCAAGAATGTTTTCATTAATCAAGAACGAAAGTCGGAGGTTCGAAGACGATCAGATACCGTCGTAGTTCCGACCATAAACGATGCCTGTATTGTTATTTTTGTGTGTGTATTAATTGGTTTAACTCAGCAGCCTTTACAATCAAGTGTCTTTCTGCAGTTAAAAACCAGACAATATAATCCAGACTCTCTATGATTTACAACTTTACATGGCTTTTTTTTTATATTACTTTTATTGGCTCTTTAAAAGGCTTTCTTTTAAAAAACTATTTCTTTTTTTTCCAGAGCTGAGGACCAAACCCAGGGCCTTGTGCTTGCTAGGCAAGTGCTCTACCACTGTGCTAAGTCCTCAACCCCTAAAAACTATTTCTTTATATAGCTGTCTATCTTCCTCTTTTTCTCTCTTCCAAGCCTATATACATTTGACACACACTGTAAACCATTTAGAGGCTTATTCCATCTTAATCTGCCTTATTGTGAATCTATAATCCTTCTCTGACCAGGACATATTATAAGCTGCTAAACTGTATGTTTAGGACTGAAGCAGCAGACTTGGCTGCTGACTCCACCACCTATTTCAGCTTTTCAACATTGCAGAGGTAATTCACCTCCAGCTATGGGAGCCATGCTGTTCACTGACTCATGGAGGCAGTGGATCCTTGCCTCCATTCAGCAGTGTGTATCTCAGTAACCTTTTTTTTTTTTTTTTTTTTTTTGTACTAGCAAAAGCTAATTCCACCACACAGCATGCTATATGGCTTAGAGACACCATTGTGTACTGCAGCAGAGCTCCACCATGCTGCATAGCTTTTGGCAGCTGGCAGCCAGCTCCATCTTACAGACAGCTGTTGGGAAATGAGTCTCTACATTGCTAATGGCATGAGACTATGAGATTAGGAATTCTAGTAATGTAAAGAAGAGATAGTGAGAAAAGAAAGGAGAGTATTACAGATGCTGATAGCCCCTGCCAGGAGAAGCAACATATAAAAGTACCAAAAAGAGCAGACTTCTGACAGATAATAGCCAAACAGGACAAAACAAGATAAAATAAGACAAGGCAAAATTCCTCCTGCCAAGCAAGGCTGGACAATGCAATCCAATAGAAGGAAAAGAGTCCTAAGAGCAGGAAAAAGAGTCAGAGACACACCCACTTTCAAGATATTATTTGAAGAATCATTATTTATTGATAATTTTTATGAATTCATATGGAAAAGAAGCAATGAATGAGTGTCAGGAAGAAGAGAAGAGAAATCAGAGAAGACACCTACTTTTATTTCTTTTCCATCACTTGTAGCCTGGATTAAACTAGCATTTCAGCTATAAAAGACAAGCTCCTTAGAGACAATATCCTGCATGAATAATACCCAGGAATATTTGAATGTACCACTGAGTAGGAAAGAACATCACTAGAAAGACAATTTATGAGTAAGACACCAAGGGACATAATTCATCATTTATTTTTATATCATGATCTTTGTTCAGGCCACTGAAAACTCCTCTTCAGAAAGAGTACATCAATTATGAGCAAGAAAGGAAAGGGAGACTTTAATAATAGAATATATATCTTTCATACTTAACTATGTGCTTTTGCATACACATTGATAATAGATACTTTGTTGGCTCATATCATTACAAGATCGTGAAACATGAAGAGAAATGAGTGATAATAAAGACCTTTATGACATTTAATAAAAATGAGCCCATGTCAGAGCCCAGGGATTTCCTTTTTTAAAAATTTAAATTAATTTAATTTTATTTTTTTTCTTTCTTTTTCCTATTGTTTTTATTTCTTTTTAAAAATATATTTATTTATTAAATTTTTTTTTCATTTTACATACCAACCCCAGTTCCTCCTCCCTCTCCTTCTCCTGCCTTCTCACCTCCCTTCCACCCTACCCCCATCCACTCCTCAGAGTGGGTCTCCCATGGTAGTCAACAAAGTCTGGCATACCAAGTTAAAGGAGAGCCTAGCCCCTCCCCATTGTATTAAGGGTGAACAAGGTATCCCACCACAGGGAATGGGCTCCAAAAAGTCAGTTAATGCACCTGGGATAAGTCCTGGTCCTGCTGCCAGGGACCCTACAAACAGATCAAGCCACACACTGTCACCCACATTCAGTGGGCATACTTCGGTCCCATGCAGGTTCCCCAGCTGTCAGTCCAGAGTCAGTGAGCTCCAACTTGCACTGGTCAGCTGTCTCTGTGGGTTTCCCCATCGTGATCTTGACTTCTTCTTCTTCTTCTTCTTCTTCTTCTTCTTCTTCTTCTTCTTCTTCTTCTTCTTCTTCTTCTTCTTCTTCTTCTCCTTCTCCTTCTCCTTCTCCTTCTCCTTCTCCTTCTCCTTCTCCTTCTCCTTCTCCTTCTTCTTCTTCTTCTTGCCAAATGCCCTTTATTGAAGGAGGGAGGAGGTCTTAAATACAGGCTTACAGCACAAAGGGAGAACCCCAGAGGGCAGAAGTTTGCTTCTGATTTTTTTGTTTGTTTTCAGGGGTGGGGGTACTGAGGATCGAACCCCGGGCCTTGCACTTGTTAGGCAAGCCCTCTACCACTGAGCTAAATTCCCAACCCTGCTTCTGATGTTTTACAATCTTGCATCTAAGCTGTTAATGCCCAATATGCTGTATACACAGACAAAAGCTTCCCTTAAGCATTCAGGAGTGTGGAATCTCACAGGGAATTAGCATAGGGAGGATATCAAGGTCAAGGTCCACAAGCAATGCAACAGTTACCCAAAATGGGGGCCAGGACCCTACAGGACCCTCCCTTTTACTAAAAAATGAGTTTCTGACTTAGGTTGTGTGGGACATCAGCAGGTCACCTTACTGGTCATGGAGACACCTGTCCAGGCCACATAGGCATTCTGTCTTACATTGGTGAGCACCCCCCAGGCATTACCTGTCTCTGAATACTCATTACCATACAGGCTCAATTGTGTGAGAGCTGCAGAAGCCAATTTTTCTTGATCCCAGCACGACTTAAGCTGGCAGCTCTGCAAAAGAATAACTAAGAACCATAAAGAAAAAACAGGCAGCTCACAAGGAGCAGAACTAATGGTCTCATAATAGCTACATTCAGGCTCACAAATTTTAAGGTATCTTCAAAGGGGGCTAAATGAATTTCAGGAGGCCAAAAATGTTGCACAGAGCCACTCCTGAGAAGTAGGTACTACTCCAGCTTGAATAGGATTGTGAAAATGAAAATGCTTAGCTGGCATGCTACTGTTAATAAATGGAGGTCAGTGATCTTCAGTGTTATCCTTAATCTCCAAGGTGTCTGGGTGACACGTTCTCAAACATACTTGCAAAAGCAGTTACCATACATTACCTTCTGGAGAATCCAACTGCATGGCTGCAGTTCCTAGGCTTACATTAATGCTTGCCAAAGCTGGCCATACTGGGCTTTCAATTCCCATTGGCATCGGAAGGGGAGAGCTTTTCACGGAGGCCCAATAGGTCTCTGCCATGTTGGGCTTCAGCTGCAGCCACAGGGCATAGTTAGCAAAAAGGTCCTTCACTTGTTTAGTTAGTGTTATCCCAAGGTATTTTATATTATTTGTGGCTATTGTAAAGGGTGATGTTTCTCTGACTTCTTTCTCAGCCCCTTTATCATTTGCATATAGGAGGGCTATTGATTTTTTTTTTTTTTTGAGTTATCTTGTATACTGCCACTTTACTGAAGGAGTTTATCAGCTGTAGGAATTCCCTGGTAGAATTTTTGGGGTCACTTATGTATACTATCATATCATCTGCAAATAGTGAAAGTTTGACTTCTTTCTTTCCAATTTGTATCCCTTTGATCTCTTTTTGTTGTCATATTGCTCTAGCTAGAACTTCTAGTACTATATTGAATAAATATGGGGAGAATGAACAGTCTTGTCTTATTCCTAATTTTAGTGGTATTGGTTTGAGTTTCTCTCCATTTAATTTGATAGTGGCTTTTGACTTACTGTAAGTTGCCTTTATGATGTTTAGGAATGCTCCTTGTATTCCTGATCTCTCTAAGACCTTTATCATGAAGGGGTGATGGATTTTGTCAAAGGATTTTTCAGCATCTAATGACATGATCATGTGTTTTTTTTTTCTTTCAGTTTGTTTCTATGGTGTATTACTTTGACAGATTTTAATATGTTGAACCATCCTTGCATCCCTTGGATGAAACCTACTTGGTCTTGATGGATAATTTTTTTGATGTATTCTTGGATTCAGTTTGCCAAAATTTTGCTGAGTATTTTTGCATCAATGTTCATGAGGGAGATCAGTCTGTAGTTCTCTTTCTTTGTTGCATCTTTGTTTGGTTTGGGTATCAGAGTAATTGTAGCTTCATAGAAAGAGTTTGGTAATGTTCCTTCTGTTTCTAGTGTGTAGAACAATTTGAAGAGTATTGGTATTAGTTCTTCTTTGAAAGTCTGGTATAAATCTGCACTGGAACCATCTGGTCCTGGGCTTTTTTTGGTTGTGAGACTTTTGATGACTGTTTCTATTTCTTTAGGGATTATTGGTCTATTTTAATGGTTTATCTGGTCTTGATTTATCCTTGGTATGTGGTATCTATCAAGAAAATTGTACATTTCTTCCAGATTTTCCAGTTTTGTAGAGTACAGGTTTTTGAAGTATGACATGATGACTTTCTGGATTTCCTCATTGTCTGTTATTATGTCTCCCTTTTCATTTCTGATTTTGTTAATTTGGGTGCTCTCTCTTTGCCTTTTGCTTAATTTGGCTAGGGGTTTGTCTATCTTGTTGATTTTTTCAAAGAACCAACTCTTTGTTTCATTGATTTTTTTTTTTTTTGTATTGTTCTCTTGGTTTCTATTTTGTTGATTTCAGCCCTCAATTTGATTATGTCCTGGTGTCTATTTCTCCTGGGTGAGTTTGTTTCTTTTTGTTCTAGCCCTTTCAGTTGTGCTGTTAATTCATTGGTATGAGATTTCTCCATCTTCTTTATGTGTGCATTCAGAGCCATGAATTTTCTTCTTAGTGCTGCTTTCATAGTATCCCATAAGTTTGGTATGTTGTACTTTCATTTTCATTGAATTCTAGGAAATCTTTAATTTCTTTCTTTATTTCTTCCGTGATCCATTGATGTTTTAGGTGAGCATTATTCAGTTTCCACGAGACTGTAGGCTTTCTATAATTTTTGTTGTTGTTGAAGTCTAACTATAAGGCATGGTGGTCTGATAAGATACAGGAGGTTATTCCAATGTTTTTGTATCTTTTGAGATTTGTTTTGTAACCAAGCATGTGGTCAATTTTTGAGAAGGTTCTATGGGGTGCTGAGAAGAAGGTATATTCTTTTGTGTTAGGATGGAATGTTCTGTAGATATCTATTAAGTCCATTTGAGTCATAACATCTGTTAGGTCCTTTATTTCTTTGTTGAGTTTCAGTCTGGTAGATCTGTCTTTTGGTGAAAGTGGTGTGTTGAAATCTCCCACTACTAATGTGTTGGGTCTGATGTGTGATTTAAGCTTCAGTAATGTCTCTTTTATGAATGTGGGTGCCTTTGTATTTGGGGCATAAATGTTCAGGATCGAGACTTCATCTTGGTGTATTTTTCCTGTGATAAATATGTAATGTCCATTTGGATCTCTTTCGATTGATTTTAGTTTTAAGTCTATTTTATTAGATATTAGGATAGCTACACCAGCTTGTGTCTTAGGTCCATTTGCTTGGAAAGCCTTTTCCCAGCCCTTTACTCTGAGGTAGTGTCTGTCTTTGAAGTCAAGGTGTGTTTCTGTGTGCAGCAGAAGGATGCATCCTGTTTTCTTATCCATACTGTGAGTCTGTATCTTTTTATAGGTGAGTTAAGACCATTGACATTGATGGATATTAATGACCAGTGATTGTTAGTTCCTGTTATTTTTGTGGTCGTGTTGTGTTGTCTTTCTTTGGTGTTTGTTGGTGTGGGATTATCTATTGCCTGAGTTTTCATGGGTGTGTTTAGCTTCTTTAGGTTGGATTTTTCCTTCTAGTGCTTTCTGTAGGGCTGGGTTTGTGTACAGGTATTGTTTAAATCTGGTTTTATCATGGAATATTTTGTTTACTCCGTCTATGATGATTGAGAGTTTTGCTGGGTATAATAGTCTGGGTTGGCATCTGTGGTCTCTTAGTGTCTGCATAACATTTGTCCAGGACCTTCTAGCTTTCATAGTCTCTATTGAGAAGTCTGGTGTTATTCTGATGGGTTTGCCTTTATATATTACTTGGTCTTTTTCCTTTGCTGTTCTTAATATGTTTTCTTTGTTCTATATGTTTAGTGTTTTGATTATTATGTGGTGAGGGGACTTTTTTTGGATCCAGCTTATTTTGGTGTTCTGTAAGCTTCTTGTATCTTCATAGGTATTTCTTTCTTTAGGTTAGGAAAGTTTTCTTCTATGATTTTGTTGAATATGTTTTCTGTGCCTTTGATTTGGTATTCTTCTCCTTCTTCTACCCCTATTATTCTTAGGTTTGGTCTTTTCATGGTGTCCCAAATTTCTTGGATGTTTTGTGTTATGACTTTTTTGTCTTTAGTGTTTTCTTTGACTGATACATCTATTTTTTCTATTGTGTCTTCATTGTCCTAGATTCTCTGTTCCATCTCTTGCATTCGGTTGGTTATGCTTGTTTCTGTAGTTCCTGTTCATTTAGTCAGGATTTCTATTTCAAGCATTCCCTCAGTTTGTGTTTTCTTTATTGTCTCAATTTCATTTTTCAGATCTTGGATTGATTGCTTCATCTGTTTAATTACTTTTTCTTGGCTTTCTTTGATTTTTTCCAATTTTTTGTTTGTTTTTTCTTCCATTCCTTTAAGGGAATTCTTTACTTCTTCTCTAAGGGAGTTTTTCACTTCCTCTTTAATGGAGTTTTTCATTTCCTCTTTAATAGAGTTTTTCATTTTGTCTTTAAGGGAATTTTTTATTTCCTCTCTAAGAGAGTTTTTCACTTCCTCTTTAATGGAGTTTTTCATTTCTTCTTTAATGGAGTTTTTCATTTTCTCTTTAAGGGAGTTTTTCATTTCCTCTTTAAGGGCCTCTATCATCTTCTTAAAGTCATTTTTAGGGTTGATTTTTTTCTGTTTCTTCTGCCTTGGTATGTTCAGTTCTTGTAGGTGTAGAATCACTAGGTTGTGATGTTGTCATATAGGTCTTCATGTTGTTGCCTGTGTTTTTGCACTGGCATCTCCGTGTCTGAAGGTGCCTCTCTTGTTCTAATTGTTAGTCTTGGTTCACTAGGATTTCTTTGTTAAATTGTTGCTGTTGGGCTCTGTTTCTTCGGGATCAGCTTAGTCAAATCAGTGTTAGTGGGTTTTGTTTCTGGGAGCAGTTGTTCCCGGTTGGTGTAGGGTGTGCTTATGGTTTCAGTGGTTGGTAGGTTCATAGGGGTTAGTGTTTTTTGTTTTTGGGGGGTTGGGGGGGGGGGGTGTAGGGAAAGGTAGCTGTTTGGTTGCTGGGACTCCAACGGGTAGGGCCTAAGAGTTAGAGACCTGATCTGCCAGTCTGGAGATGGGAGCTTACCTGTTCTCAGTTGGTGAAATGTATACTTATGATTCTGGTGATCTGGTTCAGTGGCTGGGCGGTGCCTTCTTTTGTGTTCTCAGGTCACATTTTGCTCATTCGTCAACTCCTCAGCTGTTCTTGTTTCCTCAGACTGCAAACTGTAGGTTTCTGATTCCTCTCCCAGATGGATTTCAGCTGAGTAGTGTAGTCTCAGCAACACTTCCAAGTTGTTGGGTTTCCAGGATTGGCAACTGGGCCCTGGGTTGGCTTCAGACAGTGTTCAGATCCATTCTAGTCTCATCCCATGGAGATGGCTCCTTCTCCAGGTGTTGGGATTAAAGGCGTCCCTTTTCCAAGCTCTTGATTAGGCGCTTGTTTTCATTAACTCCTCAGCGGGTGGTAGCTAAGTTTCTATTTTTTATTACAATTGTGTCTCGGCTGCTCCGCAGCTCCACCTGCCTGCCTCTGTGGCCCCACCACTCCTGAATTTTCTTATATTCACAGTGAGCTCAAATATCTTTTTTTGTTTGGTTGGTTGGTTTTTTTTATTTGTTTTGTTTTTTGAGACAGGGTTTCTCTGTGTAGCTTTGCACCTTTCCTGGAACTCACTCTGTAGCCCAGGCTGGCCTCAAACTCACGGAGATCTGCTTGGCTCTGCCTCCTGAGTTCTGGGATTAAAGGCGTATGCCACCATAGCCCGGCTGCTCAATTATCTCCTAATTGAGGTATAAGTACTATACAACTTTTAAAATTTTATATTTTAAGCGCATTATATAGCCTTGATCATTTCATTTTTCTATGTTTATATGCTGAGAAAAGATACTGTTGATATATAATTAAATCAAATCCCCAGACAACTACAGATGTTAGCAGAGTGCTTTCTACTGTTAAACTCTTCTGAGGGTTTTAGCATATTAATGTTTCCAAAACAAATAATTTCCTACTAACACTAACTTCAGAAAGGAGGAAATTGAACAGAGAGGATAAGTGACTTGTCTCAAGTCAAACAGCTTGTGAGTATTGGAAGTATAATTTAAAAAGAATTATTAATTGAAATTTACTTTTATTTATTTTTATTTTATATTCATATATGTTTTACACTTATATGCATATATGTATATGTATATATATATATATGTATATATATGTATATATATATATATATATATTACATACATATATATGTAGGCATATCATGTGCATGTCTAAGACCCATGGAGACCAGAAAAGGACCCAGATTTCCTGAAACTGGGGTTACAGATAGTTGTACCCTGTGATGTGAGTGCTGAAAAATGGACCTAAATCCTATACAATAGAAGCTAGCCCTCTTAACTGCTGATCCATTAATCCGTCTGCCATGAAAATTCCATTTTGATACAGACGCTATGAGCTCCCAAGTCCCTTCTCTTACATATTATTTTAACCTATCCTGGACTCAGAACAGCCATAAAGCAGATATTATCTTAAGAGTATTTGGACAGCATTCAAACTCTTAATAGAAGGCATTGCACAAATGACCCATGTGTATGGCCTTCACTGCAGAAGCTTTGGTAACTACATGAAGGAAAAGTATACTGAACAGAAAGATAAGAGTGAAAGGGGCATGTGACGAGCTGTGACAGTTAACAGTGATTATAAAGAGAGCTGATTCAATAAACAAAATGTTATTTACTAAGGAAACATTAGGTAGCTAAATGGATCTTGCTTGGCATTGAATAAGAAGCAGACAGTAACCAAAACTCATGAATACATCAAATTACAATTATGAATGCTATGGGACAGGGAGGCTTCTAAAAACCATAAGAACACATAAGTGGCCACTTAACCTAAACTGGGAAAACCAAGACAGACAGAACATGTCATATGTGAACAAGAAAATAGGCAGAATTTCATACCATTCACAGGTCAAAAATGACACCAGGCAGAAGATAAGGCAGAATAACCCTGAAGGGAGAAGGAAAGAGCTCCCTATAGGCACACAGTGGTCTCTAAAGTTGCATGTTTGTTGCTTGTCAAAAACAATGTTAGTGAGACTAATTTTATTCTTATATCTTTAAAATGTTTGCAAAGTTAATATGTAAATATTGCATCAGTCTATTGACAATTGTATGAATGTTACAAATAAACAAACATATGGTGGGATTTAAAAAATAAAGCTCAGCTAGCTCAGTCAGTAGAGCATAAGACTCAAGGTCATGAGTTTGTACCCCTCCTTGGGCACCAAATATAGTCAGAATTTTTCCTGTGTCCTGCCTGATCCTGCAGCCACTCAGACCCAAGAAAACACACAGAGGCTTATATCATTTACAATCTGTATGGCCATGTCCTATGGCTCAATTTTCTTGCTAGCTAGCTCTTATAACTAAACTAATTTCTATTAAGTTGCCACATGTCCATGGCTTAGCAGTACTTTCACATGTTGCTTCTCTTGGTGGTGCTGGCATCTCTATAGACTCCACCTTTCTGTTTCCTGTCTCTCTCCTTGGATTTTCCTGCCTGCCTCTAAGCTTCCTGGCCATAGGCGAATGCAGCTTTATTTATTAACCAATGGGAACAACATATATTCAAAGAATACAGAAAGACATCCCCCTAGCAATGGCCTATTAAAATTATTGACTTAAAAGACTGTTTTTTCAGTATACCTTTACAAGAAAAAGATAGAGAAAAAATTGCCTTCACAGTGCCAACTTAGAATAATTCTCTGCCTGTTAAGAGTAGATCAATGAAATGTTCTTCCACAAGGGATATTAAACATCCCCATCCTGTGCCAATATTTTATATGATGGCCATTGGTAATAATTTGTGTACAATTTCCTCAATCTAAAATTCATCATTATATGGACAATATTTTACTAGCTGATTCAAATATAGATACTTCAGAGAAAATGTTCAAGAAGTAAAGAAAATTTTATCTTGCTGAGGATTACAAATTGCTTCTGAAAAATATAAAGAGATTCTATTAATTACTTAGGGTATAAATCATGTTTACGGGTTAGGGATTTAGCTCAGTGGTAGAGCACTTGCCTAGCAAGCACAAGGCCCTGGGTTCGGTCCTCAGCTCAAAAAAAAAAAATGTTTACAGAAAATTCAACCCCAAAAGGTACAAGTCAGGAGAGAGCAACTGTAAACTCTTAAGAACTTTCAAAAATTGTTGGAAGACATTACCCATCTATGACCCACTATTGAAGTAACAAATTAAGAACTGAGTGATTGTTTCAAATTTTAAAAAGTGATAGTGACTTAAATAATCTCAGAATTATCAGCAGAAGCTGAGAAAGAATAGGCTTTGGTTGAAATATTACAGGATGTTCATGTGGATCATTTGGATACAGAACTTGATTGCATTCTGGTTATTTTGCCCTCTACGCAGAGGGAAAATACTATCTTAGAGTGGATATTTTTACACAGAAACAGAATAAAAAATTAAAGACATATGTGGAAAAGGTTTCTGAATTAATTATAAAAGGAAAATTAAAACTTTGTCAATTGACAGTAATGGATCCAGCAGAAATTGTAGTTCCTTTACTAATTCTGAAATTGCTTCATTATGGGCAGAAAATTTAAATTGGCAAAGAACTTACAGTAATTTCTTGGGAGAGATAAGTAATAATTATCCAGAAAGCAAGAGATTTCACTTTATAAAATAACTAATTGAATTTTACCTTATATAGTAAAAGGTACCCCAATTTCTGGAGCCTCTACATTCTATATGGATGCAAATAAATCAGGAAAGACAGGTTGTAAATCAAGAAAAGTAAGTAAAGTGACTAAAAGCCCTTATGATTCAGTTCAGAAATCAGAATTATTTGCTATTCTCATGGTATTGTTAGCTTTTTCAGAAACTCTTAATATAAATATTGACTCTCAATATGCAGAAACAGTTGTCTTACATATTAAAACTGCTGAACTTCTTCCTTGTAAGTCAGAAATAACTTTATTATTTATACAATTAAAGGAAAAAGTCAGGAATAGGAAGCATCTCATATACAAAACACGTATCAGATCCCATATGGGTCCACCAGACCCTCTAGCATAATGTAATGATGAATGATCAGTTATATATAGGAAATGTGCTGGAGGCCTTAAAGTTTTATAAAAAGCATCATGTCAGCCAGACAGTGGTGGCGCAGGCCTGTAATCCCAGCACTCGGGAGGCAGAGGCAGGTGGATCTCTGTGCGTTCAAGACTAGCCTGGTCTACAGAGCTAGTCCAGGACAGACTCCAAAGCTACAGAGAAACCCTGTCTCAAAAAAACAAAACAAAAAACAAAGCATCATGTCAACAGGAAGGGTTTAAAAAGGAATTTTTCCATCACTTGGCAACAAGCCAAGGAAATTCTCAGAAAATGTCCTATTTGTGCCTTGTATAACCATACTCCACTACTGCTTTGAGTTTTGAAAAGGCTGGTTCTGTAATTACATATCTATTAGAAGTGATGGCCATTTCGGGGATACCTGTACAAATTTAGACTCTTATGCTCCAGTATATGTGCACAGTAAAATGAAACAGTTTTGAATATTATAACATAAAACATATTATAGGTGTAACACATAAACCCACAAGACAAGCAGATATAAAAAGGTATACTTAAACTTTAAAAGAAGTGATTAATAAACAGAAGGGAGTACAGAACAAAAACACCCAGAAATAGATTACAAAATGCTATATTAACTTTAGATTTCTTAAATGTCAATGAAAAAGGAAGAACAGCTGCAAAGTGGCATTGGATATTAGAAACAACTGATGAATTACATCAACCTATATATTTTAAAGATGTATTAAGATCAGAATGGAAACCAGGATATGTGTCATGTTGGGGGAGAGGCTTTGCTTTTGTTTCCACAGGAGAAGAAAAACTATGGATACCATCATGATTAATAAAGAACAGATTTGAGCCGGGCAGTGGTGGCACATACCTTTAATCCCAGCACTCAGGAGGCAGAGGCAGGTGGATCTCTGTGAGTTCAAGGCCAGACTTTTCTATTGCCAATAAACTCATAATCATTTAATTTTGTTGTAACTATTTAAAACTTTTCATAGACATAAATATTAGCTCTAAATTTATAAGACTATTCTGTATATGGCATTTAAAATGTTTAAGTTTTCAGCAGTGAACTATAATCAATCATAACAATGACCTTTGATATTTCTAAAGAAGATGGGTTGTTTTGTTACAACATATTGTATGTATGCTTCTATTTTTGTTTGAGGTATTGTCCCTATGCAATTCATTTCTAAATGTAGGGTGAAGTTCTGGTTTTTGGAAGCTATTATTATAAACTATATAGGATAATCAGGAAACATAGGTTAGTGGTTAGTCATTTATAACATTCAAAATTGTAGATATGTTAGGGTGCTTTCTGGATTACATAGATATATTTTAGATAGATAGATGGTCTTCAAACCTTTCAAAGACCTACAGAATATGGTATTTTAAAATGTTTTGTTAACATAGGGCTTTTCATGACAATGAGACATAGCTGCTCCTGGAAGCACCAATTTACTTCAGAGATGATGGGCATTGAACAAACTACTTATGGTGTTTGCTTTCAATGTGACAAGCCCAAGCCTAACCATTTGGGCAAGAAGGTGCTCTTGCCTGGACTGATTGACAGTATACTGTATAAACTAGAATGCAGGAATATAGTGATATTTTATTTGTATTGAAATGTGATTTTATTTGTATGTTAATAAAGTTGCCCTGAAGTCAGAGCAAGCCAGAGCAGAAGCTGGGCAGTGGTGGTGCACGCCTTTAATCCCAGCACTTGGGAGGCAGAGCTAGGTAGATCTCTGTGTGTTCAAGGACACAGCCAGCATGGCAGACACACACCTTTAATCTCAATACCAACCATAGAAGACCTGTAGGTCTGTACAAACAGGCAGTGACAAGGAGGTCATGTAGCTGGGTTTACAACCAATGAGAAAACAGAACAGAAAGTCTATAAAAAAGACAGGACACACAGAAGTAGGTCTCTTGAGGAGAGGAAGGACAGCAGAAGCAGTGAAGGGTAAGGTTTTCCGCTCTTGCTCTGTCCTTATGGTTTTTAACTCTGCAACTGGCTCTGTGTTTCTTATTTAACAAGATGGTTACATCTACATAGGAACTACAGGAAAGTGGCCAGTGAATTTAGCCAAAACAAGGCAGAATGGTCCTTCAGGTTTCCTGATTCACAAAAGAAACTACCAGACATTCTGCAAGACACAGAAGAAAATGACTGATAAACTTTGTCAATATAGACAGGACAGTCATTTGAATTTCCTGCTTAACTGAAAAGTATTCCAGATACTATGGGCCTGTAGATTGAAGATAGATGTCTCAATGTTGCAGAGGAACTTTGGATGACTGTCTAGGCAGTCAGGTATCTGTCATTTCTAGAATTTTTGAAAGTTGTTTGCAATGCACTTTTTATTTAAGTAATATTATATCCTTCTCGGTCATTTGATGGAGTTGAAGACTACGCCGTTATAGTTGCAGTTAGATATGATAGATCCTTAGATATGATACAAAGTAAACTAATTGTAAAATTTTGGGTTTACTAAGATAGAATATGGAGTATTTTCTTTAAATTTACCAGACAGAAATGAATTGGAATTCAGTACATTGTGAATGTAATCTTTACTTGATATTTGTTCTTATTGTATAAAGTCTTACTATGTTAAGGTTAAAATCTTTCATTTTTCCCTAGAAAAGTGTGTGTTTGGGGGGCGTGTTGGAGAACATTATTCTAAAGTTTGTTGCATTTTTTTTCGCTATTGCTTTTGTTAACAATTCAAAGATGTTTTTTGTAGGAAAATAATGCCTACAAGGCCAACAGATGAGCCAACCTGGAGTCTGACTGAGGGCCTAGCAACAGTTGCTATCAGAGATCCTGATTGTGCCTAGCCAATGAGTGGTGACCACTCAATGTCACCCAGTATCTCCATATAAGGACTGACCCCACTCAGGATGCAGAACCAAGGATCAGCTCCTGAACGCTGTCCCTTGTCTGGAGACACTACATGGGCATATGGTTGTAGTCTATCAAATCACAGAAATCCCCTACAAAGCAAAAAACAAAGACCCAACTCAATTTTCCACCCCCGTTGAATGCCATCTTCTCTCTGACTGTTGCTCACCTGCTGTCTCCCTCTACAAAATAAGTAACCTCTTCATCAACTCTACCCCTTCCATGTCTGATCTCTCTATGGCATCCAATGATGAGGAGGCAGAGAGTTCAGCTCCCCCACCCCACTACAAAACCTGCTGAGGAGAGCACGGCCACAGTTAAGACTGTATGTGTCACTTCCCCATCAGCCCCACTTCCATCACAGGGGCTACACCTGCGCCATGATAATTTTGGAATGAAGAAGTGCCTCAATGTCCACATACCCCTGAAGGCAGAAATTTCCTCATGCTGTCTGATGTCCCCCAACTGCTACAGCACCCGCTCAAAGGCTGGTGGAAGCCTTTCCAGTCAACCTAGGACAAAATGCCACTAGCTAGCCCTGGATTCCCACTCCCAGAGCTCGACTCTCCCTTATCTGGAAGGTGGCTAATGAGTCAGGCCTGGATTCACCTTACTTTGAACAGGTCCTCACTCAAGGGGCAATGCAACTACAGACTTATTTAGATTTGTATAGTCTACTTAAAGCTATGCTGGAGTCGGCCACCTTTCTTAATTGGAAATTGACTTATGATGATCAAGCGGAAGCTCAAGCATGAATGAACCTCTTAATTAACACTGTTTCAGTGACCCTTGACATGCTCACTGGATGAGGTAACATTGTCCATCCCATACATCAGACAGAAATTGGCCATTAAGCCTAGTACCAATAGGTTTCTGACCTGGCCTTCAAGGCTCTTAAGGCATGCACCCCGCCAGACCGTTCAACTTACTTCCAGAAACTTATTCAACAGTCAGGGGAACTTTTTACTGATTTTCTTGCATGTGTCAATGAGGCAGTGGAACAGAGAGTAGACCCAGGCCCCATTAGGGAAATATTAATCAAACAATTGGTTTGGGAAGGGCTTAACACCCCCACTTGCAATGCAGTTGCAGTGGTCTGCAATGAGGACATTCACAAGTGGGTACTGGCCACAAGAGGTCTTGACTCTAGTAACAGTCCCACTGCTGCCCTCAGAGATTTTCTGGATGCCCTCCTTGTGGACAGGCAGTGCACCAATGATACACCCAAGGGCCCCCAAGTAAACAGATCCTGCTGGGGATGTGGCAAACCAGGCCATTTTTGGTGTGACCACCTCTGAGCAAAGCCTAGGACCCAGTGCCCTAGAAGCAATAAGGGATTTCATTGGGCAAAGGATTGCATATCAAAGCCTGCTGAAGCATTAGCTCCTTTAAACTTCAGGTGGGTTGCTCCTCAGCCCTGCCAGCAAGAGGAGGCTCTGATAATCCAAAAATCTATTGGACACTGCCCATTTTTCCACACTCCCCAATGCTGACCCTCTATTTTGATGGACAAGTTGTTAAGGCTTGGTGGACATAGGTGCAGACCTTACCATATTAACAGAAATGGAGGTGCTCCACTTCCCCCATTGGAAATTTAGACCTGGCCCTCCCATGAGTGGAGTAGAAGGCCAACAAGATTAAAAAATTACCAAGCATCCAGTGCATTGGAAAGACCTTAATGGCAACAAAAGAGCCATTCACCCTATCATTCATACAGTACCTAGAAACCTCTGGGGCAGAGACACCCTAGAGGATATAGGTGCTGTTCTAACTACTGACAATAGAGCTTTCTTTGATGACCTTCAGGTCCATGAAAAGACAGGTTTGACAAATCATAATCTTACATATGAGTCACACCCCCAATTCTAAGGGTCACTGTCCCTCAGAAATCCATCATGATCGAGTTTCCTAGCCCCATTCCCTTGACATGGCTCTTGAATCAATATACCTGGGTGGAACAGTGGCTTATAATTGAACTCAAGCTGTCAATACTAAAGGAATTAGTTGCAGAACAGCTAATAACAGGCCATATAGAACTGACCACAAGTAAACATAATACCACCATATTTCTTATTCCCAAGAGATATGGTTGCAACAACCTCCAGCAGAATCTTCATGCAGTTAATGATTAAATGGAAAAAAAATTGGGTTCCATACAACTGGGCTTCCGCCACCCTAGCACTGTTCCTCCATCTTATTACATTTTAGTTTTAGATATTAAGGACTGATTTTTTTTTCAAATTCCCTTGGTACTACCGGATCCAGACTGCTTTGTCTTTACAGTATGGGAACATAATATGCATAAGCCAACCAAGAGATATCAATTGACTGTTTTACCCCAAGAAATGAAGAATAGCTCCACACTCAGCTGGTTATAGGTTTCTCAGGCCTTGGTAAATATTCCCAAGGATGTCTTCTTAATCCATTACATGGATGATCTTTTTCTGGTATATCCAGATGCAGTCTGTCTGCAGAGGTCTGCTGAAAGAGTGTTAAAAGATCTCTCATCATTACATCTGATGGTAGCATCAGATAAGATTCAAATGGTATGCCCCTTTGCCTTTGCTTTTCCATTGCTAAGCAGGTCTGTCCCCTTTCTTTTAAACTGGAAGTGAAAGAACTGTACTCACTCTCAGAATTAAAAACAATTATGTGGCATAGTTAATTGGCTTAAACTCTTTCCGTTCATCACTGACCAAGAAATGAGACACCTCGTTTCATTGTTGGAGGCCCCCACCTATCCTTTCACTAAGGTTAGGCTTACCCAAGAAGCTAAAGATCTGCTACAAAAGATTTGTACATTCTAGCTACCTCCAGTCTGCAATGCCTTTATCCACAAAGGCCCTTATTGACAATGGTCTGCTGAACACCCAAGGGATTTGGGCGAGTATTATAGCAATCTGGGCACCTTCTACAGATATACCAAGTACATTCTGACCTGCACAAGGTCACTTCTAAATTTGACCAGTCCTTCCAACTTGTCCTTAAGGTTTCAAGGCTGGCACAGAGAACATATGAATGAGAGCCAAATAAGCTTGTCTTCTCCTTTTCTCTAAATAATACTCAGTCTTTCTGGGTGGAGTCTATACTGTTCCAGGAATGGTTGCAGGATTCATGGGAACTAATGACAATCATTTGGCAAAAAACAAGATCTTAGCAGAGCTCCACACACTTCCAATTCAGGTATAGCCCCATGCAGTCCCCATTCCCACCCCTCATGCTATTCTGGCCTTTTCATATTTCAATAAAAACAAATATGGTGTTCTTATCCAGTGTCTTTGTTCCAAAGATGCTACATATGTTATCCCTAACCCTGGTTTCATTCAATTGGGTGAGCTATTGGCCCTTCTCAAGGTTTTATTGGAGTGCCATACTGAGCCTGTTAATATATTTTCAGACATCAAGTACGTTGTACAGGCAGTTCATGTGCTGGACTTTTCTCGAGTCAAAGACTCACTGACCCCCCATTGCCAGCACGATGCTGCTCATACAGCATGTCTTAAATCAGAGAACTGAGCCTCAGTACCTATCACATAATAGATTCCACTCCAAATTGCCGGGCCCAAGGTTACAGATACCATCATATTAACAGCTAGTATAGAACAAGTCAGGGCTCTTCACCAGCAATTTCTCTTGTCTCCACAGAACCTGCATAAGCTTCTCCCCAAATCTTCCAATTTTCCAGTGCAAGCATTGTCTCAGTCATGTGCCACCTGTGCCCCTCTTGCCTCTTTGAGGCCACTTCAACATGTGGGGTCAACCCTTATGACTTATTGCTCAACACCATTTGAAAAATGGGCATTACACATTATGCTCCTTTTGGCAATCTTAGATATGTTCATGTGATACTGGATACATGCTCCTCCTTTGTGTATGCCCTTGTTCTTGATGGGGAAAAGAGTTTTAATGCTATTAAGGCCTTTAAATCAGCCACGTTGTTCATGGAAGGTGCCTTGATCTATAAGGACTGACAATGGCCTTGCCTACACCTTTCAACAGTTTAATGACTTCCTGGGATCCTGGAAGGTCTCTCATACTACTGGCATCCCCTATAATCCTCAGGAACAAGCCATTGTAGAAAGAGCCAACTCTTAAAGAACTGTTGGCCAAGACCATCTCACCCAAGGCAAAAAGGGGACCCCCATTTGACCCTAACTGAAGTCCTTTTCCATATAAATTTTCCCAGCTCTGATGAGGTGGGACACATTGTAGCATATAAACAATGGGCTTCCTGCCCCATGGCACACCTCTACCCCTAGCAAGCTGGAAAGACCCTATCTCTCTCCCATGGCAGCCACCAGTCCCCCTGCTGACCAATGGGAGAGGGTATGCTTGTGTTTTTCCTGAGTGAAACTTTGCCAATATGGGTCCTAACAAGAGATATGTGTCCCACCACAGACCAGCTGGCATCCACCGAAGAATTGGCCATGTATGAGTAATGTGTATACTCACCACCATTGCCTCTTTTATCCCCTTAAAAGTAAAGGATCTATGGGCTCTGGTTCCCATGCCTCCCATTCTGTTCCTGGTGGCAATTAACTCCTCTGCTTTCCCTGTGATATTTACCACCAACTCTTGCCTCAGTCTGCCCTTTATGGATCTTGGGCTAACAACAAAAAAATTGGAGGGCACCTGGTCTGTGGAGGAAACCCTTTGCTTTACCCCACCTTTTTTCTTTCTCTTGTCCATTGCCTAAGAAATAGAATTAGTAAGAGACATGTCCCTACTGGCCTCCAATCCATGCTTCCAGGCAATTTGCCTCCCCCCTTAATTGCTCCATTCTACTATATATCTTTTCTCAATATGACCAGGGTCTGGTGATGTCATTGGAGATAGATTTTTTTTTTTGATGGATTTTTTTTTTTTTTTTTTAACTAAGGTCTGGGACAACTTTAAAAAGTGATTTGATCCTTCCTGGATGCTCACATATGCTTCGATTGATGGGGTGATACTGTTAATCCTTATTGTCTTTATATGTAACCTGCAGCAGTGCGCAGCAACTAAGGCAACTCTTCAGGTTTCAATGGCTCTTAGATATCCTGCTCATAGCCCTCCACAGGAGGTTATGCATGCATGATTCTCTGAAATTCAAAAGGCTACTAATCATATCCACCTGGGCGACTCTCCAGGAATGGATGTTCTTCAAGGGCTGGTAGTCAATAACAGGTAAGAAGTTGTTAGGCAGGCCTACCTAAGACAGGCACAATCCAATTGCTAAGCCCTCCTGAGGTAGGGTAAACAAGGCCTGAACAAATAACTGGCTCCTGCTGAGCACCCAAGTAATAAAATAAATAAATAAAAAAAAAGATATGTATGAAGGCCACACAATGTCCCAGAATCAGGACAGATGCAGCCTAGGTGCTGGGAGGAGGGCTATAAGGTTCTTCTGATTGCTGAATAAATGAGTCTATTTGCCTTTTACCTGACCGGTGTCCTGTTGATGTGGCACCTTCTCACCCCCTCCTCTGAGCGGGAGGCTGAGTTAGCAAGTAGCTGACAGGAAATGGAAAGGAGAAACCACGTGTAGCAAGCGTTTTTTGGAAGACGCCAGCAAAGTGAAGTTACTTTTCTATTCAGCCTTTCTGAGGGAGCAGAATACCACCTAAACCACTAAATTCTAAGTTCATTAGATTTAGATAGTTTCCCTTAGTAGCTTTGAAAGAGTTGGTGCCTGAGGGAATAAGCAGTGGAGTTGCAATCTCTGACTAGGATAGCCATTGCTTAAGGGGCAGCCACTGTACATAATAATAAAAAAGAAAATAGACAACAACCTATTTCTTTAAACTCCCTGAGGATGTGGCCATTTTGCTGTTGGTACTGTCCAAACACATAGTATTCATGTTTTCTAGAGAAACAGAACTGATAGAATGAACACATTAAAAGTGGATTACATTGGTTTACATGATAAGGTCCAGGTAAATCTAACAATGGCTGTCTCACACCAGTGAAGCCAAGAATCTAATTATTTAGTCCATGGGGCTGAAGATCTCAACAGTCCCAATCTGACACTGGAGGTAGGTCTTCCCACATAAGTATCTGATTAATAAAGTCTATGGTGAGATTTTCATTGTGCTCTAATAAATAAAGCTTGCATGGAGATCAGAGGAAAAAGTCAGTCACTAGCCAGGTGGTGGTGGCACATGCCTTTAATCCCAGCATTCGGGAGGCAGAGGCAGGTGCATCTCTGTGAGTTCGAGGCCAGCCTGATCTCCAAAGTGAGTTCGAGGAAAGGTGCAAAGCTACACAGAGAAACTCTGGTGGGGGGTGGGGAGGAGTCAGCCACTATATTAAACATAGAAGTCAGGCAGTGGTAGCACACACCTTTAATCCTAGCATTCAGGAGGTGGAGATTCATCCAGATCTCAGTGAGTTCAAGGCCACAACAGTATCAAGCATGGTGGCACATGCCTTAAATCCCAATACTAGTTAACCATAGAGGTCTGGTGCTCTGTACAGACAGACAAGAAGTGGTAAGAGCTGGGCAGAGAGAAGTGAGATGGCAGGGACAGAAAGGATATAGGCATGAGTATACAAGAAGTAGCACTCTCTTGGGCTGAGGGTTTCCTAGGGTAAGAACTTATGGCTATGGCTTTTTCTGTTCCTCTGATCTCTTGGCGTTTACCCCAATAATGGGCTCTGGGTCTTTTATTACTAAGACTAATTAGCAATTCATTTTTCAAGTCCTCCACAGGAATGCCCAGTAGCTTATGTTGATTTCATTTCCAGCTAAGATGGCAACCAAGATTAGCCATCAAAACATTAGTCTTCAATTCCCTTAGTCTTTGAATATGGTTTCACACTAGCAACTCTCCAGGAGCTCCTAAGCCTTTAACCTCAGGCTGGGGTTCTATCATTGGTTTCTCTAAGGTATCAGATCCTGTGGCAGAGGAACTACTGGTTTCCCATTAGATGGCCATCATGAAACTGTCTAGCCTCTGATCATAAAACCCAATCCTTTTTGTACAATATATTGTATTGTTTTCTACAGAATTCAAACACTGTAAACAGGAATTTGGAATGCTGTTTGGTGATTGGTGACACATACATACCAGGAGTAAAAAATGGATACCCAAACATCCTAGCTCTTGTGCTATCATCAAGTATTTAAATTTTACAATATATTTTCTTTTAAATGTATCAACAAAGATATTAGTTCAACATGGCAAACATGGACAGAACCCTCACACAGCAGTTAATAGACTTCCTTTTCAAGGTATAAAAAGGCCCCAGTTTTAAATATGCGTGACCTTAATTTTGGAGACTTTCTGTTAGGCTGCTGTAGTTTAAATGCAAAATGTCCCCTTAGGCTTATAAGTTTCAACACCCATTGTCTTAACTGGTGGCACTGCCGGGGGTAAAGTAGATTTTTGCAGGAGGAAGTGGGTCACTGGGGCTGGTCCTTGACATTTTACAGGCTGGTCACATTTCCTATTCAGTCTTCATCTTGACTGTGGATACTGTGTACTAGCTGCCCACCTCTCCTGTTGAGTGAATTTTCCCTGTTATGACAGAGTGTATCTCCTAGTAATGTAGGCCAAAACAAACCCTTCCTAAGTTGCTGGTCAGCCTTTGATAATAAGGAGAAAAGTAACTGAAAATACTGACATCAATAATAGAGATACCACTGTGATAAAGTGACCACAAACCGAATATTTAAGGTTTGGAACTCTGGACTAGAAATGTCCTAACACACTGTAAAGAGAACTGAATAGCCTGCTCTGATGAGAGTTTAGAAGACCAAAATGCTAACTAACAGAAATGCAGACAGTGGAGACCCAGCTCATCAAGGTTCAGAGATCAAGGACTCACTCCATCTTAAATTGGGCTAAAGGCCATTTGTATATTTGTGTACTGTCTTGGCCAAAAAAATAAGTTGCATTCTTCCAAGGTCCCAAGAACTTGAACAAAGATAAATACAGGAACACAGCAGTAATGAGCTAATTATTTTGGTAGGGGAAATTTCCAGGATAGTGTTCAAATTGTGATGTGGCTACTGCTTATTGTTCTGATGTAGGTCCATAAACAGCAAGAAGTATGCAGTTTGATGAAGAGTGTAAATTTAAATTTATAGGCGAGGCAATGTTAAAACGCAGCTGCTAATTATTAGTGTCATTAAAGACACACTTGACACTACTATGGTACAACAGGAAAGCTTTCCAACTGATCCACAGGGGCTAGGCCCCCTGCTGAGCTGGCAGCACAAACTGACTACAGCATCCACATTGTGCTAGTTTTACAAGCATTAAGATGAAGGGTTGAGGATTCATGGTCTTACATCATGGGCCTATGAGGCAGGGTTGAGGTCCTTATAATAACACCTCCAAGGGGAAGGTGTTAGGATACGAAATGCAGATCCTAGGATACTGGAGACACCAGAACTATGGGGTGTGCACTGAAGAAAGCAGCAATCATGGAATGGAACCATCCCAAGGGCACTGTGTGCTGCAGGTGTGGGCGCCCACCTTTGGAGTCCACATAATAAATTCTACTGCCAACTCCACTCACTCAACAGTTTTAGTTGGAGTTGACTACAACATGGCTGCTACACCTGGAACGCTTATAAATGGGTCTGCTAGCCCAGGTTCTACAGCAATCCAGGTTTCAAGGAAAGTTTTTTTCCAAAGGCCCATGAGAAACAAATGGTAGCAAGAGCTTGAAAGTTGCCGTTGCTGATACCATTTTATTACCAGTCAGACACTAGAAATACTCAGATCACAAGGTACAATGGCCATCGCCCAGAGGTGTGGTATCACAATCACCTGGCTGGTCAAGCTGAATTCACCGTGAAGTATTCACCAAAAGAAATGGGGAGGGCTTTGAAAGGAGAGATTTACCCCAACTCCTTGCAGGAACTCTTCCCTCAGTTCCTTTATGTAATTGGTTCCTGTTCTACTAAGGGAAGAAGAGATTGGGCTCAGAATAGACATTTTTTTTCCAAAATGTGAAATTCAACTATTTACATGTTTTTATTTTTCATTTGTGCTCTACCTTCTTAATATATTTTACTCCAAACCAAGCCAAAAAGCCCTCATATGAGCTGGCCTTCCTTTTGGCTAATTTTACTACATCTCAAGAATAAATAAATAAATAAATAAATAAATTTTAAAAAATGAGAAAATGGCTCGCTTGAAGTCTGAATTCGTATTTTATGGATGTAAACTTGCCATGCTGCTAAAGATGACTCTAGTTATCACTCATGCTCTCTGTAGGTTGTTCAACAGTGTGGCATCACCTGAGAAGAGGAAAGGAGGTTCACTTAAAGTCAAACCAGTGACTAATGACTCCTTACTGCATTTGTGTGCTGTCACAAAGGCCTTACTTGTTAGTTCAGACATTCTCCCAACACAATGCCTTGTTTGCTCTTGTAAGATATACAACAGTGACTTCCTATTTTGGCATCAAGTTTCCAAGTTTTGATTATGGAATTTTTTAATCATAACATTTGGTATTAGACTATTAACTTTCTGGGTTTAAGAAGGTCATTTAATCTACTTACTAAATTCCCTATACTATAACACAGGAACAGAAGTGTTCCATTATATGATTGTATTGAGAAGAGTTAAATAGCTTAAAGCTATTCCGTAAGTAAAACATTTAGCAATGTTAAATGAAACTCACCAATTATAATTTATTAGCTAAACAGACTTTAAAAAGACAAAACTCTAAAATCAACACCTGTATGTGTTCACTTATGACACCTAAGAGAAGACACAAGACATTTACTGCTTTGTGAATCTACAGGTGTTTATGATCACATTGCCAAAAGCTGAAAATCAGTCAAATGTGAACAATTTAAATTCAGTTTAGCATTTCGATCAAGTAAGTGTTAAATAAAATTTAAACTGTTCCAAGAAACATTTTCCAACTCTAATGTTAATGAATCCATTACAATGATTTAAGTGGAACAAGAAAAAAGAATCCACAAATAGAATCTGACTTCAAATCATTCAAAATATAATTAGTAGTCATCACATATGTAAGCAGACAAAGGCAGAGGAAGGTACTCTTTCTTTGTAACTTAAAAGGTGCTAATGTGCTACTAAAAAAAAAAAAAACAAACAAACAAACAAAAAAAACCACAACAACAAACTACATAAAACTATTTCTGTAATAACTAACCTAAGTGTTGTAAGGTGTATAATAGTGAACACCTCATCAAGATGGGTGCTACATACCTGAACTTTTCTTCATGTCTCCTAAAAGCCATTTAGAATATAAGCATCCTTACTGCCACATGCCCTCTCCTCTAGTTAAGGCTTGTATTAATGGCTCATTTTTTAAAATACAAAAAGGGGGCAGGGATGACAGAGGGAAAAAAACAGTGATGCTAAATAATTAGAAGGAAAATTACAATAATAAGAAAACTGAGAATAGAAAGTCTAATTTTGAATCCTGGAAAAGATTAGTTAATTCTTTAAAATAAAGAATGTATATGAGCACTGTTAATAAGCAGTCCTTAATGTACATTAGACTGTATTTTAGTATTAATGCTCCTCCAAATTATGTTAAGTACTAATAGATTGATGCAAATTACGCAACTGTTTAGATGTTCAGAAAAATCAATTCTAACGTAAGTGCAGGTTTAATTTGTCTTTGACTTTGAAAGTAACACCATGAATGGGCATGGTGGTAGATTATCTGTACTCACAGCACCGAGAGACTGAGACAGGAGAATCACTCACTGTTGGTTTGTGGCCGTCTAGGTGACAGAGTTCAAGGCTAGCCTGGGCCATATGGCAAGACCCTGACTGAAACACACATGCACATAAAGAAAAAGAACAGCTTGAACTATTCTATCTAACCTATATGATAAAGAAGCTGGATCAGATGACATGTGTTTCTACTAATTCTAAATGTTAATGATGCTTTGTTACTTAGCTTAATTTTTTTTTTTTTTTTTTGTTAAACTAGACTTAATGCCAATCTGTGTTTTTCCTAACAGCAAAATGTTTTCAAATTGAATCACATTTAGAAACAACTAAAATTTAAACCTACTTCTGGCTAGCAACCAAAACCAGTAATTTTTTAAAAAATAAATAGTTCTCTATTTTTCTGCAAGGCCACTAATCATAGGGGAATATTAATTAAAAGTTGTCAGTGTATATAGAAAAACATTAACTAACTGAAAATGACAGTACAAAACTGTTACTGCTTAGATATTTTAATCTGTTAGAAGCTTTACAGCTATTTTTGATGCTCAGCTATCGTAATAAAGACAAGTATGTCCCTCTGTATACATATAACTGCTAACTTTTCAAAAACTTATACATAATTCACATACATCTCCAAGAAAGTTTCATTTACCATTGTAAACAGTGATTTATTAAATAATAAAGTAGAAGTATTAAATTTCTCACAGAGAAATCATGATCAAAAGTCCTATCATAGATAGTTATTAACAGCTGTGCAACCGTCTTCCTCAGATTCCGTCAAAGCAGTGCAATGGGAGCTGAATGCACAGCAGGGGTCGCCTGTGCTTTGGCCCTTCTTCGAACCAGTGCTTCCTGCCTTTTGCGTTGAATTTCTTCAGGGGAATACTTCCTGTTCCTCTCTTCTTCACCTAAAAATTAAACAAAGCACAGGGATTAATCTTATGACCTATAGGTCATCCTGAATAAGATGGAAGTTTAGCTTTTTCATTGCACTGGTTTGACTATTAAATAGCACAGAACCATTACATAAATAATCACATGTACACACATAAGATAGAATATTCTAGGTCAAGAGGATGCCAAATCCCTACCCAATACCCACATTCAAGTATGATAACAATTTAAGGTAATTAAAAACTGATTTTTGAAGACTCGGCAAATAATTCGTGTGAACAATGACATTTAACCTATGACTATATAAATTTCTTTAAATACCAGATTTTAAATGGTTCAAAAATATTGGCAGATATAGTAAAATCATTATGGATTAAACTTTCTATCAATCCTTCAAATACAGCTGAGTGGTAGGTCATGTTTGCAAGGCCAACACTCTGGAGATGGAGGGAGATCCAGTGAGCACTGTCTGCAGCTATGTACTGAAATCAAGGCCATTTTGTGCTACACAAGACAGTCTTGAGGGGAAAAAAAGGGTGAAGGAAGGCAAAGAAAAGGAAGGAGGCTCCAAATAATTATGAGGGAAAGCTGAATACTAACAGGTACTTTTTTCATTAAAACTGTCAGAAGGTTTACATTTCAGTTATAAGAAAAAGATTTAAGTGACAGAATGAAATAGCTCACGTCAAATTGTGTGGGAGACATGGAGGCCCATGTACTCACAGATAAGCACTGAGGGAACCAAAAATGTTAAACATATCGAGCTAGCTGTTTTTTCAAAGGAAGGGATGCATAACCTGTTATCCGCCCAGAAGAGTGGGAGCTGACATGGTAACAGTTTGGAGACCTGTGCGTTATGACAAAATCATCCCTTAGACCCTAAGCATGAGCTTGTCAATCTATAGAATCTATCTTTATGGAAAAGTGTCACATGTAGTCTATAGAACCCATCTTTATGGAAGATGTCATATGCACTTTACAAAGAGTTTTCATGAAGTCACATCTTAACCATTATTATGCACATGGGATTGAGTTAATTACTGCAGAGACGCCTGTAACACTGGCCATTTATAACTCTTCAAAATTTTATTTTTATTGGAAAATGTATCAGAAAATTTAAAACAGTAGTCTCTAGGTGTATGTATGTATGTATGTGTGTGTGTGTGTGTATATATATATATATATATATATATATATATATATATATATATATATGCATTATGTATGTATAAGTTAAGCTTTAGATTAGAAACTATTCTCATTTAAATGCCATGGACTACCTAAGAGCATAACCCTAATATACATTTATAAAAACTTACTGATTAAACTTAAAGAATCTGTATTATCATTAGAGGAGAAACATTTAGGTAGTGAAATCACAAACTTTTTACACAAATGTATCTTGTTGATGAAAGGAGATTCAAAATATATAATGTACCTACTTACTTTCTCTCTTGGCATAACCAGAAATGAGAAAGGATAAAGAATTTTTATTTTAGGCTGAAGAGATGGCTCAGTGGTTAAGAGCACGGACTGCTCTTCCAGAGGTCCTGAGTTCAATCCCCAGCAACCACATGGTGGCTCACAACCATCTGTAATGAGATCTGGTGCCCTTTTCTGGCCTGCAGTCATACATACTGTATACATAATAAATAAATAAATCTTAAAAAAAAACAACAATTTTTATTTCAAACCAACTCCTCACATAACTCTGATATCTGTCATTTCCAAAGCTAGACTTTAGCTATTTTCCATCCCATAGAAATACCAAAATACATTTTATAAAATACAAGTTACTAATCCACAATGGTATAAAAGAATATAGCATCTTTAAAAAGGCTTCAAATTGGTTTGATATGGGAAGTAATTTCAAACATATGAAACCACACTATAAAATTCTGATTGAAGGAGAGCCAAATGCTTCCCCATCAGCTCTTTCTCTAACTCACTCACTCTCTCTCACATTATATATATATATATATATATATCAACCACTTACAAAGTCAAATTGCTACACAGTACCAAGCAACTAAGTTTCTTAAATTTTTATTTTATTTTATGGCATAAGGATCAGCAATTATTACTCTGTAGGACCAAATTAAAAGTTAACTTTTGAAACCAAAATGCTTATTCTAACTGTTCAACTCTATTCATTTCACATAAAAAGTCATGTATAATATGTAAACAAATCATCAGATATGTCTGAATGAACTTTATGAATTCATGAGTCACATTTTCAAATCTGGTATTGTTTCTCCTCATGAATTTTTTAAAAGCCACTTAAATTTTTAAAGATGATTTTTAATGCACCAGTTGTATAAAAAGAGACTGCAAATTTACTAATAACTCTGGCCTAAAGCCACAAACAGGTAAATGGATTTTGTTTCAAGGATATTCCTTGGAGACCAGTTTGTGACATATCAAAGGGAAGGAGAATAAAAACAATACAAAACACTGGCGAGGGTAATATCAGGCAAAAAAGATTAAACAATAATAATAAATCTAAAAGAAAAACTGCTAGGATGAAAGGCAAGTAGTATATTTAGAAAACAATGCAGACAGGAATAAGTCTCCTCCTCCTCCTCCTCCTCTTCCTTGTTCCTCTTCTTTTTTCTTTCTTTTTTTTTTTTTTTGAGCTGAGGATTGAACCCAGGGCCTTAAGCACTCTACCACTGAGCTAAATCACCAACCCAAGTCTTTACTGGAGCTAAAAGTATATGCAATAAATTCATTTTAAAAACTTTGACCAGTCAGTTATAGTATATTTACTTTAAAAGTAAACTTAGAATATTTACAACAATAATAGACTGACAACAATTTTCAACATTTCAAAACACACTGGGCTGCCACATAGAAAAATACTCATTGTATCAAAATTTATCTAGCTTTTTGTAAGGAAATCTGGTGTTATCTGTCAAATTTCACAACATTCTCTTACATCATATTTTTAGGAATTAACAGACAGATACAAGTACACAAGGTTCAGAAATTTGTACAGAAGAATTCCTACTGTACTGTTTAAAATTGCAAAAAACTAACCCAAGCTTCCATCAATTAAAACAATTCTTACCCAACCTGAACAACCATATAATTTAATATACAATACACAGACACTAAAAGGACACAAGAAAACCTACAGGTACTAAAAGAAATGACAGACATAATTTATTAAGGAAATGCAAAAATCAAGCATGTATCATCCAATTCCATCTATTTAAATAAATCAATGAATATAGAAACATACATTTTTACATGCATAGAAAATCCTTCAAGATAAAAAGCATAAATACTTGAAGATAAAGTTGAAGAATAATAATTTCTCAGAAAGTGTACTCCAACAGCAATTAAAAAATATGATTGTGTCGGGCAGTGGTGACGCATGCCTGTAATCCCAGCACTCGGGAGGCAGAGGCAGGTGGATCTCTGGGAGTTCGAGGCCAGCCTGGGCTACAGAGCAAGTCCAGGAAAGGCGCAAAGCTACACAGAGAAACCCTGTCTCAAAAAACCAAAAAACAAACAAAAATATGATTGCAACATATAATACCTCAGAGAAATTGTTAAGAGGCCAAACCAAAGCATTTGTAGTCTAAGAGAGGGAACAGACTAAAGGCACTGAAAGCACATTCAATAAAATCAGGCATTAAATATCCCAAATATAGGGAATGAAATACTGAATGTTGGCTGAAGTAGCAAGTTACATGCAAGGTAAACCTACGAGAACAACAGACTTCTCAGGAAAAAAAAAAAAAAAGAAAGATAGCACGTCTGATGTATTTCAACATTAAAAAAATTACCCATCAATCAATATTACTATACATACATAGATACATGCATAGCAAAGTTATCCTTTGAGGCTGAAGGGCAAACAAAAATTTTCAATGATTAAAACCAACTAGAACAATTGATGACCACTAAGCCATCACTGCAAATGATACTAAAGCAATGATTCTCAACCTTCACAATGCTGCAACCCTTTAATACATGTTGTGGTAACGCCAACCACAAACTTATTTTCATTGCTAGTTCATAACTGTAATTTTGCTACTGTTATGAACTGTGATGTAAATATATTTTCAAATTTTCTTAGGCGACCCCTGTGAAATGGTCTTTGGACCTCCCAAAGGGGCTGCAACCTACATGTTGAGAACCACTGTACTAAAGGAATACTATGCACAGATGAAAAAAGATTAATAAGTACAAGAGCTCCAGAAATACTAAATTTTAGAAATGACAAATATTTAGTATAAGCTAATAAAGAAATGAGTTTAGGAAGGAATCAAGCCGTTGTAAACAGGTAAACCAGAATCTTTAAGATGAAGAAAGAAATTTCACACTGTGGAACAATCACACTAAATGTAAATAATTGACTCTCCAATTAGAAGACACAGACTTCAAAAAGGATCATAAAAAACAGGATCTAAGTATTTGCTGCGTCTTCGGAGCTGACACACAGACAATGAAATTACAAAGTCAAAATGAATCTGAAAGCCCAGACAACAATGCCAGCCTTCAAGCCAAACTGAAAGGGTATAAAGCAGCTCACTGTTTTAATAAAGGGGACAATCCATCAAAAGTTATGATGAAGGCTGAATGTGAGTATAATCTCAACACTCAAGGAGAATAAAATCAAAGGACTGAAAATTTTCAGGTCTGCCTGAGGCTGCACAATGAGTTCTAGGACAGCCTAAAGCACAGAAAATTCTATCTCAAAATTTAAAGTAAAACAAAACAAAAACTTGGCAGCCACACTTGGCTCATTTGGGTAAAAAGTCTACATCTCATGATCCGAGTTCAAAAAACTGGACCAACACGGTAAATAGAGAACTGAGAAGGTTCTTGCCACCAACACTGATGGCCTGAGTTTGATGGCAGAAAAGAGAACTGACTCCCTGAAGTTGTCCTCTGATCTCCACACTTGTGCTGTGGTATCCCCATCCATCTTTGTTAACAAGTCATCTTAAGAAATAATAGGACAGAGAGATCTAGTCACAAAGGATAATTTTAGTACCATAATATTTCATTTTTTGTCAACAGACAGACTATTCAAGCAGAAGAACAAATAACAAAAACAACTCTCTGTGTTAATTATTCCACAAATCGAAATGGATTCAAATGACAAATACAGAATATTTAATTCAACCACTGCAGAATTTTTCTAGCAACCCATTATACTTTCTCCGAAATAGATATTATAGCATAAGTCTTAAAAAATGCACACACACAAGGAGGGAGGGGGAGGGAATCATTTCTTCTCTTATCAGATCCATGGGAGGGTGATATCAGATCCATATGGAAAAGGTGGGTCACTCAAGAAATGAGGAACTTAGAAATTTCTGGAATCAAATAAAAATGAAAACACAACTTACTAGAACATTTTGAATACAGCAAAGTCACTACTAAGAGAGAAGTTTGTAGCTATGAGTTGCCTATAATTGAAAACATCAGAGATATTAAGTAATTCATGTTCATTCTACAAAGCCAGTATTAAATCAAAACTAGGTAAGGATGTAACAATACATTTTCTGGAAGAACATAGCAAAATTCACTTGATAAAATACGTCACAAATCAAATTCAATAACATATTAACAAGATCATAATTAAGCTGATTTCATTCCAGGGATGCATACATGACTCAGCCTACACAAACCAACGAACACAACATAGCACATAAATAAAACCAAGGATAAGAATCGCATGATCAATAGATATGGGAAAAGTTTTAGACAAAACTCAACACTCCTTCACGATGATAACCCTAATGAATCTAGGAAAAGAAGTATCATATGTCAATGAACTAAAGAACATATGACACAAACCTACAGTCAACATTACAGTGCTAGAAAACTGAAAGCATTTCCTTTAAAATTAGATATGAAATAAAGTTGTCTTCTCTCTCTGCTCTTATGCAATGCAGTGCTGGTCTCTCAGCCACAGCAAAGAAGGAATAGGAACAACAGAAGTCACCAGATTATTTTAATTTGTTAACCATATGATCACATAAAGGGCTCCAAAGACATCTCTAGAAAACTCTTAGATCAGATAAACATTTTCAGTAACATAGCAATATAAAAAAAACTAATACTGGGTTGGGGATTTAGCTCAGTGGTAGAGCACTTGCCTAGCAAGCACAAGGCCCTGGGTTCGATCCTCAGCTCCACAACTGGGGGGGGGGACGACACTAATACATAAAAACTAGTAGATTTTCTATGTCTCAAACTAAGAAAACAATCAGCAACAAAACCAAACAATAAAACTCCAGGAGTAAAACTACCAAGGAGGTGAAAGACCTACACAATGACAACCACA
This sequence comes from Onychomys torridus, assembly GCF_903995425.1. Classification (NCBI taxonomy): domain Eukaryota; kingdom Metazoa; phylum Chordata; class Mammalia; order Rodentia; family Cricetidae; genus Onychomys; species Onychomys torridus. The sequence continues at coordinate 13,221,179 of NC_050452.1, read as the reverse complement.
GAACAATGAAGAAGAAATTTAAAACACTAGAAGATGGAAGTATTTCCTATGTTCATACACTAGAATTAATGCTATGAAAAATGGCCCCATTACCAAAATGGGTCTACAGATTCAATGCAATCCCATCCAAACTCCAATGACATACTTCACAGAACGAAAGAATCTATAATTTATATAGATAGATTCATGTGCGGGTATAGACACAGACAGACATACAAAGACAGATGGACACACACACACACACACACACACACACACACACACACACACACACCCCTAAAGCAATCCTAAGCAAAACGAGTAATGCCAGAGACACCATAACAACCTGATTCCAAATTCTGTTAGAATCACAGTAGCAAAATCAACATGGTACTGTCATAAAAGCAGACCTGCAGATCAATAAAATAGAGGATTCATATAGAAGCAGCTTATTCTCTACTAAGGATCTAAAAACTTACATTAAAGACAATTTTGCTTTTTTTTTTTTTAAACAAGGTGCTGGAAAACTAGGATATCCACATGTAGTGTCTCCCATCCTTTATAAAAACCAATTCAATATGGATCAAAGACATTAATGTAAGGTAAGTTATGAACTACTGGAAATTAGTTAAAACACTTCAAAATTCAGGGATGGTCAGGAGTTTCTGGAAAGAACCTCGATAGCTCGGGGAAAAAATAGCCAGAATTGGCAAGCAGGACTGCATCAAATTATAAAGAGTCAACAGAGTAAATAGTAACCACAGTGAAGACACAACTTAGATAATGGGGGGATATCTTCACCAGATACTTACAACAAGAGCTAATATTCAGAAAATATAATGGATTCAACAACTAACCACCAAGAAAAACCCAGATAACCCACTGAACAAATGGCAAATTAAGTAAAAATCCCAAACAAGTACAAGTAAGCCAACAAATTTATACATTCAAAACCAAAAACAAAACAGCTGGGCAGTGGTGGCACACGCCTTTAATCCCAGCACTCGGGAGGCAGAGCCAGGCAGATCTGTGAGTTCGAGGCCAGCCTGGGCTATCAAGTGAGTTCCAGGAAAGGCAAAAAGCTACACAAGGAAACCCTGTCTCAAAAAAAACAAAACAAAACAAAACAAACAAACAAAAAAACAAAAGTTTCTTTAACCACGAAGGACATGCAAATTAAAATTACTCTTCACTTGAGCTCTCCTCAATTAGAATGGTTATATAGGTGGGGAAAGACAACACACTAGCAAAAGTGGGGAGATGGAAGGAACCTTTACACTCTGTTCGTGGGGAAAAACCACATACCTATGTATATATTAGTGTGATCACTAGGGCAATAAATATAGAGGGTACTCAAAAAGCTAAGGCTAATTACACTATTATTGGTATTTTAATGAGGGAATCAAAATGAATATGCAATAGATACACTTGCATACCAATGTTTATTACAGAAATATGCATTCAAACAGCCAAGTTGTATGAAAAACCTTATTGTCCATCAATGAATGACTACAGAATGTAATGAACAACAAAAATGACATGAAGGGTGATTATTTGGGAAGAGGAGGAAGCCAGTAGGAAAAGGAGTAACTGGAGGAAGCAACTACAATAAAGTTACATTATATACGGGTGTGAAAATGTCATAGTCAGCCGGGTGGCAGTGGTGCATGCTTTTAATCCCAGCACTCAGGAGGTAGAGCCAGGCAGATCTCTGTGAGTTTGAGGCCAGCCTGCTCTACAGAACAAGATCCAGGACACGCACCAAAACTACACAGAGAAACCATGTCTCAGAAAAACCAAAAAAGTAAAATATCATAATCAAATATCACTTTGTATAAGCTAATTTAAAAAGTTTCATGACATATACTAAACTGATAACAGTGGTTTTCTCAGATAAAATTATTCCAAATTATAATATACTATTTTCTTACTTTTTTTCAGTATGTGGGAAAGGTTAAGGAAAGACAATTCAGAATTTTTCAGATTATAGTTTAAGCTTTAGATTTTATTTGAAATATGAGTCATTCATTGAAGGTTTACACATATAAATATTTCCTTATGTTGTTTAAAAGTCTATTTTGCCTTTTTGAAGATTAGAATCTAAAGGGATTTAGAGTGGTAGGAATATTGTAAGGTGGACAGTTTCAAGATAAAATTTTTGAGGTGTGATTAATGAAATTTATTGAAGGAATAAAAAACAATCATAAAAAAGATGAATTGAAAAGATTTTTAAAAGGTTATACCAAATAACTTAATTTTGTCACAAATGGCATTGAATCTTTTATCAGATACTAGTTATGCCAGTTAGTCAAAACAAGTAACTAGCATTAATACTTTTCAAAGAAAACTATTCCATACATACCTTTAGAAGATGGTTTCAAAGACTCAGAATATTTTATTGAAGATTGCTGTTGATTAGCCTCAAACAATGAATTGACAGTTTCCTTTTTTCCTAAATCCTTCAAGGTTTTGCTAACAGGCATACTTCCTGCTATATAACTTTGACTTAACTGAGAAAGAAACTGTGGATTTTTTGTCTTAAATGTAAATTTTGAAAACTTCGGTATTTTGTTGTCAGTCTGAGTTTTCTCTGCTAAGGTGCCGTTGGATAGCTGATGGGTACTCAACTTCATATTAGTAGCAATTTCTGTGCTCCTAGGACCCAAACTAACATTGAAACTTGAACTTCCTGCAAGAATAAATTTTGAGCTGTTCACCTTTACTGGTACATGTTGATGATCATTTGAATTCTTAGGGCACACAGACAAATTTGTTGTAGCATCCAAAATATTGGGATAATCTCCACATGTGTCTCTTTTTTCCACCTTCACTGACTGTATCAGTGAGTTCTTTGGTAAGGATGAAGGCACTGAGGAACTGACAGGATTCCAATGTTTAGAAGGCACCGCCTGGCTTCCTCGTTTAGATGCAGCCCAAACATTTCCAGATCTGTGTTTGGGAGTGTTATTTATACTTTCTGCTTCCTTGCTGCCCTTGTTTTCTTGCTGAGTTAGTCTTTCAATGTCATCACATGCCTGACATAGCAAATCATCATCGACATCATCTGCTTCCCAGGTAGTCTCTAACTCATGGCATGCTTTAATCATTTCATTGGCCACCAAAGGATCATTCCAGTCATCAAGGGAAGAACTGAACTTTGACCCACTAGTCTGATTTGCATTACAAACACTGTATTCTTTGCCCAATGATACAGAACCAAGGGGGGCAGTATCAATAATAGGTGCTTTCAAAGGCAGTTTAACATTGAGCCCATATTTTTTTTCATTAGGATATCTTGAGTATGAACCAGAATTATCAGAAGCACACACATTAAATGTACACTTACGACTATCTTCGTTTACTCTTGTAAGATTAGAGACATCAACACTATCTTCACTTTTAATGTTATTGAAAGATTTCTCAAACCTTGTTTTACCTCCAGTTAATGGTAACTTGCTTGATTCATCACTTGGATGTGATAAAAACCTATATCGTTCAGAATTTCTGAGTTCTTTGTTACATGTCTTTGAAGGAAGATCTAGAGTTACTTTTGAATCTCTTAACTTTCCACCTAGATTCATATTTGTTGTTGACGTGATTGTATCATTTTGAGCAATAACAGTGCAAACTGCCTTCTGACCAGTATCTTGGGCAGCTGTAGAAGGAAAGAGTTCAAGCATTTCAGCATTTTCCATAAGAAAAGGTTCATTGCCTAGTAAGCTTTCCCAATCGTCCTCAAAATCACTAGTAGTCAACCCATCAAGATGTTTATTCGAAGCTTCTGGCTTCTTCGCACAAGGAGTCACACATGATTTCCACAGTATGGCAGTATCTACCTGAGGGGAAGGTAATTTTGGAGTTTTATTTGGCAAGTTTTCAGTGAGCAGAGTCTCATTAGTAATTTCCTCTTCTATTAAGCTTCTTTGCTTTACAAAGGTAGTTTTACTATTGTTCACAAAAGCATCTGGCAGATCTTGGCTTAGCTGTCCACTACACATCTGAGTGGAACCATCAAAAATGGCATTAAAGGCTGCTTCAACGTTTTGGTCAAAGGGTTTCTGACTTCTGTCCTGCTCCTTCACCACAGTTATCCTGGTGTTTCCTTCCATTTGCTTCTTTATTAGAGCACAACTGATTTTGGGAACTGTATCATCTGTCTCTGTCTGTGCAGAATCTTCAAGGTTGTGCAAATGTCCCACTTCTGAAGTTGTCTGGATAAAATCACGATTCTTAATATCTTGCTCTTGAATCACATCAAGTTCTTCCATATTTTTATCAAACTGTTTAGCCAATTTCATAAGTTCTTTTTCTCGATTTTGTGTTTTTAACCTATTAAAACATTGAAACATTTTAATTAAAAAACTGTCTAAGAATTAATTATTTGGTGTATTTTAGTGTGACAAACCACCAAAATTTTACCTCTCAGAATACGTTTTTAACTTCAGAATTTTCTATATCAAGACAAAAAAGTTTACTATTTTGGTTTATTCCAAAACCTACAATATTAGTAAGCTTATCTGCCTCACTGAAGTACAGGAAGGTAAAGTCTGAACTCACTTTGTACTGATTTTCACTCTTGACTTTTCTTTGGCTACGCCAGGAGTACAAGGAATAGCAGTGTCGCCAATCCACACACCCAACATGGAGTTTGTCACTGGTTTCTCATCCTTTGTAAGAGGGGAGAAAAAGAACGTAAGAGCACCATAGAAGCAATCCCCACCCCACTCCCAAGAAAAAGGAAGAAGAGGTGAGACTAGAGAAGGAGAATTCTGGTGATAGTCACTCAACCAACTCAAACAACGAGAAACTGGAGAAAGGCTGTAAATTGTGATTCATTTATGCTCCCAAGTACAAAAGAAATATGCAAACTTTTATGAATATTCAAACCATATTTATAAAAACCAAGGTTTGATGTATATTACCTATCAAGTGCATTTTGGTGTTATATACATATAAAAGAACATTTTATAAAAGGGAAATGACATTTCAGTCTTAAGATACTCATAAAATCAGAACAAACTATATACAAACATCAGAACTGAAAATAAGAATATATTCAGAGGGGGTTGGGGATTTAGATCAGTGGTAGAGCGCTTGCCTAAGGCCCTGGGTTTGATCCTCAGCTCCAGCAAAAAAAAAAAAAAAAAAAAAAATATATATATATATATATATATTTATATTCAGAGGCCGGGAGGTAGTGGTGCATGCCTTTAATCCCAGCACTTGAGAGGCAGAACTCTGAGTTCAAGGCCAGCCTGGGCTACAGAGTGAGTTCCAGGAAAGGCACCAAGCTACACAGAGCAACCCTGTCTTGAAAAACCAAAAAAAAAAAAAAAAAATATATATATATATATATAAAATACAGAATTCTTTCTGTAGCACTGATTCTCCAATTATTCTTATTCTCAATAGCTCTTTATCTAAGAACTTGTCAACCCTGACTTACAATGAGCACAGATAATGTTAGAACTGACCAGAGCTTTTAGAACAAGGTCAAGGCTAAAGCTAAGAATGGGGAGACAGACAAAAAGACAAAACCAGAAAAACTTAAGTAGGAAGTCATCTTAGCCTAGAATATTTTTGCTGTATTTTTCAGTCCCTTAGTCACAAAGACAGTTACAGAATGAGCATTATATTAAAAACCAGCAGTTCTCAACCTGTGGGTTGCAACCTTTGGCAAATCTCTATCTCCAAAAACATTATATTATGTTTTATAGCAGTAGCAAAATAACAGTTATGATGTAGCCACAAAGATAATTTTATGGTTGGAGGTCACTACAATATGAGGAACTGTTTTAAAGGGCTGCAGCATTAGGAAAGATGAGAACTACTGTTATAAGATCATACAAGTTTAAAAAATGGCCTTATTACTAGATTACAGGTTATTCCAATTAGAGCTTAGAATTTACCACAGTGAGTCTAAAATCATAGTGGCCCAGAGAGATGGCTCAATGGGTAAAAACAAGTTGTCCTCTGATCTTTACAAAGTGTGTGCCCACATGCATGCATTCAGGAAAACAAAACTTCTTAAAACAAGGAAGTGGCATTTTATATTTATTTGAAGGTTTTGGTGAAAGATTTCTACAATTTGGTAATGAATCAACAAGCAATTTTCTTAATGCATACTTGAATCTACTTTAGTTTTGCAAAACAATATCAGTTCATTCCACTGGTAGGCTAGATATTTTCTGATTTGTTTGAACAACACTTAAATAACATTCTTCATGATTTAATTATGGAATCTGTCCACATACTAGTAAATGAAATTCAGGGGTTGGAGATTTAGCTCAGTGGTAAAGCGCTTGCCTAGCAAGCACAAGGCCCTGGGTTCGATCCTCAGCTCCACATAAAAAAAAAAAAAACAAAACAAAACAAAAAAAAAACGCGAAATTCATACAAAGTTTGAAAAAAGTCATGACAAAGTTATGTACCCAATCAAGTCTATGTATTATGTACCCACTCACATGTATATACCAGTAGTCCTCTGTATGTTTACGTACCCCTTATAAGAGCTTATTTTAAATTTACAATCATTGTATAACTTACTGGTTCCTAAGTAAATTCTAGGTGCCATACAAGTTGTCTAAACCTTCAATTGATCTTAATGAGCATACTATATAGTTACATAGATGATGAAAATAAAGTTATCACCTTAAACACCACGTAAGTTATCACTACAGAAAAATGGAATGACTAATATGCAAATTCATATCTTAAAAATGAAATCTGAAACCATTATGAGGAAATTAAATGACTTGAAGATATCTAAGAAAACCTCAAGTATTTGCAATTATGAGACTATGGCACTTCAAAACATCTTAATGCTGCCAACAGTGAACCTGCTTTTTGGTTTTTTTTTTTTGGGGGGGGGGGCTGGTTTTCAAGACGGGGTTTCTCTGTGTAGTTTTGGTGCCTGTCCTGAATCTCGCTCTGGCTCTGCCTCCTGAGTGCTGGGATTAAAGGCGTGTGCCACCACTGGCTGGCTTGAACCTGTTTTAAGAATGCTCAGTAGGAGACAACGACTGAATAAACTAATCCCAGTGTAGTTTTCCGGGACTCAAGCTGCCACTACATACTGTTGTCGTTTCTTCACCAGTTGCTATTTCCAGCTCATTTAATAAAGGAGCCAACAGGACACTCAACTGGCCAGCTCGAACATATTTTATTGTTATTTGACTTAGTTAATGAAGACTTACTGTTAACACACAAAGTAATAATATTATGGCATAAATATACCCAAGTAATGAAGTGTTGATACAATGAATCATACCAAGCTAGTGGAAGGAGAGAACTGACTCCTGCAAGTTGTCCTCTGACCTCCACACATGCTGTGGGTATGCATGCACATGCATGTACATATGTATGAGTGCACACACGCACACACTTTTAAAAATGTAAAATGAAAGTATTTAAGTAAGGAAAAGAAACTCAGAACAGTTGATGTTCTGGGCCCATGCTTCTTACTAACAGCAACAGGACTAATACAAGGAATGACAGTTACCGGAGTCCCCGTGTTAAATGATTCCCTAAAACTTCTGTTTCACTCAAGCACCACAAAAATGAAAAGTTCTGAAGAATAGAAATCTTTCAAGATGGATCTATTACAATAAATAAATCATAATTAATTTATTTGCAGCACTATAGTTTAATGCAAATTTCATAACTTAATCTTAATATAATCCATGGAAGACAGCAAGGCACGTAATAACACTACTTCATGGCTGAGTGAACTGAGGTTATGAGCATTTAACTGACTCACAGGGGTGCCACACAGCAGAAGAGGCTGCAGGAGGCCTCTATCTAAACTCAGTGCTCTCTCCAGTTTTAAGTGTTTCGTGGTGATAAAATAAGCCAGTGGATCTTAGTAAGAGCAACTGCAATCTGGAGAATCTGTACCATAGACAGCGAACAAGCACTAACAACGGAGACTGAAATTTACATTGCACAACTTACTCAAAATATAATGTGGAAAATGCAGCAAGGTGTTACATATATTAAAGACAACAAAAGCAAAACTCCAGTCAATAATTACTACTCCAAGAGAACTAAAACAAAATATCTACTTGTATCTGCAAGTTCCACATCTAACCAACAACAGACTAAAAATATGGGACATATCCAGACATTTTGTTATTATTCCCTCAACAGTACAGCATAACAATTAACTGTATTATTTAAGGAATAAATAACCTAGAGATTACTTAAAGTACATGGGGTGGGCTGGAGGCATAGCTCATGGAAGAGCACTTGCCTAGCAGAAGTGAGTCCCTGGGTTTCAGCTCCAGCACTGCAAAATAAATAAAAATAGTATACGGCAGGATATGCACAGGTTACCGTGCAAAACCACACCATTTTACGTAAGGGACTTCAGAATCAGCTGATCTGGGCATTCAAAAGCATCATGAAGCCAAGTCCCAAGGAGAATAAGGGGTGACAATATTACCCACTCCATAATTTGCTCCATTTTTCAAGACATGCACTCAGAAATAGAAAAGCTAAGTGTAACCTTCGTTGCTCAGAATGTATTATTTTGAATACGAAAGAGGATACGAGCATACAATATACAATTTTTGCTGTTTTAAAAATCATGAAACTTGCTATATTTACCTGAGGTGCAATACGGTTAACAATATGTGAAATCTCATCAGTGTATGTACTACTGGAAATCTGCTTTCTTCTTCCTTTACCTAAAGAAACAGACATTTCTATAAATCTTAGACCAAGATTTTAAAGTCAGCTGTTAGGAAAATGATCGTAATCAGTGCCACTTAAATGACTCCCCACAAACACGAGCACATTACAGAGAAAATTACACGAGATTCAACAACAAAAAATCCACTATATTGAAGTTTCTCATGTTACCCGACCAAAATTTTACAAACACTAATCCTTCAACAAGCACTTAATGACATAAAAATCCTAACAGATTACCTAACTGTTTGGTCAGTGGAGAATTTTGATCCCAGAAGATATCAGTCTGTCCATCTGGATCGTTAGGAGAGCTGAAGGCACAGGATAATAAATCCGTTTTCACAACTCTTGTTGGTGTCTTATACTTTTCTGTATAAAAAGACAGTTGTCACATTTTAAACATTACCTCAAAAGAGCCAAAGTCAAACAGCAGCGTAGACAAATTAATTTTTATGTCCAATACAAAATTTGTCTCTTAAAGACAATTACTTTAATCACAATAGAAATAAAAATGCCTTAATACTTCATCGTGGTTTTTGAAAAAATTTCATAGGCCCAGGAATGATAACACCTAGTTATTAAGTTACTATTGCACGGCGTTCATACTTATTTACTAAGATTCTTGCTGCTAGCAGATTCATCAAACACCTCAAAATGTATCCAAACAGAAGCCCCAGTTAAACTCTTTTAAGCCCCTCCTATCAACTCTACCCAAATTTTATATTCCAATTAGCCTCTCCAAAATATTAGTGATTTCTAGAGAAACTAGAGGGTTGGGGATTTAGCTCAGTTGTAGAGCGCTTGCCGAGTAAGTGCAAAGCCCTGGGCGGGGTCCTCAGCTCGGGGGTGGGGGTGGGGGTGGGGGTGGGGGGAGTGGGTGGGAGTGAGGGGTGGGGGCGTGGTGTTAGAAACTAGAAGCACTTAAATTTTTACAATTTTATTACTCTTTCTCAGGTTTGTTCTGTCATAGCAGAGGCAGGCTAGGTAACAGAAGCTGTATTTTAAGAACACACCTTAGGAAAGGTTATGAGTCTGGCCCTTATTTGGTTAGGACCAAATCTTTAAAATCTAACTCTAAAAGTTATCAGAAAGGAACGAGTCATTGATTTGCTATTCTAACCGGATGTTAATCCTAGCAAGTTCCGGGAGCAAACGACAGCTTTGAGGTGACCCTTTTTGTTAAGCAAAACAATGCAAAAAAAAAAAAAAAAAAAAAAAAAAAGCTTAGACGCCCAATCCCCCGGGGGTAGCTCAAGGCACAGGCCCCGCCCAGAACCAGGGTCAGCCAGAAACCAGTCCAGTTCCGGGGACTCAGCTCTGCAGCCAAAGCCTCCCGCCCCCTCCGAACGCCGGGGTCGGCTCCCCGCCCGCCTTCTCCTCACCCCCGGGGCTCCGGCCGCTGACAGCCGCCGCCCGGCGATGCTCCCGCCGCAAAGGCCGCGCTCCCGCCCTGCAGAGCCGGGAGTCGCGGGCCGCCCGGGACCACCGGGACCCCGGCTCCACCGCCAGGCAGCAGTCCTCGGCAGCTGCCCTGCGCGGCGTGCTCCTCCGGGCAGGGCTGTCCGCATGCTTCCTTCGCCGACTCATTCTGCTGGCACCCTCCTCCTGCCGCATTCACATTTTGCTACCCAGGGACTGTGCAACGGCTCTGCAAACACCCTGCGCGCCAACAGCCATCGCCATCTTTGCAAGTAGGGCGCGCAAAAGACGCTGCCGCTGATTGGCTGCGTCCGACTAGAGGCGGGGTGGCTGAGCCTGACGCTGATTGGCTGTGCTAGGTCGAGGGGCGGGGTTACGGAGGCTGCCGCAGTGCTATCGGCCAAGACAGTTCCAACTTGGAAGGTTTCTTTGGAGATGTGTCTTCAGCCTTATCCAGCTTAGGAGGAATTGCAAAACTCTGCTCTGGACAAGTGGTTAGGGGGTAGGTAGTATGTGAGGCAGTAATGCAATGGCAGATTCTTACTAAATTTACAACTTGTACCGGCTGGTTTTGTGTGTCAACTTGAAACAAGCTAGAGTCATCAGAGGAAGGAGTCTCAGTTGAGATGAGATCCAGCTGCAAGGCATTTTCTTATTTAGTGACCAATCGCGGAGTGCTCGGCCCATGGTGGGTGGTTTCATCTCCGGGCTGGTGGTCCTGGGTTCTATAAGAAAGCAGGCTGAGCAAGCCAGGTGAAGCAAGCCAATAAGCAGCTCATCTCCCTGGTTTCTGCATCGTCTCCTGCCTCCGGGATCTTACTGTTTGAGTTCCTGCCCTAACTTGCCTCAGTGATGAACAGCAATGCTAAAGTGTAAGCCAAATGAACCCTTTCCTCCCCAGCTTGCTTTTAGGTCCTGGTGTTTCATTGCAGTAATAGAAACCCTAACTAAGACATAACATAAATTGCATATTTCCAAGATTCTAATGATGGTATGTTACTTGATAATGTGAGAAAATAAAGGATATGGTTTAGGAGGGAATAAAAATGACAGTTCATAGACGTATTATGTGCATAGAAAAATCCAAAATGTAGGAAAACTTACTAATTTAATAAACTAACAATTGCTGAAAACTGTATGTGCAAAACAAAAGCTGTCATCTCAGTGGGAATAAGACAGCGTTTATTTTGGACCAAATTATTATCATGCCCATGGAGCCTTGATTCAGGTTGACCTGAAAAGCATGTTTCTACATAAAAGCATTTAAACAAACTTTAACAGTCACAGCACAAAACACACAAAAAAAGTGTTTCTCAGGCACTTTGTTGGGGACAACAGGAGATAGGTGGGTTAGAGCAAAGCAGGGGATAATTCTTCCATGGGCTTTAGGTGAGGATAGTTCATGATATCCTTCCCCTTTGGTTGATGGAAGTTAGTGGTATGCTAATAATGCATTCCAAAGGTTTTACCTGGTAGTCAACAGGATGGTAAGCCTGACAGAGAACTGGACAATTAGTGGCTAGTTAGGACACTAATGATAGGCATAAAGGTTACTTGGTTTTATATCTGCTTGTGTCTTTTTTTTTAAAGACCGTGTCTTGTGTAGCCCAGTGTGTGCACCCCCTATGTAATGCAGTCTGGCCTTGAACTCCTAGTCTTCCTGCCTCATCCTCACCAGTGCTAGGATCAAAGGTATAGGCCCCTAATCAGTCTGTCAGTCAGTATGGCCTTTTTCTTCCATTCCCAATACAAAGTGCAATTCAAACGTCAGTTGTGTTCTAATAGATTAGTAATAAACAAAATTCTAAGTTTTAAGAAAATATGATTTGCAACAGTGAAATTAAAGAGTGCCAGCTCTCTAGACAGAACTATAAAACACCTTTGGAATAAATGAAAGTCCAAAATAAAGAAAGGTTATGTTGTATTTGTGGGCTGCTAGTACAGGGTCAGTTCTTCCCAAATGTGTCTATAGTCAGTGCTGATACACTTATACTCTCAGAACAGGGTCCATGCATGTCTAAAGAGGGGCAGATAATGTTACTCTAAGACATGTAAGGAAATGAAAAAGGAGGAAAATAACCAAGAAACTCTTGGTCTCCTGTCATGACTTAGAGTAGTTAAGAGTTAGGACGGTGTTCTAGAGGTGAAGGGATGGACAAATAAATGAATGGTACAGAAGAAATAGCCCTTCACAGATTTCTATAGAAACACCAGGCTTGTTTAATCCAAATCTGAAGCATCTGAACAATGACAAAAGGGCTTTGGGAAATAACTAGTGCAGCCAGATGGAATGGATAATAATACATGTAATTCTCCCAGCACTCAGGAGGCGGAGGAAGGAGGGCTGAGAACTTGAGGCCATCTGGTTTATATTGGGTGATTTTATCTCAAAAAATGAAAAATAATAAGTAAAAAAGTGTACATATATATATGTATACATCCTTATATATAGTTTGCCTCAATATAATTCATACATTTAACAGTCAAGCAATAACAGGGTTCAGAGGTAGGGCTCTGGGGACATGTTTGGATCATGAGGCCTCTGACTCAGCAAGTAGATTAACCTACCAACACTTGGATAATTTGAAGATATGGTTGGGAGGTGATTGAACTAGGAGATAGAGCCTGTTTGGAGGAAGTAAATCAATGGGGACATGTCTCTGAATGATGTATCTATTGTGGCCCTTTCCCTCTCATCCACATGAAACGAACTATTCTCCACCACGTGCTGCTATCATGGTGTTCAGACTTCCTTCCCCCAACAATGGAGCCTGCTGACTATGATTTGAAACTATGAGTCAAAAATAAAGTCTTCCCCTCTTAAATTGTTTCTGTGGTGTTTTATCAGAGTGACAAACAGTCTGATTTAGGCCCATACATAAAATGTGTAAAGATTGGCTTGGTAAGAAAACAGAAGGGGCAGTGATTAGAACAGGCTTTTCAGAACAGAAATATATAAACAAAGAGAGGTGCTCAACTCAGTCAGAAGATAAAGATCAGATGAGAACAGCTAAAATTTAAAAGACTGACCATACAGGCATCAGCAAAATAAACTATCCGAAGCTATCATGTACCACAGGGAATAAAAGGGATTTTTGGACAAGCAGTCCCACTGAGAGGAAATGCATGGGCTTGTGTATCAGAATATATCTACTCAAAATACTATATAATAATGGAATTGAGAAGCTACAGCTCCAAATTATCTTGTGGGCAAATTGCCCAAAGTGAATTGAACAAAAATAGGAAGGACACACCCTCAGTTTCCTCTCCAGTCAATAAAAACCATATAAACCCCAGCAAACCAGACTCGTTTGTACAGAAGAGAGGTTGACTGTCAGCTTCGTTTGTACAGTAGAGCTTGTCTGTCAGCTGTAACTTCTTGGGATTGAGTCACTGTGCAGACAAACCTCTGGGTGGATGCTAAGGCTTTGTTAGATTGGTTAATGGAGACAGGAAGACTCACTATAAAGGTGGCGCCATTCCCCAGTGTCCTAGACATACATAAAGGAGAGAGCAAGCTGAGCACCTGCATTCATAGCTCTGCTCCATGGCTGCAGATGCAATATGCTCCTGCTGACATGCCATCCCAGTCCCACTATGGAGAACCCATGCACCAAGATAAACCTTTAGTTCCTTAAGTTGCATATGTCAAGAATTTTGTCACAGCAAACAGAACTGTGGCTGATACAATGAAATTAAACCTCGATGTCGAAATTTTAAAGAAAGATCTAAGATGTGATTGTCATAAAAGTCAGAATAATGGCTACTGTTCAGGTTTGAATGGAGTAGTCTCCCACAAGCTGGCTCATGGGTTTAAAGAGCTGGTGCTGTTGGGAGGTTGTGGATCCTTTAAGAGGTGGTGCCTAGCTGGAGGAAGCTGGCTGCAGGAGGATGGGCTTTGAAGCTTATAGCTCTGCCCCTTCTCCAGCCAATCCCTCTGCTTCCTTTGCCTTGTGTAATAGACCACAAGCCACCTGTCACCCTAGCCAGAGATGGGGGCCACATGCCATGCTTTCCCTGTCAGGTACTCTCCAACTGTGAGCCCAAACCAATCCTTCCTCCCCTTGATTCTTTTCAGATATTGTTCGCAATGACGAGAAAAGTACCTTTCGGAAGAGAGAAAAGGAAAGTTACTGGTGAAATTATTAAGGCCACTCTATGCAGTTAAAAGGGAGGTTTATTTTGTGGGGTAACTTACAAATGAAGGGGTAGGTAGGTTGTAGGGTCTGGCAAAGGTATGGCGCAGTCCAGTGGTGTTCTCTGAACTCTGCTCCGTTTACCTCCAGAATCCAGGGGCCAGGCACCAAGAGAAGCCTTCTTTGATCCTGGGTCTTCAGCCTCCTCTCTCAGCCCCGCAGGCGTGACCATTCCCGAAGCCTCAATGGGGGTTGGAGCTTCCCGGCCAAGGCTGGGATGGCTGCCCGGCACTCCAGCAAGTGATTGCAAAAGGAAGACAAGTCTCCTAACAAATAATGTTACCTTCATTTCATTGTCACGAACGTAACTCATTAACTTGTGCATCTTACATCTGTAATCAGTAAACACACGTTAATCCCAACAGTGAGAATGAGACCACTACCACAATTTGAGCCAAATTTTTTATTGGGGTTCACCCAAGAGTTGGCCAGCCACTGCCTCCTAACTCAAGTTAAAGACAGCAGCCCTGAATCCATCTCTTGGGCCCGTTTTAAGGAGGAAAATCACAAGTATTTTACCGAGACAACGTGGCAATAAGGAAATACAAAAAGCCTTAAGAAAACATCATGTGGCCACCCAGCATGTAATTAGGGAGGGGTCAGGGAGGGTCAGGGTATTCTCAAAAACAAATCAAGGTTATGGGTTGGGGAAGGTCAGGTTTCAGGAAACAGAGAGCAACTCAACTCTCACAGTAAGTAGAAACTGATTTCTAAAAATACAGCATAAGGGCTCCCGCCTTCAAAATGGAGTCACACAGGCTCCTCACTGGTTGTAACTTTTTTTTTTTTTTTTTCACTTTTTTGAGACAGGGTTTCTCTGTGTAGTTTTGGTGCCTGTCCTGGATCTCACTTTGTAGACCAGGCTGGCCTTGAACTCACAGAAATCCTCCTAGCTCTGTCTCTGAGTGCTGGGATTAAAGGTGTGGGCCACCACCGGCATGGGTTGTAACTTTTAATCTAAAAATCTTAGTTCTCCAGAGGAACTCATCCATTTTTCTCTCTTTGTCCCTGGCAGTTTGGCTGAAGGCAGTCCTCATCCTTAGGTAAGACACTTGAGCCCAGAAGAACTGCATTTTCCCCCCAAGGTCTTTTACCTCCTCCCAATGTTTTCCCCTACTGTGATAATATGTATAAATCACATATTTGAATTTGACATCATTACTTGAGCATCCACATGTCTAAATGAACAGGATCAATGTTTCTTTCTCTTAGGGATCTCTCCAGCCTCCCAATTGATCAAGGATTCTAGAAGCACACATTCACAATGGCTTAATTTACACCCCTCTGACCCAACTCACATTTAGAAAGCAGTTTAAAAATTATGTGGCAGTTTGAATGAGAATGGCCCCCATAAACTTATCAGTAGACCTATATGAGAAGAATTAGGAAGTGCGGCCTTCTTGGAGGACGTATGTCATTGGGGTTGGGCTTTGAGTTTTCAAAAACCTAGGCATCCTGAGTTAGGTCTCTGTCTGTGCCTGTGGATCAGACATAAGCTCTCAGCTGCTGCTGCAGCACCATGCCTGCCTGCCTGCTGCCATACTTCCTGTCAGGGTGGGCATGCACTCACCCACTTCTGGAATTGTAAGGCCTAACAAACTCTCTTTAAAAGTTGCCTTGGTCATAGTGTCTCTTCAAAACAATAGAAAAATAGGTAAGACAAATTCCAAATACTTTAATGACACCCAGAGGAGTAAGAAAAATATGCCATTCTTTTAAAGCTTAATAACTTCTCACAACTATCCAAATTTTATACTATTCGTGTAATTCAAAAAGAAATAACACACCTGGGATGGCCATACTCTGTGATCACTGTGCGGTAGGAAACTGTCCATCATAATCAGTCTCTTATAGATGTAAATGGTTTTTCAAAGTCAATACACTTCTTGAATTTAATTCCTAAAATAAATATAATACAATTACTATATAAATAAAGTGTCTTCTACCTTTTATATTATTAATAATGTGTCCGTTTGTGTGATATATGTGTTTGTGTAAGTGCCACTGTGCACATGTGAGGTCAGAGGATGTTGGGGAGCCAGTTGCCTTTTCCAGCTTGATGTAGGACCTGAGGTTGAACTCAGGTCATCCACTTCGCACAGCGAGCGCCTTGACCTGCTGAGCCGTCTGTCTTGCACAATAAAATGGTTTCATAGGAAAAATAAACTAAGTTTAGTAGATGCTTGAGCATACTATTTTTATAAAATGGCAGGAGAGAGGCCTTAGCGTGTGGAGCCAAGGTGCTCCACAGCAGGTGAGGGAGACACGCCATGCAGATGTGGCAGGCTGCCACCAAAGGGGCATGGTGGGAAGTCACTCGCACCATGCAGACATGGCACCCATGTGCAAAGTTTTATTACTGGAGGAAAGAGGGAGGAAGAAAAAGAAATTGGGCAGAGTCTGAGTAGAGGAGAAGAAGAAGAGAAAGGGAAGGGAGGAGGTGCACACTACCTCTTGATGAGAGGAAGGAAGAGAGAGAAGGTGAGGGGTTTTCTCTTAAAGAGGACTTTACATATGATTCATTAAGGGAGCTGGGAGGGCCAGGTCTGAATGCTAACTATGATTCAAAACAGCAAAACATAACATTTTGGGAAGCTTTTTTTTTTTTTTTTTTTTTTTTTTGAGACAGGGTTTCTTTGTGTAGCTTTGTGCAGCTTTGTGCCTTTCCTGGATCTCTTTCTGTAGACCAGACTGGCCTCGAACTAACAAACATCTGCCTGCCTCTGCCTCTGCCTCCCAAGTGCTGGAATTAAAGGCGTGCGCCACTACCGCCTGGCAGGAAACTTTTTGTGTAAGGCCTTCTGGACCCCATTCTCTACCCTGTTTTCCTTTTTCACCTGACTCTGAGTGCTGTGGAACAATCCTGTATGCTGTGAAGATGTGTTGTTCTCATTGTTAATAAAACGCTGGTTGGCCAATAGGTATGCAGGACTTTGGGGGCAGAAAGAATGCTGGAAAGAAGAAGGGCAAAGTCTGGGGAGTTGAGACCCAGACACAGAGGAAGCAGGACATGTACAAAATGACCTAACAAGCCAAGAACAATGTGGCAGCAAGTAAAGGAAAGGAAATGGGTTAATATAAAATCTAAGAGTTAGCTAGTAACAAGTCTGAGCTATAGGCCGAGCATTTATAATTAATATTAAACCATGTGTGGCTACTTGGGAGCTGCTACTGGGACACAGAGAAACACCTCCTGACATTTTGTGGAGGAGCAGGATGATGGTTTGTCTTCTTGTAACTACTTCCCGTTGCTGAGAAGCATGTTCCTTGCTTATGAGGATCTACAAAACTCTCTCCCTGGACATCTATCATTTGGAAAGGATGAGCTGGATTTCCAATGGTAGGAATTGTCAGGAATTCTTGCTATAAAATGAGTTGAATATGAAACTTACATGTCCTAGAAGATACAAATTTTATATGAAAGTTAAAAATATAGGGTCCAGCTGGGTGGTGGTAGTATATATCTTTTATCCCAGAACTTGGGAGGTAGGTGGATCTTGATGAATTTGTGGCCAGCATGGTCTATAAAGTGAGATCCAGGATAGCCAGAATTATTATACACATACAAAATCCGTCTAAAAAAAAAATAGGGTCCAAATAAGAGTAACATGAATACAAAAAACCCATGGTTTCAAACAGTGCAAGAGATAGGAAAGCATGGTATACCTTGCTCCCAGGCATCATCCTTTGATCCGAAAAGACATATATATATATATATATATATATATATATATATATATATGTATGTATATATGTGTGTATGTTTATGTGTATGTTTGTACATTAAGAAGGTGCCAAAACAATTCCAAGAAGGAATCTGATGCTTTGAAAGGAAAATAGTATGAGGTTGTAAATGATGAATAAATATTATAGCAATAGTGTCTGAAGGAAACCAAAAATACAAACTAAGTTTACAACAAATTACAGATTGGACAGTAGGCCTTATCATTGTCTATAAGAAGGTAAGGCATTGTTTCTGTGTTTATTTTTATTTTTATTTATTTATTTTTGGTTTTTTTTTTTTGAGACAGGGTTTCTCTGTAGCTTTGGAGCCTGTCCTGGTCTAGCTCTGTAGACCCAGCTGGCCTTGAACTCACAGAGATCCACCTGCCTCTGCCTCCCGAGTGCTGGAATTACAGGCGTGCGCTACCACCACCTGGCATATTTTTTGTTTTTTGTTTGTTTGTTTTTTCTGAGACAGGGTTTCTCTGTGTAGCTTTGCACCTTTCCTGGAACTCACTCTGTAGACCAAGCTGGCCTCAAACTCACAGAGATTCGCCTGCCTCTGCCTCCCAAGTGATGGGATTAAAGGCGTGCCCCACCACCGCCAGGCCTGTTTCTGTGTTTGAAGAGAACATAAGTCTTCGTCAGTTCGCAAGTGTAAGCAGCCCTGTCTTAAAGATGACTTCAAGACTGTGGCAACTCAAATGGGAGAAATTTTAGTCTAGAGAATAATCCCTTGAGTTTGTCAGGATGGTGGAGGGGTCTGTACCTGTGCTGTTGATATCAGCAAATAACAAGAGACATTTATATCATTAACAGTGCCCATCAACAGCATTATGGTAACTTTTGTAACTTAAAAGTGTTCTAGGTATCCAAATGTTATAAAGTAACTGGAAAAGTCATCTAAAGTTCCTTTGCTTGCAGATGAGAACTCTCAACCTTGTTATTGGGTGCATTCCCTGAGGCTGAGTATGACAGTAATTTCTTTAGCTTTGGGAAATTTCTACCAACACTTGTCATTACACAAGTTTATTTAGTAAGTGACTCTGTGTTATTAAGACTGAGAATGAAGTCCCAATATTAGAAGAAGGGGTAACATTTTTACCTGTTACATCAAACATTGCCTATGGTATTATAGTATTTGTCTTCAGTTGCTTGAGTCAAGGCTTTATTGGAGGGCTTTGGGCAGCTTTAGTCTTTAAGGGAAGCCATGAGGTTGTTAAAGGGCTACCTGTACTTCAGGAAGCAGGACTTTGTCCCTTACAGTGATGTTGCTCTTAGCAGAGGAAGCAAAGTTCTATTTCTTATAACTCACCAGAGGGCAGTTTCTTCCTGGCGTCTAGGTGTCCCATAGGCAGTATTTGTCCCTCTAGAATATTCTTTATCCTGGGGCTTCTTTGAGGTGGCAGGACATTATATATCTATATAAACGTTATCCTGAGGCTAGGGTGTATTGGGCTTGTTCATCACCTGCAATAACTTCTATGGGCCTTCCAGAGAGCCTCTATTTTATTCCTAAAGTTAACTTTGAATTGTCTGGGGTCCAGTGCCTCTTTTTGTACAGAAGCAACAAGCACTTAACAGCATCTGACCTTAGAGAAAAGTTAACAACCTTTAACTACAGTGAACTTAATCACATCCACAGTATCTTCAAGTATTAGCTTTTCACAAAAGTGTGTTGTGCCTCGAACCTCTTTTTTCTATTTTTAAACAAACTGTTATTACTGAACAAAGCTACTACATAAAACCCCATCTCAACCAAAAGTGCACGAAAATGTATTTTATAACTACAACTTGTCACAGGTCTGCATTACTAGACAGTTCCCTTTTGTCTTGTTTGGAAAGGGTTTTTGTCTTCATCAGCATCCTATTGCTGTGAAGTGATATTATGACCAAAGCACCTTTTATAAAGCACCCTTTATTTGGGGCTGCCTTACAGGTTCAGAAGTTTAGTGCATTATCATCATGGCAAGAAGCAAAGCAGCATGCAGGCAGACATGGCACTGGAGAAGGAGCTGAGAGTTCTACATAGGTTTGGAGGGAGCAGGAAGAGAGAGGGAGCCATTGGGACTAGCTTCAGCTTCTAAAACCTTGAAGCCCACCCCCAGTGACACATTTCCTCCAACAAAGACACACCTACTCTAACAAGGCCATAACTCCTCATAGTGCCACTCTCTATGGGCCTGTGGGGGGCCATTTTTATTCAAACCTGTTGTTATTTTTGCCCCGCCACCCAACTCCCAAATAAATCACACGCAGAGGTTGACTTATTTATTTATTTACTTACTTACTATTTATTTATTTATTTATTTATTTATTTATTTATTTGTGTTTTTCAAGACAGGGTTTTTCTGTGTAGTTTTGGTGCCTGTCCTGGATCTCACTCTGTAGACCAGGCTGACCTCAAACTGACAGAGATTCACCTGGCTCTGCCTCCCCAGTGCTGGGATTAAAGGTGTGTGTCACCACTGCTCAATTTGGTTTATTCTTACTTATGAATGCCTAGCCTTTTGCTTCTGGGCTGTTCCTATTCTCTTACTTCTTTAATTCTTACTCTTGCTCCATGGTTTGCTGTGTAGCTGGGTGGCTGACCCCTGGATCCTCATCCTTCTTTGGCTAGTTCTTCTCTCTCCCAGATTTCTCCTTCTGTTTATCCTCTCTGCCTGCCAGCCCCAAATATTTGGCTCTTCTGCTTCACTATTGGCCGTTCAAGTCAGCTCTTTATTAGACCATCAGGAGTTTTAGACAGCCACAGTAACATAGCTTCACAGAGTTAAACAAATGCAACATAAACCAGAGTAACACGTCTTATAAATTCTACAACACAAACCAACAGTGTTTCTTTCAATTTTAAAATGTATTATTAGACTTACTCATTTTATTTTGAGTGTGGGTGTCTTGCCTACATGGATATATGTGCACCACACTCATGCTTGGTGCCTGCAAAGGTCAGAAGAGGGCATTGAATCCCTGGAGCTGGAGTTTTTGATGGTTGTGGGTGCTGGGAATTGAACCCTGGGTCCTCTGCAAGAATAAAAAAGTGTTCTTAACTGCTGAGCAATGTCTCCTTAACCCAAGTATTTATCTCTTAGTAAAATGATGTATTTTAGTGAAAATCCATAAAACTGTATCTGAAATACAGGCAAGACATGTTAAGAATCCCAGAGAAATGTTTACTTTTTTTCCCTCATCAAATTCAAACTAACCAATTGGTCACAGACTAAGTTCTATTGTAACAGACCCTTGAAAATGATTTTGTTACAGATATTCTTTTTTTTTTTCTTTTTCCAGACAAGGTTTCTCTGTGTAGTTTTGGTGCCTATCCTGGATCTTGCTCTGTAGACCAGGCTGGCCTTGAACTCACAGAGATCCTCCTGGCTCTGCCTCTCAAGTGCTGGGATTAAAGGCATGTACCATCACCATCAGGCGGCGATACAAGTATTCTTTTTTTTTTATTTAAAATTTTATTTTAGTAATTTTTCTTTTCTGTTGATTTTTAGAAGCATAAACATTTATTTGTAACAATGGAGTTTGTGTACTGTGTTGAAAATCTACAACTTTTTGTTAAATTCACATTTGCACTTCACCTTTTTAGACAAACATTTATAATTATAATTTCTTTAGTCTTTTTTAAAAAATATATTTATTTATTAAATTTTTTTTTCCATTTTACATACCAACCCCAGTTCCCCCTCCCTCCCCTTCTCTTGCCTCCTCACCTCCCTCCTGCTCTACCCCCATCCACTCCTCAGAGTGGGTAAGGCCTCCCATGTAGTCAACAAAGTTTGGCATACCAAGTTGAAAGAGAGCCTAGCCCCTCCCCATTGTATCAAGGCTGAGCAAGGTATCCCACCACAGGGAATGGGCTCCACAAAGCCAGTTCATGCACCTGGGATAAGTCCTGGCCCTGCTGCCAGGGACCCCACAAACAGATCAAGCCACACAACTGTCACCCACATTCAGTGGGCCTAGTTTGGTCCCGTGCAGGTTCCTGAGCTGTCAGTCCAGAGTCAGTGAGCTCCAACTAGCACCAGTCAGCTGTCTCTGTGGGTTTCCCCATCATGATCTTGACCCCCCTCTTCTTCTTTTTTTTTTTTTGAATGCCGAATGCTGTTTATTGAAGGAGGGAGGAGGTCTTAAATACAGGCTTACAGCACAATGGGAGAACCCCGGAGGGCAGAAGTTCACTTCTGATTTTTTTTTTTTTTTTTTTTTTTTTAGCTGAGGATCGAACCCCGGGCCTTGCACTTGCTAGGCAAGTGCTCTACCACTGAGCTAAGTCCCCAACCCTGCTTCTGATGTTTTACAATCTTGCATCTAAGCTGTTAACATGTTTTACAATCTTGCATCTAAGCTGTTAACGCCCAATATGCTGGATACACAGACAAGGAGCTTCCCTTAGGCATACAGGAGAGTGGAATCTCGCAGGGAATTAGCATAGGGAGGATATCAAAGTCAAGGTCAGCAAGCAATGCAACAGTTGCCCAAAATGGGGGCCAGGACCCTACAGGACCCCCCCTTTTACTAAAAAATGAACTTCTGATTTAGGTTGCATGGGACTATAATTATTATTTTATATGGATATAGACATGTAAATACAACATCCAATTCAGTGGTCCTTCAGCATTTTCCACTTAACAAAAGTTTTTTTCGAACACAAAAACAAATGATAACATTTCCCAATAAGCCCTTTTAAGCCAAATAATAGCTGAATTATACCTATAAATATTGATTAGATTCTGGGATACAGAAGAAACCTATCTTCATCTGTTCAGAGAGCTATGTTTTACTTAAGTTGTGTAAGTGAGATTCCTATTCATCTTCCCCTTCACTGTTTGATTTACAGCAGACATTTTTCTTTAGGCTAGTCCATAATCTAAAAAGATTTTAGCCTCTCCTCCTGAAAGTACAGCCAGTATATCCTTTCATCAGCTTGATACAGTACAAATTCTTATCCTAATAACAAAATGTTTCACTAAAGCATGCCCAGTGATTGGGAAAAAACAAAACAAAACAAAAAACAAACAAACAAAAAACTTATTATAAACCACAGTCATCCTAGGGTCCTCTCTGCTAGGTAGCCTCCTTGGATCTGTTACAGGTTTTCTTTTCTTTTTCTTTTCTTTCTTTCTTTCTTTTTTTTTTCCAAGACAGGGTTTCTCTGTGTAGCTTTGTGCCTTTCCTGGAACTCACTCTGTAGCCCAGGCTAGCCTCAAACTCATAGAGATCCGCCTGCCTCTGCCTCCCAAGTGCTGGGATTAAAGGTGTGTGCCACCACCGCCCGGCAGGTATTCTTTTCTTACTTCGGCCTACAAAACAATTGAAAACAGGAAAGAAGTCTGTTATCTCGGCCTTCATTTTGTACATGTCTTATTTTCTTGGTTTTAACTGTATACTTCCATATGTAAGTAACTTAATATACAAAGACAAGTCATGGCCTGAGTCCTTGGAGTCCAGGAATAGCAGAGCTGAGTGGTACCACCCTCCTGATGAGGGTAAGGCTACACTCAAGAGCTGGGACAGTGATCTCCTGAGAACCAGTCCATCCCCTCAAATAATTGAGATTTCTTACAGAACCAGAACTGAGACAGCAATCACCTGGATAACACCCTGACCGAGCCTGCTGATTATGTATACCTTTTCCTTTTTCTGTCTAAGTGTAAAACACATGTCTGTACCTCAGACGGACCTTGCTTCCTCCAAAACGGCCTCATTGATTAAATCTCTGTTCTTCACCATTACTTTCTCTTTAACTGGCATATTTGGACTGATGGGCAAGCTTAACCCATGGAGACTGGCAGGACCAAGACTTTTGTCCTGAAGTTCTAGCTATAAACTTAAAAAGATTTTAGGTCAACTTAACAGTTTTAATATATGTAGCCATTCACTTGTAGCCAATTGGGTACCATGGAGGAAATATACAAATGTAAGCACATACGTATAGTCTGTCTTTTAAGTCCTCTGACTGAAATCATGCAGCCACAAAACAAATACTTTTCTTACCTTTCTAACAGTTTAAGGGGTTTATGTGATGAAGTCCTAGCCTTAAATCAAAGTAGCAATCCATAGGTGCAGCTTAGGCAGCAGACCTTCAGAAAGTAACTGTTGCTCATTGTGCTTCTTCCTGAGGGACAGATGAAGGCACATACCCCATCACAGAATCCTAAAGCCAATTTCTGAGACAGTAAACAGGAAAATTCAAGGAGCCTAGATTCCAAAAATGCCGAATAGTGTGGGACCCAGCTTGGGTAGCCTGCCTCAGGGCTATTCATTCATTGTTCTTTGATCGGTAATATCTGAGTGTGGTTCCCAAGCACTAGCAGCATCAGTATCAGTAATAACTGATAGAAAATCCTCATTCTGATACCATTCTATAGTCACTGGGGAGAGACTCAGTGTAGAGCTAGATATCTGTGCTTTGATAAGCCTGCAGCTAATTTTTATAATTCTGTAATATCTAAAACATGATCTTCCCAGGTTTCCTAAAAGCCATGTGCAAATATTTCAAATGTATTTTTGTGCAGATGTCTTGCTGAGACACTGGGCTAACCTTTAAAACATATGACATTCATCTTTGGGTTTGTTTTTTGTTTTTTGAGACAGGGTTTCTCATTGTTGTTTTTATGCCTGTCTTGGATCTCACTCTGTAGACCAGGCTGGCCTAGAACTCACAGAGATCTGCCTGCCCATATTGGTGCACGCCTTTAATCCCAGCATTGGGAGGAAGATGCAGGAGGATCTTTGTGAGTTCCAGGCCAGCCTGGTCTACAAAGCTAGTTTCAGGCCAACCAGGGCTAGCTACATAGAGTGGCCTTGTCTAAAAGAAAACAAACAACAACTGAAAAACCTCTTGGGCCTCAGTCAGAGTACTTTGTGGCACATTTGAGGTCCCAGCACTACAAATAAAAGAACATTTAGAAATGGTTAGAAAGATGGCTCAGTGGGTAGAGCACTTGCTAAGCAGTTCAGATCTCCAGAACCCAGGTGAGAAAACAAACCATAGCAGTAATGTAAGCATCTGTAATTCCAGGGTGCCCTACAAGGGGACAGAGGCAAGTTAACCTGGTCTATGAAGCAGAGAGCAACAAGAGACGCTGTCTGGAAACACATGGTGGAAAAACAAGGACTAACTTCCAAGGTTGTCCTCTGAACCTCCACACATGTCATGGTACAGGCATATCCATCATAACCATATCAGGCACACACAGACAGACATACGTATACAGCAAAACTAACCAACTAAAAAGAAAGAATGAACAAAATTCTAACAAGACCTACAAATTAACAAGAAAGAGACCAGGTCAATAGTACACATGTGCAAAACAGGTTCTTCTGGAAGGAAGAAACTGAAGACTACAATTTAAGAAGAAATGTTTATCTGCACTGTTAATCTGGGAAATGCCAATTAGAAAGTGAGATGCAAAATTCAAAAGTGAGATTGCAAAATGAGATGCATTTATTAATTCATTTATTATTATATATTACTTCATATATATCATTATTATTCATTTACATTCATACAAAAGCACTGCATAAATGCTTGTAGTGATTGATTTCTTTTCTTTTTTGTAATGTCACTTATTATAATAGCCAAAAACTGGAAAAAAAAAACCCCAACAAACCAAACAAACAAAAACATATGTTCTTATTCTTACTATGTAAGCTAGAATGTAAAATATTTTTGTGTAACAAAGTGAGCTGTTAAAAAATGTATCTTGGTAGAGGAGAAAAGCAAGTTAGCAGTTATATACTTTGTATACTCTTTATTCATACACATTTTAAAGTAAACATTCCAAAATTAGCTGTATTTTTCTTTGAGTCTTGAAAGCGTACTAATGCTTATTTTTTAAATGTTGCTAATAAGTTATCTACAATGAAGATGCATTGCTCTTAATACTAGAAAGAATATATTCAAAGTATTATGTAGTACGTTTGCAAATCATCAGTATAATAAGACTCCAGTGTGAGAAATAAAGATTTCTAATACTAAAATGGATGTATAAGAAGTCTTGCATGAAATTTCATATATGAATGAAAAAGACTTGTGGTGTTAGCAATCAGTCTATATAACGAATGTCTTCTTGGAAGGTTTCTCTCATCTACCCTCCCCTTCAAACGTTCTCATGCTCTTGTATTAATTTTGTTTGCAATATGGACGTTCATAAAACTGACTTCTTATTAATGGCAATGTTTAGCAGCAGCTCTCAGACTTCATAAAACTGCAGTGGTTATCTCTCAGGAGCTGGCAGTGAGTCGACACCCAGGGAGTCGCTGTCTGTTAGTGTTCATTCTGCTCTCTCCAGTTTAAGTAACTTCAGTTTCTTGGACGTTTCCACCTCTAGCTGATTTGCGAGCCTTCCATTTGTTCTAAGCCTCTCAGTTCTGAGGATGAACTTACATCTGAACTTAGAGAAGCCTATGCTGTGGGTTAGCTGTACAAGTGAAGCCGGGCAGTAGGGTTGAAGGAAAAGAAAGCCTGGGGCAGTAGGCAAGAGCTGGGACATCAGTGGTGAGGGGCTTTCCTGTTCTGTCAGGAGGAGGACAGAGAGAGAACAGGGTACTGAGTTCTAAAGTGGGAAGGGGTACTTTGAAGGTGGTACTTTCTGCAGATATTACTCAACAGTAGCATTAATTGCCTTTAAATTCACTGGCTATTTCTGATACCAAACTACCTGGCCTATATGCACCTATGAGTAGTAGCTGGTATGCTGTGGAAGCAACTGGGAAGACATTTTCCTTTGCTGCTTTAAGTGAAAATTGTAGGGGGAAAGTGTTAAAATTTACCAACCCCAAATATCTTACTGTAGGTAAATAAACAATAGAATTTAGTCATCATTTGAGAGGTTTTTTTGTCCTTATGAATATCATAAATATGGCCTGATTTTGAAGCTTGGCCCTGACACTTCAAACAGCAGAATTTAATCATTTATTTGGTTACCTTAACTTTAACTTAAAACAGTCCTAAACTATCTCCAAGACTATCACAAATTTCTTTGTTTCTTAATTAAAAACAAAATTTGAATTTCTTTCAACTTTTTAACAGTACTTTTGTTAGCCAATCGAAAGGCACACAGAACAACTGGAATGTCCTACGTGTGAACAGTTTGTTTGGTGAGCGGTTATTTCCACTGAATGTCTGGCAAGTGTTGAAAATGGATTCTGATAGTTTAGAAATAAAATCACAGCATTAAAATGCATTAAAGATTTAAATAACACCTTAGAGTGATTTGAGTGTAAAATACTGCATAGAAAAGAAGTCAGTTAAATTGCAAAGCATATATTTATATGAAAACTGAATCTACTTATTTCAGTTCTTCCAGGTTAATAAAAGGTTCCTTTTATCTATGTTTTTCCTATCTTTTAAACTGTTGGGGAAAATAAGTGTTTCATTTCACACAAACTGTGAAGGCTTCTTTTGGCTTTATTCTAGTATAAATAATCTAGGGCTAGAGACATGGCTCAGAAGTTAAGAACCCTTCTGCTTTTCCAGAGGACCATGGTTCAGTTCTCAGTACCCATGTCACAACTGCCTGTAACTTTAGCTCCAGGGGATCCAACACCAACACTCCCTAATGGCTTCTTCAGGTACATACACACGTGACACATCTAAACACCTAAATACAAAGAAGTCTTTATTTTTTAAAAAATTATTTTGATTAGTGTATGTGTCTGTATGAGGACATAGGCTCATGAGTGTCCATAGAAGCCAGAGCCATCAGATACCCCTGGAGCTGGAGTAAAAGGCAATTATGAGCTGACTGATATGGGTACTGGGAATCAGAGTTGGGTCCTCTGCAAGAGGACTCAATCACTAAGCCATCCTTCCATGTTCTCATAATAATCTTTAAAATCAATCAAGATGGTAGTGTTGTGGAAAAGTGGGCCTGAGAGTAGTTATCTTGTTGATGAAAACCAAACCCACATGGAAAAGAGAGGTTTATTTATTCTACTGTTGGACAGTTTTTCTAAGACTTGTCATTTCTAAGGGTCTCACCCGGCAGACTACTCTACCTGTTGCTCTTCACCATCCCTACCCTTTCCTGTTCTCTAAAATCTCAAATATTCAGTGTAGCATACAAAGAAGCAACATGGACAGTTTTAGAGACAATTCCATGGGGTGCTGAGAAGAAGGTATACTCTTGTATGTTTGGGTGCAATGTTCTGTAGATGTCTATTTAGCCCATTTGAGTCATAACATTTGTTAGTTCCCTTATTTCTCTGTTAAGTTTCTGTCTGGTAGACCTGTGCATTGGTGTGAGTGGGTGTTGAAGTCTCCCGCTATTAATGTGTGGGGTTTGATGTGTGATTTAAGCTTTAGTAAAGTTTCTTTGACACATGTGGGTACCCTTGTATTTGGGGCATAAATGTTCAGATGCTGAAAAAACCATCAACAAAATCTAACACCCTTTCATGATGAAGGTCTTAGAGAGATCAGGGCTACAAAGAACATATTTAAACATAATAAAGGCAATTTACAGCAAGCCAACAGACAAAATCAAATTAAATGGAGAGAAACTCAAGGTGATTCCACTAAAATCAGGAACAAGTCAAGGCTGTCCACTCTCCCCATATCCAATCATTATTTTACTCAAAGTTCTATCTAGAGCAATAAGACAACAAAAGGGGTCAAGGGATTACAAATTGGAAGAGAAGAAGTCGAATCCCACATCTGACAGAGAGGGCTGATCTCCAAAATATATAGAAGAACTCAAGAAACTAGACATCAGGAAAGGTGGTAGTGGTGCATGCTTTTAATCCCAGCACTCAGGAGGCAGAGACAGGCAGATCTCTGTGACTTCGAGGCCAGCCTGGTCTACAGAGTGAGATCCAGGACAGGCTCTAAAACTACACAGAGAAACCCTGTCTCAAAAAACAAACAACAACAACAACAAAAAAACAAAAAAAGAAAGAAAAAAAGAAACTAGACATAAAAATACCAAACAATCCAATTAAAAAATGGGGTACAGATCTAAACAGAGAATTCTCAACAGAAGAATCTCAAATAGCTGAAAGATATTTAAGGAATTGCACAATATCCTTAGTCATCAGCGAAATGCAAATCAAACGACACTCTGAAATACCATCTTACATCTGCCAGAATGGCTAAGATCAAAAACACTGATGACAGCTGTGGTTGATATATTGTGCACCTCAATAAACTTATCTGGGAGTCAGAGAACAGAACAGCCACTAGAGTGAACATAGATGTTAGGAAGTGGTAGCATATGCCTTTGATCCTCGCATTTGGGAGGCAGAGATCTGTCTGGATCTCTGTAAGTTCAAGGCCACACTGGGAACAGAGCCAGTCATGGTGGCACACACCTTTCATCCCAGCACTTGAGATCTCATGTCTTTTCTTGGGAAGGATGCACGCATTTAATTCCAGGAAGTAATATGGCAGGACACAGAAAGGTATATAAGGTGTGAGGACCAGAACCTAGAGGCTTAAGCAGTTCAACTGAGACCCTCAGGGTGAGGATTCAGAGGCTTTCAGTCTGAGTTTTCATGCAAATAGGATAGGCTGAGGAGTTATTGAGGTGAGGTTGGCTGTGTTTGTTCTGCTTCTCTGATCTTTCAGCATTCACCCCAATATCTGGGCCCTGGTTTTTTTTTTTTTTTAATTAATAAGACCTTTTAAGATTTGTATTACAGACAGCTTATGTTGGAGAGGATGTGAAGCAAGGGGACCTCTCCTCCACTGTTGGTGGGAGTGCAAACTTGTACAGCCACTTTGGAAATCTGTATGGCAACTTCTCAGAAAATTGGGAATCAATCCAACTCAAGGCCCAGTGATACTGGGCATATACCCAAGGGACACTCATTCATAACACAAGGACACTTACTCAACTATGTTCATAGAAGCATTATTTGTAATAGCCAGAACCTAGAAACAACCTTGTTGTCCCTCAACCAAAGAATGGATAAAGAAAATATGGTACATTAAAAAATGGGCTAAAGAGCTAAACAGAGAATTAACAAAAGCAGAATCACAAATGGCTGAAAGACATTTAAAGAAATGCTCAACATCCTTAATCATCAGAGAAATGCAAATCAAAACAACTCCGAGATACCACCTTACACCAATCAGAATGGTTATGATCAAAATCACTAATGAGGGGCTAGAGAAATGGCTCAGAGGTTAAGAGCACTGCTTGCTCTTTCAAAGGTCCTGAGTTCAATTCCCAGCAACCACATGGTGGCTCATAGCCATCTACAGTGAGATCTGGTGCCCTCTTCTGGCCTTCAGAGATACATGCAGACAGAATACTGGATATGTAATCAATCAATCAATCAATCAATCAATCAATCTTTTAAAAAATTACTAATGACAGTCAATGATGGAGAGGAAGTGGAACAAAGGGAACACTCCTCCACTGTTGGTGGGAATGCAAACTTGTACAACCACTGTGGAAATCACTATGACGGTTTCTCAGAAAATTGGGGATCAAACTACCTCAAGACCCAGCCATACCACTCTTGGGCGTATACCCAAGGAATGCCACAAAGATACATGCTCAACTATATTCATAGCAGCATTATTTGTAATAGCCAGAACGTGGAAACAACCTAGATGCCCATCAACTGAAGAACGGATTAAGAAAATGTGATACATATATACAATGGAGTACTACTCAGCAGAGAAAAACAATGACAGCATGAAATTTCCAGGCAAATGGATGGAACTATAAAAAAATCATCCTGAGTAAGGTAACCCAAACCCAGAAGGACAAACATGGTATGTACTCACTCATAAGTGGATTCTAGATATACAGAAAAGAACAATCAGACTGCAGCCCACAGAAATATGGGGGCTATATATATATAGCAGGGGGGACCCTAGGATGACTGTGGCTTATAATAAGTTTTGGTTTTACTCAATTACTGAGCAAGCTTCAATGAAACATTTTACTATTAAGATAAGAATTTATAGGACAAACATGATATGTACTCACTCATAAGTGGTACTAGATATAAAGCAAAGGATAACCAGACTGCAAACCACAGCTCCAGAGAAGCTAACTAACAAGGGGGACCCCAAGAGGGACACATGGATCATCTTGGGAAGGGGAAACACATCAGATTTCCATGAGTAAACTGGAGATAAGGGGGTGACAATAGAGGGGAGGGACTAGGGGATGAGAACATGAGGTAGTGGGATGTTCAAGCTAGGGGAGGGATAGAGTGGGAGAGCAATGAAAGAGATATCTTGATAGAGGGAGACATTATGAGGTAAGGGAGAAACCTAGTGCTAGGGAAATCCTTGGGAATCCCAGTTTAGACTACTAGCAATAGTGGAGAGTGTGCCTGAACTGGCTTACTCCAGTAATCAGATTTGTGAATATCCTGACTGTCATCATAGAGCCTTCATTCAGTAATTGATGGAAGCAGAAGCAGAGATCCATAGCCAAGCACCAGGCCAAGCTCTGGGATTCTAGTCAAAGAGAGGAAATAAGGATTATATGAGCAAGGGGAGTCAAGATCATGATGGGGAAATCCACAGAGACAACTGAATCAAGCCTGTAGGAACTCATGAACTTTAGACCAACAGCTGTGGAGCCTGCATGGGACCAGACTAGGAACTCTGCACATGGGAGACAGTTGTGTAGCTGGGTCTGTTTGAGGGACCTCTGGCAGTGGGATCAGGATCTATTCCTGGTGCATGAACTGGCTTTCTGGAGCCCATTTCTTATGGTGGGACACCTTGCTCAGCCTTGATGCGCGTAGGGTGGGGGTAGGGGAGGGAGGTGGGGATGGCTTGGTTCTGCCTCAACTGAATGTACCAGGAAGCTTTTCTGAGTCCCCATGGTGACCCTTACACTTTTGGGGGAGAGGACAGGGAGTGAGTGGGCCAGGGGGAAGGCTTTTGTTTCTTTTGTGTAGTTTCGCACCTTTCCTGGAACTCACTTGGTAGCCCAGGCTGGCCTCGAACTCACAGAGATCCTCCTGGCTCTGCCTCCCAAGAGTGCTGGGATTAAAGGCGTGCACCACCACTGCCCAGTAACATTTGTTAAAGGAAAAAA
The DNA here is from genome assembly GCF_903995425.1 of Onychomys torridus. Taxonomy (NCBI): domain Eukaryota; kingdom Metazoa; phylum Chordata; class Mammalia; order Rodentia; family Cricetidae; genus Onychomys; species Onychomys torridus. The sequence goes on along the minus strand of NC_050452.1, from coordinate 13,189,150 downwards.
AAGACAAGAAAAAAAAAAAAACCACACATGGTTAAGCCTGTTACAACCATAACACACTCCCTGGTACCAACTTTTGCCTTAGCTACTTTTCTGTTGCTCTGATAAAAGATCATGACCAAGACCACTGCTTATGGTTTTAGAGGACTGGAGTCCTGGACTGTCCTGGTTGGGAGCACAGCAGCAGACAGGCAGATATAACATTGGAGCAGTAGCTGAGAGCTCACATCTTGAGATACAACCATGAAGCAAAGGGAGAGAAACTGGGAACAGCACAAGTTTTGAAAGTTTCAAGTCCACCCCAGTGACACATCTCCTCCAACAAAGTCACCTCTTAATTCTTCCCAAACAGTTCCACCAACTAGGAACCAAATATTCAACATACGAGCCTACGGGGACCTTTCTCATTTAAATCTATTTAATAATTCTTCCTCTAAGGTCTTTCAGTAGTGGAGACTTGGAGAAAGAAATATTTTCCACGGGCTCAGGTGTTTGAACATGTGGCTCCTCGCTGGTGGCACTGTGTGGGGAGGTTGTGGAACATACAACCTTGCTGAAGAACGTGGGCCATTGGGGGCAAGTTTTGAGGATCTAATCCTTTGAGGTTTCATATTCTAGTCGCAGATCTCGTGCGCTTTCTGCTTCTTGTTGGGATGTAAGGTCTTTCAGTGACGTGTTCCAATCGCCATGATTTTCCCACCATGATGGGCATTCCCCATCTAACAATGAGCCTAAATAAATATCTTTCCTTAAATTGCCTGGTGCCAGGTATTTAAAATGTTAAAGCGGCGAAAAAGTATCAAATACTGTGGTAAATATTATATGTATGTTTAGGCTAGTCTATAAAAATGAATTAGAAACTATTAACATATCCTTAGAGGTGACCTCCGATGGACTGTTTAAAATGACTTTTTGTTCAAACATTATTCACTGACAATTTCATACATGTAGATACTGAGTTTTTACCCCCATCCTCTTTCATTCCCTCTCTCTTCTGGCTGTCACTTTTCTTCTTTGTCCTCATAATAAGCCTCCTTGTCTGATGTCTTTTAAAACAGTTTTGGTAGATCCACTGACTTTAATTATGGCTGATTTCATGAGCATAAGTAATGAGTTATTTACTGAAATGTGGGCAGTTTATCAGTAGCTACTCAATGGAAAAAAGTCACACCATATTCTGCATGTATTAATTGCCCATACTCCTTCAATGAAGGTCCTTAAGAGCTCTTCATCCACACGTGATGAAATGTCTGGTAACTGAGCTTGGGAGAGGAGATACAGATGTCCCATTAGGGATGAGCACTATTTTTTGCACTGTGACTAGTCATGAGTGTCTGCACTGACCATCGCCTAGTGCAAAAAGAATCTTCTCTAATGACTGCTGAAAGCACTGATCTTTGGGTATAAAAATAAACATTCAGAAAGCTGCTTTAAACTGTTTCCATTTAATAAGGCAACATTAGTGAGTTTTCCTCTGGAACCTGTCATGCCCATGGGTTCATGATCAAAATTACAATGCCAGTATTAATTCGCTCCTATGAAATAGGTCTCAAATCCAATAAAAAATTTGTTATTTCCATGATGGCCATGCAACTATTGCATCAGTGAACATATTTTGCCTTGCTGGTCATTATTGTAACCTGTGGGGCCTACAAATGGATAGCATCACTGATGGTTTTTCTCCCCCATCAGCTTGTATAGTACCTTCCAGAACTATCAAAGTGTGACAACAGGGAGGAAAATTCCACTCAGATACAGCTTCATTTCTCAATGTCTTGCAATATGAGGGTGTTATCAATAGGGCTCATCAATATGGTCTTATGATCATACGTTTTTGGTCTTTTTGGGGGAGGCCACCACCCAGCTTCCAAATAAATCACACACAGAGGCTTATTCTTAGTTATAAATGCCCAGCCTTAGCTTGGCTTGTTTCTTGCCAGCTTTTCTTAACTTTAAATTATCGCATCTACCTTTTGTCTCTGGGATTTTCCTGTTCTCTTACTTCTGTAAATCTTTCTCTTACTCCATGGCTTGCTGTGTAGCTGGGTGACTGGCCCCTGGAGTCCTCTTCCTTCTCTGGCTACTTCTTTTCCTTCCAGATTTCTCCCTCTATATATTCTCTTTGCCTGCCAGCCCCGTCTACCCTTTCTCCTGCCTTGCTATGGGCCATTCAGTTCTTTATTAGACCATCAGGTATTCTAGACAGGCAAAGTAACACAGCTTCACAGAGTTAAACAAATGCAACATAAACAAAAATAACACATCTTAAAATAATATTCCCCAACACTATGGCTTTTCCCATGCATCCCTAGTTTGGTCAACCCTTTCTCTGAGTCTGTCTTTCTCCTTTATTCCCTCTTTTTGTATTATTAATTCTGTAAGTATTACATACTTGTGAGTCACCATGTGGTTGCTGGGAATTGAACTCAGGACCTCTGGAAGAGCAGTCAGTGCTCTTAACCTCTGAGCCATCTCTCCAGCCCCAAGTATTACATACTTGTAGTAAGAATTCCAGCCCTATTACAGTAGAAAACTAGAAAGTGAAAGCACTTCTTAAATGGCAGGTTAAATATCTTCCTTGATAAAATAATCATACTATGATAACAAAGCAATGATTTTCCATTTCGGTATATTATATCAAACGTCAAGTCAGTCACTAATATAAGAGCATCATGGGATGCCCTCAGGTTCCCTACACTTTCTATTACAGACATACTGCTGCCTCCTCATGGAAATAGATGAAGAATAACTTTGGGAAGGAAGAAGAGGGGTTAATTAGAAGACAATCACTTTGGAAAAAAGTAAGAGATTTTTGACAAATGTAACCAGATATCTTAGAGTTGACAGGTGTCAAAGCTTCTTTTTTATTCTTCTTAAAAAAATAAACAAGGTAGCTGGGCAGTGGTAGCACACGCCTTTAATCCCAGCACTCGGGAGGCAGAGGCAGGTGGATCTCTGTGAGTTCAAGGCCAGCCTGGTCTACAAAGCAAGTTCCAGGAAAGGCACAAAGCTACACAGAGAAATCCTGCCTCGAATAACCAAACCAAACCAAAACAAACAAATAAACAAACAAAAAAAAACCAAGGTACTTTCCCCTCACAATTTTTGTTAATGTACAATACAATGGGTCTTATTATGACATTTCTGTTCATGTATATCTTGTTCTTTGATGATGTTCATCTTTGGTACCCTCTTTCATCATCTCTCTGCAGTGTCTGCTGCACCCCATCTTGCCCTCCAAACAGTCCTGAGTCAAACCCCGTTCTGTCTTCCAGGTTCCTTTTCTTACAGTTTTGGTTCAAATGAGTGTTAGTGCAATTTAAGAATGTACTTCTTAACTCATTCCTATTGCTTACAGAGACATACTTGCCCTCCAAGGCTAGGAAATATTGTTTTGTCTTTAGTTGGTGTATTTATTAGTTTCAGTATTTTTATGGATTTAATAAATATTTTAATTAGAAATTTGGTGAAAGCAAATTCAAACATTTGCAAATCCTTGCCATGAAAAAAAAATTTTTGAGCTGAGGATCGAACCCAGGGCCTTGCCGCTTGCTAGGCAAACGCTCTACCACCGAACTAAATCCCCAACCCCTTGCCATGAAATTTAAGATCAGAATTTAAGTAGAAACTTGTAATACATTTATTCAGACTCACTAAATGTGTTGTAGATTTGCTTTCACTTATATTACTAGCTTTTGTAGAAAATATGGTGCTATGGCTTCCGAAGGGACTCCTCATCGACTATGCTGCAATTCTACTAGGTTGAACAAGATGGTTTAAGGAAATGAGAAATTGCCTTGAATATGAAAGATAAGAATTTAAATCTTATCTTTTTGATTCTGCAACACAAGAATAAATTATTTAGAGGCAGAGCCAGGCGGATCTCTGTGAGTTTGAGGCCAGCCTGGGCTACCAAGTGAGTTCCAGGAAAGGTACAAAGCTACACAGGGAAACCCTGTCTCGAAAAACAAAACAAACAAGCAAAAAACAAAAAAAGAATAAATTATTTAATTTCTCTCAGCTTCAAAATCTTCATGTATAAAATGAGATTAATAGTATCTTAATGGGTTGTGAGACTTTAGTAGACACCATTTGGAAAATGCAACATGAAGTATTCAATTGTTACCAAAAGTAAGTGCGGTCCATGTTCTTACGTGCTTGCTATCAAAGGGGACACTGAGTATCAGATTAATACCAAGTAACTGTGACTTGTTTTACTAAGGAGAAATTGTTCCATTCTGTTGCAATTTCAATACACTTGGATTTCAGTTACTATGATGTAATTAATTAAAATCAGTTCACCCCAACAATGCTGCTCAGATTTTCAGCTACTGAAGTGTATTAGCTGAGTAATTATATGGAGTACAAACTTCATTTTTATCTCTTTCTCAAAAAATATCTACATAATAATAGGCGCACATCATTGTTAAAGACCAACTGCCAGTTTTTCCAGCGTGTCAGTGATGGGCGCCTGCATATCTGTATTCATTCAGAGGCAGAAAAGGAAGATTTGTGCTGTTCTTCTTCATCTCTTAGTGATAAATCCATATGACATTTAACACAAGTGGATAATTGGAAAAGAGAACTCACATACGAAGATGAAAGTCCATAAAAAGAATGGAAAATGGCAATGAGGAGGTGAAGTTCATGTTGGAAATCCACGAGAGTGCTGCCACTGTTGTTGCTTCAAGGGATTCCAGGTGTGGGGCCACAGGTTCAGTTAGGTGGACTTAGTGGCATAAGTGGAGACAGTGGTTGTGGCCGAAAGGGTGGAGATGTCACAAAGGAAGTGATGGCAATGAAATATTTCGGAAACACTCAGAAGTATTTCATCATGTTCAAAGTGCAAAGGATGATGTGCTAGGTGCAGACTGAAAGTACTCACCAAGGGAGAAGAAAGGCGCTTGCTCCTTGTTTTAAGTTATGATAAGAAGAAAAAGAAAAACACTGTTTAATACATATGAAGGTATTTTAATATAACATTATATTATAATATTTTACATATTTTTCTCTTGAAAAATATGCAATGTAAAATGTTAGTGCTATTTTAAACTTTCAGGTGATGCATTTTCTTTTTCTTTGAGAACTGTATGCACCTATACAATGAGATGCTATCGATAACCCCATTTCCCCTTCTAAATTCCTACAACTCTCTCCGCTGCACCATTCCCTCACAGATTCATGTTCTTTTTTTTTTTTTTGTGCAAAGGTTTGAACCATCTGCTGCAACATGGGCAACCTATCATTTACCATATCCTCAGTATTTCAGCATGCATTTCTAAAAACAATGCCATATTTTTAAATAGCCTCAACATAGTAATCAAAATCAGAAAATTATGCAATTACTTTTCAGCAATGTCTACAAGAGTATGTTTTGGTAAGTGATACCATCACGATTTTTCTTGTGCATATAATTTGATCTGATTTCAAAGGGATCACCATATTGGTCCTGCCTTTTGTTCTTGTTTTACAAATTTTGCTTCAAATGATGTCAAAATGAAGCTCATTGCTTCTTGACAGTGGTTATATCACACCATTTCTTCCTTGTGGGTATAAAGCAATACATCAAAAGTTATTCCGAGACCTCCCAGAAATAATACATCTGTCTCAGTTTTTAATATTATTTTTTATGGTCTGGTAAAAAAATAAAACCTTTGAGTTGCAAAGATATTTGATGTGTGGTCTTGAATATTCACAGAGCCATTTCTTCCCAGTATGTATGGGATGTGCAGTATGTGTGGTACTGTGATGGTACTGAATCACCCACAAAACCACCATGGCCTATCAGCTCTCGAAGTGATTAAACACACAGTGGGTTCTTCTTCTATTTTTCATTTTTTCTTAGTTCTTTCTATCCCACTAGGTGATAAAAAGCTCTTCTCAGATTCTTTATTTAGACATGTTTTACTCATCAATTATCTATTTTACATTTTAGTGCCCTTTCCTTCTGTGAGGCAGTGGTACCAAAAGTACTGTCCTTTGTCCCCTTGTTCTTGTGGTTCCATTACCTTCCAGTCACACCTATGTAATCAGTTTCATTATGTTTAAACTCTCATCGAGTTAAAATATTTTAATAAGTTAATATGTGTTCCATTTATTTCATTACAGGATCTTCACCCCCAAAAATGTCTTTACTGTTTAAAAACCAGTTTTAATTTTCTTCCAGCCAAAAGGATCTCAAGGGTTAGGTGTCTGTGTATCTCTGCATATTTTTTAAGCTAGTCCCTTAAAAAATAAATAGTCTAGAAAACAACATTTTTAATTCATTATGGACTTAAAAACATCGAGAGAGAGTTGCGGGGGTGGGGGGGAGGAGTTCTTAGTACAAATTTCAGTTATAAACTCAGAAGGAATCCCACTGTTACCTTCCTTGAAGATTTTGTAGTTGTTTTTAGCACAGTATTATTTAAAAACTCTAACTCCACATGTTACTTTTGCAAACTTATTACTCTAATCCGTTTTAACACATTCGTTCCTCACTTTTATTTCTGCTCTTTCTTTTGCTATACTCCTTGTGGTGGTCTGAATGAAAATGGTTCCGTAGGCTCAGAGGAAGTGTCACTATTAGGAGGTGTGGTCTTGTTGGAGGAAGTGTGTCACCACGAGTTGGCTCTGAGGTTTCAGAAGCTCAACCTAGGCCCAGTGGCTTAGTCTCCTTTCCTGATGCCTGAGGATCCCAATGTAGAAAGCTGAGGCCCTTTCCAGCACCATGTCTGCCTGTATGCCACCATACTTCCTGCTACGATGATAATGGATAAAGCCTATGAATTGTAAGCCAGCCCCTCATTAAATGCTTTCCTTTATAAGAGTCGCTGTGGTCAAGGTGTCTCTTCACAGTATTGGAAACCCTAACTAAGATACTCCTTAATATTGTAATGCTTGAGTCTTTCAAACTAGATTCATTTTTCTTTTTAAAAATATTTATTTTTTGCTTGAAATTTCTGTATAACATATTTTGGTTGTAATCACTCTCCCCCAACTCTTTCTCCATCCACACCCTTTTCCTTTACCAAATAAATGTGACTAAGCCCCATCAAGGCCAGTTTGTGCTGCCCAAACATTATTGGGTGTGTGGACTGCAAGTGGATTGTAGTCAGCTTATTAGGGGCCACACTATTATAGAAAAGAGACCCACCCTCTCCCAGAAGCTAAGAACTGATAGTAACTCCTCAGCTAGGGGTGAAACATTGTGCTCAACTCCCCTCTTCATGCTAGATTTGGTCTGCCTGTGGCTTTCCCAGGTCTTCTGCATGCTGCTGCAATTGCTGTGACTTCATGTGCCAGCTCTCTGTTGTGTCCAGAAGACACTGTTTCCTTGCAGTGGTCTACCCATAGCCTCTTGCTCTTACATTCTTCCACCCCTTTCTCACAGTGACCCTTGACTTTCTGGAGGAGGTGGTAGGGTATATATGCTCCCTTTGGGGATGAACATTCTGCAGTCTTTCATTCTCTGCACCTTGGTCAGAAGGAATTTGTAGAACATTCTTCTGCATAGATGATGGGTACACAACTGAATGAAAGGATAACAAAGACTAAGTATTGGGGGCAGTTCCCTAACTGGTGAATTTTCTTTGCTTTACTCAGTTGTTTGGTATGTGCATGGTCTAAACCAGCAGTTCTCAACCTGTGGGTGGCAACCCCTTTGTGGTGGCATGTCAGATATCCTGAGTATCAGATATAACATATCATTCATAACAGTTGTGAAGTAATAATGAAATAATTTATGGCTGGGGGGTTACCACAACATGAGAAACTGTATTAAAGGGTTGCAGCATTAGGAAGGTTGAAACCTTAAACTCTAAACCTTTATTCATGAGATAAGAAAATATCATGTGTCTTACATCAGTTTTAGGGTCTAGGTGTAGTGCTTACCCCTTGTTTTTCTCACCTGTAGCTTCAGCCTGTGCAAGAATACAAACAACACTTTGTCCTGGAGGCCAGAGATAGACCAAGATTCTCTGGGTTTTTGTTTTGTTTTGGTGTTTTGAGACAGGGTTTTCTCTGTGTAGCTTTGGCGCCTTTCCTGGAACTCACTCTGTAGCCCAGGCTGGCCTCAGACTCACAGAGATCTGCCTGCCTCTGTCTCCCAAGTGCTGGGATTAATGGTTGTGCCACCACCGCCCGATGCCCTCCCTTTTTAAGAAATGCAAATCTTGCAAAAAAAAAAAAAAAAAAAAAAAAAAGCATAGGAGGGATCAGGTGGAGGGGGGATGGAGGGAAAGAGTACCAGGAGAGACAACTAGGATCAGGGGCATCTCTTGAATGAGCTAGAAACCTAGTGCATTGGAAACTGCCAGGAATCTCTGAGGGTGATGCTAACGAAGACTCCTAGCAAATGAGGGATACAGAGCTAGCTGGAAACAGCCATCTCCTGTAACCAGGCAAAACTTCCAGTGGAGGGATTAGGACACCAGTCCAGCCAAAAAAACCTTGACCTACAATTTGTCCTACCTACAAGATATGCTGGGATAAAGGTGGCACAGAAATTGTGGGAGTGACCAGCCAATGACTGGCCCAGATTGAGACCCATATCATGAGATGTAGCCAACCCCTGACACTGTTTAGAGGGCTAGGACCCAGAGGCAGGATAGCCTAGAGATCTAGGATAAAGCCAAACATGACTGAAAAAAAAAAGTCAATGAAATGATTCCTAATGATACTCTGCTATACTCATAGATGGGTGCTTAGTCCAACTGCCATCACAGTGGCTTCACTAAGCAATTGACAGAGTTCAAGGAATCCTGCTGCAGAAGGAAAGGAAGGATTGTAGGAGCCAGTGGCATCAAGGGCATCACAAGAAAACCCACAGAATCAACTAAACTGGGCTCATAGGGGCTCATAGAGACTGAACTGACAACCAGGGATCCTGCATGGGACTGACCTAGGCACTCTGCAAATGTTACAGTTGTGTAGCCTGGTCTTCTTGACAGATTCTTAACAATGGGAGCAGGGGCTGTCTCAGACTCTGTTTTCTGCTTTTGGGACCTATTCCTCCTACCAGGTCGCCTTATCCAGCCTTAATAGAAGAGGAGGTGCCTAGTCTCCCTGCAACTTGCTGTACCATGGCAGGCTGATATCCTTTGGAGACCTGCCCTTTTCTGAAGAAAAGGAGTGGATGAAGGGTGGAGGAAGGTGGGGGGAAGGGACTGGAAGGAGAGGAGGGAGGAGAAACAAGAAGTAAAAGCAAGCAAACAAACAAACAAAACCAACCAACCAACCAACCAACAACAACAAAGAAATGCAAATCCTCTCTGTAGTTTGGAACGTTTTCCTGTGTTCTGCCTGGTCTGCAGACCCAAGTAAATACACAGAGACTTATATTAATTATAACTGCTCAGCCATTAGCTCCAACTTATTACTGACTAGCTCTTACACTTAAATTTACTCATAATTCTTATTTATGTTTAGCCATGTGGCTTGGTACCTTTTTGTAGTTCTACTTTGTCATCTTGCTTCCTCTGTGTCTGGCTAGTGACTCCTGACAGCCCTTCCTCTTCCCAGAATTCTTCTCATCTGCTTGCCCCACCTATACTTCATGCCTGGCTACTGGCCAATCAGCATTTTATTAAACCAGTATACAAAAGCATTATCTCACAGCACCTCTCCTTTCTGGTTCCATCTTCCTTTCTTCTGCATGCTTTCTCTGCTCACTCCTCTATTGATGCTCCCTTACCTCCATTACTGAAATAAATCCGGATCTCCCTCAGCTGGAGCTCCCTCCATGAGCATACAGCTATTTCATGTGCCTAGTCATGTCACCTTATGGTGAGTGATTGCCTTCTGAGTCTTACACTCCTCCAGTTCCAACTTGTTACCAGTTGTCGAATACCATTGGTCCTACAAGTCTTTTTCATAAGTCCACATCTGCTCATAGTCTTGCATGTCCATTTTGGATACCCTTTAAACTATCAGGAAATATGTCCTTAAAGATATTTATTGGTTGAACTTAATAAAGCATGTTGACAAAATTTTCAACAATCTAAAAATGGTATATGGCTGTTCACAAACACTCAGATTGTGAAGAAGATAAACTCACCCCACCCCAATATTTGGTTGGAATTGGAGACATGCCAAGAAGTTTTCTGTAGCCAACAAAATATGAATGGGCCAATTATGTGTTACTGTCGTCCAAAGGCTTTAAGAACTAGTGAACCACTCCTTACATGGAGGGAGACCCTGTCTCAAAAAACCAAGGAAAGGGGATATAGCTCAGTGGAAAATGCTTGCCCTAGGATTGGTATCTGATATCATGAGAAAAAATACTTAATAAAATATCATTTTAAGTCTGATATTTTCTAAGTTTTGTCACTCTCAGTATAATTGAGTGTTTGTACATTAAAAAACAAAGTTATTAGCTGAGCATTGTGGTGCACACCTGTAATCTTAGTACAAGAGACAGAGGAAGGTGGATCTCTGAGTTTGAGGCCAGCCTGGTTTACAGAGTAAGTTACAGCCAGGACTACACAAAGAAACTCTGTCTTTGAAAACCAACCAACCAACCAACCAACCAACCAAACAAACAAACAAAAAGAGTTATTTAAAATAATTTAATTTAAACTAAGATTTATCTGTAAGGTCCTTTAATTCTACCCTAATTTATACTGCATGTTTGTGTCTCTGTGTATATGACCCTACCAAATAGACTCATACCTTCTTGTTTGGAAAAACCACCAGTTTCAAAATATTCCCAGTCTACATTGTTCTCTCATTAAAAACATAAGGTGTATAAACAAAAATAAATAGGCCCAGAAATTCTCAGAGAGGAGGATTTCCTACATATGGCATGCTCACTGGGAGACAGCTTCTTTAGTCCTGGTCACTCGAGCACAGCCACGCCTCAGCAAACCTGACTTACACACCGTCTTCATGAGGACAGAAAGAAACAGACTATGAAGACCCAGCCCTGAAGGGCCAGGATTAGCAATTCTAGAAAGTTCTTTAGCCTTTTCTGCTCCACCTTACAAAAGAGGGTTCTCCTGCGCATATGTCTCTCTTCCCAACCTAACTCCTTTTATTTTTCAGGATTGTCTTTCCTATGAGATTAGTAGGTTAAAGAATGCATATAGTAATACATTTTGATGCACACTCATAGACTATTTGCCAGGAGTTTGTATCAATATAAGAGTTTGACAGAAAATTGTGGCAGTGTTTTTACTGCTAAAGGGAAGTCTTATTTTTAATATTGTGTTTTAAGCCATATAATTGCACACATGTCCAAACCTGACGATTTATACTGTGAATATTTGATGCACTGTGATTCAGTATAATGACTGTCATAATCCTTTGCCTTGGTGTATTCAGTGGAATTATTGCAGTACTTTGGGAAAAAATGATTCTGGGCTCATTGCAAAATTTGTTTTACTGTCTGTGAGTGGCACCTGAAACTGAAAGCATTTAAGTGATTGCTTCTCGGAGGGTGCTCATCTGAGTGCAAATGAGTTTGGCTCAGAATGGCTTTTAGCGGGCATTTGACAGCTTGGATGACTGGCACGCTGTCATCTTCATAACACACCTAACGTGTGGAGTGCCAAAAATCACAAACAGGTTTGGTGTAGTTAAAGAGCTGAGAGCTTGTCCCACTTAGTTAATTTCTTAAAGCACAGCAGCAGAAATATGCCAACTTTAATTAAAATTGTAATCCGTAATGTAAAACATGATTATCTTCTATGAAGATACATACTTGTAATTTATTGTTCCATACTTTCCTAGAATGAATCACTGGTTTTGTCTGGTCCAGTCCAGAGGAGAACAACTGAGACCAGACCATACCATAGCAGTCAGTATTTCCTTTCTCTGACTAGTTCTGATTATTCGCTATTGGGCTGTATAGCTGGGGGGTTTAATTAAATAATTAACTTAAGAGACATGATATTGCTATATAGCCCAGGCTGGCCTTGGACATTCAATCCTTCTGCTTTGGTCTTTAGAGTGCTAGGATTCTGTGTATGTGCCAGTCACTTTGGAATTTGTGTAGCTGAGGAACACCCTCCCCCTTTTGTTATAGCATATATTGATGACAGGTGTTATCAACAAAGAAAGGTGTTATAACAAAGAAAGAAAAGGCCCCCATAGAATCACTGCTTTATGATATGTAAAATGTTCCCTGTATGTGCTTTAGAGGTGATCCCAACACCATACACAAAACTAACTCAGCACAATAAAACACTTACCTTGGGAGATACTAGGGGATAATCAGAGGGGCTCTCATCATTCTCTTTTTCTCTGTCTCCCCACCTTGTGTGTGGGGCAAAAGAGAGCATCCCTAACTACAGGTCATAAGTTCAGGGAAGGGATAGCAAAGCAGCAGCCAACACTGCTCATGTTCACAGTGTTCTCCGCTGTCAGACCCTCTGACATTCTTTGGATAGAGACAAACATCTGGTAAGTTTTTCTGCCATCTTCTTTTTCCGCTATGACGATGGTTTTCCTTCCTGGGCAGAAGCTTTGTGCTTTGGTGTCATCTGAATTCACATTTTTCACATTTTGCCTCTGTTTCCTATGCTTTGTAGGCACCGTCCAGAAAATCACTGCCCTTGTCTCCCGCACCCCACCCTCACTCATCCCACCTCCCAACCCCCTCCCCATGAAGCTACCTCGTCAAGTCCTAGTTTCCAGTCTTAAACAGAAGTTGTTTTGATCTGTTTTCAGTTGATTCTTGTAGGTGGTGAGACATAGGGACCATTTTTCAATGTTTTACGCATGGCTATCCAGTTCTCCAGAACCATTTCTTGAGCAGGCAGCCTTTATTCCCTCTTTATCTGATGTACCATTTGTTTGTGTGACAGCAATCAGTTGGTTGTAGAGTTATAGGTCTATTTCTGAAGTTCCTATTTAGGTCCATTGTTCTATGTGTCTTGTTTCCTGCCAGTATCATACTGTTTTATTTATTATGTCTCTGGAGTATGTCTTGAACACAGAAATGGTAACGCCTTCATCATTATCATTCTTGCTTAAGACTACTTTCTTTATTTTAGCGTGCTGTGTATCTGCGTTTGAACTTTAGAATGTTTTAGTACATCTATGAAAAATGTCATTGATATTTTGATGCGGACTGGATTGAATCCATAGATTACTTTGGACAGCTAATTCTTTCCATCTGTGAATATGGGAGGAGTCCCTTTCATCCTTTAGTCTTTTTTGTTGTTGTTGTTTTATTTTGTTTTGTTTTTGTTTTTTGTTTTTTGTTTTTTGTTTTTGAGACAGGGTTTCTCTGTGTAGCTTTGCACCTTTCCTGGAACTCACTCTGTAGTCCAGGCTGGCCTCGAACTCACAGAGATCTGCCTGCCTCTGCCTCCCGAATGCTGGGATTAAAGGCATGTGCCACCACTGTCCAGCTTATCTTTTAGTCTTTTGTTTGTTTCTTTTTTTCAGTGGTCTGTAATTTCCCTTGCAGGTGTCCTTCTTCTCTTTGGGTAATTTTTCTCTTAGGTTTGTTGCTATTTCTGCATTTTAATTGCTTCTCACCAAATTTGTTGTTTCTGTACAGAAAAACCACTGATTTGTATATCTTTCTACTTCATTGAATTTGTTTACCATTCTACTAGTCTCTTGGTGGAGGCTTGAGGTAATTTTTTTGTGTACCATCATTTCTATAGTTTATTTGGTTTCTTCTTTCCTATTTATGTGCCCTTTCTTTCTCTTGCTTTATTGCTGTAAGACTTCAAGCACTATAATTGCATAAAAACCATTGGGAGTTCGTATTCTTGTCTCTAATCTTAGAGGCAATGCCTTATCTTCCCCCCATTCAGTATAATGTTGGCATTAGATTGCTTAGTTGCAGCTTTTATTATGTTGAGCTGCTGTAATGTGTACCCCCTTCCAAGTAAGGGCTGTCAGAACCATGAGTAATTTACTTCTTAGGAACTCCTCTTCCTCACCCCAGTCCACATGTCTCCCTTCTGTATTTCACTAACTGACAGACATTAACTAAAACACACACACACACACACACACACACACACACACACACACACACACACACAAATACATAAATGTAAACATTTTAATGCCTATTCTTTTTTTCCCCCCCAAAACAGGCTTTCCCTGAATACAGTGTCCTGGAACTCACTCTGTAGACTAGGTGGCCTCGAACTCACAGAGATCCATCTGCCTCTGTCTCCCAGGTGTTGGAATTAAAGGTGTCTGCCACCACCTCCCCTCATTTTCCTGTTTTTATTTGTGCACATTTTCTTTTATTTAAACAAATTAATATTTAGTGGCTTCTCTGCTGTTGTTTTCAATTCATTATGTCTTTGTTGACTCTATTTTTATTGTTGCTAGGCCCTTTATTAGTTCTTATGTTTACTCTTATTTGGAATTTTTGTAGTTTGTATTTATCCTGTTGCTCTCCTGGTTTTCTTGGTTGGACAGTGGAGTAATACTTCTTTTTTAAAATAAGTTTTCAAAGCATAAAATCGCTAAGTATTACTTTAGTTGTACCTCACAATTCCAATATTTAGATGTTATATTGTTCTTTAGTTAAAAATATCTTGGCATTACCATTGTAATGGGGATCCATAAATTAGTTTGATGTTTATTTTACTGCCTACAACACATGAGGCTGCATTTTTGTCTATGACATCAAATCTTATGTGTTTGCTCAGAGACTGTGCTTTGATGACAGCTTATTTAATTGACCATTGCTTTGTGTTCTAGTAGGTAGTCAGCGTTTGCAAATCTTCTACATGGGCTTGTACAAAATATTTCTTCTTTAATTGATGGATGCGTTTTTATCTGAAAAAAAATCATATTCATCAGACTGATATTTTGCTTTTGACTCTTTAATTACTAGGGAAAAGGTATTAACATCTCTCACTATGATTATAGCTCCATCGATTGGTCCTTGCATTTTCTTTGTTTTTGAGATAGGGTTTTGCTATGTTGCTCAGACTGACCTCAGACTTGAGAACCGTTTGCCTTTGGGTCTGGAGAGTTGAGATTATAGGCAACTACCACCACTTCCTGGCCTGCTTCATCATGCTTGAGGCTGTGTTGTTAGGTACATATAAGTCAGCAACACTATGTTTTCCTTGTAATGTGCTGATAATTGGAATATGTAATGATTGCCTTTCTTTCAAGCTTTTCCCCTGAATTGCGCCTTTTCTGTTGGTAACACAGTGAATGAAGCCTTTAGAGCTGTTTTTGGTTTTCTTCCTTTATTTTCAATCTTTGTGTGTCTGTATTTTGGGTGTCTCTGATTTAAATTCATGCATTTTCACCTTTTGTTGATTTGATATTAAAGTTATTAACCCATTTACTTTTTTTCTCACGGAAGGTCTTTTAAACCAGAGATTTTAGTTCTTTTACAGGTGGTTTTATTAATAGAATTTGGGGACATATTCCTTGCGTATTTTCTGTTTCTCCCACTTTCCTCTGCAGTAGTTACAGTTTGCATAGGAAACTATGGACATGGGGTGATTGTAGAAACCACTCAAGTGACTATATTGGGAAGAAGGAGAGTATTGTTAAGAATGAGAAATAGATTTAACAAGTCAATAGAAAAGACCCAAAAAGAGACGGTAAGTTATAACTAGAGAGGTGGGGAGAAGATCTGGAAAGGGCAGTTTCTTCAGTTCTTACTGGCTGCACCATTGTAATGTAGGGACATCAACATCAGATGCTGCTCTACTGTTTCTATGGAATAGGACTGCACTGGTCACATTCCATAGAAAGTTGTTGGTGACTTTTGCGGAGTAGTAGCAGAAATTTTTATGGGCAGATAAAAATCCATAAACAGAATACAATCTTTGATTGAACGATTTATGAGGATAGAGGAAACTTCATGATGGGATAAAGTCCTTGTCAAGGTTTCATAACGATCAAGTAACAGGACAGAGGAATCAACAAACCAAAGTCTTGAAGAGGATGATCTTACCTTTCCTTTCAGAGGTAGGCTTCTTTCCCAGAGTGCACTTAGAGACTGCACAGATTACATGCCCAATTATGACTTGGAAGAAATGCAATATAAATGAAGAGGGTGTCTCTACAGGCCATGCTGATGGACTCATTAATTTTGGTATCGTTGATCAAGGACTGTGACGTTAATCCTGCAAGGAGGGTTATATCAGAACATACATTAATAAGTGCACTTGCACTTGACCTATAAAATGAATGATCAACATGTCCCATAGGGATGGGGCCTGGTGAGCTCTCTGAAGAATCATCAGTATCACTAATCTGCTTTAAAGGCCTGGTTTTAGATTTTCATTAGGACAAATATCTCTGAATGCCTTTATTAATGAAAACCAAGTGTCTAATTCTCACTAAAACAGACTCAGAGCAATTAATAAGGTTTTTTACTCTCGTAGTAGAAATACAGTACTTTTACTGTACCTACACCTACTGGCTCATTTTTTTTTTTTTTTTTGAGAAGTAACTGTCATTACCAGTTCACACATATTTGATAAATGGTACTAAAAGTGATATTCATCACAACACTAGCTTTTCAGCAGTTTAGGAGGTGCTATTTGTGTTTCATTTGGAAAGAGATGCTCCTCCAGGCATCTTTGACTGTTTAGGAAAGCCTCTGTTCATTTCCTAAAGCAGTGGGGGAAATGATGTTACAATTCAATATCTTATGAAACATCTACCCTCAACAAAAGGAGATTTTCTTGGAAAGAAAATCTTTGTTTTAGGTTCCTTGATTCTGAGAAAGAACTGAGCACTCATCCTCATCAAGGTCCTGAGGGGAGTAACAGGAACTGGGCAAGTGACTCTTCACACATCAGCAAGTTACTGTAGGGTTTGAGCACTGTTCAAAGTGGTGGAGCAAGAGCATCTCAGTAGCAAGGGAACATGGTCAATGAACAGGACCTAAGGGAGGAGGAGGTAGCATGCTGTTCTCTGCAGCAAACAGCTAACTGTCTTTATGATGTTAAAGATTTCACTTGCAATCTCATTTTCTCTGTGGTAAAACCCACTTTTCTTCCACAATCTCCGAGAAGAAAAGCAGGTTCTTACTGTGGCAATGTGGGAGAAAGGACTCATCATGTCTGGGAAAAAGTGAAAATACAGAATGTCTCACCTGGGGGTAAAATGACATGGGATATGATTCCAGAAGGAATTTGAAATAGAAGGTCATACATGAAAATATTGCAGAGGAGTGGGTTTTTTCCATAAAGAATGGTTTAGGATGAACTTAATGATAAAATGGTGATCCCTGATTCCTAAGGGGCAGGAAACCCAGAGATTGTGCCCTCTACTTAAAATACTGATAGCAACAATGATGCTGGTCATGAGATGCAAAGGATCTACCCACCACACATGTGTACACACACGCACACAAATGCACACACACACACAAAGACACACCCACATGCATACATACAGACATAGAGGCGCGTGCGCGCGCGCACACACACACACACACACACACACACACACACACACGTATTTATACATAAACCCCAAAATAGAGACATACCTTAAAACTAGTGTACCTTCTGTACAAAGTGATTCTTGATGCTTTGTAAGAAAGTCACACATCCACATAATGTCCCTCACATACGTACTGTGTCAGAATATGTGAGAATGCGGAAATACAAAGAGGAAAAACCCCACTCTCCTTTCCCAAAGGGTAATTTTGGGAGATGGTAAAGATTGAAGTGCTTTCTTCTTCTTTGCCTCTATAACCTTTGCAGAGCATCCAGGAGAGGATGAAATAAACCCAGACTAATGGGAGGCACAACTCCATCATAGCACATGGTCCCTGGCAAAGAAACATGGGGATGTAAGCATCTAAATTCACCTGAGTAGACTGAGCAGCAGAGGGACCTCCTTCCCTTCAGGAAAAAATGCCCTACCATGGTGTTCCTGCTTCTTATAGTCTACAAATAAGTGAGGGAAAATCAGCCTTTTGGGACATAGAAGCAGAAGAGTATGGAAGGGGCACACTTGGCAGTGAGGAGCCTCACCCACTTTGAGTGTGTCTTGGCTAGGTGAAGCGCTGTCTACTTTCAGTATTGTATAAACAACTGTACTTTTGGTCTCTGGTATGTGGATGTGTGCAGTTTCCCATGTAGGAGAGAATAGCTTTTGTATTAAAAACATCTCTGTTCATGTTTATTAATGGGGAGGTTTAGAAGAAAGTGTGTCTGTTTCATTTTTTTTTTTTTTTAGCACTTGTGACAAAATGGGTCTGCATCTGGCTGGTGTGAGGACATCACTATTGATCAAACAGTGTGATGAAAGAGAACAGTGCTTATGTGTTGAGCGATTATTGCCAGAGACACATGGTCAACAAAGTGCTGAAAGGAGGCCTGTGTGACAATTTCAGTGTGAGGTAGCCATAAGCAGCGCTGGGAAGCAAGGGCAGTATTCCAGGGTGCACCTCTGTGTGCTGTTGCTTGCTTGTATCAGGAGGCACATAGGAGCACATAACTTGCTTCCCAATCGAGCTTATGTATTTTTCTTCACAATAGGAAAAAAAAAAAAAAACTTCTGAAATACAGCCATCTACCCCAATCTTATGGAAAAGGAACACGACTCTAACCTCTGGCATCATACATGAAACAACACAAAACTCAAAATGTACATTCACTGCACACTTTTCTGCAGTACTGAAAGCAGTCAACACCTCTCAGAAATGCTGGTGTCTACATGCATTGGATGTGTTATTTAGATCTGTGTGATGGTTTAAAAGAAAATGGTCCCTGTTGGGGATTTAGCTCAGTGGTAGAGTGCTTGCCTAGCAAGCGCAAGGCCCTGGGTTCGATCCTCAGCTCAAAAAAAAAGAAAAGAGAAGAAAAGAAAATGGCCCCCATAGGGAGTGGCACTATTAGGAGGTATGGCTTTGTTGGAGTAGGTGTGGCTTTGTTGGAGTGGGTGTGGCTTTGTTGGAGGAAGTGTGTCCCTGTTGATGTGGGCTTTGAGGTTTCCTTTGATCAAGCTAAGTTTAGTGTGACATAGAGTTGCCTGTGAATCAAGGTGCAGAACTCTCAGCTTCTTCTACAGCACCATGTCTGCCTGCATGGCGCCATGTCTTGCCATGATGATAATAGACTAAACCTCTGAAACTGTAAGTTAGCCCTAATTAAATATTTTCCTTTATAAGAGTTGCCATGGTCATGCTGTCTCTTCACAGCAATAAAACCCTAAATAAGACAATCTGTGTGGGGAAAAAAACAGAATTATTCAAAAGTATAACTTGGCATTTGACTTTTGGCCTGTAGAATGATGTCTTTTTGTTTGTTTTTTTGTTTTGTTTTTCGAGACAGGGTTTCTCTGTGTAGCCCTAGCTGTCCTGGAACTCACTTTGTAGATCAGGTTGGCCTTGAACTCACAAACATCTACCTGTTCTGCCTTCCAAGTGCTGGGATTAAAGGCATGCACCACCACCACCTGGCCCTAGAATGATGTCTTAGTTAGGGTTTCTAACTAAGAGATACCATGACAAGAGTGACTCATAAAATAAAAACATTTAATTGGGGTGGCTTACATTTTCAGAGGTTTAGTCCATTATCATCAGGGTGCAACATGGTGGTGTGCAGTCAGACATGGTGCTGGAAAAGTAGCTCAGTGTCCTACATCTTGGCTTGGAGACAGCAGGAAGTGGTCTGAGGCACTGGACATGGCTTGAACATATATGAGATCTCAAAGCCTGCCTGCATAATGATATACTTCCTCCAACAAGATCACACCTACTCTATAAGGCCACAACTCCTAATAGTGTCACTCCCTTTGGGGACCATTTTCTTTCAAACTGCCACATTCTACTCCCTGGCCCCCAAAGGCTTGTTACCATATCGTAATGCAAAAATTCTTTCAATCTAATTTCAAAAGTCCCCAAAGTCTATAACAGCCCCAAACTTATTTAGAAGTCTAAAGTTCGAAGTCTCTTCTGAGATCGATGCACTCTCTTAACTGTAATCCCTGTAAAATAAAACAAACAAACAAACAAACAAACAAAAAAACAGATCACACACTTCCAATACATAGTGGCATAGGATAAGGGAGCATAGCAAGGAAATACTGGACCAAAGTAGACTGAAAACCACCTGGGCAAACTCTAAACTGTGCATCTCCTTGTCTAATGTCAAAATGTTCTTCAGATCTCCAACTCCTTTGACTGCAATGTACTTCCCGCTCTTGATTCCACTCCCTGTTAGCAGCTCTCCTCAGCAGGTATCCCACAGCTTTGGCATTGCCAACATCTTAGGGGTCTCCAAGGCAATCCAGGCTTCAACTTCACAGCTTCACACAATGGCTTCTGTAGGCCTCCATTCAGGGACACCTCTGACACATGCCTGGCCTCAGTGGCTTTCTTTAGTCTTAGGGGAATATTCCATAACTCCTTTCTTCTATCCTTAAAACCAGAACCATGTGGCTAAAGAGGCCAAGTTCTGCTGTTTTCTTGGGCTGAAACATGCCCCCCTCGTTCAATTATATCTTCACCCACTTTCTGGTTTTGATGGTTACCTTCACTGTCTAAGCTTGGCTGTCCTTGAACTTGCTCTGTAGACAAGGCTGGCCTCAAACTCAGAGATCTGCCAGCCTCTGTCTCCATAGTGCTGGGATTAAAGAGGAGCACCAACACACCTGGCTCTTAGCTTTCCTTTAATTCCTTTTCACAGGCTGGAGACTTAGCTGGGTGGGATCTTGCCCTGAGGTCACCACTTCCTTAATTCCACCTCTTCATCTGTTTCTCTCTTTGAACACAGGATTTAGCTGCATTCCACTTTCTGGTGCTCCTTTTCTCCTCAAATATTTTTCCTTGCTCAGCTTGCTCCTTTTCATTATATATCTTCATTAGATCTAACACTAGAAACCATACAACAGAGTTTATACTAGGCTGTTTTGAGATTTCCTCTGCCAATAGAATGAATCCAAACTCATTTAGCCTCAGGCAAACTTTTTGGACAAGGCCAAAAAGCAGCCACATTCTTCACCAAAATATTACAAAACAATTTCTAGGCAACATGCTAAAATTCTTCTCTGAAACCTCTAGAGCCAGGCTCCCACAGTTCAAATCACTCTTAGCACTGCTGTCTTACATCCTTCTACTGGTACGGCCCATTCAACAGTGTTTAAAGCATTCCTCCAAACAAAAACATGGTCAGGCTTGTCACAGAAATACCCTACTCCTCATAACAAATTCTGTCTTAGTTGGGGTTTCTATTGCTGTGAAGAGACACCATGACCACGACAACTCTAATAAAGGAAAAACATTTAATTGGGGTGTCTTACAGAGATGTAGTCTATTATCATCAGGGTGCAATATGGTGGTGTGCAGGCCGACATGGTGCTAGAGAAGAAGCTGAGTATCTTGTATCTTGGCTTGGAGACAACAGAAAGTGGTCTGAGGTACTGGGCATGGTTTGAGCACATGTGAGATGTCAAAGCCTGCCTCCACAGTGACACACTTCCTCCAACAAGACCACACCTACTTCACAAGGCCATATCTCCTTATAGTATCACTCCCTTTAGGGACCATTTTCTTTCAAACAACCACTAATGATTAGAGGAATAGCTTTTTCTCCAAAAGAATGTTATCTGAGTGATAACACCAGTATTTGCACTGCTCATGCAGATAGTTTAGCCCCATTGAAAGGAGGCACAAAGGAATTTTGGCATTTCTTTTAGTGACTAGATCTCATTCCTACCACTGAACACTCTTTAGACTCTTTCTCTGGATTTTTTTTTTTTTTGTTACTATTGTTTTCTCTTAACTTGCCTGCCTTCATTCTTTATTTTCATTTCCTTTTTCTCCTTCTGGAAAGTAAACAGTTAAGTCCAAAGCCCTGGAGACTATTCCTAGCTTCAAGTCTCAGTACCATGTGTGACCTTAGGAAGACCACTTGGCCTTTCTCTGACTCACTTTCCTCATTTATCAAATGGCTACAGCAATAAAGCCTACTCCTTAGAGTTGCTCCAAGAACAAATAGTCTAAGATATTTAAACTGCTTAAGTCATTTCTGACATATATAATTGCTACTGAGCTTTTTGTATATTTAAACAACCAGGGAATGCATTAGCTTGATTCATGTGGACATAAAAATATTTATTACTCCCACTCAAGACTGGAAAATTATGCCAACCTTATTAGAAGGGGATTTGAGGTACTCCATTATTATTGCAATGTGCTCCAACACACCCCATATTCCAGACATTTGGTCTTTTCACCAAATTGGCTGTGAATTTTTCTATTATTCTAAACTACTCATCCAGTCAGAATATCCCACCCCCATCACTTATTTGCTGCCATTCAAAATCTGACCATTCATGTTTGTATCACTTAAATTAGGGAATGTAATACTATTAATATGTTAAAGTTTGCTATGTATATGCTTCCCACTATATATGGAAAGCTGAGTGGTGGATCTCTTTGCCAAAGTGTTTACAGTCTATTCCCTCTAGTTGAGATTATGTTAAAGTCTTTAAATAAACTTTTTTTAAAAAAAAAAATTCATGTGGACACAAGTGTATTCACAAGAAGGAGGCAAAGGGAGATTGTACATAGAAGATAAGAAGTCAATAAAATCATGGGACCTGAGATTAGAGTGATAGTTTATGGCTTTTTATCATAAACTAGGAATATCAACTTCCAGAAGTTGGAAGGGGCAAGAATAAAAACAAATTCTCTTCTAGAACTTCTGTGTGATGATCAGTTTTCAATCACAGAGACAAAATGCCTGAGGGGAAAATCTTGAAGGAGAAAACCTATATTCTGGCTCCCTGTCTCAGTCCCTCATCATTTGGCTGGGCCTGTAAAGTGGACAAACCTTATAGAAGGACATGTGTGCTTGAGAAAAGCTATTTATGTGGAGGAACATAAACATACATACATACATAGGTACATACATACATACAGATATATATCATGTATGAGAGAGAGAGAGAGAGAGAGAGAGAGAGAGAGAGAGAGAGAGAGAGAGGACACTCACTGGGTTCTCAGTAAGAGACCTCTTTTCAGTTTACAGGTGTCTGACCTCATGTTACATTCCACATGAAGACAGAAAACCTCTCTCATGCTGTTTTAAAAAATAAGGGCACCATGAAGCAACCATCTCCCTTCTACTAACGTCACCATGGGGGGGGGGGTTCTGATTTTAATGTATAGATTTTAGGATGAGTTCGATATTCAGTCCACAGAACTTCATACCCTGTATACATTAACTCTAGAAGTATCAGTGTTAGAAGAAGCCACCCATACACATGGCTTTTGCACTGTTTAATAATGCTATTGCAGTGTGTAGTGGTTCTTCTAGGACATTCGAAACTGGACAAAAAGAGCTTTTATGGCATCAGCTGTATCTGTAATCACCGCTACTCTTCATCATGATGTAATCACAGCACGGTCTGCATGAAGGGTAATTTGTTTCTTCTTCAGAATTTTCTTGACTGTCTACCTTGACTTAGGTGATCTGATTCACAGTTAATTGGTCTTTTGTATTTCCTCCAGAGCCACTGGCAATTCCATCACTTTGTGACCCATTTCCAGCTCTGTCATTAGGAACAGGCTGAGTTTATCTCTTAAGAACTGTTTCCTAAGAATTCACATTAGAAGAACTTCCTGGATGTTCAGACCAAATTGCTGTTTTAAAGAGGCTCCCATTTCAATTTCTCAACTCTCTACCAAGAATCCTGTTTTTAATTCTAGCGAAGGATTTTCCCTACAAAATCTCCTAAGTCACCATCCTTCTTCAGAAGCAAATTATTTCTCTCTATTTCATCTTTGACACTCTTTCCAGAGAGTAATTGGCTTTTTTCTCTTCTTCCATATGAATGGGCTTTTGCAATCGAACCAGTATAATCTGAGCAACTTCAAGTGCACAAATAACCCCTACACAGCTTCTATATTACTACTTTGTAGTGGAAAAGGGTGTTTTCCCTGCTGAGAAGAGGGTAAGGGCTTGCTGTTTGCTGTTACTAACTGTACTTTATGCCACAGAACGGGCAGTTTAAACTTCAGAGGCATCGTCATGCTTTAAAAAGTCAGCTAAGATCATGCTTTTTTTCTTGTTGTTGTTTTGGTTTTTGTTTATTTGACTGGTTTGTTTTCTTGTGGTAGGATCTTCAGTATGTAGCCAAGATTGGCCTTGAACTCAGAGTTACCCCTCATTCAGGATCCTTCTGCCTTGGATATTGAGATCATAGGTTTTCATACACTACCTGCCTGGCTATGAAATGAAGCCAAGTATTTTGTAGCTCCAGCTACCATTGTAAAGCCATTGTTAGGCCTATTTGGGAATTTCCTCCTTCAGGTCATAATAACGTCCTTTTTTTTCATAGACTAGAATGAGGGTTGAGTGGGGGACAAACTTGACAATAACAGAACAGTCACGTTCTCAGGTTAGTATCCCTTTCATGCAGTGGACTACATAAAAATATTTCAAGAAAGCTTTCACTGGGCCTGTGGAAAGAAAGACACGCCTGTGCTTTCCATTGTGTTCTGCGAATTCTAATTGATCTTAACAATAAAAACCAGGAGTCAGATATAGGGGTAAATGCTGAAAGACCAGAGAAGTAAAGGAGCCAGCCACTAGAGAGATTTCTTACCTCTTCCACATCCTCAGACCAAAAGGGCCCTGTCTCCACCCTGCCTTATCACTTCCTCTCTCTGCCCAGCCATATCACTTCCTGTTTCCTCCTCCCAAGTGCTGGGATTAAAGGTGTGTACCACCACTGCCTGTCTCTAGTGGCTAGCTCCACACTCTGATTTCCAGGCAAGCTTTATTTGTTAAAGCACAAACAAAATATCACCACACTGTTGAAGTATTACTACTTGTTAAAATATCTACTGGTTGCTGTATAGACTGCAGCTGAGGGCTTTAGACATGCTTCTGAGACTAAAGGTTTCATGATTTAATGTGTTTGAAGTTTTCAGTGGACTAGTTCAGATGTTAATAAAAAGAGAGCTCTAAATGTCTTATTCTTTCTTTCATAAACTAAAGAAACAATGAACCTTTACCAATTACAAATATTTCTGTTCTAATTATTTACCCTGAAGAACTACAAATTGTGTCTAAGCATGTAGTAACAGAAAGGAATATTTCACACATGTTTGGCCACTATAATATCTTTAATATGTGTCTTTTGATAATCTTAGCAATGTTTCGGGTGCTTTGGGGGATAGTCTTACAGCTATTGAGACAAGCTATCTTATAGCATATAGATAGATGAGCTGATCAGTTACAAACCAGTGGATCCCTTGCATCCACAGCAGATCCTTTGTCTTCTGAATTGCAGGTCATGATTTCTAAAAGATGTGAAGTGAAACAGACACACCCATCTTCTCTGGGAAAGAAAACGTGCAAAAGCAACAGAAATGTCCTCACAAACCATTAGTATAAACTCATTGGCCTGGAATGATATTTATTCTTTTAATTATGTTTTGCTAAAGACTGATAATAAAAGCAATCTTCCAGAGAAAGACTAAGAAACTATTTCAGAATAAAAGAGATTAAAGAAAAATAAAAATTGAATGTGATGCACATTCCATGACTTTTTTAAATCATAAAACCATTATTAAAACACTTGGTAAAGTCTGAATTAAGTCTGTAAGTTAGATAAGAGCATTATGTTACATCAATGTTAGTTTTAAGAGTTTGACTTGAATACAGATTCTTCAAACTAATTAGATGAACAGACATTTTTAGTTAATTTTAACAAATAATAGGAGTGTAAATTTGAGTCATTGCCACAATTTTGTTCATCTTCTGTGATATATAATCTTGTGTTGGAATGAGAAATTTGCTTGTTTTAACAATTGTTTTATTTTTAATTATGTTTGTGTGTGCATGACTGTGTGTGTATATGTGACCATGTGCGTGTGTGTGTGTGTGTGTGTGTGTGTGTGTGGTTATATGTGTGTTTGTGTTTGTGTGTGTGTCTGTGTGTCTGTGTTTGTGTGTCTGTGTCTGTATGCATGCACTTATGAGTATGGTGCTCAAGGAGGCCAGAGAATTCAGATCACTTGACGCTGGGATTACAGGGAGCTGGGAACCAAACTTGTGATCTCTGCTCTTAACCTCAGCATATCCACCCAGTCCTTAGAATGGGAAGTTTCTGATAAAGACAATGAAGGAGTTCCAGCTGTAAAGTTCAAGTAAAAATAGTTATCTATTTCATAAAGTGATAATAAGGGTTATGCAACTGACAGGTAAGGCTCAAAGAACACTAGCTGGCTGGTTGTGCATTCAGCAGGGATTGTTAATAGTAGGATAGCTGCAATTCTTTCTTATGGCTTTTGTAGTCTAATGAAATAAACGTGTCACCTCAATTTCTCTGCAGTAGAGCATCGAGACACAAATGAATGCCTCCAGTGAGGATGACCTATGTTTATTTTAGAGAAGAAAAATTAAATCTGAGTTCCTAGGTAAAAATCCTCAGTCCCATTGACAAAACTTCCTATGCACTACCTGCCAAGACACCCCCAGGCACTATCCTGATACTAAGTCTTGCAAAGCATGCATCTATTTCAAAGTTTCTTTTGAAATATAATCTGGCATAGTGCAGTGTTTATTAAACTGTGGGTGATGTTACATTAGTAAGTAGTAAGACCTACCTATTTAATGGAGTAGCAACCAGAAATACAAAAACAGGCTGAATTATAATAGATTAGGATGTCTAGAGTAAATTGCATGTACAAAGGTAAGCATTGTTTCATGAATGCTGCAGTAATGTTATTTGTGTATTGGGCTACAGTACCAAGTAATAGACTGGGGAAAAAAGGGCTGAATAGCAGGATGTACTTGGCCTCAAATGTATACCTCACTGGGAACTGCATGCAAAAGAGCATTGACTGACTCATGCCTGTGGTGATATTTTATTCGTATGTTAATAAATAAAGTTTGCCTGGAGATCAGAGGTAATACCAAGCCATTAACACAAAAGTCAGGCAGTAGTAGCACATGCCCTTAATCCGATCACATGGCAGGCAAAGTCTCTGTGTGTTCAAGGACACACTAGGGAACAGAGCCAAGTGTGGTGACACATGCCTTTAATCCCAGTACCAACCATAGAGACCTGGAGGTCTGATAGAGAGGCAGTAACAAGGAAGTGAGGTAGATTGGCTAGAGAGCCAATGAGGGCAGAACAGCAAGGCAATAAAAGCCTGGGTAGACAGGAAGTAGCTTTTTTTTGGAAGCTATGGCAGCTTGATGAGATAAGGTTAGCTGGTGACTCTATTTCCCTGATCTCTAAGGCTTTCACCATATATTTGGCGCTGTGTTTTTCATTTAATAAGACGGTTTAGAAATTCATCTACACACACCCCTCCCACAATAGTCTGCCAACAACAAAAATCCAACAATCACAAAGATCCTTTTCTCCTGCTCCTGTCCACAGGAAGCCCCACTTTCCTCACTGGGTACCCAAATTTACAGAAGCACAGAGATCAGTAACACAAGAATTCATTATAAAAGTAACTTTATATACTGTGTATGGATTGAAACTCACAGCATCAGGAGTAGAGTGATTGGCCTGGAGTCTGAGGCAAGGTAAATTGTCTTTTAAACTACAACGAACAGTGTCTTCCGAGATCCCCTGTCCCAGGAAATAACTATGATCCTATTTTAAAATCTTATTTATTTATTTACTCATTCCTTTTCTGTTTTGTTGTGTGATGTTTGGGGACGGTATTGCTATGGTGCCCAGGTTGGTCTCAGGTTCACAGTCTTCTGGCCTCAGCCTCCAGAGGGTGGCACCATGGTCTCCTGCTGCAGTGCATAGTTTCCAGCCTTGTGCTTAAAGAGCTGGGTGTTTGTGTAGGAGCATTGCTTGCTTTCGCTCCTGTTTCCTTAGCAGGTCTGGCGCTATAGAGAACAGCTCCCTCCTTGCAGATGGGAAACGCCCAGAGTTTCACTTGAAGGCCCCATTGCTGACTCCAGCAAGCCTGCATTACCATAGGAATTGGCTGCTTGCCCTTGAGTCCCATGCCTTTCTTTGATATCCCTCACCTGGATTCTTTTACTCTGCACAATGTTCTGCTGGATTCTGGGGAGAAGAAACAGAGTATGTTTCTGGCTTCGGGGCTTCATGCTCAGCAGGAAGAGACTTGTGTACCTTTTCCAGGCTTCCCTGTTTTCCCTTTTCCTCTCTCTCCTTCCTCCTCTTTAGGAAACACCCACAGCTATACCACAACCTAGGAGACTGGCACCAAGAGGTGGACACGTTCCTTTTGCCTCCAGAAAATGTGACAGCACCTGCCGCTGAGCGGGCGCCGGTTGGACTCCAGGGCTGTTGTTGAAGGGAAGGTAGGAAAGTCCATGATCTCTTCAAGCTGTCTTTATCATAGGGCTTCACTGAACTCCAGCTTCTGTAGAAAGGCAGTCACAGGGTAAAGGACAAAGCCAGGGTCAGGGAGAAAAGAGAAAGCTGTGTTTTGTTTTTTCTTTAAGCAGAAGGATGGACATATTTAGTTGGGGACATCATCATTGTCATTTCTAGGTGACTAAGTTTACCTCCTTCTATCACTTTAAGATGGAATATTACAGTATTTAATTTACAATATTAAATTTACAATTTAAGATAGAATATCCAAATATTACATGTTTGAAACACATGGACTTAGCTGTATCTTCTGGCTGACTAATTCAATCATCTCTTAAATTTAGGACAAGACTGCTTTTGTAATCTTTATTTTTTTCATCTTGTGTGTTTGAGAATTTTGCCTGCAAACATGTCTGCTCACCACTAGTGAGTGTGCCTGGGGGCCCAAGGAGGCCAGAAGAGGACATCTGCTTTCTTGGAACTGGAGTTATGGGTGGTTGTGAGCTGCCATGTGGGTGCTGGGAATTGGACCCAGGTCTTATGGGAGAGCAGCTAGTGCTCTAAACCAATGAGCCTTCTCTCCAGCCCTTAACCTTGAACTTGTAGGAGCTGGTGAAATCTAGAGGTCAGCTTGCTTGCTGATTTGTTCCTTGTTGCTCGCACAAGGAATTTGACAGAAGCTTTGTTTTTTCCCTCTTTTCCTGAATTTTATTTTTCTGAAATTTCAAAAAAGTTTCAAGTAAATCATTTATTTAATATCCCAAATTGCAGCAATAAAATGGCTAAAGACATGCACACTTTTGGATTTTTTTATTTTTATTTATTTATTTAATTTTTTTTTTTTACGATAATATGGAGTCCTGTCAAAGGAATGCATTTTGCTATAGGCAACAGAAAAATGTTTGGAGTCATGGACTGTACTTCCTTCACTTTCTTGCAGGGTTTTCAGCATAGATACTGGATTTTTAATCAAGAGAAATTCTAGCCATTTTGATTCTCCTCTTTACAGCCCATTTTCTGTCTGGGTTTTTTTGTTAATGAGTTTAGTCACTCAGCTCCCGAATGTGCAGCATTCTGCTCATGTCTTCCCCCACATTGCTGTACACTAAGATTTCTAATTGTATTGAAGAATTATCTACCTTTAGGAACAAAGAAGTGATTAATATTACTCTGTAAAAGCAATAGTACTAAGAATAATTTTCAGCAAAATGTTATTGAGAAAGAAACAGTATGAAATAGCTTTTTCCAGTCTCTGCAAGACCATCTGTTCTAAAAGAAAAAAAAAAAATCTTGTTCTTCCCAGAGTTATATTTTAAAAGGGTTAAGCATTCATTCACATAATTGGACTTCATTGCTGTGAAATTTCATCAAAGTGTCCTCAATCCTTGAGCTGATATCCAGGTCCATTTTGCCAATCGGATAAAACGTCTTAGATCTTTTCCTAGAGGCATGAGTGGTTAACTTGATCTTATTGTGCTGCGAAAGAGTCTGTGCTACACATCATTTTTCATAAATGCTATTTGTTGTGTTAGGAAAACTCCAGAGAGACTCCTTGTTAGAATGGATTTTGGCACACTGGTACTCAAACCTCTGTTGCTTTATACTGAACGGAAGGGTTTAGAAACGCTTGCAGTTTAACCACAGAACAAGGAGACAAACCAGATGCAGGGAAAATTAGCATATGGAGAAATAAAGACTTTATTTCTCTTGAAAAGAGTATCAATGATCTTAGAAGCCAGAGGGAGGGGAAGCTAGGTTTGGTGGTGCACACCTTTAATCCCAGCAGTGAGGTAGAGGCAGAGTCCTCACCTACATAACAAGATCCAGGTCAGCCAGCGCTACACAGTGAAGCCCTGTCTATAAATAAAACAAATGGGGAAAAAGCAGGAAAAGAAAAGAAGAAAATATGAACAAAAAACAGCCCTAAGAAAATTCCCAATTTGGAAGCATTTGCCTTAAGATTCTCTCTCTCTCTCTCTCTCCATTCTCCTTTTCCTCTCCTCTCTTTCCTCCCTCTCCCTTTCCTTTTCCACTCTCCCCCTCCTTAGAAGGCAAAAGGTTTGAAGACAGCTGACTCCTTTTATTTTATCATTGTAAAGGCCAGTCACCCCAAACGCCCACTTGCGTCAGGACAAGCACTCCCAGCCTTTGCCCTGAAAGAGCACTAGGTGGTGCCCATTTGCTTTGCAGTGAAAAGGGGATTCCCCAGGGGAGCCACTCTGGGGAAGCTCATCGGGCCCCAGCCTCCTTCAGATCACAGTCCTTCTCTAAGAGGTGACCAAGACAAGGGTGTCCTTTTGTTGCTGTTGTTGCTGTTCCTATTTTTCTTCTTACTGCCTTAAAGAATCCTAGATTTGCCCTTTTTAGGATGGAGTTTCAGTTTGAGAAAGAGTGTGTGTTTGCAAGTGTGGGGGTGGAAATGGAGAGGCCTCAGACATGCCCTTTGGGAATGAAAGATAGAGGAGTAAAGGCTGTGCCCTGCCATCTGTGTCCATAAAAGTCGCAGCCGAGTGGCTTGCCAAGGATGTGCTCCTGCCAGATCATCTGCACAGGACACTGCACATGCAAGCTTTAGTTTTCTACTTTGCCTATAATCAAGCTGTACAAAGAATAGCGGAATAGAATAAAGGTGACTCTTAAATTTCACTTTGCTTCTTCACAAAAATAATTCTTTGTCAAATGAAATCCGGTTAAATTGAAGATTTTGCATGCCTGTGTTGATTCCCAAACCAACTACTTGAAGGGGTGGCTTTATACTGCTGGGTTTATTCCTTAAAAAATAATCTTATTAGACATGCTTAACAGCTTGTTGCTTTGTGTTCGAGGAGAGCAGAGAGCTGGCTACTATGGAGTGTGTTCTCTGTTTCCCTGATTAATCCACTCAAGGTGCTCTCAGCTCTGTTTTAAAATGTAGAACCATTTGGAAGATTTTTCTTTGTAAAGATCTGTAGCAATTGACATAATCATGCTTTTGTCACAAAATAGAGGGAGCAGAAAAAATTCATTTCTAATAGAAATGTGTAAAATATTTATCTTTCTTTGACTTATGTCCCAAAGTTTAGTTGAGTGGAGCCAAGTCCTCTGAATGCATTTGTTTTGTTTGGAAGAAGGCAAGAAAAATGGTTTTCTGCACATCCACCTAGACTTATCTAGTCAACCCTGAATTGTGTTACTGTGAGGGGAGAATGAGACTAAGTTCAAAGAAGTTAAACTAAGGGCAAAGCTTTACAAAGCCTTGAGAAGCACTTCTGAGCTCTGACTGCCAGGTCATATGTCACGGCATGTGGCCGTTGACTGCTCATTAATTCTATTTATATCAGTGTGAGAATCCACCCCACTGAGTACACATGTGTTAAAATATTCATAAATTATGTTTATTCGGAACAAATATACATTAAAAGTCCAAATAAGACCATTATTTAAACATAAAACTAGTCAACAATCAAATGAGCAGAGCTGGTCCACTGCGAGTATGACACAGTGTGTTTTGTCAGACCAGAATGAACTGTTTTGTCTGGTATTTCCCAGAGAAGGCTCACCTTTTGTTTTTCAGTTCCGTCGAGGAGGAAATAGATTTCATTGAAAGCGGGTAGATTTGGAAAACAAAGGATGTTCTGTTACCTCGGACCAAAACCAAAATAGACAAGAGCAAATAAGAAATGCACTTCCGTGCTCTCAGATCATAGAAAGTATTCACTAACTCATGACTTGAACTTGAATTGATTGGTATTTCATGAAAACATACATCAAGTTGAGCAGATCAGATGAACTCCTGATAAAGTTGACTGAAAATAGAAATTTTAATTATACACTTGTTCCCCTCCAAATAGCGAAGGTTAAGAAAATTGAAGACCTTGAGAGCTGAACTCAAAAATCCAAGCACTACAGCAGCCAGCGCTTTAGAACTTAGTGCTCCCCAGTGAGACATCCCTGAAAGACTCTCCTCTGAATGAATCTGAGACACTGATGTGGTGGAGGTGAATCTCTCTCTGTAAGCTTCTTGTGCAGATACCCAGCACAACTGAAAAATGTGAATTCCCTGTCAAAATCTAAAATGGTTCTAGATGAAATTACATTGCCTAACATACCCAACTCATGATAATCTATATTAGTACCACAAAAACATCTAGGACTATTAGTTATTAGGAGCACACTTCCGATTTAACTGAAATCATGACCGTCTTAATAGGCAAGCTGTGTCTCGATCTACTTGTCTATTTGCAATATCCTAGGAAACTGTTATAAATGTAGAAACTACATTGAAAGTGTTGTTTTTCTAGGTTGAAATGCAGATGAGAAGTCAAGCAACTGAGGTAGTCTGGATTACTTTCATTATTACTGTGTGTTTACTTTGAAGAAAAGCCCACTTAGGATGAAGTTGTTACCTAGAATCTCATGAGTTGTATGCACCTCTACTTTATCCAGCGGTGATGATTTCACACAGTATTTTACTTTCCATTTATTTTTGGAAGGAAATCTTGTACACACACACACACACACACACACACACACACACACCTTTTAAAGAAATGTGCATTTTTGGGGAATCTTTTCTAAGGCAGTAATTGAAAATGTGGAACAAGCTCTACCTATAAAAATTGCCTTTATAACCCTGGAAAGTTTCTTAATTATCTGACAATAGGAGCATGGTTGGGAAAAAATGATAATGAGATTGGGGAAAGTGACTCAGTGGGGAAAATCCTTGAGCGTGAGCGTGGGAACTCAAGTTCAAATCCCCAGCACCCATGTGAAACACTTGTATGGTGGTGTGTGCTTGTAGTCCTAGTGCTAAAGGGATGAAACAGGTAAATGCCAGAAGACCCTGCCTCAAAAGACACAACAGAAAAGATATTGAGGAAGACTTCTCATTGGTAACCTCTTGGTTTCCATGTATACTGCCTGGCATGCACACTCAAGCATACATACATATACACAAAAATTTTTAAAAGGATAATAACATCACTTGATGAAAAATTATGCTGTCATTCAGGTGGTGGTGGTGCACACGTTTAACCTAGCACTCAGGAGGTAGAGGCAGGTGGATCTCTGAGTTTGAGGCCAGCCTGGTCTACAAAGTGAGTTCCAGGACAGCTAAGGCTACACAGAGAAACCATGACTAAAAAAAAAAAAAAAAAATTATGCCATCAAATGTAGGGAAAGAAGTCTGAATATAAGATTCACTTGTAACATGATTACAATAATTTTGTGACATGAAAAATAATTTTAAAGAGCATGCAAAAGTCAATTTGCCATGATATTAATGACCGAAACTGATTTTGTACCTATTATCAAGCATCTGTTATTGTACCAGGACAATTAAAACACATTTAAATTTTTTCAATCATTAAGGAAATTAGGGATCAATTTACATTTTTTCCCTCAAACATCACAGTTACGACGGACTTTTGAGAGGAGTTAGACAACTCCCACCCCCCAAAATGTCAGTTCTGAAGATCTTGTCCAAGTGTGGAGTTTTTAGCGGTCAAACCCAATTTTATTAAAAACCCATTCCATTAAAAAAGACTTCCTGAGACGTTCTTCTGTGTGTTATATTTAACTCAAAACCAGAGTGTTTCCACCTGTCCATTCGCAAACCCCCTGTGCAGCCTTCTCCACAAAGGAAACAAAGAGTACGTATCAAACACACCACCAAGTGCTTTCATTACGCTGAGAAGTTTGAGACACACTTTCATGTGAATGCTGGCCTCTGTACAGCACCACCATGCATCGTTTTCATCTGAGACTTGAACATATTGGGGCAACTAGAGCCTTCCTTTCTTTTATCCCGTCATTTTCCAACCCCCCCCCAGCCACTGGCGGTGATGGGCATATGGCAGGCACCCTCCATGGATTCTCAAACAACAGGAGGGACCTGATTTCAATTCCTACATCCTGTCATCAGTGACTCTTGGGATATTTTGTTCTTGCAAGGCTAAGGATGTGATTCGAATTTGCCATACGGACAGAGCTTAGCAGGATGCGTTTTTTTTACCACTGGAGCCCTCCATCAGTTAATTAAACATGATACAAACCACCACATGTATTTGTAAAGTAAGATTAATATGGTTAAGTCAGAGCAAATGAGGAATCCTCTTATTGGAAGATCACACTTTTCGAAACTCAATACTTTTAAGCAGCCTTCGTCATTTTAATTCCTCAGACTGCTTTGTGCAACTTGAAACCCTGAGCTGTCATCTTTAGCTAAAAATACAGCATAACTTCCTCAGCTTTTACCCCATTGTTGAAATCAGCATTCACAATGCTTAGCAAAGATCAAACCTTTCATCGGACTACAGGGCAGACTCTGACCGCCTGCAACACCAGAAACACATTTAATAAATATTTCATTTTGTTTTAACATGAAGACTTCCCTGGTCCTCCTTTTTTTTTCCCTTTCCTGGGGAGCTCAAGGCTACCCCCAAGCTGTGCATTCCATCACTGTGGTCAGTTAGGTTTATAGCCTTAATAAAAGGATTTTCCCCTCCACGTGCTACGGAGTCTTGTTAAACCAGCGCAATTACAGAGACACAAGATAGGTGTTCTGCAAAGATCAAAGCTCACCTAAAGAAAGCTCCATAGGAATTCAGAGTTCTCTTTGAAAAGTGCTCAGTTTACAAAGTATAGAGGCATTAAACCCCAGGAATTACAAAGAAAAAAAGCCTAGTTTTGAATAATGTTAAAGTCTGACAGTACTTAATACGTGATCTCCTTCAACCACTCTGTGAGTATTATTCCTAATATCTGCTCACAGTATACCAATAATAGCTCCAAAGGAACCATTATGGTCCAAAGACATACGCACATGATGGATCCTTAATATCAAGTGCATTACCTGCTCAGTAGGTACATTTTAATCTCCATATCCTACCTCAGGGGAAGGGGAAGGAAATAGCCTGTAAATTTCTGTAGAATGAAAACAATGTGGCCAGCCTAGGTCTGGAGCTTGGTGTCATTTGGTGGGATTTGCCTGCTTCATTTTCCATACTGAAGGAAAGTGGATGTTCTGTCCTGAGCTGTACCAGGTCTCATCAGCACCTGCCCCTAGGCCAAGAAAACCCACCCAACTATAATTGGGAGTTGAAATACCCAAGCTTAGGCAATATAATGATTCCTTTACCTCAACAGACTGCATTCTTCTTGAACACACACACCATACACACACACACACACACACACACACACACACACACACACACACACAGAACAGAGCACATGAACACACATACATGAGTGCATGTATTCTAATAGTAGTCAATTTTGCTTTAGAATAACATTGATACACCTTGGGTATTGTTCACTGTTCACACCTCCATATGGTTGTAGGAATTTTCAGTGGGAGGATTTTTATGTCTTTTTTTCCCCCCAATTCTTCCATTTTTCTTTTCTCTAGCATCCTCCTCCTCCTTCTTCTATGATGATGATCATCATCAACATAATCACTATTGCTATTGTTATTGTTACTATTGAGGCTGCATCTTGCTGTGTAGCTCATGCTGGCTTGAACTCATAATTCTTCTGCCTCAAATACTTGAGTGTTAGAAATACAGGTGTAAGCTTCCCCAGCTGACTGCGATTCCTTTCTTGTCACCTCTTTCCTCAAGTCTGATCATTTCTCTGATGTCAGACTGCATTCAGTACAACAGTACAATTGGGATGAGCCTAATATTGACCTCTGTGCTTCAGCTGAGAAAAATGGGTTAGACAGTTATCCAGGAGTGGTTCCCCATGCCTGTGATCCCAGCATTCGGGGAACTAAGGCCAGAGAATTGCTATAATTTAAAGGCATTACAAACCACAAAGTGAGCACCTGCTTTAAAAAGCAAAACAGCGAACAAATGGACAAAAAAGGCAACTCCTGTCAGGACATTTTAAATGTCTACTTAGGAGAACAACATTTGGAGTTTATAGTGTCCAGGAATATTAACTTGGAAAAATGCAGAGGCGGATACAAAGCTCTCATTTTGCTCTCTATATCCATTTTAATAACTCATGGCAATAGTAATAAAAATAAGAGCTGATATTTATTGGCTCTTGTTTTGTGCCAGGCTGTTTATCTAGCAGGTCACATGGAGTATAACGTTTAATGAGGCAGGTTCCACTACTCCATCTATTCCCTAGAGGAGTAGACTGGCACCGAGGGTCGATGAAGGTTGCCAAAATCACACAGTGAGGAAGGAGGGGAGGTGATTTTAATCTATGTTACAGGGCTTCTTCAGCTTTTCTTTGATTTGAATTTTATTTTGTGCTATGACCCCAACATTCTATTTTATGGTTTCTTTTATTTGGATATAGCTTTCAGGAGAATTCTAACCTTTGCAATAAACTTACTGCTTTTAATTTTGGTATCGAATGTAATATACCATTCAACTACTCTGCCTAATTTTTTGAGATTGGATCTCTGACTGGAGGTGAGTGCAGTGTTTCAGTTTGACTGCTCAGGAAGTCCTAAGTCATTCTTCTATCACTGTTGCCTACGGACTGGGATAAGATGCACATGGGGCACAATCTTGCTTTTACTTGAGTGCCAAGATCCAAATTCAGGTCTTGATGCTTGTAAAGTGGGAAGCTCTTAACCACTGAGCTGGGTTAGATTCAGTTGTTTTTTTTTTTTTTTTTTGTTTTTGTTTTTGTTGTTGTTTTTGTTTTGTTTTGTTTTTTGTTTTTTGTTTTTTTGGAGATAAGGACTGAACCCAGGGCCTTGCACTTGCTAGGCAAGCGCTCTGCCACTGAGCTAAATCCCCAACCCTGCATTAGATTCTTATTCTTGGGTAACTATTTAAATTCTCTTAGACTCCAGTTGTTTACTATTGATAAAATGAGTAAAATAATGCTACCCATTTGACTCTATCCTTGGAACAAAAACAAACAGGATGTTTTTAATACCATGTAGTGTTTTGGTCTCTGGTGATGTAAGACAAGCTACTTTCCCCTCTCTTCCCCTTGCTCTATTTATAACAGACAACGCTGCAAATGGTCGCCATTCTCCCTACGGAGATCTTGGAAGTGCTGGTCACTGTCTGGCACTGTATTGGAAGGAAAGACCTTATTTTCGGGTTTTGGATAAAATTTGGTGTTTGTGTCTTTTCAAAATGTCTCCTAGCTACTCCTACCAGATCTGATGCTCTGAACACTCAGAAATGGACTTTTCTCCATAGAACCTTGCTTGATAGCTGGACATAAAGGAGACTCTTGAATCAAAAGGAGGCCCTTGAATCAGGAGGAAAAGGCTCAGTTTCAATTTACAGATTATGAGTTTTGCATATTCTAAAAATCTGTCATCTGTGTACATTTTCAGACTGCATGGGACAAACATTTCAACCCTCTGATTGGCAACAATATATGTCATTCTGTCCTTTTAAAATCGCATCACCCAAAGTTTCAAGTCTTTCAAGACAATTCTTTCTTAAGACATGGAGACCTGGCCTTCAGGTTCCTACAGCCTCTGCTTCTTACTGGTATATAATAAATATTAATAATCTTTCAATCAATCTGCTGCCTTTCTAAGTATTGCATTTCTTTCACAGTATAAGAACATACTTGGCATTTTACCCAAATGCTAACCTTTTGAGAAGTCATTTTTATCTTTTGTTGATCTGAGTATGTCTGTAGAAACATGCAGAGACAGTCTTCGCAAAAGAGATTGTTGTGCAAACCATTAATTCAGCTTCTTGGTGAGCATCCTGGTTTGCTTCCTTCTCTTCAGAACTTTCTTCCATCTATCTGCAGCGTTCTGTCTTTAGAAACATTCAACAATCCGCTTCACTGAAGTTATGCTCTTGGAAAATACGATTTTAGTGAACTGTGGCATGTTGTCCCTTTTTGGACAGTGATACATCAAGATAATTGTGTAATTGCCTCTTAACCAAGGGCTCTTTTAGTCGACTAGCATCTGCATAGAAACACCTGGCACTCAGAACATTTGCTTTACTTCAGTGTTGCCACATTTAGCAGATAAAGGTATATGGTGCCTAATTAGATCAGAGAGGCAGACAAATAAATTTCAGTATTAGTATGTGTCACACAGTATTTATGATGCAGTTATTTTGAAATATTTCTTATGGTTTATTTGATGTTTAGTTTAATTGGCCTTCCTGTATTTTATCTGGCAACTTGTTTTTCTCCCCCTTGTATAAGTAAAATAATAAGTAAAAAATAAGTAAACTCAGTTCAGCTTCTTTCTACTCTTGAGATTTCACAGCGTGGAACTGGTGTGTGGCTCTGTTTTTCACAAGCACACAGAGGAATTTGAAGCAAAAAACGAAGAAATGGATAGGGACACTAATTCTCTCCAAAAATCTACCAAGCCACCAATTGTGACTGCATAATTTTCTGGTTTGCTCTCTTCATTTCTCTTAAATACAAAAATAAGGAAGACTCAATTAAAATTGTGTGGAAAAATCAGGCTCTATGAATTCATTATTTCTTCCTTTATTCATTCAATACATATTTAGGGAAGGTCTACTTCATGTTGGTAATGTTAGATAGTGATAATAATATATTTGCATTATACCTACTTACATTTGGATTCAGAGGCACTGTTTGTGCTTGGGTATTAATGGCTGTTGTTTTGAATAGCACACACTGTGGCTGTCTAAGTCATGCCTCTTGCATGATAATCAAACAGCAACAGTAGATATAATCCCCACTACTGACAACTAGTGATGCATATGTCATCAGAAGTCTTTTAGTTTCAACTCTACAAAACAGCTATATGCTTAAAGATTATCATTATATTAATACCTATATATATATTTACCTAGAGCTACCTTACTGCTCACCTCTGCTTTCTCATAGCATTCAGGTAAATTATGACTTATTCTATATTTTTAGAAGCCAGAGGGTCAAAATACTGTTCAGGAAAATTGCTTCATTTTTCAGACATCAAAACCACTCCTATCAATTCCCCTTCTTAATTTTAAGTCATTTTAATCCATTTTGAGGTTTATGGAGAGTCTTATATGTTTTTGATTGGATTCATTCAAATAAGCTGTACAGCTGTTACTATGCCTTGTAATTTTTTTCATTACACTAAAAAGCCTTTTAAATCACTGCTACTTAGAATTATATGAAAATACTTGTGATACTTTTATACACAGTGACTGTGTCAGGATGTGAAAGCAAATTGATTGCAGGCAATTCTGTGCTTGAGCACCCCAGAGGAGAAAGAATTTCACGGGTAACCCTGGGGACCTGCAGACAACAAGCCTTTCTGTGCACTCAGACGTCCACTGGCAGGTGGAAAAGGGGAAGATTGCTCGATTCTTATCTGAAACCATATAAACACATTTTAATTCAGAGAAATAATTTTTGAAGGGGAATATCACCTCAAGAGACACTTACATTTAATGTTTTTAATTTAGTAAGATGAGTATCAAGAAAAGTATGTCATCTTTGCCATAAGCATTGGAACATCTCCTAAGAGTATCTGAAACATAGACAGCCTGCTCCAGAGGATTTGTGGGGCTGCAGAGAGGCTGAGATGCCTGGGTCAGAGGATAAAACCCATGGAGACTTTTTACTTCTGATACCCAGGACTGAGTGAAAAGTCCTTGGAGCTTTTAATCAGAATCTGCAATGGCATATACCTCAGTCAGCTTGAAGAGCAACTGACAGACTTGAGGAATGACCTCAGACTGTAAGTCAGAAGAGTGAATTAACACTTTAGGGAGGGGCCTTTGGTCAGGATTATGATCCCTGGTGTCCTGGCTCTTTGGAGTGGAACAGTCAGAAACAAAAAGGGACAAAATGTAGACATTGCAGACTGGACATGAGTAGTCAGACTAACCACATACAAATCATACTTCCTTCACCCAGCCAGCTTTGGCTGGGAGAGACAGTGGGGACCCTTGAAGGAATTGAAACAAAAGGCTAGAATATGTTTGCTGCCATGGACTGTGAATGCTTGAAGGGGACAAAAGGGACCATGTCTGCAGCTTAGTGGGCTTGCAGACAATATGTCTCTGAAAGAAAGTGAGGCCTCTCATGTGAAAACATATTTATACAAAGGACATGGACTTGAACAGCTTCTGGGTAACCTCAATTCCTTATTGGGATGGGTACTCCTTAATCTTGCTGTCTTGAAGAAGGTGTTCCATGCAAGGACTTACATCTGGTTTCTCACACCTGTCCTCTCCACAATGTTTAGAGATGAAAAACCTGTAATGGGTGTCCTGTAGCTCACAGCCCATCTGTGAATCCCAGCTCCCAAACTAATGAGCTGTGCAAACTTGTGTAAATTATCCATCCTGTCTGTGGGAAAGCTGTGGTTGCCTATCAAGTGCATCTTCAATATCTGGCTACAAGACTGAAACTGTGGGTGAGTTTTGTTGTGTATTAGCTCAGATAGGCAACAAGTACCATTTTCAGATGTGTTTATCAAAATGGTTGTCATACACTACAATAAGGTTCTGACCAGTCTTTGTGATAAAGTCTCTTGTTCAACCATGCATCCTTGGGAGTTCTCTGCTCCAGTGTTTTTCTTTTACAGGTAACTACAGCTCTGGAAAAGTGGGTCCCAAGACTGATATTGGCAATGTCATGGACTAACTTCCCTGTCCCTTGTTTTCTAGTGTGTTCTGGTTCTTGATGTCATGTAAACTAGACTGGATCTGAACTTTCAGACCAATTATTAATATGAGGCCTTTCTTACTAATTTTCACCTGAGACAGACCCATGTTAATTTATTAATACATTCGACAGCTCTTCAACCAGTTTGTCCTGGAATACTGTATAGCCGTGTGATGGGATTCTTTGCCAATCGCACCACTGATTAGTCACAAAGGCCCTTGCTGGCCTTTCTAAGAGAGGGTTGCTAAAGTGATGACTCATGGAGCAACCTTGACATTTTTATCATTCACTGTTCTCAGCATCAACTATGTTCTTGAACTTGACAGAGATCAATCACTTGGCCTCAAACATACCTGGGAAGTATCTCATACCCAAGTGGCCTTTATATTCCTATCTCCTTCTGTAAGGTTCCACTCTGTTTCATCATTTCCTTTATGAAATACTCTGTCAACAGCTACTTAGTTGAGTCATATAAGGGCTAGTGTAGCACATTGTTTGGATAAACTGGAGCCAGTTGATAGCCACAGTATCTGTCTAGACCTCTGTTCTCTTAGGCCAGAGGTGAGCATTCTTCTGCTTGCATTCTTACCATTTGTAGTATAGATGGATGCAACTTCCTGTCTGATATTCTTGAGAATGCATTATGTATTTGCAGTTCATTTAAACTACAGCTGCCGGGTTGTGACACACAGAGATTAATCATCATGCCTGGGATAGCTTCATTACTCTGACTACCCGTTACATCTTGCTGAGATTATAAAATGTTGTTTTTAATTTACAAGATCTACACTAGCACTCACTCACCTCTTTGGTCCTATCAGGTCATAGGAAATTACTGTTACTTCTCATAAGTTTTGACTTTGAAATGGAGCTTTCTAATATCAGATGGAGTAACATGTCTAGAAAAGAGAACACCTCATGTGTTTTATTAGAAGTAACATAAAAATTTACAGGGCATATTTAAAGAGCTGCTGTGGGAATTTCAAAGAAAGAGCCAATGATTGGGCTGGAAGTGTCGCAAGGTGGCAGAGCACTTGTGTGGCACATTCAAGGCGAGGGGTTCAATCAGCTGCATTGCCAGGAAAAACAAAACAAAAACTCACTTTAAACTTTCTTTGAAAAATCTTATCACAAAAAATAAAAGATCATTCTGCAATAGTGAAATAAACAACTTAGCTTGATCCAAGTGTAAATGGAAAAAGCAAAGAAGAAATTTCTTGTAAAAATCATTCCACAAATTTGGCTAGCTGAAACTGGCAAGAACCATCAGCAAGAAATGTATTGATTTCCAAACACCTGTATCTCTGTGAGATCTTCCCAGAAACAAAAGCAAAATGTTAAGGTGGCTGTAGATGGGGCGTCTGTGTTAGGCCTCTCTCCAAGGCTTAGGAAACATTGTTGAAGAATGTGAGAGCTGGAAGATGGGGAGGATGGCTGTGAAATGCCTTCTGGATTTTATGTAGACACTGCCCATATGAACTCACAGAAGCTGTGGTTATCTATACATAATCTTCCAAGATCAAGCCGGCTAAAAATTCCAGCATGGGGACTAGAAAGATAGCTCAAGAATTAAGAGCATATATTGCTCTTCCAGAAGACATAGGTTTAATTCTCAGCACTCACTTCAGATGACTAACAACTGCATGTAGCTCCAGATCCCCTTTGCATGCATATGGCATACACAATCTCTCTCTCTCTCTCTCTCTCTCTCTCTCACACACACACACACACACACACACACACACACACACACACACACACGCAGGCAAGCACGTCAGCGTGTGATTAAAAATAAATCTTTAAAAGAAAAGCAATTTTCAGAATGGGGCCTGGAGAGATGGCTAGTCCATTAATAGCACTTGCTACCTTTCTACTTGAGTTCAGTTCCCAGGACCCATATTGAGTGACTTATAACCACCTGTAATTCCAGCTCTAGAACATCCAAACTCTCTTCTTGCTTATTTGAGGCAGTATACACTCACACAGACCTGCATAAAATGCATAAATA
This sequence comes from Onychomys torridus, assembly GCF_903995425.1. Classification (NCBI taxonomy): domain Eukaryota; kingdom Metazoa; phylum Chordata; class Mammalia; order Rodentia; family Cricetidae; genus Onychomys; species Onychomys torridus. The sequence continues at coordinate 13,146,369 of NC_050452.1, read as the reverse complement.
AAAGCAAAAATAATTTTATAAAAATCCTGTATAGGGTTGGGAGAGATTCATTATGTCCTCTCCATCTGGGGAGCTCTTAGCAGTTGATGGCTGCTGAAAGACAGAGTCACTTTTCTTTGTGGGGTGGCTACTGGTAGGTTGTCCATGCTCCACTGAATGAGTCCACACCTCTGCACATATGGTCAGTGCTAACAGGATATGGTGGGTTTAAATAAAGAAAAAGGTCATGAAATTCAGAGCAGGTTATGTTGGGGAATTGGAGGGAGGGATTGGAAGGTGGCCATGACCAAAGTACATTGTATACATGTATGAGATGTTCAAAGAATAAAAAAAAATGACTTCTCAAATTGTCTTCTCAGGTGGTATATTTTAAACAACTTAGAATTAAATTTCTAAATATCAAAATCAAATAATATAATGAGCACCTAATATTGATTATGTAGATAAAATACACACTTTGACTATTTTGAACAGCACAATTTGTAGTAGTCAATCCAGGGGCAGCCTCATTTCCTTTCTTCCTGACTGGCCTCTAAAAATGGTCATTGTTTGTGACTAAAGCAATCCTGCTTATGTTTGAATTGATAGTGTCACTTTTATATCCCAGCTTAAAGATTTTCTGACTAAACATGCATCAACATACAGTTGAAAGCAGGTAAAAAAATGTCAGTTTGAACTTCCCACCCCCAGTCTGGGTAAATAAAACTTAAAAAAATGTACAAGGGTTAGAGTACACTTATCTCCCCCGGCCCCCATCAAATAAGCTTCTCTTTACAGCTGATGGAGACTGTTAGAGAAAGCCACAGCTGGTCAAAATGTAGACACCTAACTGCCAGATGCCCAGCCCCATGTGATACATCTGCAACCTAAGTCCGACACTCAAGGCTCAGGGAACACTGCAGAAAAGGGGCCAGAGAAGATTGCAAGAGCCAGAGGACAGTGACATCTGCTGCAAGAGATAGTGTTGTAACCAATGAAAGGTGCCGAGTGGAGGGCGTAGGGAGGAGGAGGAGGACCTGGGAGGAGATGCATATGATCAAAATATGTTGTATGAATTTCTGAAAGGATCAATAAAAATCTTAGAAAAAAAAGAACAATAAAAGATGTCAGGGACCTATTAAAAGTTTGGGAGACTGAATAATTATTTCCCTAGTTATTTCAATACTATGTGACCGAAGATTATTGGGTAAAAGCTCAAAACAAAATATCTTACCAAGAAACAATTAGAACAACGTCCTGAGGGTCTGTATCAGTATTTAGGAAAGTGACTAATTAGCAACTGGACAGGGACATTATACAGCACACATTACACTAAAATGCTTAAGATGCTTGAGCAAATGCTGATTGAATATCCTAAAGGTATTTATTTTTCCCAGTAGACTGCTCATTGGCTACATTTATGCTATAGATATTAGTTGGGCAATTCTAACTTGGAAGTAATAAACTAAAACACAGGAGAGTTGGAAAGTGACTAAGAAAAACCCTAAATTTTAATTATAACCCAGCATTAGAAATAGTAGTACATTTCAATGATGGAATGCAACTGTGCATATTTAAGAAATGAATAAAGTATTGAGAGGAACAAGAAGTAGTGTTAATTAAGAGATAAGAAATCCCAAGGGTTCTATCAGCAGAGTTGGGGACCAGTCATTCTAAGCAGGAAGATATGAAGTAGAAAGCAGATGTTGTTCAGGTTATAGACTCTCATGTTCTAAAAAGCAACACTTTGCAATTTCTTCATCTAGAATACATATACCATGTTGTCAAAAGGAATTTGTCCCTAGGATATGTGCTGGAATGTAATAAAGAACCTCAATTGACCAGGCAAATTGATACCTCTTTCTTTTTTATAACAAAAATTTCCTTATTTGGTGATGATTAAGTTGTGTAAATTTTGACATCAAATTACTTAGCAATCTATCAAAGTCATTTTCCAAAAGTAGTACCTTACCCACAGTGCATCCTTAGATAGCTATTTTTCCTACAGATCTTCAGGCATCAACATGGTATCTAGATATCTTATTGCTGACAATGGTGTCAGTAGCTAACAATTACTGAGATCCATATCCCAGATCCATCTCATTGTGGGAACTCACTGAGTTCCCTCAGCTATCCTGTGGCCATATATGATTTGTTCACAGGGAATGGGTCTGATGAGACAGAGCTGGGCTGTGCCCTACCATCCTTCATCCAGCAGCCACATCCTTCAGGTCAGACCTTCCCTTTCAGCCCATCCTTTTCCTTACCTCCAGCCTTCCCATCTCCTACATGGTGACTCCACCCTGTGTGCTCTCTCCAACGTGTTTTAGTATCCTCTCCTCTGTGAAGAATATGGGTTTCTACACAACCTTTGACCACATAGAATTGCCTGGAAAATAGAGACTGTGCAGCTGGTCTCATTCCTTCCATAGCCCTCAAGGTTGAAAGCAAACACTGTCTCTTCCATAAAGCCTTCTTTGCTCTCCTTAACTGTGTTCCCATCTCCTATGCAGCTCCCAAAGCCCCTCTTTTGTCATTTCTTTCATAGCATGCACCCCCTATCTTATATTTTACAATTCTTAATGATCTCCACTCTAATCCAATAAGCTCTCCCATTTCTATGGAATGGGTACTTCTTGTTCACTTTCTACAGTATATTGTCTTTGTAATGCACTTTTAAAATTCATTAAAATTTACAAAATTGTCAACAGCCATACTTAATATTTTACTACTAAAGTCAGATAACTAAGACAATTTCTCATCAGATTTTTAGGCCATGTATAAATGTTTAGAATTCAAATTTTACCCAACAGGTGAATAAAAATGATAGCAAAGTTGAATGACAGTACTAATAATAGCAGTCATAATAAATGAGACTTGCTTGTCTCCTACTATGTTCCAATATTTTAGAGTGACTGCTTCATTTATGAATTGGTTGACATCATTAAAGTACTTTTTAATGAGAGAAGATCAGGCTTACAAAGGCTATAGTATGTTGTCAAAGCTCATTGGGGAAGTCAGTGTTGAGCTTAAGATTTGAACTCCCTGGTCCTGACACCAGCAACATGCCCTTTCTTACAAAGCTGACTCCCTATGTGAATGGACCATCTGAGGCAGTGCTCAGTAATGGATGGAGCACTGGGATGCTTCAAGTCTAGGCTCTGTAGTAAATTCTGTGTTAGCTTTCCTTTCCTCATGTTGCTGGGATGTTGGCTAATAACTAATGTCCTTCCAAGTTCTGGAGTCTGATTCTCAGAAGACACTCATCTTAGTTTGCTTTCTATTGTGATCAGACACCATGAACAAAAGTAAGTTGGAGAGGAAAGGGTTTATCTCATCATATACCTCATCGTCTATTATGAAGGGTATTTAGGGCAGGAAATCAAGGCAGGAATCTGGAAGCTGGAACTAAAACAGAGATCATGGAGGGGTGCTGTTTACTGGCTTTCTCTTCCTGGTTTGGTCAGCCTATTTTCTTATACAATGCAGGACCACCTGCCTAGGGGTGACACTGTACACAGTGAACCAGGTCCTCCCACACAAACTACCAGTAAAGAAAATGTTCTACAGACTTGTCTACAGGCCAATCTGATGAGGCACTTCCTCAACTGAGGTTCTTCTTCCCTGATAATTGTAGCTTGTGTTAAGTTGGCAAACAAAACAAAACAAAAACAACAAAAACCAACCCAGAACAAAGCTCAAACCTCTTCTTTCTTAGATGTTTACCCAAACATTACACATGGCACATGTCAAAAGTTGTAAAATTTTTTATTTAATCCACTGTGTTTATTTTCTACAACATAAAGGTGAAATATTTTTGCATTTTGCCAATGCATTTCTTAGTAATAACACAGCCACTAAAAATATTTTTGCTCATGTAGAGCAGTGCTAATATACCTTAGTCAAAGAAAAAGCACAATATTATCTACTGGAAGAGAGGAAGCAAGCCTCATTTGTTATCAAGAGGGAGCTGGAAACACAGCAATTATTATACTGCCCTTTCCCTAATTGGACTTACATTAGTGATTTTATATTATCAAAGAATATGAAATATATAGTATATGCACATAGGAGAAAAATATTGCTTGCTCATATGTACGTTTATGACGTTAATCTATCTCTCAATGATCTAATATAAAATAAACCATTTGGAAGCAATTTCACTGAAATACTTTCAGAAATGTTGAAATGAAAATATTAATCTTTTGGAAGTGTCATGTTAGATTTTTTTTTAGCCCAGGAAGATGGGTTGAGGAGTACTGAGAATAAACAAGGAGCCAAGAAGATAAAAACCAAGACATAAAGATGTAAGCCTATAACTAAGAGTCTTCTCTCTCTCCTCTCTGCATTCCCTCTCTCCTGAGACAAATATTATGGAAAAACAATGATAAACAAAGTATTGTGCCAGGTTTTGATGTAGAAGAAAGGCCTTATCTGATTGAGTCTGTACACTGGGGAGTTTCATTAGAGGTGGACTGAATTCTTCAGAGGAGATCCAAGTGTGATAACAAGGCCAGAGGGCCCTTCTTAAGCCTGCTCATGGATAACAGGTCCTTTCTCTTACACTTTTCTCTTGCTCCATCATACACATACATAAGAGAGTTTTTCAGAGTGCTCTTTTACTTCAATATACACTCTTCTTATTCACAAATCAATAGTTTTTCAAGGACACTGGCATATGGCATACATTCTACATAGGTGTGTACAATAAATACAAAGAAGTGTAATTAATTGATGCTGGAAGTTGCATGGACTGTTCTATCATTGGATCTCTCTCTTTCCCTCTCCCCCCTCTTTCTCTATCTCTCTCTCTCTGGGCATTTTCTTTTTTTCTTTTGATAGAGTCTTGGCTCACAATTCTTTCATCTTTGTGTTATCAGTGTTGAGATTATATGTGTACCGCCACCATGCCTGGCCAGTTTCTTAACTGTAAGAATAAAGATAGTATGAATAAAATAATCTCAACTCATCAATGACTTTTCACTCCACTTAGGAAATAATGTAATCAATGATTATATTATTTACATATTGATCTAGATTACATCATGATCTTTCTCTGTCTACTCATTTCATCTTGTCTCTTTCTGAATCTTGACTATCCCCAGCACTTTTCTAATTTAATGTTCTTAAATATAAGCATTTGTTTCCTATTTTGGCATTATGTTTTTATAACCTCTGCATTGTTTATGTCTGTCTGCTTATTATTTGTTTATTTGTCTCTTCTCACAAACAAAAGCTCCCTGAGAGACCTTGCCTCTACTGTCTGTTTCTATAGCCTCAGAGCTTAGCATAAGCACGTAGTATACATTTTCTAAATAAGTCAATGCATGAGCAAATGAATGACACAACAATTTGAAACTTAAAGGAAAGTGGAACAGTCTTTAAAAAAAGAAAAAACATGGAACAAAGTGCAAGATTCCAGTTTGAGAAAAATGGGGTCTGGTCTGGACCCCACATTTATCATTGACAAACTACAACTTTGGGGAAATTAAACATCTCTGAGTGTCTCAGTTTCCAGAAAACAAACATCACAATGCCATCTATTTTAACATTTGTTGAATCTGACAGTGTAACACATCTAAAGTACTGTGATTGGTAATTGCTGACAAATGGTCAAGCACTCTGATATTAATATTAGTATTAATAGCATTCCAAAATGCTATTATGCACAAGAGTTCATTTATTAATTCGTTGTATATATTCAAGGGATACACCATGTAATTTTGTAAGAGATGTAGATAATGCAGTAATTGAATATTGGTGGCAGTTGGAGGCAGGTTGTACTCTTTACTTTGGCTGATGTGTGAGTCTGCTAGCTGACGGCCACTCTGAGGGTCAGGAAAACCATAATACTCCTCTTCTGTGAGGTTGGCACCAGACACACCAAGTGTACATGGCCCTGAGTGGCTTTACTGATAGATAGGGTCATAGGAGTGCAGTGTGTCCATTTTTACTAGCAGTACAGAGATAAAATTAATGGCATGTAACCCTGACGCCTGCCTGCCTGACAGCCTCTCCAGTGACAAGGGTTGCTGGGGAGAAATCACAAGACCCTCATATTTTGGGGGGATTTCACAGTAGAATTTGATTCAGAATCAAGGCTTATAAGAGGTCTGCAGTGATCCATCAGTTCATTTGAGCAGACAGATGAATGTTGCCTTGTTTCCTTGGAAACTCAGACCTGAGCATCTGTAGCTCAGAACATGCTACATGATGCATGAGCATGGAGCTCATCCACGATGCGTTTATCACCTGAGTTCCAATATGTCACCATAAAAATAAGAACTGATACCCACATAGAATCACCAAGCTAAAACCTGACATTCATGAAAACATCTTATAAGACATGATAAATTGTATGTAACAGAGGCAGACACTGTTAGAAGCTGGTTTGTTGGGCTGGCAGTTTTTTCTTCTGCATATTCTCTGAACTGTAAATGTGAGCATGTTTCTTGCTGTACTTGTTGTGTTTATAGTATCAGCTCACACTTCTTGCTCCTGGGATCTCCACGAGAAAAACAAGCATTGAGCTCCCTAGCTCTGCATAGAGGGCATGTGGAAAACCTAAATTCATTTTTGTTCTGGGATACATATTGCACATATAAGGTGATGCCAGTGTTTTAATCAGATTTGATGGTAGTTACATTTTTGTGATTTTAAGGATCAAATCAAGGACCTGAAACCAGCAAGGCAGGTATTTCACCACAACGAGACTCCCCAGCTATATTAACCCTTTAAAAGGATAAACTCAAGCTCTTAAGATATTTCTGATTCCTGGTGGTGCCTCTAGCTTATATTTAGGGGTTGGAATGTTCTGTCACTTATAGGTTTGTCTATGGCACATTTGAAATACCCATGTTTTCCAACTGCTACTGTTAGCTCCTTGAGTCGACCCTGTCTTTATCTTCCAGAGTTTTACATGTTTAACAACTGAAGAAATCAATATAAAAAGAGGTCTGAGCAGTCTATCTGTGGCCACACCAGTGTTTGGTAGGGAGACTGGAGGGTGAATGCAAAGACTTTCTATTCCTAGACCTGTACCTGTCACTTAAAGCCATGTTCATCCACACTTTGCCTAATAAAAAGTGCTTATGTATCAGCTATACTTTGTTACAAGTTAAAATATTGCAGTAGGAAAACTGAATGACAATGGAATAGATATCAATTCAGAATTGGGGGGGGCAAAATGAAGCAGGGGGACAGCCAACCTGCCATTAGATGGGATGGATAATATGAGAAAATGCTTCTCTACTTTCACTGGTCCCTAACTAGAGACTGGAAGACAACATGTAAAGCAGAGGATAAAGTAAGCTTCCACTAGTTTTAAAAAAATGTGATATTGAGTGCCTTTTCAAGTTTAAGAATATGAATCTGTACAACAGAGACACCGTAAGTGAAATTTAATTTTGTTGATTCAGAAGATGTCTCAAGGAGTTTTAGTGGTCATGGACATCATCATGGTCATAAATGCCTGAGGTGAATGGAAATATTACATTCTCAGCTAAATGATGGTTATTTAATACAAACTTTCTTTGTTTTTAATATTTTTAAACTATTGCCAGCAGCCAAAGTTCACTCCAACTCTGCAAACTTTTTTGTAAAGGACCAGATAGTGTATATTTTAAGATTTGTTTGTTTTGGGTCAGAATAAGTCACTATGAAAGTAGCTGTAAATGGATAAACATGACTGTAGTCCAAAGTAGTATTTTTTTGTTGTTACATACTTGGACTTTTCCAACCCCTTTGCTGTGTTAGAGATCCACCACCACCACCACCACCACCACCACCACCACCACCACCACCATCACCGGGCTTCCATTTTATCTTAATAAGACTGTAGGGATTAGATTTTCATTATTCATTTGAATGATAAGAAAAGCAATCATTAGGAAATGAAACTGGTTAAGGAAATACAGTTAAAATAGTTTGTTTACTGTTCAAATTTTATGATAGTTAAATATGAAAGCTCTAATTCTAATTAGTGTCATATAATTTATCTCTGAAAGATATAAAATTATAAGGTACCAACTAGATCATCTCAATACATAGCATATAAATACATACGTATTTATGTTATATATAACATAAATTATGTGTAATATGTTATAACACATAATCTCATAACATATGATATCATATTTATTTTATTACTATTTTTTGCCATGTTCCTTATTAAACCCTGGGCTTTCTGCCTGCTAGGCAAGTTCTATACCATGCATGTACATTCTCAAATACATATATGTATATGTGTGTATCTGCACATTGCATATATATGCAAATATACTTATGTATATATGTGTTATGTATATGTCTGAATACATGTAAATATACTGAGGTATATAAGATGTCTACAGGCCGGGCGGTGGTGGCTCACGCCTATAATCCCAGCACTTGGGGGTCAGAGGCAGGTGGATCTCTGTGAGTTCCAGACCAGCTTGGTCTACAGAGCTAGTCCAGGACAGCCTCCAAAGTTACAGAGAAACCCTGTCTCGAAAAACCAAACCAAACCAAACAAAAAAAAAAGATGCCTACTTAGGCAGTATATGTGTGATGGTTTACTTCGATTGTTGATTTGTCAGAATGTAGATCCACCTAAGAGACAAGCCTCTGGGCTTCTCCTGTAAAGCATTTTCTAAATTGGATTAACTGTAGTGGGGAGACCCATCTTAATGGTGGCAGCACCACTCCATGGCCTAGAATAGCAGACGGAGTATAATGGAGAACGCTTGCAGAGCACCAGCATCCATTGCTTTCTGCTTCCTGACTGTGGAAGCAGTGTGACAGGATGCCTCTTCTCCTACCACGACTTCCCTGACATGGTGAGCTATACCCACAAACTGTTATCCCAAACGAGTATTTCCTTCTTTAAATCACTTTTGTCAGGACGTTTTATCATAATAATGAATGAATACAGAAAACAGGTACCCAGAATGAGGATGCTGCTACGATAAACCTGATCCTGGGGTTGATAGGTCTTCAGGATTTATTTGCTGTAAGAACCCTGTGGAAGAATTTGGAACTTGGGGCCAGAGATGCCTCAAACACAAATATCCTGAGAGCTTAGTGGGATTCGAGTTTGGAAGGGAAGAATCCTGAGAGGACAGGCCGTAGAGACGCGGAGTTCCAGAGGACACAATCTCTGTTAGCAACTTGGGACACTCACAAAACGTTGGGTGCACCCTTCTACGTCCTGAGTAGTTGAGCGAAGTTGCATTTAAAGACTAGTATCTTTCAGGTCTACAGTTAAAAAGAACAAAAAGTTGGGCAAAATAAGATATTAAAAATGTGTAGTTTGGTGAGGCAAAGAATGGGAGTAAGTCTAACACTGCTAAAAAGTGTGTGTGTGCGCACTTGTGCGAGTGTGTGTGTGCGTATGCGTGTGTGCGCGCGCGTGCGTGGGCATGTGTATGTGTGTGTGTGTGTGAGTGTGCGTGTGTGTGTGAGTGTGTGTGTGTGTGTGTGTGTGTGTGTGTGAATCTGTACTGAAAGATTAGAAAAAAAATGCCCTGAGTTCAAAATCTCTCCCATCAAAGGCTCTAATTTTTTAAAAAAATGCATATCGATTTGAAGTATTTTTTAAAGGAGAAAGCCTGAACTGTGAAAGAGTTGAAAAGACCCCTCACTGAGACACAACTACCTAGGAAAGTGATACTTCAGATTCTGCCAACAAGGCCTACAAAGGCCATTCCAGCTGGGCTCCAAAAGACTAGGCTGCATATGGGTCAGGCAGCAGAACTTGCTATCATCATCCATGTGGTACTGGATTTCCAGGCACGGCAAATGAAGTAGTCAGTAGCTCCTGGAATCTTCCTCCATACTTCCAGGGAGATGCTAATGCTAGGCAATCTGAGGCAGGCTTGAAGCTCCTACAAGGAGGTGCTGTGAAGCGAAGATAAGAAGCCGAGGAAGCAAATGAAGCCTAAGGCACAGTGGAACCTCTAGGATATTAAGGAAGCTAAAACCGTGTGACACCTGATGAAAAAGCTGCCTGTAGACACGGAGCTAGTCTAAGAGAGCAGTTATTTGTGCTGCAGGCATCAAAGTTTGGGTGGAGGAAGACTACACAAACTCTTTGGAGCTTAGATGATTCCATCGTGAGCTCCAGATAGTATAAGTGGAGTTGTAAGATTTGGTGTTTTCTCTCTCCTGGCTTTGGTCAGATCCTTTGTGGCCATGTTTCCGTTTCTCCTTTGTGGAATGGGGATATTTGCCTTTTTTTTTTTTTTTTTTTTTTTTTTTTTTTTTTAAATAAGTTTCAAGTGAAAAGTGTCAAGATGCAAGTTCAAGAGGGACAAAGGTGTAAATTTCTGGGATATAAGAAGTCTACTATCAGAGCTCTCGATGCCACAAATAGACAGAAGAATGACAGCATGGTGGAGACTCTAAGGAGAGTTGAGCACTGGCACCAGAGACAGACAGCATGAGGAGGGCTCTGAAGAGAGTAACCAAGATGCAAATGCAGCATCAGGACTCTCTTCTCCAGAGGATGGAGATGGTTTCACAGCAGGGGTCTGATCTGTGGTCAAGATCTTTGATTTCTTGGGGAAGAGATTTGGGGTTGGGAGGTAAACTCCCTTCCCCAGGTGAGGAATCCTGGCACCTGGAAAACTTTTGGCTATATATTCACAGATATTGACAGGCAATATTTCAGTGAGATGCCTGTCTATCAATTAGACACAAAGGTCTATGTCCTGAGCAGCAGCTGGATTCTAACATTGCATTCATATAAAGAGACTCAGATTTTAAATAGTGTTATAACCCTTCAAGACTATGGGTACTTCTGATGTTGGGTTGATTGCATTTTGCATTATGAGGTGGCCAAGAGCCTATCAGGCAAAGGGAAGGAAGATTATAACAGTGTTTGGCTGTTATAGGGATGAGAGGCAGATTTGTGAGGGTTTGTATTACTTGTCCACTAAAGACACTATAGAATTACCTAAGCCACAACCATCTTGGTATGCTTATTAGGAATTATTTACATTAAATCACTTGTGGTGGGAAGACAGATTTGAATTGGTGGACTTTAATTTAAATGGCAATACCGTTCGGAGAGTCTTAGACTCCAAGCACTAGAATTCACCTCTCCCTTTTCTGACAGCAGGCACAAAATGACTAGCTGCCTCAGGCTCCTGCAACATTATCTTCTTTGTCTTGAGAGGCCATCTCCTGGAGCTGTGAGCTAAAATAAGCCCTTCCCTCCTTAGGTTGCTTTTTTGACTGTGTTTTCTCACAGCAACTGAAAAGTAACAAAGCAATGTACTTGCATTTGTTTGATGTAACTGTAACTGAAATTCTCTAGCTCATTACAAATGTTGCACAGAATTTACATGGTCACTTAAATGTTTCCTGCATTTCTACAGAAGAATCTGCAACGAAAGCCATTAAATGTGATGCAATTTGTAAGCCTTTCATTAAATAATGATTCTCAGCTGGATTTCTTTAAAGGAATATTAATGCAAACACATGTAACTAGCATTGCAAAAAATGAGCCTTGCTGGCTTAGTCTTGAATCAATCATTTTAAGCCATGTATTAGAGTTGTTGCTGATACATTTCTGTCTCAGACAGCTCAGCACATAGTGTAGGATGAACACAGTGGTTTTTAGAGTATGATGTGTGTGAAATGCCCCTAGCATTTCAGGTTTCCTGGGTTTGCAGGGAATGATCAAATCCATATGTAAAGGGTTGGGGAGATAGTTCAGTGGTTGAGTGCTTGCCTGGCCTGTGCGAGACCCCAGGTTCAACCTCCAGGACCACAAAACCAAACCAAATAAAGCAAAATAAAACACCATGCATAGAAAAACAGATGGGTACTGCTCAAGGTTCAAGTAGTTAATTGCTAATTTCTAACCTGTATGCTTTGGGGCATAGGGTTAAGGAATGAGTCAAACTTCACCCAACTTAGAACTGGATTTCTGGATGAGGGAGCCAGATTGGGTTATGGTGCGGGAGTGGTTGTGGTATGTTACAATCTCCAAGACCCAATTTTGGTAGCTAAGGTCTGAAAATATTATGAGGCATTTTCAAGTTTTCTTTTACACCATTACTGGACAAATTCTACAGTATTTTCTCTGAGGTTAGAGTATTTATGCTAGTGTGCATCTTATTTTATTAGTCACAAGATACTACTTGAACAGCAAAGATTAAGTCATCACCAAATGACAGTGAAGGATTTAGCTAAGAAATATTGGGAGAGGCAATAAAGTGGAAGTCTAAGGTGTTGGATTAGACATGTCTGCTGGTTCTGGGAGAAATCAATGAAAAGAGCTTAGCTAGGTTTTACAGGCTTGTGGCCATGCCAAGGTCCAAGGGTTCCACTGCGGAAAGCACTGTGTAGGGCTGGCAGTGTAATCCCATCTGACTGTGAGTCCATCTTCCTGCCTTTATCCCACAAGCACTCTTCCTCACCTCTGCCTCCCATTTGAGCAGTGCATTCTTTTAAACATTTATTTCTGAGGAATGGATTTGATTAGTTGCTATTTTATAGTGTGGTTTAACTTGTTTTTTCCTGATTGGGTTAAGATTCAAATTTGTATTCAGTACGCTAGATCTGACCTATCTCATGGTTTCAATATGTATGCTGTCAGATTAATTCCCAAGTCATTTTCTAGGTGAAGTCAGATTGATCCATTTGTTATAAAATTTCCCACTGACCTTTCACCTAATAATTTTGGTAGTGATACATGATGGCTACTCCTGCCTATTATTTAATGGAAAGATACTAAAGTCATTCTGAAGGAATGACACTGATTCCATCTAAATGTCCGAAGCAAGGGGATTAAGATTCCGAAAAAGTAGCCAACTGCCCTGGGCAGGCTCAGTATAACACTAAGCAAAGGATCAAGCAGTTCCAATGGACAAACACATGCAGCACTTTCAAGTATATTTTGTACGTCTATTTTCCATTGTTAAACAGTAAAAACATCTGCAGGCCCAGGAGTAGTCAAAGCTGCAATGTGGAACAACTCCATCAAAGTGATTAATAAAACCGGAACAGATGCAACTCCCCACTCATTGGTATACAGTCTAATGAGAGTTGGGTCATTTCAGTTCCATTTTAAACTCGGATTCCAGTGCAGGTAATTGGTGCAGTTCAGTCTTGTTAAGTAAATATTATACACATACTTCTTCCAATGCAAATATTTAGTAAAAAAACAAATTATGGAAGTGAAATTGTCTTATTGTCTTCAGTATGTTTATGCCATAAAAACCATCAAAATGGGTGGTTTCAGTGTCTTCAGAAACAGACAGCTAAGGGGCTGGAGAGATGGTTCAGTGATTGACAGCTAAGGGCCTGGAGAGATGGTTCAGTGATTGACAGCTAAGAAGCTGGAGAGATGGTTCAATGATTAAAAGCACATGTTGCTCTTGCAGAGGATCAGGATTCAGTTCCCAGCACCCACATGGCAGCTAATAACCCTGTAACTCTAGTTCCACAGGATCTGACTTCCTCTTCTGGCCTCTGTGGGCACTGCATGCATGTGGTGCACATACATACATGTAATCAAAATACCCACAAGTATAACTTAAAGAAAAAAACATTTAAAAAAGAACAAACACTATAATAAAAATAAAACAAGCCAAAGTTTCAGATTCTTTTGTCTGTATTTCTTTCTGCTTTAATCTACTAAGACTCCTCAGTTGTACAATAGAAAACTCCATATGACCCAAACCACTCTTCCAAGTTGAGATGTAGTCACTCACACCCTTGATGCATGGGAGGAAGAACCAGTTTTTCCTTCAGTGGATTCTTGAGGACATCACTTCTTGGTCCTTTTGGGAGATCTCATTGGAGAAAGAGGATCTGTACTGGAAAATATGAGCATTTTGTGCTAGCCTAAAAGATCCTTGAAAATATTTCTTATCCACCAGTGTCTCTACTTTGTTGTCTAGACCAGTGCTCCCCCACAGTAAGTAATCAGATAATGGCTGACTCTGCTCAATAGGTTCAATTAAGTCTAGATACAAATCCATAGAACTTGCCTATGATGATCAATTTTTTTTTGTCAACTTGATGCCTCCATCATCTTGGCCTGTAGGCAAGACAGTGGAGGCATTTTCTTGATTCATGATTGATGCGGGAAAGCCCAGCCACTGTGGACAGAGCCACCCCTAGTCGGGTGTTTCTGGGTCGTATAAAAATCAAGTGGTGCCAGCTCTGAAAAGCAAGCCAATAAACAGCACTCCCTCATGACCTCTGCTTCAGTTTCTGCCTCAAGGTTTCTGCTTGAATTTCTTCTCTGACCTCCTTCCAAGATGAATTATGATATGGAAGTGGAAAAAAAACCCATTTCCTCCCCCAGGTTTGTTTTTGTTAGTGTTTTATCAAAGTAACAGAAAGCAAGCCAGGGCACTGCTCTTTCTCAGAAGTCAGAAAGAGGCAGTGTTTCCCAACCGTTTGCTTTCTCAACACATCCACTCCTCTCCCCTTTAGTACATCCATAGGTTATTATTTAGAAATATTTCTTTCATTTTCCACGAAGAGAATGGAAGTATTTCTCTTTCTTTTTTCTTATTTTGTTCACTCGTCTCCCCAACACCAGTGCCTAGGATAGTACCTAGTTCACAATGAGAAACACAATTTAAAACTTCATGTGAAGGGTTGGAATAACATGCTCCCTACCCATTTCCTTGATGCCATATTTTATTCAGTGGCTCAAAACTTGCTTGTTCTGGTTGGGAGATGCTCTGTGGGTGCTGAGAAAATATCCCCAACTTCTGCTTTTTAGGTCTTTATCACTTAAATTAAGCAACCAACATCTATTTCCTGCATAGCTGAAAAACATCTCTACCTTGTTATTTTGTGCATTTGTGGTAGATATTTAGGTTTTCTGCTTACTCTATCCTGTGTCATGCCCACCCCAGAACCCTTCAGTTGCTGCTATTGATTTCTAGTTCAGGTATCCACACAGCACAGTCTTCGGCTTCTCACTCATTTCCAAGTACAGACACAGCCTGTCTGTCCTCCAGATTACTATAAGAGGTTGTGGGAATTAGGTGGCTCTGCTGAAAATTGGAGAGTACAAGAGCTGTACAATAGACAGCAGGGCCAGCGCCATGGAAGGAAGTCACAGTGTCACAGCAGGGCCCCCAGTCTCCAGGCTTTTCTTTAGCCCTGGGTCTCCTGCCTCACTCCTGCCTGGAGCATACACCTTCTGCTGCATCTCTGTCGGCTCTCCTAGATTCTCTCATTTCCTGTCTACGTACTTGCTTGACCTCCCCACCAAAACGAATCCTATCAGAGGATTGTTGAAGCTTAGATATAATTTTACTTTATCAATTAGCATCTCTGTCTAAAAGAAACACTCTCCTGTGCTGGCCTTTTCCACGGTGGGCATCTTTCCTTCCAGGTTAGGTCCAAGTTTTACTTTTGAAAACTCACACCAAAAAAGCCCATTAAAAACATTTCTCAAATAACAAGCAATTCTTCCTTGAGAAATATTCTGATGCATTTAGAATAAATCACAGAATGTTTGTTTTACTGTAGAAGGAAAAGCCCGAGGCAGAAGAGAAGGGCCTGGGTAGGTAATGTGACTCAATGGTGCAACACCGAGCAAGCCACCTGTGTAGGTGATGAACTTGATCCTACTGGCACTTCCTGAAGAACTGTCAGACATGTTCCAGCACTGTCCAAATTAAGTAGGCGATCTTTATCTACATAGGTTTTTACAGTGAAATGGTGAATTTCCAACATTTCAGTATTGTATGTGTGAGCCTCAGGCCAGTGTCATAGCAGGGTGTGTAGGTTAAAGTCGTTGCTGCTCTGTCATGTTAGCTGGGGTAAATGGTGGGCTCATTGTGCAAAAGGAAGTTATTAAATAACAAATCTTAATGCTGAACATGGACTTAAAATCCTGGTTTGCAATCCAGCTCTTTGCTTTTACTTGTCTGCAAGATCTTAGGCAAACCAATTCCTAACTTTTTCTTTGAGCCTAAATTACAAAGTGAATGATCAATTATATTAGTTAAAATAATAACTTAATAAAATTGAATTCTCAAGTTATACGTACTTTTGATAAGTGGATACTAAAATAAATATCAATTATTAAATCAACAGATTAAATAGGACCAGAGTTTTGCTGATATTTGAAGGCAATGTAATTAATTTACAAAATAGTGGAACCAAGCATTGAATAGTCACTTCAAACAGAGTAGCGATAATCATACTGTGTAAACTTCATTTTTTTTTTTTACTTTTATTTTTTTATAATTTTGTTTTAGATTTATTTATTTATTATGTATACAGAGGAGGGCACCAGATCTCATTGCAGATGGTTGTGAGCCACCATGTGGGTGCTGGGAATTGAACTCAGGACCTCTGGAAGAGCAGTCAGTGCTCTTAACCTCTGAGCCATCTCTCCCGCCCCGTAAACTTCATTTAAAAATGTTGGCCATTGGGTTTATTATCAAACTTAAATTCAAAGAATAATGGCATACTTCTCCAGCAGTAGATATGAAGCCTTCTTAGGAATGGGTGCTGATTCTCAACATGTGAGCAGGTCTCTGCATTCCTAGTTGTCTCTTATTTGGGGAGTTACATCACATGTAGCTATTTGGTGTGTCCTATTACCTGAAGAAGGTCTCAAAAGTATGTGAGACGCCATGCCACAAACATGGCTGCAATTTTTTTATTTTCCCTGAGGACTTAGGATATATGGGAACTGTAATTTCATCATTTTCCCCTCCTTTTCCTTTCTCCTCCCCCTAAATCCTTCTCAAACTCATGGCCTGTTGTTCTTCACACACACACACACACACACACACACACACATTTATAAGTGCAATCTGTTGAGTTCTAGTAGTGTTGGTCAGATGTATATGTGTTTACAACAGATTGCTTGGGGTTGGATTACCTATCAAGAGGCTCATCACTGGAGAAGACTGATTCTTCTTTTTTCAGTAGTAATAAATTGCCTCTGCATGGTATGGAATACATTGCAGAATGTTGGTGTCTCAACAAACAAGGACACTTTGTGTTGTAAAGGAAAAAAATTGAGTAGTGAGATGTTAATGATCCTAGATTTAGAAGATTAAAATCTAGCCACTAAAGCAAATTGATACTGAAGACTAGAGCCTTGCCCTCTTCAGGACAACATAGCTGTCAACGTGCTCTCTCATGGGTGCCTGTGACAAATTTATCAATGGAAGGAAGAGATCAAAGTTTTCAGATTAAATTTTAAAAGAAAGGTAACTAGCACAATAGTGGCACAATGTTAGGAAAGTAAGCAAACACTTTTGGATCAGATCTAAGGTCCACTTGAGGAGCTGGAACTCATACCTGACACTGCTAAAGTGACCAAAACCTTGAGACTAGTCAGGCCATAATCCCTATCGGTAAACCTACTACTGTTATCAAATGGACATAAGCAATAAAATGACTCCTAATGGCATAACCCTATACCCACAGATCGATGACATCACTCAGCCCATTCAGAGAAGCTTCTTTCTGTCAGAGATCAACACAGATGTAATTAATATAGAGATCCACACCTAGACAATATGCAGAGAACTTTGTAACACTCAGCTCTAAAGGGGAAATCTTTGTCAAATTCCTCTTCTAAATGCTCAGGGATCTATTGTGGAAGAGAAGGGGGAAAATGTAAGAGTTAGAGGTAGAGGATGACTCCAAGGACATAGTATTTTCCAGACACAGCAGAACTGAAACACACTATGAACTCACAAAGAAAGTGAGGGCATAGACAAGGCCTGTATATGTTCAAACCAGACAAGATCCTGAGACTGAGAAGTAGGTCCAAAGCCTCACCCCTGACCAGGAAGCTCCTTGCAATTGCTACCTGCTGGAAAAGGAAAACTGTTTTCTCCAATGGAGTGTCACCAGGAGTATGAACTACAATTCAAGGCAGGCCTGTATTCAGGAGTAGTTGGCCAGCATAAAACAGGCTCTGTGTATTTTTTCTGTGTGTGTGTGTGTGTGTGTGTGTTTTTATCTTTTTTTGGTTTGTATATATATATATGGAGAAAGAGAGAGAGAAAGAGAGAGAGAGAGAGAGAGAGAGAGAGAGAGAGAGAGAGAGAGTCAGTTTCACTGGGTTTTTGTTTGTTTTAATTTTCTTTTCCTGCTTTCTCTTTTTTAAGACATGAAGAGAGGGTATGTGTGAGCATGAAGTTGAGTGGGTAGGGATTTGGGGTGATATGTGAAGAGTTAGGAGTGGGAAAATGTGATAAAATATTGTTATAGAAACATTTTTAAATAATAAAAAAGAAAATTATTTTCTCAAGAAGTATCAAAGTCAACGAAACTGAATCTTATTTAAATCCATTCAGACTACCCAAGCATCTTTCAGCAATAAGGCCTTTCACTTCTAGGATACAGCCAAGGGTAACACCAATAGCCTATAATGTTTTGGAAATCTCTTGAATATCCCTGACCAGCAATTCAAAATATGGTTTCTCATGCCTGTTTGGGGACATTTTGCTAGATAGTCTATGGCTCTTGGAGAGAGCATTTTCAGTCTGGAGGGGAAGCTATCATTTAAACTGTATATGTATCCACTGACTTATAAATATTACAGGCATTTCTAGAGAATTAATGTTATGATTTCTTTGATGCCTTCAGAATCTTTACTGATACTTTGCCCTCTTGCTTGTATTTACCTCCACACCCTCCACAGCTAGGACCCTCCAGTTTCTCATTTTGCCATTGTTCCCTCTTTATTGCTCGGCTCACCACCCCACGATGCTCCCTTTTCATTTGTCTTTCCCAGTTTTCTGTAGGCACTCCAGGTTATCTAGTCCTATCTGGAAGAGGGCACCAACTGGTTATCCATTACCCAATGGTCAGCCTCCCAAACACATATAACACACACACTAACACACATACACATACTAACACACATACACACACTAACACACATGCACACATACACACACACTAACACACATACACATTCACACATACACACTCACACATTAACACATACACACACATACACACATACTAACACACATACACACTCACACACACACTAACATAATACATATATATACAATACACACATGCACACACACACACTAACACACATACACATTCACACAAACACACTCACCAAACACACACACACACACATACACACACACACTAACACACACAAACACATACACTAAGCCATGAATTCAAAAGAATGCAAGGGAGGGTACTTGGGAAGACTTGGAAGGAGGAAAGGGAACGGGAAAATGATGTAATTTATTATAATCTCAAAAAATTTTAAAAATTAAAAAGAAAAAACTAAAAGAAAAGAAAAGAAGTACCCAGGCAGGGGCTTGAGAGGTACAGGCTCTTACATAAGCATGAGAACTTAAGTTCTGACCCCTGCACCTGCATAGTGTCAAGTGTGTACATGTACAATCACACATACACACAATGTACTCACAAAAATTCAGAGTTGTTTCTTGAAATATTATCACACATGACACATATACGCTAAATCCTGCACACAATTTTCCTTTGTCAGAAATTTCAAGAAAACAGCAAAATAAAAAAAATGTGCCAAATGTACCCTAAGAATTATTATGTATTAGAAATTCTGTTCATTTCACTGATTTGACATACCACCAGTACAAGACTCTCATACTACCAATGAAAAGTGAAGACAAAACTCATAAACACACCCGGCTTTGCCGGGACACATGTCCTTACAAGCACGAGTCGACCTTCTTTTTAGTGACGGGTCACAGAAGGTGCATATGGCTGCTTCTGTTCCTGCATAAGGACACTGTTCTGATTCTTTAACCAAGCAAGCTACTCAGCTTTTACTGGCTTTGGCAACTTAAGGAAACTTCTGTAATTCCTTTTCATTTCTTCATGTAAAAAGGTCTGTGATAATCGAGTAGACATACATCAGTACTAAATAATTATAAAATTTTAAGATGCTATTTTCTCTGCTAATCTCATGCCAATAAATCATGATATTTTAGCCAAGTACCTCTGTTCACCTGAATATATGTAACACACATGCATGTGTGCAGGTTTTGTTTGAATATACAAGTCGGAAAGTCTCAGGAAGCCTTATTGCCTCTAAAACTTTATTTCAATGCAACCAGGGAAACTTCTCTTCCATCTTCTATGCTCCTTTTCAATAACTAGGGCTTAAAATGACACTTTTAGTGACTCTTTGCTTTGGTTCAAGTGTTAGTCCTCTTGCAATTACTCCAAGAGAGATGATATGTCCTGCCACATTAGATATTGAGTGTCTATGGTCCAATTTGTCAACAATGTTTAGTTTGAAGAAGGAGAGCTGTGGTGAAAGCACTGGACACCTGGAGACAGAGATAGAGTTACCATTAACTGACAGAAGAACCCAGAGAAGAGGGACTGGGAACATGCAGGACACACTGCACTCACAGTAGGTCCTCTACAGAGGTGAGTGGGATAGCAGTTAGACTCGGAACTCACTGAAACTTTATTCTTTCTCTTTCTTCAGCAGGCTTTCTGACATCATGGACACAGAAAAAAAGGAAACAAGTAACCACTCTTTACAAGGATGATGATGCAATTGGTCTGCTTTGGGTCACTGTCAGAAGATGACCAAAACTCACGATCATGGACATGCTATTGCTATTCATCCTCTCTTCTTTGGGCTTCTGATCAAGGCAGCACATCATGGTGGGGGCACATGACAGAGCAAATGCTCACCTCATGAGCCAGAAAGCAAAGAATGACTAGCCTGACTGTGGTGTATGAATCCCCTTTTGGGGCATGTTCCCAGTGACCTAAACATCTCTTACTCAGCCTCATTTCTTAAAGACTCATAGTACTGCTCAAAGCTCCCACCTTGAGAAACACAGCCTCAGCATGTGGGGCTACAAAGACACTTCCACAAACTACAGCAGAGGTGGAAGAAACACCCACACTCTGACTGAGAGGGAAAATGAGAGGCCCAGGTCTTTGATCAGGTACAAAGACTCTTCTTCTGCAGTTTCTAAAGAAGGCCAGGGGAAAGAGTGAGTCAGACAAGGCACAGGCCAGCAAGCATATGTGAGCTATGATGCATGTGGAGTCTGGCCATTGCCTGGGCACTGAATGTGAAACAGACAGTAAACAAGGTGGCAAAGGGTTATTTGAGATGCTGTATTATACAGTGTAGTAATGACTCTTCAAAAGGTGTGAATGGAAGCTAAAAGACAGCAACTCTGAGGTTTCAAGACAAGCCAGGCAGAAAAAAACAACCAGAATATCATGGAGTTTCAGCTAGAATCCTAATTCTAAACAATTTACACATTTTCTGAGTTACAGGGAAAAAAGGAAACAGATAATAGTTTCCTTTCTCTCTCTTCTCTCTCTCTGTTTCTCTCTCTCTGTCTCTCTGTCTCTCTCTCTGTCTCTCTGTCTGTCTCTCTGTCTCTCTCTCTGTCTCTGTCTCTGTCTCTCTCTCTCTCTCTGTGTGTGTGTTGTTGTGGCTGTACCTGTCCATATGTATGGGTATGTGCAGATGTGTACACTCATCTGTGCACATGTGGAAGCCAGAAGCTGGTGACAGGTGTCTGCTAGGGGATGTCTTTCTGTACACTTTGAATATGTGTTGTCCCCATTGGTTTATAAATAAGCTGCTTTGGCTTATGGCAAGGCAGCTTAAAGGCAGGTGAGAAATCTGAGATCGACAGGAAAGAGAAAGGCGGAGTGTGGGGGGAAGATACCAGCCACTGACAGGAGAAGCAAGATGTGAAAGTACTGGTAAGCCACAGCCACATGGCAACTTATAGATTAATAGAAATGGGTTAAGTTACAAGAGACAGCTAGCAAGAAGCCTGACACAGGCCATGCAGTTGATACTTAATTAATACTAAGCCTCTGAATGAGTGACTGAGGGACCATGGGGCCAAGCATGACTGGAGGAACACAGACTTTGGGGTGTGGCGGGACCAAAGAAATGTTCTGGCTACAGGTGTCCTCTCATATTGTTCTTTCACTGTGTTTTTTGAAATAAGCAGTCTTACTAAATGCTGAGCTCACTATTTTAGCTCAACTGGCTGGGCAAAGATCTTGCTGTCTCTACCGCTCACCAGCCCAGGGGTTACAAGTGTCTACTGCCACTCCCAGCTTTTATTAGATGCTGGAAATCTGAACTCAGGTCCTCATGCTTGCTCAGCCATCAAATTACTTTACCTGTTGAACATCTCTCCAGCCCCAGCCAACAGTCTTAAAAGCCAAAGTGACAGCCAAAGTGTGGTCCTGAACCACCATGACAATGAGAGGTGAGGACTGAAGGGGGCGGGGAGGCAGATCTCACGCCAAGGGAAACTGTTAAAACCCAAAGAAATGGAACAGGAGTGAGATGGGGGATGTCTTTCTGTACACTGTGAATATGTGTTGCTCTAATTGGTTGATAATAAAGCCTTTTGGCCTATGGAAAGGCAGCTTAGAGAGAGACAGGAAGAAGGTGGGGAGCGATCCCAGCCTGCCACCCAAGGAGCAACATGTAATGGGATGTAGGTAAAGCCATGGAACATGTGGTGATATATAGATTAATAGTTACGGGCTTATTTAAGATATAAGAGCTAAGCCGGGTGTTGGTGGCACACGCCTTTAATCCCAGCACTAGGGAGGCAGAGGCAGGCAAATCTCTGTGAATTTGAGGCTAGCCTGGTCTACAAAGTGAGTTCCAGGAAAGGCATAAAGCTACACAGAGAAACCCTGTCTCAAAAGACCAAAAAACAAAAACAAAAACAAAACAAACAAACAAACAAAAAACCAAACCAAACCAAACCAAAAAAAACAAAAAAAAAACAAAACAAAACCAAAACAAAAAAACAGATATAAGAGCTAGCTAGCAAAAGGCTTGAATCATGGCCATGCAGTTATAATTTCTATAAGCCTCTGTGTGTTTACTTGGGTCTGAGCAGCTGTGGGACTGGCAGGTGAGAAGGATTTGTCCTGACTACTGGCCAGCCAGGATAGAGGACAACTTCAGCTACAGGGGCATTTGATAAAATTTTGGTCAAGAAAATAAAGGTACTAGAATTTACAGGACACTTGGTTGTTATATGTTTTGGTGCTTTTGGGTCTGTTCCAGGAGAAAATTCTCAAGTCTTCCTGTCATTTTCCGGGAATTGAAATGGTAAGTCAGTATCAGGCGGGCAGTGCTCCTCCCTTATGAGAATTAAAATTGTATTAAATGCAAGGAGAGGCTCTTGTTCGTGATGAATATGCAGTAGCTTTCATGGCTTTCCCATTAGTAAATCTAAATTATAAACTTTTAATAAAAATAACGTCTACCAAGCAAAGACTGCTGGCAACTTGGGAAGCTTTAATATCTTTGGAAGTTAAAACTTTGGTAGGAGTTTTAACTTGGTAAGATTTAGGCTTAGCCACTCTGGGGCTGATGCATGGATTCTAGGTAAAAGCAAGATGGTAGCAATCTTCTGAACAGGACCACTGAAGGAATGCTCAGGCTCCATTCTTCGTGACTTGGGCATCTAGTAGTGGGTAACAAAAAGGTTATTTGAGATGGCATAGACAAAGTAATAATGACTCTTAAAAAGGTGTGAATGGAAACTGAAAGACTGTAACTCTGAGGTTATAAGATAAGCCAGGAACTATAAACAATCATCATCAAGTTTCAGCTAGAGTCCTAATTCTAAACAATTTACACATTTCAGAGTTACAGGGAAAAAAACCCGCTGATGGCTAAATAAACAGGGTGAGTACATGATTAATGCTTTAAAACAGCAAACACCTCCCATGTGTGGCATTCCTGTAACAGTCTGCTCCAGGAGCCATTGCTTTCCTTCTTTCTCTGCAGTCTGTGTTGTGTTTATTTATTCTTCTTATGTTGGATTCCTCTCTTTTAATTTACCTGTCATCTTAATTTACTCTAGGGTGCAAAGTGAAAATGTCTAAAATAAGTGAAAAATATAAAACAATTACCAAATTTAAGACTGAGCAATAACCAACTCAATGAACATAATTTTTTCATGATAAGAATGTCTGATAAAAAGATAATGTTGGTAGCTACTTTCTTTAGATTGAGAAACACATCTAAAGCAAGGTTTATATTTCTAACAAAAAATAATCCAAAGAAATACAGAGGCTGAGAAGAGATGGGGTCTGTTTTACTTCTTATCTTGGGAAAATAGGGGAAGTGAGGGACCCTAAGTAGGAATTTCCTCTCATAGACTTAAACAAACTATTCCTAAAAGTGCGTGTTTTTTTTTTTAATGATGTATTGAGAGTACAACAAAATTTGATCACAAATTCATTAGAAAAAATAATTAAATACATATGATTTCTCTGGACTTAAAGGGTAAAAAAAGCAGGATGTCCTTTTTTTGCTTGTTTGTTTTCATAATCCATTGAGTTCAATTTATGCAGCCCATAAATGAATGAGTATAGATCCATCCAATGAAGCGTGGTTGGCCTACTATAGGCCACATCTCCAAAGAAAAGGGACTTTCCTTCACCCATCAGCTACCCACTGTCCATAGCTTCTCATCTTGGGGTGGGTATACATGGGAGGGGGTTGGGAGGTAGGAGGTGGATCTGTGAGGAGTTGGGGGGAAGGGATCAAAGTATATTACATCTGTCTATGAAATTCTCTAATACTAGAACTACTATATTCTTTAAAAAGAAAGTGTTGCATGAAACTAAGGACACACAGAGAGAGACAGAGACATAGAGAGAGACAGAAACAGAGATGATCTATAAAGTATTTGGAGAGAATTATTGAGCCAGGTTGGATCTGAAATCTGCTCCAATTGTAGGCTGACTGGCATTTTGAAAAAAGAGAACAGAAAGTCCTGTTGGCAAAAACTTTCATGGCTGTGGTCAGGCTAATAAGCTCAAATACTGAGAATATGAGCATATTTTTCGAAGTGTGGCAGAAGAATAGGGATTCATAATTGTGACAATTATTGCAGCTAAAAAATTCATAACCTGGCCACTCTAAATAGTATATCTGAGCAGAAATCTGAATACCTTTTTGAGCTGGTATGGCTACCATAACACAGATATAGGAAACTCTTTGTCTTTTTTTTTTTTTCCAGAGCTGAGGGCCGAACCCAGGGCCTTGCGCTTGCTAGGCAAGTGCTCTACCACTGAGCTAAATGCCCAGCCCCTGGATATAGGAAACTCTTAATCACCGGGTACTTGTCCAGGCTGAAGTTGGGCCATTCTGTGCTTCTGCCAGCCCCTCATCCAGTCCTCATACGCTTTCCTGCAACAGTGTATACACCCCTCAGTGCTGTTCATTATATGCTGTGAGTGAAGGGTTGTTTGGGGGATAGTTTAAAATTGTCTCTTTGTGAGCTACCATGTATTTGTTTCTATTTAGTTTCACGATTTGGATATAGCACGTTTACACTGGACACAGGTACAGCTACCTCAGACTTTCAAGAGAAAGTGTGACTTACTAGGATGATTGGGCTCCAGGCTTTCATCTGTGGAGGCTCTCATATGTAGAGAGTCCTTGTGAGGCACACAGAGGTGTTTTTGAAAGTAATTCACATGGGAAATTAGCAAGAGAAATAGACTGTCTGCATAGGGATGTTTAGATCCAATGTCCTAGCACTCAGTCCTTCAGGGCTGTGATTGTTCCTAAATGTTGTCCTTGTCAAAGGAACCTAGAGTCTTCATGATGTAGAAAACAGCATCTTTCTATTTATTTTCTGGAGACTAGTGTCCCCTGTATTGTTCATAGACAAATTGAAAGGCACTTATTGGGGTACCTTATAAAATACAGTATTCAAAGTGGCTGTTCTACAGAATTGGCTGTAAATGTTTTAATTCAGTGTTGGGAGTCAATTTTTGGCAAGTGCTCTGGAAGCTGCACACATGAAAACACTCCTTGAGAAATTGTAGTCTAAGTGGATGTAGATGCATAAATACCAAGTTATGAAGGGTGGGACAGAGTGGAGTAAAAGAAGCCCTAGGCTCAAGCTATGGGTTTGCAGGGATAGAACTAATCCAGAAAAGTAGCCTTATGAGAAGGCACATTTTTAATGCTGTATAAGATTTTATATATAGTGACTGTAGTGGCTGTACATGATGAGAATCTTAGGACTTGTTGCCATGCTGTTTGTAAATTGGTGTGTATTTTTTTATACGTGATACTGGTTTTCATTAAGAACATTTTCAAAAAAAAAGCTAGGTGGTGTTGGTACATGCCTTTAATCCCAAGAAGCAGAGGCAGAGGTAGGTCCATGAGTTCTAGGGATTCTGGTCTATAGACAGAGTTCCAGGACAGCCAAGGCTATACAGAGAAACCCTGTCTCAAAAAAGTACATTTTCCTACAAGCATATAATGTACTTTGACTCTGCTCTTTCACACCCTGTTAACTTCCTTCTCTCTTCCTGAGCCTTATTGTTAGTGCTTTTCCTTCCCCTGGAGTGTGACTTCTACTTTCATGTGTGTGTGATTTGATATAGTCATAGGAAGTCTAGGATCCATCCATGATTTAAAAAAAGCAGTATTTGTATTTCTTGGCCTGACTTAATTCACTTAATATGATCATGTCTAGCTTCATCCCTTCTTCCTGTGAATTTCATTCCCCTTTACAGCTGAATACAAGTCCAAGTGCATACATATATCACAGATTTTAATCCAACACTACACTCACTATCACCTGGATTTAATCTATAACTTACCTGTTGTCAATATAGCTGTAATGAATGCTGGTGTGCAAGTATGTCTGTGATATGTCACCCTGGAGTTTATTGTGACACTATCAGGGGTACTGTAGCTGGCTCAAATAGTAGAGCTATTTTTAAGGATGGGGGAAACATTCATACTGATTTTCATAGTAACCAGACTAATTTACGTTCCATCATTGTTGACTAAATGTTTCTATTTCTCCACTCCCTCCCAAACCTTTAATGTTATTTGTTTTCTTTGCACTTTTAAAAATTGCATTTTAATATATTTATTTTGTTTGTGTGCCCATGCATGGCATAACATAAAAGCAGAAGTTAGAGGACAACCCATGGGAGTCACTTCTCTCTGTTACCCTGGGTTTGGGCTCAGGCTGTCAGGCTTCTCAGCCTACTTATCCATCTAAGCAGCATTTGTAACTTACTTTCATAATGACTAACATGACTGGAGTGAAATGAAATCTAATTTAGTTTTAGTTTGTGTTTCCCTACTAGCTAATGATATTGAACATTTTCAATGAAATTGTTATTACATTTAATTAATTAATCAATCAATCAATTTACTCTGCTTGTGTGTGTGTATGCCTGCATGTGCATGTGTAGACATGTGTTCCATAAAACATGTGTGGAGAGCAGAAGACATCTTGTAAGTATTGGTTCACTCCTTCCATGATTTTGGTCCCAGGTATTGGTATCAAATTCATGACTTTCTGGCTTGGCAGCAACCACCTTTACTGATAAGCTGTGTTCCCCAAAATATTGTGCACCCTAGTAAACTTATCTGGGGTCAGGGAACAGAACACCCACAATATTAAACATAGAGCTTAGGCAGTGGTAGCGCACACACACACACACACACACACACACACACACACACACACACACACACGTTTAATCCTAGCATTCCAGAGGCAGAGATCTGCCTGGATTTCTGTGAGTTCAAGGCCACACTGGAAACAGCCAAGCATGGTGACTCACGCCTTTAATCCCAGGAAGTAATAGCAGGAGTCAGAAAGGTATTTAAGGTGTGAGGATGAGGAACTATAGCCTGGTTAAGCTTTTAGGCTGAGATCCATTTGGATGAAGATTTAGAGGCTTTCAATCTGGGAAAAGCTGAGGAATTAGCAAGGTGAGGTGGCTGTGGCTTATTCTGCTTCTCTGATGGTCTAGCATTCACCACAATACCTGTCCCCAGGTTTGATCTCATTAATAAGACCTGTTCAGATTCGTGCTACATTAAGCTGCCTGTCTGGCCCATTGAACATTTTAAAATATGTCTAGTGGTCATTTGCATTTCATCTTTTGAGAACAGGCTGTTCATTATCCTCTTTATCAATTGGATTGTTTGATATTTACTTTTGGAGTGCTCTATGTTCTAGTTATTAATCTGCTGCTAAATGTCTAACAGTATCTTCCACCTCTCTGTAAGCCATATTTGCATTCAGAGCACTACTTCCTTTGTAAGTTTTTAAAAAAATTTATGAGGGCCCATTTGTCAGTCGTTAGCATTGTTTCTTGAATGACCAGAGTTCTTTTCAGAAAGTCTTTGCCTGTGCTAATCCCTTGAATTGTTTTCCTTACTTTTTCACATATTACTTTTATGTTTTCAGGTCTTGCATTAAAGTTCTTGAGTTAATTTTCACACATGGCAAGGGGCAGTGTCCTAGTTTCATTCTTCTATGCTGGCATCCTCAGTTTTCCCAGCACCATTTGTTGAAGGGACTACTGTTGCTCCATTGCATGTTTTTGGTTGTTAAGCATCAGGTGTCTGTGGCTGCTGGGAAATTCATATCTGGGTCCTCAGTTTATTAGTTCTAAGGTTTGTCTTGTATAGTCTGAGTATTGTCTATTATACAGGACCACACCCTCCACACTGAAATACTTTGTTTTCTTCCTTTCCTATTTTCTCTCTTTTAGTTCCTTCCCTTGTCTTATTGCACTGGCTAAGACTTCAAGTATTATAGTAAATAACAGTATGGGAGGTGAAGACCCTCATCTTGCTCCTTATCTTGGTTCAAATAATTTGAAATTTTCTACATTTAGTATGATGTGAGGTATAGGTTTATTACATGTATTCTTTACTATGTTCAAGTAGGTTCCTTATATCACTGGTTTCTTCCAGGCTTTAAAAAAAAATTTTTTTTTTATCTGAATGGATTTTAATTTTGTCAAAAGCATGTTCTGCATCTGTTAAGATAACTATGTGAATTCTGGTCTTGAATCATTTTATGAAGTAAGTTATATTTGTTGGTTTGTATGTTGAATCATCCTTGTAACCCTAGAATGAAGCCAACTTGATCATGGTTGTGGTGGTTTGAATGAAAATAGCCATGATAGGCTCATAGGGAGTGGCACTATTTGACAGGATCAGAAGATGTGGCCTTATCCCTAAACCACCCAGGCTGAAGAGAAGACAACAGGTTGCTTTCTGCAAACTGACAGCAAGGCCCCATTTCTGAAGACACCATCCACACAACTCACTGAACATGGAAATATCAAGCTTGTGCCTACATGGAACCTTCATCCTATGTTCCATTGTCTATGACACAGAAAGGTACAATGCAATCGACCTAAAGAGAAAAGTAAACACCAATGTGCTAGGTCAGTGGTGGCAGAAACCTTGTGGGAGTAACCAAATGATGTTTGCTTTGACTTAAAGCCCATTCCATGAGATGGAGCCCTTATCTGACACTATTTGGGTGGCCAAGAACCAGAATCTAGAGAGCTCAGAGACCTAGGGTAAAGCCAAATACTACTGGTCTAATACACACACACACACACACACACACACACACACACACACACACACACAACAAACACACACACTCACACACACACACACACACACTCACACACACACACACACACACACACACACACAATGACTCATAGGCTAGATAGATTCATGCACACAGAGGTGAGGAGATACTCTCACACAGGTGGCCAAGTGAGGACCAACCCCCAAAGGTTGCCTTATGACTCCACCTATGTGGGCTGTATCATGTACATGCCTGCATACAAACACATGAACAAGCCTGCCCCACACCCCCACACACAAATAAATAGTAAAAGAGTTTGGCAGTGAATCTTACTGGTCCTGTCTTTTGGAGGAGGAGATGGAATTTTTCATTTATTACAGATTCAATATTATTTGTCATAGAACAGTTTTATTTCTTTTATCCTCTTGATTTCCTGTTGGCTGGTTGTGCCCTGTTCTTCATACTATTAACAGACTTTGATTTGGGAATGTATCCCAGTGATAGAGTAATTGCCTGACATGTGAAAAGCCTTGGGTTCATTTCAGGTCTGTATAAATTTTTTGACACCCTTTGAAGAGGCCAATGCTCTACTGTGAGCAGCCTGGGGACAAAACAAGAGCTGGATCAAAAGTTTATGCACCGACATCAGTGTTGTTCTGTTCTGCCAACTTGGAGGCTTGTTCCACCTTTGTATTCTATTTTGATCACACTTTTGTGGTAGGTTTCTTTCAAAGAGCTCTGTAGTATGAGCCACCTAAATTTTAGAAAATTAAAATCTTTGACAAATCAGAATACTAGCTGAGGTACTGCTTAGGCACCCTGTAAAATATAAGCCTGCTCATTTAATACACACACACACACACACACACACACACACACACACACACACACCACTAACTTTGGTAGACAGATTAAAGAAATGAAACACACAAAGTATACATTACATAAGAATACCCATCTATGTTAGTTAGGGTTCCCTAGAGCAGGGGTTCTCAACATGTAGGCAGCAGCCCCTTTAGGGGTTGCATTTAAGATATCCTCTGTATCGAATATTTACATTACAGTTCACAACAGTAGTAAAATTACAATTATGAAGTAACAGTGAAATTATTTTATGATGGGAAGGGGTTGCCCCAGCATGAGGTACTGTATTAAAGGGTCGAAGCATAATAAAGGTTGAGAATCATTGCTCTAGAGGAACAGAACCAAGAGGAGGAAGGTATATTAAAAGGGATCTATTACATTTGTGTAGCAGGAATCTTAAAAATTCTTATTAATAAAATCAAAACCGGAGCCAGGTATTGGGGTGAATGCTGGAAGATCAGAGAAGCAGAACAAGCCACAGCTTCCTCACCTCGCCAGTTCCTTAGCTAATCCTGTTTCCTCAGACTGGAAGCTTCTGTGTCCTCATCCAGAATGAATCTCAGCTGAACTGTTGCTCAAAAGCCTAAAAGCTTAACCAGCCAAATGCTTCTAGTTTCTGATCTTCATGCCTTATATATCTTTCTGTTTTTGCCATCACTCCCTGGGATTAAAGACTCACTTCTTGGGATTAAAGGCATGTGTCATAGGCTGTTTCCAATGTGGCCTTGAACTCACAGAGATCCAGAGGGATTTCTACCTCTGGAATGCTAGGATTAAAGGTGTGAGTGCCACCATTTTCTAGCCTTTGTATCCAGTGGCTGTTCCGTCTCTGACCCCAGATAAGTTTATTAGGGTGCGCAATATTTTGGGGAACACAATACCACCATATTCCCCCTTTTGTCTAAAACTTAAAAAAGCTTATAACTAATACAAGAAAAACTATCCAAAAAGTCTATATAATATATACAGTCAAAAATTACATTAACAATGCCTAGTCCATTAACATTTGACAGATTCAGATAAAAAAATCCATTATATATATTAACAATGCCCAGTCCAGTAACATTTGATAAACTCAGAGAAAAAGTTTCATTACTTATCCTATTTAAAACAAGTAGTTCCTTTTTAAAAGTAGATTCAAAAATTGACCTTTTTATCTTATCATATTCATATTCTCTCTTTTTTCATAAGTTTCGATAATCTACCTTTTGTCATTTTTATATCTTCCCCTTTTCTTTTTAGTGTAGATTCAATGATCTACCCATTTTTCCTATTATTTCTTACATGATGTGGTCTGGGTAGGTCAATAATAGCTGTCTCTTACAGGAGAGGCTGAGAATCCAGTAGTTTCTTGTCCATTAGGTTAGTTGTCTTGGCAGTCCCAGTCTGTCCCTGATGGCTTGAAGGATTCCTGGATAGCTCCTGGTCTTCAGTCAGTATTGGAAGCCAGGCCAGCTGATTCTAATATAAGCAAAATAAAACGATGGCCACAGGTAGATAAAGTCACCAGTGAGGCGTGAGGAGAAGCATCAAAAAGCATGTTTCCTTTTTCCATGTCCTTTTGTCTGCTCTGCTACCGGTAGGTGATGTCTGCATGTAGGCTGAGTCTTCAAGCTCCAAACAATCAGATCCAGAAAGTCCCTCCCAGGAGTGTCCAGGAACTTGGGTTTTAGCTATCTAGTTGACAACCAAGGTCAATCATCACACAAGTTTACAGATGGCTGAATCATAATTTAGACACAAGTCTGAAGCTTCCAGGTCCAACCTCCTTCTATTTAAAACAAGTTTTAATTTTGTTAAAAAGCCTCATGTCAAAGAGAAGAGAATTTATAATTACCTGGAAGGTTTGTTTGTGTGAAATATTAGTGTAAAATTTTAGTGCTTTGGAAGCAAAACAATGAATATTTCAGAATAGTAACTCTCAAGCAGTAAGTTAGTACATAATCAAAAGCCACTATGTTTATATGAAATGGTGGTTGAATTTGGATTTTGTATTTCAAACCAGTTTGGCACACACATAATACAGTTGAAGTACTAGAGTAGATCCCCAAACACAAGGTAAAGCCGGGTGTGTTAGTGCATGCCTTTAATCCACCAACCTGGAGGCAGAGGCAGGAAGATCGTGAGATCAGGGATAGTATGATAACTCTTTCTCACAAACTAAAACAAAAACCAAACAGATAGCCAAGCACATGAAAACATATAGCAGGCCAATTGCAGATAAGCATGTCTCTCCTTTATTGGAGCTGACTGTCACCTACTAATTATGCACAGGACTGGATTGTTCATGGTGCCCCTATACTGTGTTCCCAACTTTAAATCTTTTGGAACCACCCTAGTTTTGTTGAAGAGATTTGCAGAGGTTCAGCATTGTGTCTGATGCTAAATCAGTAAGTTGGGAGCACAATTGAGCACAATTGATCTTTCAAGCCTGGAGCTCCTATCTGGACAAGAGGTGAGTACCTGGGTTCATACCCAGAGAGGCCTACCCCTAGGTCCCATCCCTGGGCACCAGCCATTCTGGAGAAGACCTGCCCAACTTGACCCCAGGTTCTGGCCATCGGGTGGGACTCCTTCTGCCCTACCCCAAGGTTCACCTTCTCCAAGATCCCCCAGCACACCCTGCAATCTCCACACTCTGTCCCCACACCCATCTTCCTGAGATCCCAGCCATTGCCTGAGACTCAGACCAGCCCCCAGCTCCCATGCAGCTCAGAGCTTCCATCTGGACCAGAGAGAGGCTTTCTGAATCTGTCAGCTCTGTCTGGACCAAGAGCACTGATAAGACCAAGAATGAATCCACAAGGAGACGGGCAGATATCAAGGCCAAAGTACATACAACAAAATAAAGAGCAATACAGCATTACCAGAACCTAGCCCTCCTCCAACAGCTAGACCTGAACATCAGAGAATGAAAGAAGCAGAAGAAAACAACCATATGAATAACATCATGAAGATGCTACAGGCTTATAAAGAAGAAATCAAAAATGAAATGGAGGAACAGACAAACAATAAATGGGAAAAATGCTATAAAAGACTAGAGGAAAGGACAAATAAAGCAGAAGAAAACAATAAATCCCTGAAAGAAAATCATGAAAAAGCAATGAAACAGATGAGGGAAAAAGTACAAGACCTGAAAAGGGAAATAGAAAAAATGAAGATGACACAAACAGAGGGAATGCTTGAAATAGAAAATCTGAGTAAACAATCAGGAACTTCAGATGCAAGTATAACCAAAAGAATGCAAGAGATGGAAGAGAGGAATCTTTGTGTTGAAGATACAGTAGAAGAAATAGATTCATCAGTCAAAGAAAACACTAAAGCCAACAAAGTGATGACACAAAATGTCCATGAAATTTGGGACAGCATGAAAAGACCAAACCTATGAATAATAGGGATAGAGGAAAGAGAAGAATACCAACTCAAAGGCACACAAAATATATTCAACAAGATCATAGAAGAAAACTTTCCCAACTTAAAGAAGGGAATGCCTATGAAGATACAAGAAGCCTATAGTACTCCAAAGAGACTAGACCCCCCAAGAAGTCCCCCCCACCACATAATAATTAAACAGCTAAACATACAGAATAAAGAAAGAATATTAAGAGCAGCAAAGGAAAAAGGCCAAGTGACTTATAAAGGCAAACCCATCATAATAACACCCAATTTCTCAATGGAGACTTTGAAAGCCAGAAGGACCTGGACAGATGTAATGCAGACACTAAAAGACCATGGATGCCAGCCTAGACTAATATACCCAGCAAAAATTTCAATCATCATAGATGGAGTGAACAAGACATTCCAAGACAAAGACAAATTTAAACAATAGTTATCCACAAATCCAGTCCTACAGAAACCACTAGAAGGAAAATTCCAACCTAAGAAAGTCAGATACACCCTTGAAAACACAGACAATAGATAACACCACAGCAGTAAACCCTAAAGAAGAGAAGTACACACACTACCACCAATAAATAAATAAACAAACAAACAAACAAACAGATAGATAGATAAACGAATAGATGAATGAATGAATGAATGAATAAATAAAAATAAATAAATAAATAAATGAATGAATAAATAAATAAATAACAGGAATGAACAATCACTGGTCATTAACATCTCTTAATATCAGTGGACTTAATTCACCTATAAAAAGACACAGGCTAACAGAATGGATGTGCAAGCATGAGCCATTTTTCTGCTGCATACAAGAAACACATGTCAAATTCAAAGATAGACACTACCTAAGAATAAAAGGCTGGGAAAAGACTTTCCAATCAAATGGTCTTAAGAAGCAAGCTGGTGGGTTGGGGATTTAGCTCAGTGGTAGAGCACTTTCCTAGCAAGCGCAAGGCCCTGTGTTAGATCCTCAGGTCAAACAAACAAATAAACAAACAAACAAACAACAAAAAAAGAAGCAAGCTCGTGTAGCCATCCTAATATCCAGCAAAACAGACTTCAAACTAAAATCAATCAAAAGAGATCAAGATGGGCATTACATACTCATCACAGGAAAGATCCACCAAGATGAAGTTTCAATTCTGAACATTTATGCCCCAAACACAAGAGCACCCACATATGTCAAAGAAACATTACTAAAGCTTAAATCACATATAAAACCCAACACATGAATAGTGGGAGACTTCAACACCCCACTTTCACCACGGGACAGATCTCCCAAATTGAAACTTAACACAGAAATAAAGGACTTAACTGATTTTATGACTCAAATGGACTTAATCCATATCTATAGAACATTCCATCAGAACCAAAAAGAATATACCTTCTTCTCAGCACCCCATGGAACCTTCCCTAAAATCGACGACATACTTGGCCACAAAGCAAATCTCAACAGACACAAAACAATTGGAATAACCTCCTGTGTTCTATCAGACCATCATGGTTTAAAGTTAGATTTCAACAACAAAAACTACAGAAAACCTACAATCCAATGGAAACTGAATAATGCTCAACTGAATCACAATGGGTTAAGGAAGAAATAAAGAAAGAAATTAAAGACTTCCTAGAGATCAATGAAAATGAATACACCACATAGCCAAACTTATGGGACACTATGAAAGCAGTGCTAAGAGGGAAATTCATAGCACTGAATGCCCACATAAAGAAGCTGGAGAAATTTCAGACTAGTGGCTTAACAGTATATCTGAAAGCTCTAGAACAAGAAGAATCAAAGTCTCCCAGGAAGAATAGATGCCAGGAAATAATCATATTGAGAGCTGAAATCAATAAATTAGAAACAAAGAGAACAACACAAAAAAAAATTAGTGAAACAAAGAGTTGGCTCTTTGAGAAAATTAACAAGACAGACAAGTCCTTATCCAAAGTAACCAAAAGACAGAGAGAGAGCATCCAAATTAACAAAATCAGAAATGAAAAGGGCAACATAACAACAGACACTGAGGAAATCCAGAGAATCATCAAAAACCTCTACTCCACAAAACTGGAAAATCTAAAAGAAATGGATAATTTTCTGAATAGGTACCACATACCTAAGTTAAATCAAGACCAGATAAACTATTTAAATAGTCCAATAACCCCCAAATAAATAGAATCAGTCATTAAAAGTCTCCCAACCAAAAAAAGCCCAGGACCAGATGGTTTCAGCACAGAATTCTACCAGATCTTCAAAGAAGACTTAATACCTATACTCTTTAAATTGTTCTACACAATAGAAGCAGAAGGAACATTATCAAACTCCTTCTATGAGGTTACAATTACCCTGATTGTCTTCCTCATGAACACTGATGCAAAAATACTCAATAAAATACTGGCAAACAGACTCCAAGAACACATCAAACCAATTATCCACCATGATCAAGAAGGCTTCATCCCAGGGATGTGTGGTTCAACATACATATAAAAGTCTGTCAATGTAATAGACCATATAAACAAACTCAAAGGAAAAAAAAACCCACACATGATCATCTCACTAGATGCAGAAAAAGTATTTGACAAACTCCAACCCCCCTTCATGATAAAGGTCTTGGAGTGATCAGGAATACAGGGAACATACCTAAACATAATAAAGGTAATTTACAGCAAGCCAACAGCCAACATCAAATTAAATGGAGAGAAACTCAAAGCAATACCACTAAAATCAGGAAGAAGGCAAGGCTGTCCCCTCTCCCCATACTTATTCAATATAGTACTTGAAGTTCTAGCCAGAGCTATAAGACAACATAGGGAGATTAAGGGAATACAAATTGGAAAGGAAGAAGTCAAGCTTTCCCTATTTGCAGATGACATGATAGTATACATGAATGACCCCAAAAATTCAACCAAGGAACTGATACATCTAATAAAAACCTTCAGCAACACAGCAGGATATAAGATCAACTCAAAAAAATCAGTAGCCCTCCTATATACAATGGAGAAACAGGCTGAAAAGGAAATCAGAGATACATCATGCTTTATAATAGCCACAAATGATATAAAATACCTTGGGGTAACTCTAACTCAGCAAGTGAAGGACCTATATGCCAAGAACTTTAAGTCCCTGAAAAAAGAAACTGAAGAAGATGTCAGAAAATGGAAATATCTCCCATGCTCATGGATTAACATAGTAAAAATGGCAATCTTACCAAAAGCCATCTACAGATTCAATGCAATCCCCATCAAAATACCAGCACAATTATTCACAGACCTGGAAAGAATAATATTCAACTTCATATGGAAAATAAAAAAACCCAGGACATCCAAAAGAATCCTGTACAATAAAACAATCTCTGGAGGCATCACAATCCCTGACCTCAAGCTCTACTACAAAGCTACAGTAATAAAAACAGCTTGGTACTGGCATAAAAACTGACATGTGGACCAATGGAATCGAACTGAAGACCCTGACATTAATCTGCACACCTATGAACATATAATTTTTGACAAAGAAGCCAAAACTGTACAATTGAAAAAAGAAAGCATCTTCAACAAATGTTGCTGGTATAACTGGGTGTCAGTGTGTAGAAGGCTGCAAATAGATCCATATCTGTCACCGTGCACAAACATTAAGTCCAAGTGGATCAAAGACCTCAACATAAATCCAGTTACTCTGAACCTGATAGAAGAGAAAGTAGGAAGTAGTCTTGAACTCATTGGCATAGGAGATCACTTCCTAAATATAACACCAGTAGCACAAACACTGAGAGAAACAATCAATCAATGGGGCCTCTTGAAATTGAGAAGCTTTTGTAGAGCAAAGGACATGGTCAACAAGACAAAGTGACAGCCTACAGAATGGGAAAAGGTCTTCACCAACCCCACATCTGACAGAGGGCTGATATCCAGAATATATAAACAAATCAAGAAATTAGACATTAAAATGCCCAACAGTCCAATTAAGAAATGGGCTTTAGAACTAAACAGAGAATTCTCCACAGAGGAAGCTCAAATGGCTGAAAGACCTTTAAGGAATTGCTCAATATCCCTTAAGAATGTATAAAGAACATGTTGTACATATACACAATGGAGTACTACTCAGCAGAGAAAAACAATGACATCATGAATTTTACAGGCAAATGGATGGATCTAGAAAAAATTATCCTGAGTGAGGTAACCCAGACTTAGAAGGACAAACATGGTATGTACTCACTCATAGGAGGATACTAGATGTAAAACAAAGATGACTAGACTGCTGCTCACAACTCCAGGGAGGCTACCTAGAAAACAGGACTCTAAGAAAGACACAGGGATTGCCCAATGACAGAGAAATGGATGAGATCCACATGAACAACCTGGACATGAGTGGAGGTATAAAGGGCAAGGTTCGAGAGAAAGAGAGCTTAGGGGAGTGGGAGATCCCAACTGGATCAAGAACAGAGAGGGAGAACAAGGAATAACAGACCATGATAAATGAAGACCACATGCGAACAGGAAGAAGAAGGAAAGTGCTAGAGAGGTCCTCAGAAATCCACAAAGATACCTCCACTGTAGACTACTGGCAATGGTTGAGAGAAGCCTGAATTGACCTAGTCTGGTGATTGGATGGCCAAACACCCTAACTGTCATGCTAGAAATCTCATCCAATGCCTGAGGGAGGCCCCAGGTGGAGCTCCAGAAGTCTAATTGTAGGCGAGAAAGTGTAGGGATTGTATGAGCGAGAATTGTTGAGACCAAGATTGGAAAAAGCACAGGAACAAATAGCCAAACTAATGGAAACACATGAATTATGAACCAATAGCTGAGGAGCCCCCAACTGGATCAGGCCCTCTGGATAAGTGAGACAGTTGATTAGCTTGAAGTGTTTGGGAGGCACCCAGGCAGTGGGACCAGGACCTTTCCTTGGTGCATGAGCTGGCTGTGTGGAACCTGGGGATTATGCAGGGACACTTTGCTCAGCCTGTGAGGAGGGGACTGACCTGCCTGGACTGAATCTACCAGGTTGAGTTGAATCCTCAGGGGAGTCTTTGCCTTGGAGGAGATGGGAATGGGGGGTGGCCTGGGGGGAAGGAGGGGAGCGTGTGGGAGGGGGAGGACAGGGGAATCCATGGCTAATATGTAAGATTAAATTAAATTATAAAATAAAATAAAAAAAAATTGATCTTTTAAGACAATGACTAAGATTAGAAGATCACAGTCAGCTTTTTTTTTTTTTTTTTTTTTTTTTGGTCTGGGCTGCCACCAAGGTACCACTTTCTCCTCTTACCAGGGGCTTAATGTCGCAAATGTTTTGAAACAAGGCCTAATGTTTTGCAGATCTTTGCTTCAACTATGCATATGTTTTCTCCATAGATTTGAAAATATCTTATAAAACCCATATTTAGTGTGTGCGTGTTCACACACACACACACACACACACACACACACACTCTCACACACACTTACATAGATCTTTGCTACTGGAAATAAGGATGAAATTTCTTGGTTATCAACAAAAATAAATCTTTCTTATCCAAAATCATTTTGCCTTCCTAGTTAAAAATATTTTAGTATTTAAGTAGTAAATTAATGTAATAGTTACCTTGAAAAGTTTTGATTTCAGCTGGTAAGATATAGCTTATAGAGTACAGTATTTGTTGGACTTATTCTACAGGCTATGTTAGCGCTAATTAACTGATCATGTTGTTCATCATGCTGTCCTCTTTATATATTCATCATCTATTCCAAATACACTTCTATCTATTTCGCAAAGGCATTTCCTGTATGTTTTGGTAATGATTTTGAGGTGCTCTGAAACATCACAGACACAATTTTTCATCATGCTATTGGTACCCTACATATGCTTTCAAATTGAAATCTATATGGCATGGCATTGTCCTCTACTTGACCATTGCAGTACTGTGTGGTTGAAGCACATCTTTCTACCTGGTCAGTTCTGACTTAGTAAGTGGTATTAGCCTTTGGCATATACGTCATCTATTTGACATGATTATGACTGACTTATTTATTCCTTCCTTACAAGTTTAGCAGGGCTCAGTCTTCTGCTCTGGTATATAAGGTCCAAGACAGCTTCGCAGAAATAAGCCGTGCTTCCACCCCTGATGTCCTCCCAGGTGAGTGCCTGGGCTTCACGCTTACACTCCTAAAGCAAGCAAACTTTAAGCTAATTATGTGCTAGCTGATTCTCCCTTGCTGAATTTTGGCAGGTTGCTTCTGTAAATTATGAAAAATAAATGTGAGATATGCAGATGTCTTTTGTTTGAAGCAGATGTTTGGTGGGTCTTGCCAAAATCTAATCAGCTGTTCCCCTGGGGGTCTTCCCCTTACAGCGTTACCCCAGAGCAGCTCAGAAACATGAAGAGGTGATCAGACAGCACTCTGTGGAACTGTGAGGAAGACTTTGTTCTTAGAAGTCTTTGTTATGGAAAAATAAAAATGGAACTATCCCAATCATCTCTGATAGAAGACACTGGATACAGAGTAGTTTCTTCTGGCAGTGACTGATAAAAATGGCCACAGGGTGAGCTCTCTTTTGCCATTGTCAGAAGCAGAAATGCCTTCTATCTCAAGTGTTTAGGGCCAGGAATGCTATTTTGAAGAAGAAATCGTTTATTTGCTTATCTAAGAGATCGAATTGTACCATGAAATATAGGTAAGAATGAAATTTTTACATAGTTATGATACATATATATGTAGATCATATATTCAAATGTCAAATTAGCAAAGGTTTTACGATACCAACGTTGTTGATCAGTTTACCCTCTCAGGTGGGTTTTAAGTGAAAAGAGAAACTAGTTGTAGTGTCCTGGCGGTGCAATGGAGAAAAAGCTGTGAAATCAATACATGTTGAGATTATCATAATGGCATCTTAATTACCCCTCAACCTAGCAAGTAGACATGCCCAATACTTGCAATTTTGCTGACCACTAACATGTGAGTTTGGGCAGTTATTTAACTGTTCCTGTCCTCAGTTTTCCTATAATAATAATTCCTACAACAAAGAACTTGTTCCAGTGAGACAATTAAGTCAAATGCAGACACATGTATATGTGCCTGACATATTATTGAGCAAAATGTCAGCAACTGAAGAACTCATTCTATAATTTTCTACTCTTCTCTCTGCCACCTCCTAACAAGGACTTACATATCTATTTACACTTACCAAATAGACATCTCTTGCCTGCAAAGTGAACACATTTATCTCATTTATCTGCTTGCATCTGCAATAGAGACTAGGCATCAGCCTTTTGCCAGCTTTACCTCTTTCATTTAAAATATCATAACATGGCATTATATGATATTTACAGTGTCCCTTCAGTTTCCTCTGAATAATTTCAAATTCCCTTCAATTTCTTTACT
Source organism: Onychomys torridus (assembly GCF_903995425.1). Classification (NCBI taxonomy): domain Eukaryota; kingdom Metazoa; phylum Chordata; class Mammalia; order Rodentia; family Cricetidae; genus Onychomys; species Onychomys torridus. The sequence continues at coordinate 13,105,411 of NC_050452.1, read as the reverse complement.
GGCTCATCTCCAATACTGCTTTTTCTCTTCTTAATCCTTTTCAAAACCCCAGGTTCTTCTTTAATGGAAGTTTCCCATATTTTTATGACTTTATTGATACTAATATAAGAAACATTAAGCTGAGCCAGTATTTATTGTCAATTGTGAGTCTAGTACTGAAAATATTGAAGGCGAATAGTACAAAAATTGTCCTTCCGATGGCTCTTTGCTTACTCATACCCTCTCCACTCAAAGTGAGCATTTATTATTCAGTCTTCTGGCTTTGATTTAAGGAGTGTTGCAGACTTAACAGATATTGTATTTCCATGCCTTTTAGGCTTTATTTCAGGAACATCTGTGCCACATGCATAAGACTTGGACAACTGGTTAAATATGATAATTTCTCTAATGGTACATTATTATTTTTCTCTGACAGAAAAATGCTAGTTATTTTGTAAATATATCGACACAAACTCAGCTGTATTTTGCAAATCACATTATATAAGGAAAAAAAATCTACCTTATGGATCTGTTCATAAGCCATATAAAATAAAGGAACATGAGAAGAAAATGAGATAAAAACAAAATAATTAAAAGATCAATAGAACTGTAGTCTTGGAGCTTTTAATATGAAATGGATAATATAAAGTCTATACACTAAAGATAATGATTTATTGTATTAAAATAGCATTTCACCCAATTCATTTAATACCTATAGTCTTAAAACTGGATGGTAATGGTGCCTACCTTGTACACTACCCTTTGAGGTATAGTTTAGTGTAGAGACTCCATAATTCTGTAAACCTGGGGGAAGTGTTCAGTTATTAGGTGACACATTTCCGAGTTTGAGAAGCACAGAGGTTGCTTCTCTTGCTGTTTTATGATATAAAAGAGATAGAACCTCAGACTAAGCAATATATCTAACTTACATGTAGAAAGCCACAGAACTTAACTGTGAGTCTGGGGCTGCTGACCTCAAATGAAGCATTTTCCCCATTATACCTGTCTAACTCTCATATGGATATGAATAATTAAAAATCAACATAATAATAATAATAACATATTAATAAAATATAAACCAAACACACAAACATATGACAAATAACAAAAACATTATGAGCACACTTAATGAGAAATGCTTCATGGGAGAAGCTGAGCTTTGAAAAAGATGGGGTGGGAAGAATCTACATAATATACTGCACATGGAATATGCATTGTATTCTTCTTAATTTCTAATCTTGAATCTGACTTCCTTCTAATTTAAGTTTATAATTAGCATTTTTTTTTCTGTCTTTGAAGGTACGTGTCTGGTTGCCCAGCAATCTCCTACAAGGACATGTTCTTACATGAGAGAATGGATGCTTGGCCAAGAGGCAGTTTCACAAGTAACAGAAGTAGGAAGAACAGACATGGAAGATGTTGGCAATCTTCTCATTCACCCTTTAAGGGGATTCCTCGCAGTGGTCCAGAGACGAACAATTCTATTAACCAAGTCCATGGGGATTTCAATTTTCAATTGTGTGTGTGTGTGTGTGTGTGTGTGTGTGTGTGTGTGTGTGTGCATATATATATTATATGTATGTCAAATAGAGTCTTTTTTAGAGCCCACTCTAGCCTGGAACTCACTGTGTAGCTGAGAATGACCTTAAACTCCTCACCCTTCTACCTCTCCTTTTCAAATGCATGGGTTACAGGCATATAGCACCACTCACAGCATGCTGGCTATTTTCTTTATTGCATTTATTTTTCTTGAAAAACAAAACTTCTAAAATAGATGATAATATCAATAAAAACAATAATTCTTTGTTGAGCTACATCTGGAGTTAATGGGAATATATTTTAAAGATATCATGGATGCATTTATCTAGCTTTAACAACCTCATCAAAGAATATTATTTTTTAAAAAGATGTCTCATAAAGATGTATGAATAGATAGACCTATGATTATTCAAAAAAATTGTACAAATCAAAATAAGTTTGCCAGAGCAATTTAAAATAATTAACCTTTGACAAACCTCCCTCTCTGGTAATGAAACAGTAACTATATGAATAAAAGATAAGTCGTGACATTCAATGAATTATAATATTCATCCCATAAATTACTTGATATAATAGCTCTATAGTCTACATTTTTATAACACTAAAGTGTCCCAAATGCCAAAAAACCTCATTCATTTCTAGTGTGTGGTTTGTGGATAGGCTGGGTGATTTTTTTTTATTCTTTAAATATCTTTCAATTAGGGTGTATTATTATTCTCCCCCACCCCACGAAAAAAATACTTCCTGTCAGCCTGTCAAGCATTTATGCAGTACATATACATAGTTAAATTAAGAGTTGTGCTCACTGCCCCAGTAGCTTATGAAAATAAGTGAATACTAACCTGATTTGCACATGGGGGTTGGTTACTGGGTGGCATTGCCATCTGGCTCATTATCACATTTGAGAACACAGTGCCCAAGTTACTTGCATAGATGGCATACCCTTCAGACAAACTGCTGCTCATACTACTTTTGTCTCTGCCTCTCTGAGATAACAAACCATATTTAACCTCATAGAGAAGATGAGCTGGCCAAGAGATGCGATGAAGGCTTTAGGATGGCTCTTTGGTGTAGCCAACCCCAGGGATTTTGGGGGAAAAATGCAGCATGCCAAAAGATCTTTGGTCCAAAGTGTATTACAAATTTATACATTTGGCTGCCCGTTTTGCCCACAAAATAAAGGATTTGTTCATCATCCAGGGCTAACCAATTGGTTTCCTTTGACTCTTCCAAGGCATTTGGTAGAGTCAAGTGAACATAATAGACCATGAGAGCAGCATCATGCTTCAGATCAATATCTTCCAAATTCATTAAGTACACAGAATGTGCCTCTAACTATGCATTGTTTAACACCTCATCATATTTGCTATTTTAATCATGATCTGGATTCAATGATACCATAATAAAACCAGATACATTTATTGACTATTTGCTACGTATTATGTATTGGGCCATATCCTACAAAAACTGAAGTTTATTTTTTTTTCACAACTCTTAAGTTCAATTCTAGTGTTAGTTTCACTTTGCAGAAGGACATTGAGGCAGAGTCTCTGTGATTTGCCGCTTTAATTACCAAGATGTGCTTCCTTAGACAAGCCACGACCTCTAGTTACTTGTGCATAGAACATCCTCAGAATCGGATCTTTGTTCCCTGAGGCATGGCTCAGCTTGTCATAGCATGTCACAGTTGCAGCTGTGTAAGATGGCAATCAGGGTTTTGGAACTGGTTATTGAGTTCCCCTTTTACAGTTACAGGAGTAGTTGAGTGGAGCACCTGCTAATTCCAGGCCTTCAAAGAACTGCACTAGGCTAGCCTCTGAGGTGTCATCTTTTAGACTTCAAATACCTTTTGTTTATGCAGTGTGTGTGTGTGTGTGTGTGTGTGTGTGTGTGTGTGTGTGTGTCTAAATTCAAATGCAAAAGAAAGAAAAGATTCATGGAAAATAAAAGGGATCAGTAATTTACAACCAAAAACATTATTCCTCAATCAGAACAAACTGATAGTATCAGGGTTTCAGGGTTGATGACACAATCCTTTGTTAAACAAGCCCAGAGTGACTTGTTTTTGCTTATTCCACCTCTTCTTTCTTCTTTTCTTCCAACTTCTTCAGGCACTTTTTTTCTGAGACCTGAAATGAGGAATCACTGGAGGGTCATAAATGCCCAGGTGTGGATGGAGGGCATAGAATTGGTGAATCAACCTGTGGACCTCTTGGTTATGAAAGGTTTCTATGGCTGAGTATTAACATCCCACAAAAAATGTCTTCAAAGGAGATGTTGCTCTTGCCCAACTCCTCTTTTCAGCTAGAGCTCAGAGGTATTAAGAACATCGGCAGGTTTTATTGCATGGCCTATTAGTTGCTGACTCTGAGGTCTGCAATTCCATCTTCTTGATCAACCTCGATTCAGTATAAAATGTTGTCTGTCTATATGACAGGAGCTAAGTGTAGTTCATTTCCCAAACTTTGGTTTGAGGAGGTGAAAACACACATCTTAATCCATGGAAAGTAGAGTTCCTATTCACTTATGGCACTCTTGCCCTTTTCTCTAGCTTCATAACTTTCTTTTTTAGTAATCTACAAGGCATTGTATTGGGACCAGACTAGAAAGATATTTCAGGTTGTGGCGATAGGTGCTTAGTGTAAGGTAGCCCAAAATTAAGTGAGAAGCTTTGGTTTCACATTTTGTTGTTGTTGTTATTGATTGATTGGAGCCCATTAAAATTCCCATTACAGGGAGTTCTGATAATTTTTAATGTGGCACAGAGTAGAAAGCTATGATACATTTGGTATCATAACCCAGCATATGAATTATACACACACACACACACACACACAAATATGAGTATGCATGTATATGTATACATATAGATGTAACAGAAACATGGACATACTACTGATACTGCATCAAACATGAATCGATTATTATGTAAGTGCTATAAATATACCATATTGCCTCAATACTACTTAACTTCAAGGTTTCAAAAGCTAACCAGAGCTTAGAGACTTGAATCAGAACAACATAGGGAAATATTTGAATGTATTACTTAACTTTGCTTGTAAAAATACAGAAAGGCCATTGCACAGTGACTGACACATTGCTTAGCTCTTGATTCAGACTGAGTGATGGGCTGTCTAAATGCTAAGGGGACAATAGAAAATCCCCTCTTCATATCCTTTTCACTTTCACATTTCCTGAAGTCGACTGACATGCCTGGCCTGGAGGACTGACGTCATGCCCCTGAACCCGTGTCACACAAAAGGATGGACCCTCCTGAACTCTTACTGCTCCAAAGTCTGTGATTCACAGTCTTTCATCTGGTGACAGCTGTCGCTGTGTTCTGTGTGTGAACTAAACACTTCTGTGAATGTATTTGTGTTGCTCCAGAAGTTTCTCTCAAATGTTGACAGATGTGAAAGTGAGCATTATAAACACTTAGTTTTGCATTTATATTTCTATTGATTCCATGGTGATTTTTAAAAAATAAAATAAAATAAGGCTCCATTACTGCTGTTTTTAGAGTTCTTTGTGTTTGGTCGCAGGTTTAATTCATTTGATGAACCTATTCTTACTTGCCTTTTGGATTGGAGAGGAACAGCAATTGTTCCTTTAAGGTGCTCCAGGGAGAGAGAGGTCCAAGTCTTCATTGTCATAAGATTTTAGCTATAGGCTCTCTATTTGTGAGAGAATCACAGAGGCTGCCTTGCCAACCCCGAGGTCAGCTAAGGTTGGTGAAAGAAATCTGGTCACAGACTGAAGTGAAACCAACTTTTATTGATTTTATTGGTTATGTAGCTCAGTTGCCAAGATGAGTAGCTTCTGACTTTTCTCCATATGTAGCTGTGTGAACAGCAGACCCAGTCCCTGGCTTAGTGATGTAATCGGATGTCTTGGTGAAGAACATTTAGAGACATGGAGACTTGCTGCTCAGCAGTAGGTGAGAGCTTAGGGAACTTTGTCTTTTCAGTCCAGTGGCAGCTCGATTACAGTTTTATAATGGCACACAGCTCATGAGTTTATTTACAGTGAGATATACAACTGTCTCCTATGGCTGGAGTCTTTACATGGGCAGGACCAGTGTGCACCCTCAGCACTGGGAAACACTTGAGGCCATCTCATAAACACCAGTTCTTTGTGGGCTTGGAATTCCAGCAGGGTACTGGATACACAAGACAATGCCACTGGCCAAGGCAATCCATATGTCCACCTCCAAAAGGGATTAAGATAGTTCATTGGCTAAGCCTTTCCTTCTTCTAGATGGCCATTGGATAGTGGGAATAATGTTATCTGCCCTGCAGTACAATTGTGCGGGATAGAGAAGAAAAACACTTTATGCCTTAAAAGCACTTTCAGTGTCTAGTGAATTACAAAAAGACTCCTAAAATGTTAGCAGGTGTGCCTGACCAAAGCATTCTCACTTTTGAATAATACTTTACTTCTTTTTTTTTTTCTATTACAAATTATAATAGTGGGTGTAGAAAACTGTTGAAATTCAGAAAAGTACTACTAAATTTAAAAAAAAAAAAAGAGGAGAGAGAATGCAGTAAAAGCCATAATCCCACCTCACAGAGGAAAGATCTTTGTTAGCACTGTGGTGCAGTCCTTCCCAAAATGTTGACTTTGTCTGAAACTCAATTCTCTGAGATAGGGCAGGATTTATTTGATGCTAATAAATGTGACTTTCTTATCAACCTTTCTATGGGACTGACCTAGTTTGTGGGCCTCACTGAAAGTGTTTTGTAAATCAGCTCTACTTTGTCTTTATAAAGCTGGTTTTGTATTAAGGAAAATAAATGAAATTTTTTGACTGAGTCTTCAAGTCACACTATACTCAGAAGGTGTGTGTTTGTGTGTGTGTGTGTGTGTGTGTGTGTGTGTGTGTGTGTGTGTGCTGTTTGTGATGTAATTCCTTGTAGCTTGAATTTGAGTTTTGAAAATCTAGGATAGAGATGGAAAAGGAGCTGGGGGAGGGAAGGGAGGGGTGGGGAATGATAAAAAGGACAAGGGAGGTGTTTAGCTTTCATTTGCAAGCGTGATACCCGCTGCTTTGTTTATGGATTTGATGCTATTCATACAGTCTTTGCAATATTAATTTTTAATTTATGATGCTCATTAGGAGACACTTAAAAGAGAACAATTATCATTTATCTTGATATATTATTTACTAGGACTGACTGTCATGGTTAGAAGCCCATGATTAGTGAGGGGGGATAGAGAAGGGCTTTTAAAAGGTGCTGGGGTAAAAAGACAGAAGCTTAAGAAGCAATTGTCAGAACCTAAAACCCAAAGTTCTGATGTCGAAGCAAAAGCCACACAATCTCTAATCAAGACTCAGGAGGCCCCTCTAAGACAAGCCTGGAATGGCACTTAATGAACCTGCAGCATCATATTAATGAGATGCTCGGGAAGGCTATCAGCTCATCAATTATTCATCCAGCTGCAGTCCTGATACTTTGCTATCGTCCTCCTCTTTTTGCGTTGGTGTGATTACTTTTTTAACCCTCCATTTCCTCACTTGGAGTGTAAACAAGGCCTTCTGTTCCTTAGTTCCCCTTTGTTGTGGTCAAATACATCTCTTCTCCATAACCAACTAGGATGTCCAACTTGATAGAGAAAGTCTGTTTCCAGAGAATTATAGCTTCTTCAAGTGTCAGAGAGTAAGGATACCCTGGATTTGTACTTCCCAATGCTTTAAGCTTATCTTTACATTAAACAAAATGTGCTGTGCTGTAATTGTCTATTTGTATATGACTCTCCCCTACTAAACTGTGAGTAGCTAGAGAATGACTCATACTGAATGGGTGAATGAATGAATGAGTGAATGAATGAGTAGATCTGAGGACTGAGTCATGTCTAATGTTTAGTCTTATCTATATTGAAGGTTTTGAAGTGGAGATCTCAGCATTATCCACAGGTTTCCAAATGAAATCAAATAGGTTTCTACAGGAATCCAGCTGAAAGAGGAAACCAGTCATTTGCATTTATTAGCTGGATTGTGCCAGTGAAGATACTACCTGCAGTTCTGATGCACAGCTAGCAGGTCTGGAAGGTACCCAGTTCTACACAGGCTTATTTTCTATATCCATGTAGAAGTTAAAACTAGTCATACACTGAAATCACCCACAGTTTTATGGGTGATGAATACAAGTGTGAGAGCACTTCAGTGTGTTTTCCAAATGAAGACCAGAGAGCTCCAGGATGAATGAATTCTGAAGTAGGGAACAGAATGGCTTGTCCTAAGGTACTGGTTGGCTTGTTCACTCAAGGTCAACAAGAAAAGGGCTTTCCATTCTTCTGTAGGTGAAGTAACAGGACCAAGGCTGTTACTCTGTGTAGCTAGAGATGACAAGGAGACACAGGACTGGAAATATGGTTTTTTGTTTGTCTGTCTGTCTGTTTGTTTGTTTCCAACACAGGCAGGAATATGAACAGTAGTTAATACTATCTAAAAGGCAAATGGACAAGTTAGATAGTGCTGCCCACTACCTATTAATGACTTTTCACATAGAGAATAGAGCAAAGATCTTAATTTTGTTAGAAAAGGAACCCCAAGCAAACCAAAGGACAAGTGAATGCATAAGGCTATTCCTTAGCTGTGAGTGAGTAAATTGCAATGCCAGTGGCAAGTGGATGCCTTCTCAGATACTTCCGATCTACAGAAAGCCACCTCATCACAATTCTGCTATCATTGCAGAAATACTATGTGGGAGCCCTCTCTAGCGGCATTTGCAATGGCTCCTGCTGGTGAGTCATACTGAGCACTGAGTGTAGGTACACTTGGGCTGCTGTTGTTGTTGCTCCTTGGGAAGCCTGGCTAGATGGAGACATTTGAGGCCCTCAAACTGGTTGCTACAGATGAAGCAAACACTGCCCTGTTTATCCTATGTCATGATCCTAAAACGTGTTTTTCCTTCATTATATCTCTGAAATTGCAATGCACTTTCTCATCAATGTTTCATGCTCCCTTTTGGCCAGGTGGCAGTGATATTCGCTATCACTGCCTGCACATGATTTCTCCTGGCCATAGCTGTTTGTGCTTCTGTAACTTTGGTGGAGTGATATGCATTGTTGGGCTGTTTACATGCGGTTGTTTCACTCAAAGTATCTTCATCAAAACACATGGCGACTTATCACTGAACTAAAACTATTATTGCAGGCACCGAAAGGCAGGAAAGCAGAGAAATGGGCATTGAGTGTGATACTGATGAAACAGAGAACAGTGCTCTGAAGAGGGGAAGGTGTCTGCTGACGGACAGACAATGCATATTAGAAGGTAAGCGTGGCAACAAAAGGCAGGAGAAGGTGTCTTGTTTGGGCTTCATATTAGCAGATAAAATATTGATATCCTTTAAAGTGGGCAGTGCTAGCTTCTGATCATCCCATGTGCGTGTCACAGTAGAAGACACACCAGGAACCATCTCTTTAATCTCTCATGTTTCTCCCCTGTTTGAAGTTTGTGGTAAAAGAATGGAATTCCACCTCAAATTTTTAAGTCATTATAGCTGTGGTGTTGATCATATGACAAGAGAGCGAGCTTGGGACTGAGTACCCTTTTCTTGTGTGTAAATTTCCGGCTGATTTCAGCCTAACTTATCACGTTGTTTGATGGAAGCAAACCCCTGGGACTGGAAATAGTTTCAGCTTAGGGAGTTGACATAGAACTGTGGGTCTTGTGTTACCCTTTCAAATCAGAGCATTAGGAGAGTTCGCAAGGTTGGAGTCCATGGGTTCTTCCTGCATTTATTGCTGTGTCTGCAGTACATACTTTAAACTGACTGAATATGGTTAAATATAACACAGCCTAGTGGTGGGTTGAATGAGAAGTGGTCCCCTTAGACTTAGGCTGTTGAATACTTTATCCCCAGTTGGTGGTGCTGTTTGGAGGGCTTTTGAGGAGAGGTAGCCTTACTGGAGGAAGTAATGTCAGAAGGCATGGGCTTAGGCCGACCTGTGGAAGAGGGAGAGGAAGGACTATGGGAGTCAGAGGGGCCAAGGACACCAAAGGAAAACACAGAGTCAACTGTCCTGGGCTCATGGGAGCTCACAGAGACTGAACTGCCAATTAGAATTTGCATGAGACTGACATCTGCCCTCTGCTCATGAGTTACAGTTGTATGGCTTGGTCTTTTTGAGAGACTGCTAACAGTGAGACCAGGGTCTGTCTCTAACTGTGTTGCCTGCTTGTGGAGGCACTTTGCTCCTGCTGGGTTGCCTCAGTCAGTCTTAGTAGGAGAGGAGGTACCCAGTCTCTCCGCAACTTGATATCTCATGGCAGAAGATATACATAAAAAACTCGCACTTTTCTGAAGGAGAGGGAGAGCAAATGGATGGGGGTGATGTGAGGAGGGACTAGAAGGAGGGAGGGAGGGGAAAATGATTTGGCTGGGAAAAATAATTGATTGATTAAATAATAAAAAAGGGTTTTGAAGGCTCTCCCCATTTTCAGTTCTTGCTCTTCTTTGTGCTTGGGGTTGAGAGGAGAGCTCAGCTCTCTGTTTCTGCCTTCACGCCTCCCCACCATGATGCACTCTCTTATCCCTCTGGAACCAGAAGCCAAAACAAACTCTTCTCTTCCTTCTATAAGTTGCATTAGTCATGATGCTTTATCACAACAAAAGAAAATAACTCATAGATGGCTCATTATTCTGTGGAGGTGTGACTGGGGGCCAGCTTTGACCATCACTGGCTGATGATGCACTAGAGCGGTCTGGATAACTATGAGAGCACAAGCTCAGGGAAGATATTTGGAAATAAAAAAGAATTTTAGGTGAAAAAGGTGTTGTGAAATGAGTTAGTTCAGTTCTTTCATATTGCAGATGAAGAAGTGAAATTCAAAGAAATAAAACCAAGTGTTTCTTAATTTATTGTTTAATGACTATTCCTTCTGTCCAAAAGTTGTGTCCTGAAGCTATCATACCCAATTTTTCAAGGCAAAATTTCACATAAAAATGTAAAAACGTATGTATTTTGGTTATGTATAAAAATGGCAAGTCTTTGTCAGCAGCGATGGGTATTCATTAAGATTTTTTTTAATAATTAGGAACTTAAATTTGAGTTTAAAAGTAGTATTATTTACCAAAAGGGTTTTTAAAATTTAATTTAATTTACCGTGTCCCACAATGGTCTATGTATATGAAGGTCAGAGGCCAAGCTTTGGTAGTTGGCCTTTGACCTTTCTGCTATGGAACCTGGGAAGGCTTAGTGGCAGGTGTTTTTAGCAACTGACCTGTCTTACAGGCCCCCAGAAGTTTTTACGACTAAGTAATTATAATCCTGATTGTTTCCACCCTTCACCCTATTGATTGTATTGTTTCAAGTTTCCGGATGCAAATCTGAAAAATTGCTGCTGCCTCTCTTGGATTTTAAAGGATACCATGCATCACCAGCATGATCACAAGAAAGGTAAGGATGGGAGAAGGTGGTAGGCAGTAGCTTTCTTCCTTTCTTCATATTCCCACTAAGGGATTAACAATGTATGTTTGATGCCTGTTAAACCAGAAAACACATTATTGATTTTAGAGTATGAAAATTTAAGGGGATATGAAAACAAAAGCAGAGAGAGCTTGCCACCATGTCTCACTGCACAACAGAAGGTAGTCCTTACTGTGTGGTTTCATGATTGTCAGTAGATGAAATTCAAACCACATACTTAGAGGAATATATTCATGGTGTACTGTGTGATGTGTGTATATGTGTGTGAGTATCTCCTATAATTTGCATGCACACATTGGTATGCCTATTGGCTTAATATATGGCACATGTTTGCCTTTTCCTAATAAATGATCTTAAAACCTATGAAGGCCATTTTCCAGTATTTCCACCATGTCTTAGGTTCTCTGTTTTTCTAAGTAGAACTTTTACATTTCATCAGACAGTTGTTCTCAAAATTAATCTCTTTTTAGCTGTTTATTTTATCTAGAAAAATCATAGAGTTACAATCAAATAAAGAAAAAAAGTAAAAACAGACAAAGTTTAAAATGAATGTAATAAGAATAAAAGTACAAACTAAAAAAGAAATTGAAAAGTAAAAGAAGAAATTCTTTTGTGAAATCAAATAAAGGGGTCATGATGTAATCTAAGGACCTTTCAAAAACCACATCTCAAACCTACTTCCTAGAAAGAGGGTTCATGATGGATATGAAAACTTACAGCCAGATTACTACAAGAGGAGACAATTTATAAACTGAAAGCTGCTTCTTGACAGTCTACAGAGTCACACTATCAGAATCAACCGTCAGTCCCGTCTTACTGATTACACGTGGACTTTCATTTGGAACAGAAATACTTTCTTTCCAGTACTGTAACTTTTATAATTCAAGAAGACTTTGTTCTTCCTACATTTTTCTTCAATGCTTGTGTTATTGTCTTACTAGTCCTTGGGAAAATAAGTTTAAGCCTAGAGCAGGTATTGTTGAGCTATAGAGTGAGTCCAGGAATAGAGGGAGAAATTGTAGCATGTAGTCCCTCCTTCCCTTTCTGGGCACCCACAAAGCCACTTTCAGAGTGGCCCTGGAGGGTTAGGTCTGAGAGCATTGCCATCATGCCATCATTACTTCAGCCTTTTAGAGTCCAAGATCTGTTTGCTCATCCTATACAATAAAGCTTTTTTTGAATCTTTAGTATGTATGAGGGTAGGAACTAGATAGTAGGTCATAAAAATAATTTTTTTTTTAAAAAAAACTAAAATAATTTTAAATTTATTATAGTAACAAACCATATTCCTGCTTTAATTACCAACCAGTACAAACAAATACATATAAATCAACTCTGTTGACACTTATGTTCAGTGACTGGCAGGGCATCACTTTTTCAAAATGCCATTTGTGATCACGACATTGGATACAGCAGGACATCAGAGCTAAATGTCCATGCTAGTTTTCTCCTCATTGCCCTTATGTCTTAGTCATTTAAGGAACAATGCTTTTGAGTAACAGTATTACTCTTCCCTCTTGATTCTTTTTTCTTATAAAATTCAGTTTTCGGGTCAGCTTCGAAAGGGGAAATTCAATCATGAGATGTGCTGCAGAGGAGGGCATCATGCTGCTCTTAATATCAGCCTCTTTTAATCTGGGGAAGGCCATCTAAGTTTCGGGTTTTTGCCTAGGGAGAACTTTCCCCGTATTTTTAAAGCATATCCCTTTGACTCTGGGTAGTAATTGACTTTGTCCTTTTTTCATTTATTTCCCTGTCTCCTGGTTGTAGCATCTTCTCCCTGGAGTCTCAGGTTAGAAGTTTTCCCTTTTGTGAAACCAGGACAGGTGCCTAATTGAATGATGAATGTCCCTTTATTACTCTGTAATTGAACTGCCAGCTTTTTGATTGGTGAGCAGAGATGCCCCCTTCCCCATCAGACTCAGCAGGGGGCTTGGTAGTTGGCAGTCTGGTCCTATACTCCATCTGTCTAATCCCATCTAGTCCCCATTTACTTTTGGGGAGTGGTACAGAGGTAGGTAGTGAGGGGGAGGGAAGTCATAATAAATTATGCTAATTTGATACGGCCCTGACAAAGAGAAGAATGCATTGTTCCTTGTATCTTGTGGGTAAATGCTTCAAGGCATTTTGTCGTCATGGGTTCCTAATCTGACAGGTCCAGGATGAAGATTAATGGTCCTCACCTGAGTGACAGAACAGGGGATTGTGGGGAAGAGAGGGCCATTCATCATACTCTGACAGGTGTCATTCAATACGACATCGGCTCTATCGTCACCTAGCTAGCAGTTCCATTTTTCTGCCAGTTAAGCAAGGAGTTTAATAACATCCCCAGAATTAAAACTCACTCTTTGTAGCAGCTCTGACAGCAGAGAATAAGAAAATCAATTCTTCACATGTTACAGCAGTTAACTGACTGGGGCTTTGGCTCTATTCTGGTCCCTAGGCTTTATTTCAAGCAAAAAGATTTTTTGTGAGACATCATTTGCCAGAATTTACTCACAGTGCTAACTTTGATATTGTGATTATTGTAGGTACATCAGAGTTATAGGCTTTCCTACCCATTGTTATATTCTTCCCTGCCTGCTAAAACACATGCCCACATTAGCTGGGGATCTCCTACTTTATCCTCATTAACAGTGTTTACTCCTTCTCTCTTCATTAATATTGATCCCTTCCCCAACTAGCAGAAACAATAAGGCAGACTCTAATTTGAAACATTTGGTTTCATTAAACTGTTTTGACTTCAGGTAGCAGGGATCTGAATGGCAGAGAATATGATTCACAGACTAAGAAGAGGAAATACACTTTGGTGTTTTGGGGTTGACTTGATGAATGACACTCTAAGTGGGTAGGTGGCATATATTAAGAAACATGGCTTTGGATTCCTGTAATCCCCCTTTGCTCTAGAGTCTGTTCATTCACCATCATGAATGGTAAGACATTTATATTTTCTGCTTATATCACTAAGGAACCTGGATACCATGTAAACATGTAGTCTGCACTGATGTAATCAAATCCCAAACTAACTACATGGAGAAAAAAAAGGCTACATGAAGGTTCTCCAAGGCAGCCCCCACCTCCTCTTGTGTGAAACATCCTTAGATCTTCTAGCCTATGTTAGCTTCCTGTGAATGCAGCTGTATGCTATGTAGCTTGGACATTTTGATCCCAGATGACAGGGGAAAAAAAAAAAAGAAATACTGGTTTGATGGACACTACCCAAATTTCTAGCTCACACAATTGTGACCAAGTAAAGCTATTTTAGTCCACAGGCTTTAAATTTAGTGTGGTTTGTTGTAAACCAATCTATACCTACAGTAATGAGAGAGAGGCCGGTGGCAAGATGAATAGGTGGCTACAATGTTGAAAGTAAGTTGGTGGTGGCAATGTAGACAGAGCTACGTCTACAGCTGGCTTCCTACGATACAGAGGTAGAAATAGTTTGGTTTACAGAACAGCATCGTACAATCCCAAGGCTCCCAGGATTCAGTACTTTCACCATCTCTTTCTGTAGATGCTTTCTTATGTTTGTGACAGAATAGCTTTTCTGGACATTTTCATGGAGAATGCATAATTGGCTAATGAAGAACTCTCCTATTATACCTATACTCGGTAGCTAAATCTTTCCCATTATATATAGATAGAGTCAAGGGAAATATCCTGGAAAAATAAATCCCTAAACTGGAGCATTTAATCCATGCCACAAAAGTGAACATGATCAAAGAGTTATGGGGAATATATATTAATTGAATCATCAGAGTTATCATCCAGCTTCACAGACTTCCATAGAGACTCAATGCTTGTCAGGATAATACTTCTCTTGCAAATTATTTAATTGTATTTTCAACAATGATTATACTGTCTAAAGGCTTTGGCAGTCTAATGGAAATCACTTGCCACCTCACTTGGCCCTAGAGATACATGAAGGAGCATACAAACCACCTTACTCCAGAGTGCTGTGCCTGCTCCACTATGAAGCTAGGTTGTAGGAGGCAGGGCTTCCATATCATGGGAGCCTCCATTAGTCTCTGATCAGCAGCCTCTGTCCTCTGGTGCTAGAGGTACCAGCAGTGGTCAGCACAGGTCATCTTTGTAGCATGTATGCTAGGTCAATGGCTTCTAGGACTCCAGCTGGATTCACTGGACTCAGAGATATGAGAACTCTAGTGGCAGGAAAAACCCATGAATCTTGGCAATCTATTTGCTTATTATGATGTGTGCATATGAGGAGTTTCAAGAAGCAGGTGAACAGACATTATCTTTCCCAGAATGTGTAGCCAGTATTACCATGCTGCCCACCAATCTTAATGCAGGGTGTTTATTCTGGAACCAAATGGGATTCTAAGAAATGTGAAGAAAGACTCCTTGTCAACAAATCCAAGTCCTATCAGCCTTACAGTGTCATAAGAATTGGCAAAATTAGTTGAAAAAATGGGAGTGGTTTTCCAAGTTGCTCCTGTTTCTGGTGGTGTGGTCAGGAGCTGTTAAGTCTCAGAACCTCAAGTCTCTGGTAAGAGGAATTAAAGATGAATTTTCTATTGTACAAGAGTTGCTGGGGTACATAGACTCCAGTGCGCTGCCTTGTGGCACTATTTGGCCTAGGCTGG
The DNA here is from genome assembly GCF_903995425.1 of Onychomys torridus. NCBI lineage: Eukaryota > Metazoa > Chordata > Mammalia > Rodentia > Cricetidae > Onychomys > Onychomys torridus. The sequence continues at coordinate 13,089,854 of NC_050452.1, read as the reverse complement.
TCACAAAAGTCTGCGACAGTGTGCCATTAGCTGGTATTATGATTAAAAATACTAATGCTATGACTCTCGGAATCATGTGGGGGTTTGCTAAGTATGTGCTAAGGACAGCACTGGTAATCCTGCACTCAAGCATGGAGTTCCTTCAGCTAGCAGGAACAGGCTACTTCTGACTGTTTTCCTTCAGTGGGTGAGACAGACATAGCTTCCAGTTCACCCCTTACCTCGATGTTTACCTTTGCCTCTGGATTATTTATCTTGCTGGATTATTTGTCTTGACTTGACTTTGCTTTTATTATATGTTCTTTTGGCGTCGTACCCAAAATTTCATTGTCAAGGCCAAATCCCAGGCTTCCCACCTATGTTAAAATGCTGTTTCTTTTCATTTGCTGAGCAAACATAATATTTTGTTTTTCTTCAAGATATTCATGGTTTCTGCTCACTAGCTTGGCTTATCTTTTTAAAAATTGTAATGTCTGAATTTATTCAACTATATTGAACACTTTGATGAGGATATTTTATTTACTGTCTTTGCAAATAAAATAAAATATTTTGTCAACAGGGTGAAACCTATGCCAACAGAAAGAAAAGAATTTGGTGTGGAGGAATTAGAGAAAAAATATAGTGAATTATTAATGTTACCTGCATTCCTTAGAAAGTGTGTCCTGTTAACTAAACAGTGTAACCTATCATTCCTGAGTTAGTGACTGACTTTCCAGGGCTTGATACACAAGAGCACTTCTTGCTATATGCCCTTCAAATGGACTCCACCGTAGTTCCCTAATGCGCCCCTTAGTTCTGACTCCCGGTACTCAGCAGACTTGCTTATTTATTACTGTTGCTTCCTTGTATATTCTTACTACATATCTTTTTACTTTATTAGAATCTTATCTTCTGATTGTCCAAAACTAATGATATTTTCTTTATTTAATTATCATCTTATGTTAAATGTAACCATATCAATTTGAATTTCAACAAATTTCAGTAAGTGATTATAAAACCTAATGGGGCAACAAAGCCAAAATTTACTCTGTCTCGAAGGATGGTCAGAATTAATGCAGTCCTCTAGAGTTCAGAGAAATACCCTTGGAAAGAACAGAGACAGAAATGCAATGTAAGGGAGAGCTGTCTCTTTACAAAGAAGTTGTATTAAAGCAAAGTTCTAGAGGAGCAGGAGGAGGGCATGTTATAACTGCTCTGAGATTTTCAAATCTGCAAATCCATGATACATATGGTTGTAGAAAACACCTGAATCTTGAAACGAAGAAAGGAATTCTATGGGGCCACCACCTCATATGAAGTGGAAGTCTGGGGTTAGCACCAGGGAGTGGGGCAGACAGTGAGTATCACCATACAATTTGCAGCTAACACCAGGGAACGGCATAGATGGTAACCATCACCACACAGTTTTTATTATGACAATTTATACAACAAATCTTTGCACGCTTAAAAATAACATGCATAAAAACAAATAGCTGAAGATTCAGAGTTTGAGCTTGTCATGTCTTAAGCATGAAATCGTCAGGAACCATCCACCTGAGAGTCTGAGAAATAACTCTATAGCTAAATACCATGGTTGTGCTGTCCTGCCATGGCTGCCTCTGTCAGGACTCCTGCTGTGTTTAATTTCAAACTGGCCTTCAGACTCACATATCTGTTAAGATGGAGGATCTCTTGAGCCAGCAACACATGCCCTGGAAGTCTGTGATTGGATCACATCTCAGCATCTGCCCTTTATTCTGATTCACTTTTCCTCTTGTATTTCAACACTATTATAGTAAGGATATCGTGACTTCAGAGTAAATGGTGGGACTGCAAAGATTCATTACATCTGTCCTTCTACAGCCTGAGAACCCAAGAACTGATTACTAAAACCAATGATTAGCTTCTGACCATTCAGCTTTTACAATGACCAGGGTATTTTAAAGCATATAGGGTGATGTTCTGACACAGCACAATACATTAATTAATAGTTCAAATGCCAGTAGAGAGCCTGGCATAAAGCAGGTGTTTAAAAAGTGATTAGCAATAAATATTAATGAGCGAATTCACAGTTTCAGCTGCTTATGAGCTACTGAATGTAGTAGTCTGTATGACACACAAAAGGTGTGCCCAATCTCAAAACAGCTGAAACCACAAGATTCTCACATATTGTATTGAATCTGGAAACTGATATCTCCTTTACTGTAATCAAGATCATACCATCTCCAACACTGGGGTTGGTTTTTTATTTGTTTTGCAATGTTAGGGACTGAAGCTAGGACCCCAAGCATGCTAAAGCATACTCTAACATTCAGCCAAATCTTCAATCTCTAAATAACTGTTTTTGTTTGTTTTGTTATAGATACAATTTTTGATTAAGAGAAGTCTAGAAGGAACTCAGCATATATGGTCAACTAATTTTCAACAAGGGTTCCTGGAATCTACATTAGGGAAAGGGTAGTCTTTTCAGCAAATTGGAAAATTGAATATCAATCAACAAAAGGATGATATTGGACTCTTGATTCAAATCATATGAAAGATCAGCTCTGGGCTAGAGAGATGGCTCAGTGATTAAGATCACTTTCTGTTCTTGAAAGAACCTGGGTTCGATTCCCACCCCTCCACATAATAGCTCACAACTGTCTATAACTCCAGCCCCATGGAATCTGAGACCCTCTCTCTCTAGCCACCATGGGCACTCCATACATGATACACAAAAATGTACGAAGGCTAAACAAACAGTCAAACACATAAAATAAAATGAAGAAAATAAATATACTCAAAACATATTAAAATGTGACCTGAAGTCATAAAACCCCCAAGAATACAAATTTTGTTGAGATTGGCCTTGCCAGTGAGCTTTTAGCTATGATACCAAAAGTACATATTAACAAAAGGAAAATTAAGTGAGTGGAATTAGTTAATGAAACCAAATGCTTCTGGACAGCAAGGTAAACAATCTACAAGCTGCAAAGGCAAACTCTTAGGTAAGAGGTGGACCAATGCTTCCTTTGGGTGACTTGTTGGGAGAAAAGAGTCAGAATGAGAAAAATAAAGACTATTCCAAAGAAAGAAAGGATGGAAATCTTCAAAAATTCATAAAGGATGGCCAAAAATGCAGAAGAAAAAAATGAGTGGCACACTTAAGCCAAGTCAAACATGACTTCACTCAGGAGACTCCCTAGTGTAGAGAGGTGAAGGAGATAATTTTTCAGGGAAAGGTAACTATGCCCTCAGCAGCTAGGAGCACACTGTGTGAACTCAGAATAACCCTGGCGTTTGATAGCTCTGAGCCTGTGGTCAGTAGGTGAGGCTACTTCTGGAGCCGTTCATCTGCCCTCCATTGCTGTAGAGCTCCAGAACTCTGGAGCTCCCTCAGGCTGCTTGACAGCCACAGCTGTGTTACTCCAGCACAGTAATTAATACTCAGGAGGACCCAAAGGACAAAGGCAGGTCTTGTCCCTGTACACATCTCAATGTCATGGCTGCTTCTCACACTTCCAAAGCACACCAGGGACAGCTCACTCCCTAGAACTCTTACCTTCTCTTTGGGTGCAAGCTGGGCAGGGGACAGAACCTGTCCAAAAGACACTGCAAAGCTAAATATGGCCTGGAGAGGCTCTTGCTACACGAATAAGGGATGCTTTTAAAGTAAAGACTGCTTTGGTAGACATGGGACATGAGTCTACTACAGACTCAACACCAACATGAGCAACGGGAAAGACAAGAGTACACAAGTTCAACTCACCACTCCCTTTTCTCTGTGCATACAAATGACAGCCTCCAATTGTCAAGATGCTAAGACTGTGAAAGGAGAGGAAGACATATAAAGGGGAGGTAGTGGGTAATAAAGGTAATAGAATACACGTGACATCAAAACAGATGGAGAGGACCAGCAAAATTTGGGAAGACAGATAAGGAAGGACAGAGGGAAACAAATAAGCTCAAACTATAATGATGTATGTATGACACTAAAAATGCATTACTTACATGTGTTTTAAAAAAATGACCCTAAAGCAGCTACAGATTGGAAGAAAATATTTGTAAACCTGAGATCCAATAAAGGGCAGGTATCTAAAATATGTAAGGAATCCTGTAACTCATTAGCAACAATATGAATACAATTAAAAATACACAAAAGAGTGTACGTGTCATACTTTACTCCCAAGCACCTCTTCCTTTTACAGCTCATACTTAAAATTGTATTGGATAATCTTTTTAATAAACGCTAACTATAATCCATACTGGATTGTACTGAAATTTCTTTCTGTGGTCAAGTCAAGAGAACAGTTTTACCTGAATGGAGGTACTTCAAAGACTAAGGCAGGTCTTCAGGTTGCAAGCAGTCATTCCAAATTATGTACCTAGCTGCAACACTCCTGACATCTTTGGAGATCATCACATGCATGCACATATGTGCACGCACACATGCACAAACACACGCCATTCAGGAACAGTTAGCTGGAAGAACAAGAACTGGATGTCAGTGAGGTTCAGGAACTGAAGTACTGAAGTATGCAGCTCAGTTGAGATTAGTGGGAACTAACTGCCAGACAAAGGCTTCCAACTTTGCACACCAGCACCTCAGAATACTCATGACAGAGCTGGGAGCTGAGCAGATCCAAGGATTCTACATGCTTCCATGGGCAGAGAGCCCATAGGTCAATCCTGGCTGTGGTGGCCAAAGCTAAGTGAGATTCTTAGATTTCAAGCCAATGGATCACAAAGATAATTCACACCTGTATTTACTGTAATGAGTCTTTCTCTGTCCCACCAGCCAGCTCCCAAATAACAACATGGAGATTTATTATTAATTATGAAAGCTTGGCCTTATTTTAGGCTTATTTTTAACTAACTCTTATAACTTGAATTAACCAATTTCTATTAATCTATGTTCTGTCACATACCACCCATCTTGTTTCTTCTGTGTCTCCTGGAGTCTTCCACATGCCTAGATCCTTCATCCTTTCTTCCTCTCTGCCCAGAAATCCCACCTTGCTAACTATTGGCCAGTCAACTTTTTATTACACCAATAACAGCAACACACCTTCACAGAGTGTATAAATATCCCACAACAGTTTATTGCACCATTTTCTCAATAGCTAAGTCATAGAACCAGCCTAGGTGTCTACTAACAGAAAAATGGATACAAGAAGTGTTGTGCATATTCATAAATTTTTTCCAGCCATAAAGAAGAATAAAGGTGTTATTCAAAGGAAAATAGATGCAACTGGGGATAACCATCCTAAGAAAATGAAGTCAATTTCCGATGGCAAATGCCATGTTTTCTTTCATTTGTGAATTCTAGACTTCACATAGACTGTCTATGTGGTCAGAAGGGGGTGGCTAATGGTGAGGGGAAGAGGAGAAAGTGGGGGAGTAAGTGAATACAGTGGTGAATTGTCAACTACTGACTTGCCAAACCATTTGAAACGTCAATGATTTTGTCCTGTGATTATAACTTCAAACACATTAAAAACATTAAGATAGTTCTCCAAGAACTTTCAATGGATGTAAGTAATTATATTAAACCTTGTTTTGTCTCCAGTCCAGAAAAATGTTCTGCATAAACATTTGTTCCCTGGCATCTTTATATATGGCCCCATCTGTTCTCAAAAGTAAAGGATGTTGATGCATTCTTGGATAATATAGGTGGTTCAGCACACTGTCTGCAGATGAAGAATTTGTAGCAACAAAATCGTTGTTTCATTTTCTGTGTGTTTGTGTAGTACAGTACAGAAGCCAGAGCCTTGTGCATAGTAGGAGAATGTTCTATTACTGACTCAATTTCAAGCCCTAAAAGTCATTATTTCTTCAAAGCTGAAAACTGGAGGAAATCAAAAGAACCACTGCATCATCAGCAGAGATGAAGGTCCAGGAAATCAGGACTCAGGATATCCAAACTGCATCATCAGCAGGGATGAAGGTTCAGGAAATCAGGACTCAGGAAATCCACACTGCATCATCAGCAGGGATGAAGGTTCCAGAAAATAGGACTCAGGATATCCAAACTGCATCATCAGCAGGGATGAAGGTCCCAGAAAATAGGAAATCTGACAGCCTAAGCAAGTTGAAAACCCAAGAAACACTAACCTGAAAGCTAAAGCCCCACATGCTCAGGTGACCTTCTCATCACCAGGTGGAAGAAAGCCTATGTCCACTGATCACATTAGCCCAGTTAGGCCAACAACACTGATGCTATGGCACCACTTTGTACTGTGTTATTCAGTTTCTGGCCAGGGAAGCTCCAGTCAGTGGAACAGCATTTGAATGGATGGGTCAACTTGCAAGGTGGCAGATTCTCTCCAACTTACACCAAAGGTTGCCTTTGGCAACAATACCTGGGCTATCATTTTATGAACAATCTTTTTTCCCCCCAGCCCTCTAATGTAAACATAAACCTCAGCACAAATCCTGCCACATATCCTTATCCCATGTCACCACATTCTAATCTGATGATAAACATCTGGCCTGAGAATTCAGTGGTTTTCTGTATTAATGCAATTTATGTTCTGTGTGGAAGATGATGATGTATTGAGCTCTCACTGTGCACCTGTCTGGATTCTCACCCAGTACTCAAATGGATTATGTTGCCCTGGTGATCACAAAGGCATTTTATTATGAAATCAAGTGGCTCATGTGTGGTCACAATTTACCAAATGACATTTCCTTAAAACAAGGTCAAAGTTCTGTGAGTCACCTTGAATTGATCGTCATTATAATCAAACATCTAAAACCATTTCTGCTTGACAAGATTTATCTTTAAATTTTATTTTATTTTTATTTTATCTCAAGAAAGTTAGATATAGATGGTTAGTGGGGTCTAGCTGAAGAAGGTTTAAGGCAGCTACCTCAGTGGGATGGTACCAGATCGCTAACTGATTAGCCAAGTACATTCTCATTCCAAATTTCCTTCCTTCCTTCCTTCCTTCCTTCCTTCCTTCCTTCCTTCCTTCCTTCCTTCCTTCCTTTCTTTTTCTTCATTCCTTTCTCTTTCTTCCTTCCTTCCTCCCTCCCTCCCTCCCTCCCTTTCTTCCTTCCTTCCTTCCTTCCTTCCTTCCTTCCTTCCTTCCTTTCTCTTTCTTTTCTTCCTTCCTTCCTTCCTTCTTTTCTTTTTTCTTTCTTTCTTTCATTCTTTCTTTCTAAAAGAACTTTCTACAACTGGAAAGTGGTCAGTGTCCCAGGATATCCCAGAAATAGATCTGAAATAGATGAACTCAAGAAGAGCAGAAAGTAAATATATTTCCATTTTTACAAATCAAATCTGGTCTCAAGAGAGGACAAATCATGAGGAAAATAGGGCCAAAGTACTCATGATGCAGTGAGAGTTTCACAGAAAAGACAATGCTCTCTAAGACTGTCCCAATCAGGATGATGTCTGGACTGGGTAATTTCCAGGTAGATTAGAATATCAGGCTGGGGACTTACTGCTTCAGGGACAAAGGCCTCCCTCTTCCTTCTCTAGGTCAGATGACTATGAGATTCTCTGCAGTGATCCACAAGTGTTTTCCATGTCTCCATGTGACTAGTTCTACAATCCATGTTGAGGTGGAAAGAGATCACACTTTGTTGTGTGGTATTTCATGAAGACTATTTGCACAGCAGTCTCTGCTTCATGAACTTCCCACAGATTGTACCTGGTTAAAGGAGAGTTTGGGGGCCTTGTTCCTCTGTTGGATGTTTGAGGAGGGACTGTCTATTAAGCTGGTGGGGCTGTTTCAAGATATTTTGAAAGAATAGTTGATGATCAGGCTCCCTTATCTCCTGTTGCTTAATGAGCTGATGCTGGCATTCTGGACCATCCTATTATTTGAACAGTGTTACTGAGGATATGATGTCAAGTGAAGTCCATCAACAGTGGAGTATGATAACATTCTTGACAAGTGTATATCAATGTTCCTATATGACTGGGTACAATTGGACCTTTTGATCAGACTGTCAGCTCACCAATAATGACATGGAGACTTATTATTTAATTATGAAACCTCAGCCGATAGCTTAGGCTTGTTTCTAATTAGCTCTTATAACATATGTTAACCCATATCTTTTGATCTATGTGCTTTTACATGGCTTGATTACCTTTACTCTGTACTGCCCATGCGTCCTCTCCATCTGGCTGGTAATTCCACCTTTCCTTTTCCCAGTGCCCTCTGTGCTGGAAATTCTGTATAGCTATTGGCCGTTCAGCTTTTTTAAACCAGCCAGAGAGACACATCTTTATAGTGTACAAAACGATTATTACAAAACAACTGGGTGGGCCTTCAATGTGAGTTTTGAACTTTTTCCAATGGAAACCATCCAACAGAGATTAAATGCAAGCTACATTGACCATCTTAAAATGTCTGTAGCCACATCAAAAAAAAAAAATACAGCTGAGCATAGTGATGTATGCCTTTACCTTTAATCACAACACTCGGGAAGCAGAAGCAGATAGACTCTGTGAGTTTGTGGCTTGCCTGGTTTTCATAGCAAGTTCTAGGCTAGCCAGGGCTGTATTTTGTCTCAAAAAAAGTAAGAAGAAAGAATAAAAATAATGGCATATTTTATTTAATGTATTATACCTATCATTTCAATGTTAAATATTATCTTTAAAATTATTATTAATAAATTTCCTATTTATTTTTTCATAGTGTTTTAGAAATCCAGTGTGCACAATATATCTCAGTTTGGACTAGCCATGTTTTATTGCTCAATAACCAATGGCTGCAGCATAGATATGGTCCAAATGATTTCTTTAGCTGCCTTCAAAATGTGTTATGGCAATATAGTTCTAAATGATCTTATATTATTTTATAATACTTTATTATATATTTAATATGTATTTTTACAGTATTATTTATAATACTGGAGCATATATAATCCTGTCAATGCTGCAAAAAATATTCACAGTTGTGAAATACACTTTTAATTATTTCTGCCAAAATCATATGCTATTTTAATTTTTTAGCTAAACAAAGTCACATGGTAAGCAAGCTCTACTTCAAAACTCAGAAACATTACATGTGAGATAAGAACGCAGTTGGCATAAGGTTAGGGATCCTGTGCCATGGTTTACTTCTGTTTATTTAGTTCTGTTTAAATCTGTTATGTGGATGCTCATGTAACAACTGTGTTCCTAATTTGCATCCACTCTAGTAAGAAGTGTGGCTTCAATTTGGTTAGTTAACTTGAGTCTAAGGTTTAGATAAAAAAACAAAAAGCACAGGAAAATACTCTAAATCTTATTATTTATAAAGGGAGAGGGCTAGACTAGGATAAGACTCATTGAATTTTTTTCTATATAGAGCCAGAGAGCAAATATTCTAGACTTGTGGATCATACATTCTGTCATGAGATTCTTCTCTGTGATAGACAAAAAGCAGCTATGTGGAAATCAATAAACGATTGAGTGTGGACAGATTCGTTCCAGTGGCTAACAGTTGGCAATTATGAGACTAGGTCAAGGACAATGGGCACGTGCCACTTGTGTGTCTCCTAAGGAATGTTGCCTGATTGAACACAGATTCCCACTGAGGACAGGGTGGCTTCAGTGCCCTTTGTATCACAGGGCTCTGGGCAGCGACATAAAATCCAAGTGCACAGGAGCTTACATCATTCCTGGGTAATAAAATAGACATTTAAATATGTAGAATTAAGAAAACAATACTACAATTTTTTTTAAGTTTAGTGTGAGATAAATACAATATTATTTTCAATGTAATCTTTGGGAAAGAAAGCTTGCTAACATGAATTTGCACTAGGACACGTGTTCCTTGAAGTCTACCTGTTCTCAGCAGAAAACAAAACAAAAAGCCTCTCTTCATCTCAGTTCATCCTCAACTCTGGGGAGTAAGAATGGTGGCACCAGAGGCTGCAATGCACTGTCCCAGAGAAGTCTGGTCCCCTTACAGCAGCGGCAACAGAAACTCTGTAGGTAAGGGGAAGGTTATTTCTGGACCCCTCAGGGAATGGTTTAAACATAGACTCATGGGAAAAAATCTCATTAGGCTAGGATGCACTTCTCCATAGATTAGGAATGCAGGTGTTAGGACCCACAAGTATTCTAGAAAACACTGGAGAAGACCACTCTACTCCAATAAGAACAGAGTTACTGTTGTTCCCGGTGGTTTTTGTTTATTTTTAGTGGATACTTCCTAGAGCCACATTTTCCCACATGAAATCTTTAATTCCAGGATAGGGGTTATAAAGTTTGTTAGTGCACTATCATGACTGGATCCTGGCTCTGCCTACGCTTTTATCTCATGATAGCATTAACGAAGAAATGATGACTTCTTTGGCACGAGAGGTGAGTGGATCTTGTGACCTCATTCAACCCCAGGAGTGGCTTCTTGGGGTGTCTGTCCCTGAGTGGGAAGCAGCACCAGCCCTTAAGGCAGAGGCAAACCTCTTTGTACAGAGTCCTGGGGAGCTAACACTCACTGCTGTTTTAAGCACATCGCCTTGGAGATGGAACAGAAATGAGAACAGAGAAGCGGCCTGCGCAGGACCATGCAGCTTACAGAGGCTGAATCGCATGCAGTTTCTTGTCACTTGTCACTGGGGCTTCCATGTTGCTCCCCTTCTCTGTCAGGAAGCTGTTTCCTTTCCCACTCACCCTCTAGAGTTCTCCTCTGTACTTGCTGCACACTGAGCTCTCTTACGCGGGTTACTCATTTATTGTTTCCAGAGCAACAGAAACTCGGCCTTTTTTTTTCTCATTCTGCCCATTGAACACCAGGATTACAGCTGGGGAGAGTGGCGCACTCTAGAAGACATAGTTGGTAAGTGGCAGGGATTGTGACGTAGATCTCTCTGTTCCAACTCCAGTGCTTAAAGCTAGTATATCAAACTGACAAACTTATTAAACATATTTGACTAAAGTTTGAGTAAATTAACTCATTAGTAGATTTGCATTTGGACAAACAGAATGACCATTGTCTTCTTTTCTCTGAAAATATCTGCTTGGTTTGAAGCTGTCACTCTACCTATTCTTCCTGGTCCTCATTGTTATGTTATTTTCCCAAGTTGGAGCAACACGTGGGGAAAAATGATATAAACAATTGGGCAAATGGGAAAATTGTCTTTAGGTTTAGTTGGGTTGGAAACAATCCAGACAAACAGTATAACTCTGTTGCCTTTCAAGTTGAGAAACCCAATGCTCCAAAAAATCATAGAGATGGTTAGCACTGAGTCTGTGAGTAATATAGCTACGTGGGATAGATATTGCTAAATTATGTGGTTGTAAGTAGTCTGTTTCTATTATACTCATGCACATGGCTATATATTGAGGGTTCCCCAAGAATACGAACTCCACTGCACTACCAGTCTGGTCTTCCATTTAGCAGGCTGCAGAGATTCCTTGGTTTATGAAACTTTTCAAAGGCAGAAGTGTAGTTAGAGTTTCCTGCCTGGCCCACTCAGGACAAATCTCTCTTACCCGCCAGACCCATAGTCGCTCAGACCCAACCAAGAAAGCACACAGAAACTTACATTGTTTAGAAACTGTATGGCTGTGGCAGGCTGTTTGTTATCTACCTTTTCTATCTTAAATTAACCCATTTCTGTTAGTCGATACTTTGCCACATGGCTTGTGGCTTACCAGTGTCTTTACATGTTGCTTTCCATGGCAGCGGCTGGTGGTGTCTCTCTCCAGTCTTCTACTTCCCAGAATTCTCTTCTCTCTTTTCCCACCTATACTTCCTGCCTGGCCACTGGCCAATCAGAACTTTATTTACACAGAGCAATATCCACAGCACTTCCCCTTTTCTTTTTTTTGAAGGAAGGTTTTAACTTTTACATAGTACAATTACATATAACAAAACAATTATTAAGCAATAATTACAGTTACAATATTAAAGAAGATATCCTATCTAATATTTGTGAGTCTAAGATTCTATATCTAACTTATCTTTTATCATAACTGAGGAAATTATAACTATCTAGTCTTCAACCACATCAAAGACCTCAGAAGGATATAATATTAGCTGAGAACCGGCAGAAGGATGTAAGCATTTTTTAGGAGTCTTGCAAGAGTAGACAGAGACAGCTGGCAGCCTGGACAGTCACCTAATCTTCCTTTGTAAAGTTGGGGCATCTGTTTTCAGCCCACACGGCTAGAGTCTCTTGGTCACTTCTCTCAGTGTCCTGTAGAATGTCTGGCAGTTTCCTCTGCGAAGCAGGAACGTGAAGGACCATTTTGTCAAGCAAAGTTTAGTGGTCACCTTTCTTTGGGTCCTGCATGTCCAGTTGATCGAGCAGTCCAAGCAAGAACAGTTTCTTGCCCAAATGGCTATTTTTGCCAAGGTGAAGATAAGATATGTCTTCATGAAGATAAGATGTGTCTTCAATGCCCATCCTCCTCTCTGAAGTAAATTGGTGCTACCAGGAGCAGACATGTCTCACTGTCCAGAAAGTCTAAATTTTAAAAATATTTTAAATGCCATATTCTGTAGACCTTTGAAGTGTTTGAAGATTACCTGTCTATCTGAATTATCTCTGTGTATACCTAGAAGACTTAACTAACATGGCTATGAGTATGATTATCATAGATGACCAGTTATTAATCTATTTGTAATTATCCATTACAATTTTAAATGAGTTATATAAACATAATACCTTAAACAAGAGTAGAAATATACACACAATATAACAAAATTAACTAAGTTTGTATCAATAGACTAAAATCTAAACCAATGTAAAACATTTTAAACAAGTTGTTGCTCTTTAGAAGTAAGTTTCCTAATCTACCCTTTCATCCTATTATATCTATATCATATTCCCCTTTCTTCTTTAGAAAGAGATCTCATTTATAATCAACCTGCTTTCAAGAAAAATATTGTTTTTTCTCTGTCCCACACCAGAGGGCTCTTCTGATTTGGGACACAAGAATCTCTTAACCTTTTCTTTTAGCAATATGTCTGGATTTAGAGAAGGAGTGAGCCAATTCCATCTCCAAAGCCAGCTTGATAATTTTGGGAATGTGGGCGTAGTTTCTCTTACTACTTCCTGCTGGAGGGGGGCGCTGTATCTTATGGGGATACAAAGAAAATTTTAGGATTATAGAGTAGTCCATTAGGGTGAACCTCTGAGCTAGTTGCCTTGAAACCATTCTGGATGTCAGATCATCTGGACCATGGTGTCATTGGAGACCTTTCAGGGGGTCTTGGCTGATCAAACCTGATGTATCTTAATCTGGAACAAATCCACAGCCTCTGGCTTTCTGTGGAAACAAAAGCAAAGACTCTTTTCCAAAGCAACATATCCTTATTTCCAAATTTTGAAGTCAAGGTACCTTTAAAATTTACATATTTGTTTAACTCAACAGCTTTTACGATCAAATCTTTTTCTGCAGTTAAAAATCCCAAAACCAAGGCAAACCAGATTCTCTGTGTAATATCCATCTTTGTAAGATTGAAACACCACTGTGGCTGCTGGCTCCGCCCACCTCAGCTTCCCAACATGGCGGTGGCACAGTTTACCATCAGCTCTGGGTCTGGAGCCATGTGTACCATCAACTATCAGAAACAGTTCTATCAAAGCTTCACATAGTCCAGAAACCTTTTTTTTTTTTTAAACTAGCAAAGGCTAAATCCACCATGCAGCAGAGTAAAGTACTGCTTGTAGATTCCTCATTCCCGCCGCACTGCAGGTCAGACGCACATGCCAGAAACCCGCCATAGTAGCTCAAACCGGCAGGCTGCCGCTAACTTGAGAGAGACAACTAGGAAGCTGTTTTTAGCTCTGTCTTAGAATCTTTTTTCTCAGGTTTTAGGTGGAAATTCTTGCCAACACGTTGGACGCCATTTGTAGTTAGAGTTTCCTGCCTGGCCCACTCAGGACAAATCTCTCTTACCCGCCAGACCCATAGTCGCTCAGACCCAACCAAGAAAGCACACAGAAACTTACATTGTTTAGAAACTGTATGGCCATGGCAGGCTGTTTGTTATCTACCTTTTCTATCTTAAATTAACCCATTTCTGTTAGTCGATACTTTGCCACATGGCTTGTGGCTTACCAGTGTCTTTACATGTTGCTTTCCATGGCAGCAGCTGGTGGTATCTCTCTCCAGTCTTCTACTTCCCAGAATTCTCTACTCTCTTTTCCCGCCTATACTTCCTGCCTGGCCACTGGCCAATCAGAACTTTATTTACACAGAGCGATATCCACAGCACAGAAGTATGGGGATGCCATAGGAATTGGGGTGGGCACAAGAAGCACACATGGACCTGCACACAGAGCTATAGTTCAGGCCTGAAGTGAGTCAAAGTATTGCCACAGTCTACCTCCTGCCCAACTCAAGGACACTTTGTCTTATGACCACCTTGTTGTTGGCTCATCAGAAAGACATTAGGCTGCTGTCTTCTCTACTTCAGCTAGTCCCAAGCTCATTAACATTGCTCATGATTTTCCCATTCATCTGCCATTCTAGATGTTCCTCATTCTCAGCCAATTGGTGAGTTGTCTTCTAGGGCCCATGTTGTTTCTCTTGGGGCCTCTGACCTTTGTCAATGTGTGGTTGCTATCAATGTTCTTCTACTGTTTTTCTAGCTGTGGCAATACCAAGAAGTGCCCTGGGTCTTTCAAGCTCCATGCATGGTTCTTGCTAAACACTTGGAAGCAGAAAAGTCATTCTTCATGATGAATCTGCTAATTACCCCTTCCCATGTTGATAACATCTTATATTGCCCCCTGGCTCACAGAAGTGAGAAGTTCCACATGAACAGGTAGTAAACAAAACTTTAGGCTCAGAAGAAATTTTATGGGCAGTAAGATAGTTCAGTGGGGAAGCATGATTGCTGCTAAGGCTGGGGACCTCAGTTTGTTCCCTGGAGCCCACATGGTGGAAATAGAGGACCAACTCCTAAAAGTTTTCCTCTTACTTCCACATATATGCCACAGTAAGCATACACCTCACCTCTTACTAAATAAATAATAAATAATAAATGTAGAATTTTAAATCTCAGTGAAAGAATCTTTATTGTGCTCTGCTCACTCATCGACGCATTTTCATTCTGCCCCAACCTAAGACCCAGGACTTCTAACACAAAGAACCTGGAGGAGTAGTGGTGGAGTGCACATGTTCAGCAAGGGAATATTATGTGTTCTAGGTCAAAGAGCAAGATGTCATGTCCAGAGTTGTGTAAAAACTACTCAGAGAGTCTTAGAAAATAGATTCATGTCCATTCAGATTGTAAACTCTAATCTGGCACCTAAATGGAAACTTCAGTAGAATTCTTTGGTATTTTCTCAGGTCACCTGTTTCCAACTGGTGTTCTACATGGCATTGTCACTGAGTGTCCCATGTCCCCATGTTTATATTCCCATTAAGTGACAATACACTTTTGGTCACATGGTCAGAAGACAGATAAGTCATTATCTCAGTTGTTGCAATGAAGATGTGAGCTGTATTGAGAGGTAATAATATGAGACGCTAATCTTGTCTAAAGGATGACAGAGGGGGTGATAATTAAATATACATTGGAAGCTATCTGGAATTAAAGTAGCTGAAGAGACATGGGAACAATGTCACCAGTGAAGGGTAAGACATTTGTGACATTACATGTTCAAGAAAATGAAAGATGGTTTCTTGTTTTGAGTAAGACTTAGGGCACACCATGTGAGAGAAAGCTGGAGAGAAAAGACTGAATGGGCCTCATAGACCAATTGTACTGAGAAGTCATTGAGTCATAGCATGTACTCAGGTTTCCATGTGGGAAAAAGTAGGTGTTAGAATAAAAAAAATCAACCTTGTGCATAGCTTCTCCCAAATTTGCCTGGTGCTGAATGGAGGATGTTTTAGAAGGGGTCAGAGATATGATGTAAGTAGATATAATAGGAGGCTCCTGAACGGCCTAAGTGGGAGACTATAATCTTATATCTTAATGATATATTTATTTTTATTTTATGGGTATAAGTGTTTTAACTACACTGTATCTGGTGCTTGCCAAGTTTTGAAGAGGATGCTAGATGATCCCCTGGAATCAGAGCCTTGCCAAGATCATGATGAGGAAACCTACAGAGACAACCAAACCAAACTAGTGGGAACTCATGAACTTTAGACCAACAGCTGTGGAGCCTCCATGGTACTGGACTAGACCCTCTGCATAAGCGAGACAGTTGTATAGCTTGATCTGCTTAAGGGATCCCCTGGCAGTAGTATCAGAATCCATCCCTGGTGCATGAGCAGGCTTTTCGGAGCCCACTACCTATGATGGGATACCTCTCACAGACTTGAGGTAGGGAGAGGGGCTAGGACCTACTTGTATTAAATGTACCTCCCCATGGGAGGCCTTACCTTCTTGTAGGAGGGAATGGGGGGGGTGGGTTGGGAGGGAGAGGCTGGAGGGGCAGGAGGAGGAAGAGGGGGATCTTTAGTATGTAAAATGAATACATTTTTTTTTCTTGATAAATACACAGAAAATGAAAAAAAATCTAATTTATAATTAAAGATACAGATTAATAGTTAGTCTTCTATAATAGTCAAACTAATAGTCATGTTAGATATGTTTTCAAGGTCATACACATGTAGCTAGAGAGCTTCTCTCCAGGTCCCACCAAGCCCCTGCAGTCTCACAACCCACATATAAAATAGTCATTCAGATGCTTATATTACTTATAAAATGTATGGTCATGGCAAGCTTCTTCTTATCTACTTCTTCTATCTTAAATTAACCCATTTCTTTAATCTATAAGTTGCCACATGGCTCGTGGCTTACCGGTACCTTACATCTTCCTTGTCATGGTGGCACCTGGCAGGTCTCTCCCCCTCAGCCTTCCACTTCCCCCAGTTCTCTTCTCTTTGTCCCGCCTTTACTTCCTGCCTCGCTACTATTTATTACCCAATCAGAGCAAAACACCACACATAACATACAGAACATCCCACAGCATATACAGATACATTTAAATATATAGATGGTCTTCAAACACTTCAAAGACCTACAGAATATGAGTCATGTCTGCTCCTGGCAGCACCAATCTACTTCAGAAAAGATGATGGGGATCAAAGAAACTCCATATAGAGTTTACTTTCTTTATGGCAAAAGCTAGTCATGTGAGCAAAGGAACTGCTCCTGCCTCAATTGCTGACAGTTACTGTCCAAACTGGACCAGGAAGATGCAAAAACAATGATGCCAAACTTTGCCAAGACAAGGTAGGATAGTCCTTCAAAATTCCCTGCTTCATAAAAAAGTCTGTCAGATATGCTAGGCCTGTAGGCCAGAGTTAGATACCCTAACATAATAGAGGAACTTTGGGTCACTGTCCGGAAAGCCTGATGTCCCTATCATTAGGCAACATTTCATCCTCCTGGGGTCTTTGATGGAGTTGAAAACTATATAGTTAGAGTTTTTTCTTAGTTATGATAGAAGGTAAATTAGGTACAAAACTTTGGAGTCATAAAGACAAGATAAATAATAGAATATTTCCTCTAATTTTGTCAAATACAAATAAACTAGATATTGTAACTATAATTCTTACTTAATAACTATATTGTCATGTATAGTTATACTATGTTAAGATTAAACCTCTCCTTTTAATTAGACAGAAAAGGGGAAATGCTGTGGAATAATCCTTCTGTATACTGTGAATATGGATTACTCTCATTGGCTAATAAAGAAGCTGATTGGTCTATAACAAGGCAGAATTAAGTTAGGCTGGACAATCAAACTGAGGATACTGGAATGAAGAAGAGTAGAGTCAGAAGAGATGCCAGCAAGATGCCAAGGAAGCAGGATGTATAGAAAATGAGGTAACAAGCTGTGACCCATATGGTGAAGCATAAATAAGAAATATGGGTTAATTTAAGTGTAAGAGTTAACTAAAAAAGCCTGAGCTACTGGCTGAGCACTTATCCGTAACCTTAAGCCTCTGGGTAGTTATTTGGGAATTGGCAGGCAGGAGAGAAATGTCCTACTACACTCCAGCCCCTATGCTCACACCTTTGTACTTTATCTGCTATGTCTAAACTTGGCAATGTAAAGGAGTCCTGTCCTTGTTCAATGAGTAAAATGATCACTGTTTTCCCTCATGGAAAACAGAGACATGTTTTGCAGGAGGTATGGAAGTTGGCTAAAATAAATCACTTGCTCATACACTAATTAAGGTTGAGATTAAATGAAGCATATGTACTGGAGAAGTATAAGATTGGGAGTCAGAAATGTCAATCATTTTTGGCAGGGTGACCTTGCATGGGTCACTTATCTTACTAGGATCACATTTACTAAAACATAATGCTAAAATAGTCATATATTTGGTGTGAGTATTGTCAGAGTTTTTGTTATTCAGTATATTGTGCATATTGCTAACCTACTTTCCCTGACCCAATTTTCTCAGAAGTTTTAATATTGAATTATCTATCCATGTTAGAGGCTATATAGTATGATTTATGCCTGTTAATAGCAAGCTGCTGCAAGAACAATTGTGATGCACACAGTTTATGTTTCTATAGTCTGATCAAGAACAACTGAGAGGAATAACAGTGAACTATTGATTAATGACAAATATCTTTCAATACAAGAGATCCTTCAACACCAAGTGAGCAAACCTTTCTTTCAGTTAAAACTGTAAATAATCTCTCTGTCCAGTGAGTTTGCTGAGCACTAAGAATCTCAATTTCTACTTCAGGGATAATTTTTTTTATAAATCAATATCATTTTCAACTCTCTTAGTTTTTCTAACACAGTTTGTATTTTCTTATTTGTAGTTCTGAAAAGCAATAACCTTATTACTCAAGGAAGCAGCTTCTTAGAAACATTGGAATCTGAAAATTTCTCTCTCTCTCTCTCTCTCTCTCTCTCTCTCTCTCTCTCTCTCTCTTTTCCTTCTCCCTCTCCCCAATTACTCTTCCTCCTCTCTTCCCTCCCACCATTTCCTTCAAGAGATATACCTCCATTATTTTCAGAAACTCTATCTCTGGGCTTGCTTCTTTGGCCAATGTTATAAATCAAAAAGCCAGTTAAATTTGGAGTTTCGGTTTTTGCCTTAGTCGCTGTAAGAACTAGATCAGATTATTTATAACTGTAGGTGCCCAGGGTTTCATCACCACAGACAGAGGGGTGTTTTAGAACATTCACCTTTAAGATATCCAGAATATAAGCCGTTGATCCTCCGTGGATAGTAAATTTCTAGACTTGGGCTCCTTGGTTCTTGTCAGTGAGGTGAGTTTTATGATCACCATTACATCACTCTGAAGTGCTGGGAAACTAGAAACCTCCTTCCTATTAGGATGCCTTACCTTGACTTTCATACCAATAAAGTTGTTCTTAGACAAGAGTTCATCCTAATAAGTGTCATGAGAATTGCACCTGAACTACAAAATATTTCCCTCTCGCTCTGCCTCAACCTCAGAATCTTCAGCAGCCTACATGCTTTGAATCTAAGACAAGGCTTGCAGCCTAACAGCTTTTTAAAAATCACCTTCCATCAAGCAGCAGAGCCTCCAGGTGGATTAGGCTGAGAGTGTAAGACGATTACATAGTGGCAGATGTCAAGCCTCAGAAAGGTCACTCTATTAGGAATGCTTTCTTTCTGGTCGCAGATTTCCTCCAGTCCAACATGGGAAGGGAGGCCTTGGTACTCTGCCACAGACCTTTGGAATGCTGAAGAGGGAGGGTCCTGCATGACACATGGTCTTAGAATCTGAGCTTCAAAGGGCGATGTGTAAAATGACATTGGAATACAAATAAGAAAACATTGTTTGAGGACTCTTTCCAAGTGAGAAATGCTAAGGGTTCCTGGAATGTGAAGCTATTATGTTTGCTCTTGAGAAAAAACTCATTGGAGGCCCACGTTGTGGTTCAGTCTGAGGAAGACTTGGGAAAACTCACCAACCCTCACCAGGATTAACACCCCAGTCTCTGACCTCCATGAACAAAGAGCTAAACTGAGGTGAAAGATCAGTCTCATTTCACTCTTCCCCAGAGTCGAGATCCACATGCAGTGGCCATCTGAGTAGCAGCCTGTGGATGGAAAGCCTCCCTGTAAACTGTCATCACAGGGGTCTAGCTAGATTGAGCTGACAGACATTGACCAAATTGTGACTATTGATGGGTCACTTATTGATGGCTCTGGAGTGGTGTGACTAATCCAGTCATTGATCTGATTCTTCTTTAACAAGTACCAGTGCCAAGGTCACATCCACTCACGGGGAGGAGGCATGGTGTCCTTCTCCAGGTGCTTTGACAGTCCATATTTAGTTGTATAACACTTTCTTCTTCACTTCCCCAAGAAGTCTGACCTTTCAACCGACAATCCCACTGTAAGTACAAATAACTTCTCCATAACATTATCTGACTTATCTATTGCCCAGGAATATGAATACTCATGACCAAACTTCCAGTCTTTGCCAAATAACTTCTTATTGAAAGGAAAACAGGGGAGATAACAAAAGCTTCTTAAGTCAACCATATCCTCTCACAAGCCCCCCGAATCATGGGCGAAGGGTTTTCACAGACTCCCTTTCCTTTTCCTTGGCTACCTTCTGAAAAAAATTTAGTGCCAGATGGGTGGGAGGCAGGGATATGATTAGGAGTGTATTTGTCTATTTGAAATGTCAGCTATGATCTTACTGCCAGGGATTTCCACTCACTTATTTTAAATAGAAACCTGGTATTCCTGAGGGTGGGTAGTGGAATGGCAACACAAAGCTCAGTGCAACCCACTGAACGCTCGGAGGAGTGTCTTGCATAAAAGAGTTCTTGTCACAGGGAGTGCTCATTGGAGCCCAGCCAGGTCCCTGGGGACGTCTAGTGTCTACTACTTACAGAGCTGGCTGTCAGGTCAGTCCTGTGTGTGTAATTGACTATGATGTCTGCATGTTGATAGAATGATTCTAGCCAATGGTTCCTCTCCAAAAGGGGGTTTCCTGGCTAGCTCTCCTGTGACAGAAATGCCAAGTTGGGAGTTGCCTAGAGACTCCAAAGATGCAGATTCATTTGGCTGAACTCCGGCTGTGAAGCCAAGTGCTACAAAGTGCTGGAGAAACAGAGACTAAGCTTGAATTGTAGTCAGTTCCTCTGTGCCTCAAAAAAAAAAAAAAAAAAAAAAAAAAAAAAAAAAAAGGCTCCTCTGCTTTCCAATGGTATGTTTAATGTTTCAGAGCATATTTAGTAAACATGTCACTAGCGATTGCCAGACCTTAGTCCCTTCCCACTCTTTCCTTAATGGTTTTCCCTTTTTCCCCGGGTCAGTGCAGTGGGCTGAACGAGAATATGAATGTGTATGTATTTCATGCTAGACAGATTGGAGATTTGTTTTCACTAGTTCTAAAGCTTATTTATAGCATCCACTCCTTATGAACCCAGCAAGTAATACGCATGCCTTACTTTTCTCACCAGATTTGGCTGCATCTCCTCTCTTGAGAAAGCTGAGCTTACACTCCACATTAATCACTGTGACTTAGCGTGAATTTATGGATCTGTGCAGAGTGTGCTCTCCTTCACTAAAGCAGTTCAAAGAACAATGTTCTGTATTTGGCTCCATGTAGAAATCTGTCTGTTGGGAAGTGAATATTTTTTTCTGCAACATGGGGCCTCCTTATACTATAAGCCATGCAGACACTTCTGTAAAGGTTTTTGGGTCATAGGTGATCTCACAGCAGTGTTATACTTATTATACTCAAATCTCAACATGAGATTTGGTTCCAATCTCAAGAATATATGTATAATAACTATTCACTCATTAACATTTATTAATCATCTACTGTACACCAAGATACATGATCCTCTTTCTTATCTTCAAAGGGCTGGAGTCTAGAGAATCAAGGGTATTGTTAATAAATAGGCAATGAGTGAGAGAATAGAACTCTAGGAACCAGAGAAGTATAGGAAAGGGTCAGAAATGTGATTAAAATCCCCACCAAAAGTTTCTGATAGAGGTGGCACTTGAGTGAGTAGGACTCTTGGATAAAAGATTTACAAAATACAGTTTGTGGGCTAGTGGCACTCTGAGAACTATGATTGGTTTGCTGTAAGTTAACAGTCAGATTGTAGAAGTTTTTATAGCTGTTTGGCTCTGCTTCAAAGTCCAAACAAGTTATTTTGAAAAAAAAATCAGTTTGTGACAAATTAGAATTGGTTTTAAGTGAACCTTTATCATACACATTCCAAGGAGTATTAACTAGGTGGCCAGGGTGGGAAGGAGTCATGAGCTAAGGGAACCGCATGTGCTATGAGATGATTAGTAAAGCCTCGAAATACATTCAAGTTCCTAGAATCCACAAGTGTTATTTTACATGAGAGAAAAAAAGGTTTTTCAGGTGGTTAAGTGAAGAATCTTCGAATGGGGAGATGATATTGTCCCATTGTCCAATCTGTGTTGTCACAGTAATACTTGAGACTATGATAACTTATAAAAGAAAGGGGATTAATCCTAGGTTGAACAGGAAAATAAAGTACAATTTTGGGGGAAATATGAGATTGTAATACCTAAAGGAAGTGTAGGATGCTGTAGTTGATTGCAATAAAATGGCCACAAAACTTTGTTGCAAAGGGAGAACCTATTTCCTTGCCCTTTAAATATGGTTGACCTAATAACTTATTTTGACCAACTAAATGTTACAGACATTATAATAGAGTTCTACACTCAGCATTTGGGGATTTAGGGGCTTTGCCCTCAACCACCCATGAACAAGCCTGATTTAGTATCCTGAAAAGCATAGGACTTTGAAGACAGGCTCCAGCCATTTGCCCTTCCAGTCACCTACCAAAGTCCATAGACAGGTGAATGAGCACAGTTAGGGACAGATGTGACCAGATCAGATGAGAAACAGTCTGGGCTCGCCCAGCCACACCAGATATTACACAGACGCATGGGCTAAGTAAAGTGGTTGTCGTTTTCAGCACTAAGGATCATGTTTCGTTATGGAACAGATGCTAACTGATCCAGAGAAATCAAATGGAGTCTTAAAGTTCATGAAGTTAGTCTCTCACCTCACTCAAGACGGGAGAAAGAGTTTGAGTTGTGACAGGGGTGAGGAGAACTCATGATTAGAAAGTGCTTTTTCCTTACAGACTGTGACAAGCTAGAAATCAACGTAAGGAGCCAGAATAAATGAGCAGGGATTAGAAACTGTGTCTCAGTCATAGGGCCGAAGGCATGGACTAATTCAAATGCAGCAGAAACTGGAGACGACTGTCTTTATAGTCAGTGTCAATGGCAAAACTTCTTTGGTCAGTTCATACCTGATGAATAAAAAAAAAAAAAAAGCTGGTAACAAAATTTCCTGCAGTTCACAAGGCAACACTAAGACAAAAGGAAAAACACCATTGAGAAATTCTGCTTGGGATTTTGTGCTCCTGTGAGGGCCACAGTTTGTGAGGGGAGACAATGAAAAATGTAAGAGTCTGAAACTTTATTTTACTTTACTTTGCTTTGCTCTCTTTAAACAAATCAGACTTTCTGCCTCCGTGATGGCTTCTGTCAAGTAGTCCTGTCTCCGTCCCTCCTGTGGCACCCAGCCCTTTCAACACGACAGATTAGTTCAAAATAGGTGGCACTCAGCTCTTTGAAATCCTCAATTACTAAATTATTGACATAACTCAGGACTGAGGGAACATGGAGTCAGAGTGTGAGGAAAGAAGCCCCCTGTCTGAGGAACACTTTCATGAGCTTACAGGTGAGCCCATTTTTGCCAGGCTACATTACACATTTCTAACTTCTGCTATAAAACATCACATGCCTAGAGATCGCAAATCAGGCATATTACAGTCAATGTGAAAAAGCATCTCATAATTTACCACAGTAAATCCATCAGTATTTTCCTAGAAATATTGGAACTGAAAACAAGAGTTGAGTGGAAACAGAAACATGTCTAGAGGTTGAAGTGGCTTAAATGTATTTCTCAAAATATTGAATCCTATGGTCTAGAGACCCACATTAGAGAAACCCTTAGATGTTTTTGTAAGTGATGGGAAATGGCTTTTAGAAAGCTGTGTATTGTTTGTTTGAAGGGGCCTGTTAGGCAAGTCACTGAGGACAGTGGCTCTCAGTTACCCGAGGAACATTATTCTAACTCCATACTTTGCTCAGAGTCTCTGATCCATGGGTCCACTCCTTTGCACTGTCCTAGGAAGGCAGGAGGCATGTGCTAAGAATTTGATTTTTTAAAAATTCTTTAAAAATGATTTTCCTTCAATGAGAAGATTTTTGTATATATTTTTAAAATTTTTCTTTCCTTTCCTTTTCTTTTCTTTTCTTTTTTTTGGAGCTGAGGATCAAACCCTGGGCCTTGGCTTGCTAGGCAAGTGCTCTACCACTGAGCTAAATCCCCAACCCCAATTTTTTTCCTTTTTTTAAACTACAAAAGGAAACACACCAAAAAAGGCTCTATTGTCAAAAAAAGCCAAGTCTGGACACACTGATTATTATACTTGATAAATAAATATAAAATGTTTCTTAATCTTGAAAGCCAGCGCACAAAGGGACAGGTCACACCCTGACATTTTCACCCACTGACGTCATTGTGCTTGTCTTTGTTTCCCCTTCCCCACTGCCCTCTCTTATCCCGCTGCCTACTCTGGTTGACCCCTTATCCTTGCAAATTGCCTCCCTTCTTCTTTCACATCATATGAATTCCATCATCCCTTCCTCCCTGGGGGAGATGCTCTAAGATCCCTCCCTGCCTTTTCATGGTCCACTTTTTATTCTTATGATTTTACACACACACACACACACACACACACACACACACACACACACAAGCAAACACACACGTTTAGATTCTGTGAATGTGAGGAAGAAAGCGTGTAACATGTGTCTTTGTGAGCCTAACTTGTTTCATCTAGTTACTGATCTCCAAATTTATTTGTTTTCCTGAAAATGTAGTCATACAGTCCTTCTCTACAGCTGAAAATGATTCCACATGTACATTTAACACATTGGAAAGAATCATTATACCTGTTGGCAGACATTTTGTGTGGTTTTATTTTCTGGTGATTGCGAATAGTGCAATAATAAGCAAGGATATGCATGTACCTCTCTGCTGCGTGATTTAGAGTCCTTCAGATAAATGGCAGGAGTGGTGTAGTTGTGTCATAAGGTTGTGTCTTTAGATTTTTTTTTTTTTTTGGTCGACTCTCCATGTAGACTTCCATAGTGGTTGCAGCAGTTAACACTCCCATCAACAGTATCTAATTTCTTTCTGCACATTGCTGTTCTTTATTCTGTTGATGACGGCCACTCTTGACTGTGGTAGATGGGATCTCAACATAGCTTTATTTTTTGTTTCCCTTCTAGCTAAGGCTATGGGACATCTTTTGAATTTGTACTGGTCATATGTTCTTTTGACAATGACCTATTCAATATATCAGTCTAATTTATTGATTGGATAAGGGGATTCTTTTTTCTTATAGTGCTCGGGTTTTGTAGTTCTTTATAGATGCTAGATACTAATCCCCTCTCTGTTGTAGAGTTGGCAATTTTTCCCCATCTGTAGGCTTTCTCTTCATTCTGGTGATTGTTTCTTTTGATGTGCTAAAGCTTTTCAGTTCCATGCAAATCCATTCATCAATTGTGATTTTTCTCTATACTTTTGGAATTCTTCTCAGAAAGCCCTAGTCCTTGCCTTTATCTTGAGGTAGTTTCCTTATCTTCTTTTAGCAGTTTCAAACCTTCTTGCCTTGCATTATGTGTTTGATCCATTTTGAAGTAGTCCTTGTATGGGGTAAGAAATATGGGATCTAATTTAATTCTTCTATATGTGGATATTCAGTTTTTCCTAGCACTGTATGTTGAAAAGATGGTCTTTTTTTTCCAATGTATTTTAAGAAGATTTATTTGTTTTATTTTAAGCATGTGTGTTTAAGTGCATGTATGAATACCAGATGCCTGCAGACACTCTTGAAAGCCAAAGAATGGTGTTAGATTTTCTGAACCTGAAATCACAAGTGGTTGTAAGTTATTCCTGTGGGAGCTGGGAACCAAATCTGGGTCCTGATCCTTGGTCCTCCATAAGAGCAGCAAATGCCCTTAACCACTAAGCCATCTCTCTAGATGCCTATCAGGTAGTTGAAGCTGTTTGGGTTGATTTCTGTGTCTTGTGTTCTATCCCATTGGTTTACATGTCTGTTTTTGGTTCAATACCAGCCATATTCGTTTCTTCATGGCTGTACACAAAGTGTAGTATGCTCTTTGAAACAGAGTTCTGACATGGGAGCCAGAAGTACACACTGGAGAGACAAGCAAATACAAAGGAAGAACTCTGGGATGGAAGGACCAGGAAAATTTAGCATGAACTCCGGAGTGACAGAGCAAACCAAGGAACCTGAGCCGGTAAGAAAGCAAGCTCTGGAAGAGTTGCAAGCCTCCCTCTACCTCTGGCACCAGAGAAATACCAGAGCAATCCCAGTCTACTTTACTGATCGCTTTTCATTTTCTCATTTTGCTTAGGGTATAGGATTACTGTGGGATGTCTTTCTGTATGCTGTGAATATGTGTTGCTCCTGTTGTCTAATAAATAAAACTGCTTTGACCAATGGCAAGGAAATTTATAGCCAGGTGGGTAATCCAAGTAAAGATACAGAGAAAGAAGGGTGGAGTCAGGGAAATGCCAGCTGAGGCTCAAGGAGCAGCAAGATGCCAGGAGACTGGTAATACCACATCCATGTGGTAATAGAAATGGGTTAAGTTATAAGAGCTAGTTAACAAGAATCTTGAGCCATAGGCCATCCAGTTCCTAATTAGTATAAGACTCTGACTGATTATTTTCTAAGCAGCTATGGGTGGCAAGGGAGAGAGATCTGTCCTGACTGCAGGCTTGGTGGGACACAGGAAATCTTCTGACTACACAGGATGACATCTTAAGTC
The DNA here is from genome assembly GCF_903995425.1 of Onychomys torridus. Lineage (NCBI taxonomy): Eukaryota > Metazoa > Chordata > Mammalia > Rodentia > Cricetidae > Onychomys > Onychomys torridus. The sequence goes on along the minus strand of NC_050452.1, from coordinate 13,063,096 downwards.
CTTCCTTCTTTCATAACAATCATGGCCCAAGTGCCTATGATAGTCCTCATACACTGTTATGAGGGTGACATCACAATGACAAATGTAGCGAAGGCCCCAGCCCTCACACACTAATAAACCTAGAGAATAAACAAGTCTACTCATGTCTGTGGATACTCCAGAAGCCTCGGACATGTCGGCTCCTGTTGTCTTGCAAATACAGTGATGACTAAGGAGAGGCCACAGCCTAACCTTACTTTGGTGGACTTTAATCTGTAGTTTCTGTTGTCTGACAGAAAAAAAAAAAAAAAAAAAGTTGAGTTTGAATGCTGCTGCTGCTTGCAGGGAAGAGGTTAGGGTGTGAGCTAATGGGCATGTGCCACCCATTTACTTGGCCTCATAATATCTTTTGTTATCTCTGTTTAGAGGGACCTCCTGGAAGATCAGGTGTCCCTACCTGGTGACACAGCAACAGGAGCCACGTTTCCTGCTTGTCATCGGAGTACACTGGCCACACCTTTTCCTCACCAACCACAAGTTCTGTGTGAATACATGCATTTTGAGGAACCTTGGAGTGTGAAAATTCTTCATGAAAACAGTCTTTGTCTCCTTTGCTGATAACTGCATGGGAGGTGAAGATAAGAGGCTCTCACCCACTTCAGAGAAATGTCCTGAGAAATGGTTCTGAAACTTGTGATAGTCTTTTGCCAAATGAAACTGGCTGAGATTCTTCCAGTCAGACACTGTCCAGCACTTCTAGGAGTCATTACCATTCTGCTTATCTTGGCAAGAGGAGTCAGTTTACACTGCTTAGCTCTTCACACAGAGGAAGGGACTATGGTAACATCCAATGATGGCTTGTGTGCCTCATTCCACAGCCTAGCTAGATGTGCCAGTGAAGAAAGGGACAAGTGGGTTTTGGGAGTTAGTAGATGGCAATTGCTGAGCACAGTACTTGGCACAGGGTGAGCAAGTAGAAAATTGGGGAACCAGATAGGTATGTGGACCTTTGGGTCCCTTACTGCTTCATCTTGGGTCGTATGTATGACATGTGCTTAAGTAGTTTGTAAGCTGGAAATAAACATACTTAGGCTTCATTGAATTTTGTTTAATTTTTAAGGTGGAACTACATACTTGTTTCATTTCAGGTACCACTCAGGGGCTGACCCCTTGAAATCCTATAATTGCTTTCTGCACTTGTGATAGACAGCATCTTCATTGTTGGCATTTTGATTGTTAGGCAATGAGTATTTCTAGTTACTGCAGCCCTCTGGGAGATGTTTGGCAGAAACAAAACGTCAGCCTCTTTGGGCCATCATCTACTAAGACACTCAGGAATAATAAACCAAATGATTCTTGAAAACAAACTTTGAATAAATCCCAATCCTAGGGGACATGAGGACTATTATCTGCTGAGGGACTGGCACGTCCCTTATATGACAAAATTAGACGCTGTTCCATGATTCCTCATTAGTGCTATCCAGCATCCCCAAAGGTGTGTGTGTGTGTGTGTGTGTGTGTGTGTGTGTATGTGTGTGTGTGTGTTTTGTGACCATGTTATAAATTGGAAAATTATGGCTCAGAGGAGTGAGCTTTCAGTGTCTCAGTGGTTAGGTGCTAGGTGTTGAATCATGCATCTATAATTGCAAAGTCCATGGTCTTTACCCTGCTGGCAAAGCTAGAAGGAAATGTAGAGAATAAGAAAATGGGTTGGATTAGAGTGAGAAAGTTTGTGAGATAAGCTGTCTTTTTGACATGTGCTTAGGAGAAACTTCACAATTAATATCAAAATCCGGGAGTATGCTTGCCTTTGTCTTCAGTCTAGAAGTTGGGGATTTAAGTATCAGGCTTAATAACTTCTGGTGAAGTCTACTTTCCTAGCTTGCACTAGCTATTTGGTATCCTGTTCTATCATAGGGGCTCAACCCCTTTGGTTTAATTTAACTTTGCCTTCCTCCTCTGGATCCTATTTCCAAATATAATTGCTTTGGAGGTTAGGGCTTCTGCAAGGAAGTTGGCAGGACAGAGTTCAGTCTATATCCATGGCCTTCTCTGAGTTCATGTCTGTCTCTGTCTCTCTACCTTAGTTTTACATTCTTAGTATGAATGTCATGGTACTCATTATAAGAGTCAGTAGCTCATTTTAGATGAAATAATAAGTGAATGAATAAAAGAAGAAACCAGAAAATCTTTCTTTCCAAGAGACTATGAGAAACGATGTTGAATCATATCAGGATTGTAGAAGAGAATGTGCATCAGGCTAATTATCTTTAAAGTTTGCCTAAGAATTGATTTTTAGGTAACATACATGAGAGTTTCAGTGTGGAACTGGGTTTTCAGACAGTGACAATAACGATGTACTGGAGGTTACATTGTTCATTCCAGGAAAGTTAATAGCAACACTTCAGTCTGTCTGTAGCTCTAGCAGTTTCCATGCTGGAAACCACCACATTCCACAGCCCAGTATCATCAGTGAGAAAATTGTGTTTAGATGGTGTTAATAAATAAAGTTTACCTGGAAATTAGAGGTCACAGCTATAAACAGAAGTCAAGCGGTGGTAGCACCTTAATCACATGGCAGGCAGAGTCTTTGTGTGTTCAGGGACACAGCCAAGCATGGTAACACATGCCTTTAATCCTAGTACCAACCATAGAGACCTGGAGGTCTGTATAGACAGGCAGTGATGAGGAAGTGATGTGGCTGGGCTTAGAGCCAATGAGAAAGCAGAACAGCAAGGCAATAATAGCATAGGTTAGACAAAAAGAAGCTCTCTTGGGAAGCTATGGCAAGGTGGTAAGCTAAGGTTAGTTGGTGGCTATTTCTCTGATCTCTTTGGCTATTTACCTCTGTATGTGGCTCTGTGTTCCTTATTTAATAGGACCATTTAGAAATGTGTTTACAAGATAGTGCCAAACATCACTGAGGAGGGTGGATGGGGTGACAATTTCAACTGGGAACATTTGCTGTAGTACTAGATCTGGACCACAGAGCAAACATTGGGATGTACTTTGACTTTTCCCTGATTTCTCATCTGTGCATGCAGCACCTGCACACACCTGTAGATCTCTTGTCTGTCCAGCTTTGGTTACCAGCCTTACATTACTCCTGTTCTGATCATCCCAGTCATTCCAGGTCTGAAGAGCTGTCCACTTATGCTCCTGTTGCCAGTTAAATAAAGGTCAATTGAGGAAGCTACAACTCTGGCCTCTTAGCTGTGCTTTCTTCCTTTCTTTTCTTCTTTTCTCTTCTTCCTTTTTTTTTTTTTTTTTGATTCTGCTACAAAGTTATGAAGTGACCCAAAGTTTGCTTCTCAAATGTCTAATGAATTTCCTGTCATTGGTGAAGCTTATCTGTACTGTTACTTAAAAGATCAAGACCCACTGAGCTAATTGCTCTTATACCATCAGCTTCCTGGTACACAGCCTTTTCTTGGTTCACCAAACCCATTCTCCAACTGAAGGCACCCCATTCCCTCTTATTACCTTTCCCAGCTGTGGCTCCCTCTGTGCTTTGAGCCTTCCTTTGTATCCCCATCCACCCATTCTCTTGTCTTTTGTTCCTAAAAACTTGTTTAGGTTTTCTTCATTTTAAATCCAGAGACAAAAGTCCTTTTCCTTTCCTAGTGGCTCTCATTCAGGGAAGAATTTGATACATTTGGCAAAATCTAAAGGCCTTTCTAGTTGTCAGAACTGAGAGAGGAGTATTATTGGAATCTTGTGGGTAGAAGCCCAGAATGATGGGTGGAATCAAAAGCAAGGGCTAAATTTACAGGCCTTCCCTCTTCCACCTCCCATAAGACTTGCCACTCCACATATGGCCAATTCCTTAATCAGAGTGTTGACCCCTGCAATCTCCTGAAGAAGCTGTATTGCCTCTGTTCTTATGGTTTGGACTTTCATGGTGGAACCACACACAGCTGTGACTCTGATTTCTCACTGCTCACTGCTTTGCAATCCTCACTCTGTCCCACTGGTCCTCACTCTACCTGTTCCAAGACCTTTGGCCAGTCCTCAGTTTCTAAGGCTTCTGAAGTATGCCCTAAGGCCTCCTTACCTGGTTGCCTAGGAAATCAAAAGAGTAATTCATCCCAATGAAGTCAATTCTCGATTCTGGACAGGGAAAGATACATAATAAGATATATAAAATTCAATATCCAAATCTAGGTCAGTGGTGCTTATGTGGATTCTCTTTCCTTTTGCTCCTGCCTACGAACATTAGGCAATAGTGAGAAATATTTGTGGTCATGATTGGAGTAGTGAAGAGGGACATGCTGGAATCTAGTAGTAGAGGCTGAGGAGGGTGCTAATTACTTGGATATTGGTGAAATTATTAAGGCCACTCCACGTAGTTAAAAGGGAGGTTTATTTTGTGGGGTAACTTACAAATGAAGGGATAGGTTGTAGGGTCTGGCAAAGGTATGGCGTGTTCTCTGGAGAGCTCTGCTTGGTCTACCTCTTGCGTCTAGCATCCCAGAACCAAGACGGACCTCTCCTCTCCATCCGGGGTCTTCTGCTTCCTCCCTCAGCCCCGCCTTGTGGGCGTGACCATTACTGAAGCCTCATTGGGGGTTGGAACTTCCAGGCCAATGCTGAGATGGCTACCCACTACATTTGAGAGCTTCTTTTCTATGTTGAAAAATCATGAAAGTATTCAGGGATGACGGTCCATACCTGAAATCCCAGCACTTGGGAGGAATATGATCAAGAACTTGAGGTCAGCATGGAGTATATGGTGAGCCCTCATCTGGGAAAGCCCCTAACCAACCAATCATAAAGCAGACAGAAAAGTTACGTGTTAGCCTCCATGTCTCCCCGAGGAGCAGAGTGACTTCAGTAAATCCTATGTCACTTCTGAGCCTGGTTCCTCATCTCTGAACTAAAAGGAGCAGGAAAAGATGAGCTTCAAGATTGCTTCCAAATATCAGCTCTTTGATCCTAAATGGGAAATTCATTGAAGCAAATCCCTGATAAAACATTTTTAATTCAGCAACATTTTCAGTAAGTAGCATTCTTAAATTGTTCTACTATGTTACATATATTGACAAACCTAAAGAATCATATTTAAACATGCATATATTTTAATATTTACATACTTAAGATATGTGCATATTAAGCATATATACCTATAAATACTAAAAATATATGAGGGTTCATATATCTTTATGCATGTATACAAGCATAGACACTAACGTGTTATCATGTAAATCTGATCCAACTAGGCTTGATTCCCAGATCAAATGTTTTCATGGAGGTCTAAGTGAGTTAGGAGAAGTTAATCATGAAACACAATTCAACCTTAACAATGTGTCATAGATAATGACAATGTAATAAGAGGGAATTTAAGAAACAATCAGAAATTATGTGTTTTCCCCCATTAAGCACATGTTCAATTAACCAGTAAGCCTTGAAGCCATGCATACCTGATGATTATTTCATGTTACCTTGTGTTTCCAAAAGCGGATTGCAAAAGGCTAGATTTACAGCATGGCAAAATCCCACACTGTTGCAATGCTCTCTTCGATTCAGCCATTTCATATTGAAATTTCACACACAATAATTGGCTGACCTTCACAGCTATGGCAGAAACTAATTAAAGCTGTAAGGCCATGCTGCCAGTGCTTTTGTGTGAAATGTGAAGTTTGGTGATAATGAAATGTGGGGTACAGATGTTATTGTCTTGGATAGACTGTGCCCTTGGTTCACATTAATGAAGAACAACAATTATTAAACAAAAAGTGTTTTTACCCATTAATTATTTTGTGTTGTGATAGTAGCAATAAAAACACAGCAGCATCTCCCCCACCAGCTTCTCTTCAAAGCAATTTTATGGGAGGTTGCCAGCTGACGATGGTATCGTTAGACATCCCTTTCCACTTTCTTTCCCCACTGATCTCAGACCTTTAGGGGCCTCAAGGGAGGATCTGGATGGATTCAGAGAGCAAAGGGAAAAGGATAGACTAAAAATGCTCACCCATAGAGATTTTCAGACAGCTAGAGGATTAAGTAAATCAAAGTTTTTGGAAATAACTTCACCTGCCAAACAGAGATGCCAGTAGAAACCTGAAGGCCTCCACACTATTAGTGTATAGCTGCCCAGGGCCACTGTCACTGCTGAGGTGCAAGTAAAGAACTAAAGCATGACTGCACTGTTTCTGGGTTGTTAGGAGGCTGGGTTTCCATGAATATGTCAGTGTGGGCTGCAGGACTTCCACTGTGTCAAATCTTACAAATCACAGATTTGCAACCACCATTAAAATAAGAAATGACACTGTGTTGTCAAGTTTAAATTTTCATGGGCTAATTATCTATCCTGCTTCTCTTCATACTGCTCTTCACCAACATTTTTTAAAAACCTTTTTCTCCCTCTTGTCTTCGGGTCATTTGATTTTCATTAACAGGTTAGAATGAGAGAAAGATACAAATCATTAAATCCAACAATTACTTGTGTCATTGTCTCTGACATCCATGTTCCCTGTCTTGAAAATACATATAGCTACAATACTAGATATTACATTAAAGCATGATCCACAATGTGTCAACTACTGTAACCCAGTGTTGATGAGGGTTGGAAGTGGCTGAAGAATCAGTGGATGATTGAGAGTTAATCAGATCACATGAGCTCAACTTGTGCAGGAAGCCAAGTTTAGTGCCTAGGAAAAAAGAGGCTTAATGGTCATGGATCTATCATTCTAGGGAGGGCACACTGTATGATCATGGATCTACCATTCTAAGGAAGGCACACAGTATTGTCATGGATTTACTGTTCTAGGGAAGGCACACAGTATGGTGATGGATCTACCATTCTAGGCAAGGCACACTGTATGGCTGGGGAAGTAGTATCACCACACACAAAGCTCTATTTCCTTATATTACTCACGTGTGTATTTGTTATTTATATAACAGACTATGATAATAGATGTATGTTCCTTGCTGGCTGCATAATGGTAAACTTTCAGTAAAAGGTCACTGGAGAGACACTGGATAAAAAGGACTTCTGCAGTTAAGTCCTTTGTGTTCAAATGAAACATTCACACTGGAGTAGCTCTAGTTACCACAATGGGACACTTGAGACTTCCTGATGTTGCTCCTATCAATACTCACCCAGAATACACATCTAGATCATTTATTTGAGGCCAACTACACAACATCAACAAGTTGTATAGATACAGAATCCTATGTACTTCCCTCTTTGATAGCATAATTATCATTTCCTTGGCAAATGCACCATTATAGAAACGTGATCAATAATGGAGTGGATGCGGTTAAGCAGAGCAATGAAAAGACCCAGTTGGGTCCATTAATGAGAGGAAGGACAGTGGAAGGGTGTCCTCCAAGGAGAAAAATGGTCCCAAGCGTACAGACTGTGAGAAGAGCAGTGGGAGAGAAAAAGAGGACAACTTGATCAAAGAGTAATGGAATAACCCTGTCCAGGTGTCTTGTATGTTGTCCTATGCTGGCAATGCCCTGTTGCTTAAGAAAAGGCAGTGTCCAAATATCTTCAGTCCAGAACCCCGGAGAGGGTGAAAACTCAGTTCTTATAAAGAAATGCTTTTTGATCCATTCCTTCATTGATAGACCCCAAAAGGAGCTCTTCTCTTGATTTACACATCATGATTAGAGATGACATTTCCCTCGTCTAATCTGTAGAGACTGTGGATACACTTAGAAAAGCCTGTGAATAAGTAACACAGTCAGCTAGAAAGATTTACATATTAAGAAGAAAGATCACCAAGGAATAATAACTACACCCCAGGGAAACAAGCTTGAAAGAGAAAAAGGATCTTGATGTACCCAACCCTAACTCTCCTGATTCTCTTAACACTCCTATACTTCTCTGTCCTAACTTCATGCCCTCTTTATTTAAAAAACATAATCAACTGAACCCGGTTTATGCTGTTTGCATGTGCATGGGTGTGGGGGTCATCCAACAGAGCATGAGCACACTCCAGAAGAAAAATGACTTCCCTCCCACAACATCTGTCAGTTGTTAGTAACTCCCGAGGTAGAGCTACAGCCTCATGAGCCTCTACCTCATCCAGGCAGGAAGGTTAACTGGCTTAATCTTACACAGACAGGTCTGGTGCAGGCAAGACTGTGATTTTATGAGTGTCCCAACTATTTCCTGTCCCAAAGACAGCATTTGATAGTATCCCCCCCCACCCCCCATCCTCTGGGGCTTACATTCTTCTGCTGCGCTCCCTGGGCCTTTGGAGGGGTTGATATAGATGCCCTACCCATGGCTGAGCATCCATCCACTTATTGTCAGCACTGTGATTAGATACAGGTCTCTACAACTGGCTCCTGCCCACTGCAAGAGGCTTCTCTGAGCCAGGGTGACAGTAGCGCCAATCTGTGGCCATGAAAATAAGAACTTGGAAGCAAGTTTGACAGCATGCTGATTTGTTTATTTATGTATTTTAGGTTTCATTTATTTTTATTAGTGTTCGATTGCATGAATGTCTGTGCATCACACCCCTGAGACTGGAATTACAGTTGGTTGAGAGCCACTACGTAGGTGCTGGAAATTTAACCCAGGTCCTCTGGAAGAGCACCCAGTGCTTACAACCACCTAGCCATCTATCCAGCCCCTACCACATGTCCATTTGGCATAGTAACTATAGTAGGTTCCTCTTTAGGCATCTGATCTCACCAGCCATGGACTCTTCATTAAATTTTACAGTACAAGGCATGAATTGAATTCCCCTCTGTGGAGCTGGCCTCAGATCCATTTGTACAGTAGTTGGTTCCTCCCATAACATTTATGCCACTGCTTCACCAGAGAACACATTCTGCCTTGCTGACCAATATTGTCTTTATGCAGAACCCACAAATGAGCAAGTCCTTTGATGACCTTTCCCCTCTAGTACCTTGCTTGCACAGTACGTTTTAGCACTATGAAAACTAGCCACCAGGGAGGAAGTTTCCAGCTGAGTTGCAGCTTGATTTCCCTTTGAGAGAGATATTTCTCTTTGAGAGTTTATTTTTAGTGAATCTAGAAATACAGCTTATGTAAGAGTCACACAACAAAGCTAGAAGGTGTGGTCAGTTTGGATTTACACACATTCATGTGTAAATCCCAGGACTCAAGCCACAGTGGAATAATTTGTAGCTAAATTAAAATAAAATAAAAATGGGGAGAAATTTAAGCATCACTGATACTTTGATGGCAGACGTGGAAACACTGGAAGACATAAGTGATGACACTGGAACCCTCGTTGGACCTGAGGGTTAGATAGAAACTTGGCAGAAATCATGTGCCAAAGGCAGCTGCAGGAAAAGCTTTGAGAGGCACTGAAGTGGGAATAGAGAATGTGTTAATTGTTTTTAATACACCAAGTTGACTAGATAAAAAGGGAGGTCAAAATAGCTGGTAAATATTTTGTGAGCATGCCTGTGAGCCCGTACATGCACTAGATTAGCATTTGAGTCTGTAGCCTAAGCAGGCATTAATATGAACAGGCATCATCCAAAATAGAGAGGTAGAGAAGAAAATGTTTCCCCCCTCTCTGTGTGTCTCTCTCTGTCTCCCTCTGTCTTTGCCTCCTTCTCTATCTTCCTGTCCCTCTCTATCTCTTTCTATGTCTCCCTGTCTCTCTGTTCCACTCTCTGTCTCATTCTGTCTCTGTCTCTCTCCCTCTCTTTCCATTGACCTTGAATATCCACCTCTTGAATTTATACTTAGGCTTTGGATCACCTGTCTTTGAGTTTCTGACTCTAAGTCATCCATCAGTATAAGGTCCAACAGCCACTTCAATCCTGAATGAGTCACATCATCAGTTCTCCTGGGTCCTGGGTTCTCAGGTGGTAGATTACTCGGTGACCAAATCACAGTACCAGCTCTCCTGGATCTTTAGTCTTCAGATCATGGGACTTCCCAGCCTCTATAAGCACATGAATTAATTACCAGAATAAATATCTTTGGATATGTTATACCTTTAAATGTATCCTTGTACAAAGCTATGCACTATTGGTTCTGTTTCTCTGAAAAACCTTACCTTATGCACAGGGAAATGTTTGATGTTCCAATATAAGCAAAAAAGCATGGCAGGCATGTGTGTGTGTGTGAGAGAGAGATGGGGGGGGGGGAAGAGATGTGATAAACATAAAACTAGATTTCTTTTAATTCAGAATAGAGAAAACTCCTCAAATTCATTTTATTATACACCATAAACTTTATTTTTATCATATTTCCTAGAAATGAAAACCCAGGTTATAAGAAGACACACTGCACCTTCTTAATGAACTTCCATCTTAATAGTTCACATTAAATAATTCCATGTAATCACTGCTCTAATTTTTTAAGAAGCCATACAGCATACAATAAAGTGTGCATCTATTAAATATCTAGGATGATTTAATACTGAGTATTATAGAAATTTAGTATTTCCTATTGTTTTTTCTTCTTATTAATCAAGTATATTAAGTTTATCAAGTGGTTTTAAATAGAATGAGTCATAAATATTCTATATTTAGAATTAAACTCTCTGTAGTAACACTATTTCCAAAGCCAAACACCTAGATGTCTATGCCTTTATAACTCATTATCCAAATAGTTTATGGTTTTGATGAAATTTTAATAGCTATTTTTATGATTCAAAAGATAGTTCAATAACCTGATTAAGCAATCTGAAAAATCGTATTAATAAACACACATATTTATACACATTAGTTGTTTTCTTTTAAATGAAATGCAATATTAAAGGTTCACATTCTGGTAAATTCTAAAATACAGCTGTGTACTTCCTTTCTCTCTGACAGTTGGCAATAAAAATCAGAGATTTTAATAAGGCAGTGAGCCTGTTTTTCAGGGATAGCTTTTGATTTAGAGTCATAAATAAGATTCAAAGGAAGGACACTGCTTACTGTCAGCAAGGATTCCCGTAATGTCCCAGCATTTCTCTGCCTGACCTTACCTGGCCTTCCTCTCTTTCAGTCACTGTCACTTTTGTGCTTACATCATCCATGGAAGAGCTTTTAAAAGCTTCTAAAGGCATATTTATTATTTTTTAAGCACAAATGTTTTAGGGTTGTTTGCTTGTGCCTTAGGATTTAAAATTCCTTGACTCACACACACACTAAAAAGTAGTGATAAGATGGTATGTGTGTCAAAGTCTCTATGTAAAAAACACCTTGATGCCCCACTGGCTAACACAAACATAGACATACTTGAACACAACCCAAAATTTATTTAATAAGAAACAAAAAGGGGCAAGAATTATATTAAGTTGTCCTGACAGAGCAGTACTAAGTTGGTATTTAAATTTAAGACAAAACTTGTGCATAAATTTAAAATATAAAATCCTATCAAAGATACTTTTTTGATTATAGAAAATTCGATGAGCTTTTGTTTATTTATTTATTTTTATAAAAATTACCTGGGAGGACTTTGGGTGACAGCCATGTGTATGGGGTAGTTGTTCCAGCTTTGACCTGGAAGTACTGCCCCTAGTGAGGCTTCCAGTAACTACAACTGTGGCAGGGCCAAGACAGGAGTTCTTAAGACTCGAGAGCTGAATGTGCCAGGTCTTTTGGTTCCTTGTGATCCTGGATTTTGGATGGTAGAGCAAACAGAGTTCTCCAGAGAACACCGCTGGACTGCACTCCACCTCTCCCAGATCCTGTAACCAACCCCTTTACTGGCTGTAAGTTACCCCAAAATAAACCTCCTTTTTAATTGCATGGAGTTGCCTTAATAAATCCCCCAATCTCTGGTGCCTCATGTGGGGCATGAACCCACAGACCCAGGATTAAGAGTCTCATGCTCTACTGACTGAGCTAAGCATAGAATATGAAATAATGGCATTGTTCTGGAGGGCCTGGTAGACACAGGTGCAGATGTGATTATAATTACACCAAAATCATAGCATCCAAATTGGCCTCTTCAAGAGAGGTAGATGTCCAATTTCTAGGGATTGGAACCATATCTCAGATAAAACAGAGTTTGAGATGGGTTGAATGCATAGGACCAGAAGGACAGAGAGGAAGGCTGAAGCCATATGCCACAAAAGTAATAGTGAATCTGTTACAACAGATTAAAATTCCTACAATCTCAGAAAAAGAATACAGACCAATTCATATTTCTAAGAATAATGACATAACATGCTATAAAAAACAGTCACTAACCATTCAGGCTATACATGCACAAAGCACAAGTGCTGTTGAACTCTCAGAAATACCAACAGCATTACCTTTAAAATGGCTGGCTAATAAACCTGTCTGGGCTGGACAATGGCCTTTGACAAAGAGAAGCTAGAAGCTTTAGAATAGCTGGTTCAAGAGCAAGTAAATGCTCAACAAACTGAAGAATCTACAAGCCCTTGGAATTCTTCTGTATTTGTTATTTAAAAAATGTTTGGTAATTGGAGAATGCTGACAGATCTGATAGCTATTAATAAAGTAATTCAGCCTATGGGCTCCCTAAAGACTAGTATTCCATTGCCTTCTCTGCTATCCAAATAATGGCCTATAATAGTTATTGACTTAAAAGACTGTTTCTTTACCATACCCTTACAAAAAATGCTAGAAAAAAATTTGCCTTCATAGTACCTAATTATAACAATTCCCCATTAGTCAAGAGATATCAATGGAAGGTCTTCCCACAGAAAAAACAGCCCTACCCTGTGCCAATATTTTGTGCAAAAACCATTGAAGATAATTCATATGAAGTTTCCATAATCCATAATTTATCATTATATGGGTGATATCTTATTATCTGATCCAAAGTCAGGCACATTAGCAAGTATGTTTAAAGAAATAAAAAAAAAATGTGCCTCTCTGGGGCCTGCAAATTGCTCCTGAAAAAATACAAAGAGCAGATTCTATTAATTACTTAGGATATAAGATAGAGGTACAAAAAATTAGACCCCAAATGGGGCAAACAAGGAGCGATCAATCACAGACTCTTAATGATTTTCAAAAACTGTTAGGAAGCATTTCCAACTTATTGGGTATCATAGGAATACCCAAAGATGGACTAAAAAATTTGGCTAATACTCTAAACAGGGACAAAGAATTAAATAGTCCAAGAGTTATCAGTCAAAGCTGAGAAGGAATTGGCTCTATTAGAAAAGGCAATTCAAGAAGCACATATGGATCATGTGAATCCAGAACATTCTAGTCACACTCCCCTCCAGACATTCTGCCATAGGTATTTTGATGCAGAGTGAATATATTATATTGGATATACATGGATATTTCTACCAGGTAAAGCAAGTAAGAAGTTAAGGACTTATATAGAAAAGATCTCTAATTTGATTCAAAAAGGAAAATTAAGACTTCGCCATTTGACAGGAATGGACCCAGCAGAAATTATAGTACCTTTGACTAATGAGGAAATTTCCTCATTCTGGAAAGATAATGAATACTGGCAGAGAGGCTGCAGTAACTTTTTTTTTTTTAAGATTTATTTATTTATTATGTATACAGCATGTACGACTGCCAGCCAGAAGAAGGCACCATAACTCATTACAGATGGTTGTGAGCCACCATGTGGTTGCTAGGAATTGAACTCAGGACCTTTGGAAGAACAATCAGTGCTCTTAACCTCTGAGCCATCTCTCCAGCCCTGCAGTAACTTTTTTAGAGAAATTAATAACTGTTATTCCAAAAGCAAGAGAATAGAATTTGTAAAGATGACTGAATGGGTCCTTCTTCACATTGTAGGGCAAAAGCCAATTTCTGGAGTCCTCACATTCTATACTGATGCAAATAAATCAGGTAAAGCAGGATACAAATCAGGAGACTTAAGTGAAGTGGTTCAAAGTCCATACAACTCTGTACAAAAGGCAGAACTGTATGCCATTCTTATGGTACTGATGGACTTCACAGAACCCCTCAATATAGTCACTGACTCTCAATATGCAGAGAGAGTTGTTTTGCATATTGAAACTGCTGAATTTATTCCTGATAATACAGAATTAACTTCATCATTCATACGATTGTAGGAAATCATCAGGAATAGGGGACATCCTACATATATATAACACATATCAGATCCCATATGGGTCTGCCAGGACCTCTAGCACAAGGTAATGATGAGATTGATCAGTTACTAATAGGTAACATGCTAGAAGACCCAGAATTTCATGAGAAACACCATGTAAATAGCAAAGGTTTGAGGAAGGATTTCTCCATCACTTGACAACAACCCAAGGATATTGTGAAAAAAAAAATGTTCTACTGTTCCTTCTGTAACCAACTTTATTACCTGCAGGGAGTAATCCAAAGGGTATATAAAGAAATGAATTTTGGTGGATGGATGTGTTTCATTTCACAGAATTTGGAAGCTTAAAGTATGTACACCATACCATTGACAGTTATTCAAGATTTCAGTGGGCAACTGTTTGAGTTCTAAAAAGGCCGATTCTGTGATTACGCACCTAGTGGAAGTTATGGCCATCGTGGGAATGTACAAATTAAGACTGACAATGCCCCAGCATATGTCTGCAATAAAATGACACGTTTTTTTTTTTCTTATTACAATATAAAGCACAGGTATACCACACAATCCCACAGGCCAAGCAGACAGAGAAAGATCCAATACAACTTTAAAGGATATGCTAAATAAACAGCAACAGGTAACAATGACTCCTAGAAATAGATTGCATAATACTTTATTAACCTTGAGTTTTCTCAATGTTGATGAGAAAGGAACAACAGCTGTGGAGAGACATAGGATGACAGACAAAACTTGTGAGCTAATTAACCAGTTTATTTCAAAGATTTATTGACCTCAGAATGGAAACCAGGATATGTCCTACATTGGGGAAGGGCTTTACTTTTGTTTCTGCAGGAGAAGAAAAGCTATGGATACCAACAAAATTAATAAAATTTCAATTTGAGCAGAAGAAACCCCTTGAGAGGAGAAGTAAATGCTCATCCACCAATGTGACATCCCTACAAGTTGTAAGAGAAATTTAACAAACAAAGGTTGGGGTAGGGTTCTTTTTTTGTCTTTACAGGATAATAAAAATACCCGTCTTCCAGAATTCATAAGGTCTTGGATATCCAGACCTCTACAGTAGAAAGAAAGAATGTATTGGTACCAATCTACACAAGGTAACATCTCACTGCCTACCATCTATATCTCTTTAATTCTAGAAAAGTTGTGGTTCTGATTCAATTATATACCAAGCTGTCTTTGGAGTTGGAATTGGCTCACTCCTTCTCTAAACCCAAGCATATTGCGAAAAGAAAAGGCTGAGAGATTCTGTCTCATATCAGAAGAGCCATCTGGTGTGGGACAGAAGAAAATAATTAAAAAGGGACCATTGTCTTCAAGATTCTAATTCTCTCCATGCTTACTCTTGATTTCTTAGAATCCTTTCTTACATGTCGTGTAGCACAAATTGTTAGAAGGTCTTATTAATAAAATCAAACCTGGAGCCACTTATTGGGGTGAATGTTGGAAGATCAGAGCAGCAGAAAAAGCCACAGCTTCCTCACCTTGCCAATTCCTCAGCTGATCCTGTTTCCTCAGACTGGAGGCCTCTGAGTCCTTTTCCAGAATGAATCTCAGCTGAACTGCTGCTAGAAATCTAAAAGCTTAACTAGCTTGTTCCTGGTTTTCATGTCTTAAATACCTTTCTGCTTTCTGCGCTCACTTCCTGGGATTAAAGGCGTGTGTCACCATGCCTGCCTGTTTCCCATGTGGTTTTGAACTCACAGAGATTCGGGTAGATCTCTGCCTCTAAAAGGCTAGTATTAAATGTGTGAGTGCCACCATTTTCTGGCCTCTATGTCTATCTAGTGGCTGTTCTGTTCTCTGACCCCAGATAAGTTCATTAGTGTTCACAATATATTGGGGAACACAATATCACCACAATGTCATGCAATCTTTAAATCCAAACTTTACATTTTGATGTTAATAATGTTCAAGTTTTTCACAGTAAAAAAATAAGTTTTTTAAATAGCGATCTCTGAAGTCTCCAGAAGGAAGATAGGGCCCCACAGCAACAACTCTACCCAGTCCAGAATGATGCCATGGTATTCACAAACATTACTCAATGATCATCCTTGGATTAAAAACTCTCCAAGATAATTCCATTATAAGATGGTTCATCATACTACACACCTAGCTAGAATCTCAGACAACCTAACCCATTACTCTGAGACTGACTGCAGAATCTACAGTAAGTCCAACTGAGACTTAACTATTTGAGATTTCTTACAGAACCCCACAAAAATACCATGACTCCCTGAACATCAGGAAGCAATTCTAAGAAAATGATGCCCTCCTTTTTCCAAAGATTTTATCTTTCTGAGAGTTATGAATAATAGTTATAGGGTTGGAGGTGGATGAAAACATTGGACTCGGTATTCCCTTTAAGAAAAGAGAAAAAAAGGGGAATGGATAGGTTAAAAATATTAAGGTAGATTATTATATATATTAGTAAACTAATTTAGTAAAATATTAGCCTTAGATAAATTGCACTGTTATGGATTCTTATATATTGATACAAATGTAAACTATTTTTATATTCTTATTCCAGATAAATCTGTATATAGATAAAAATACAGAACCATATTGTTGTAATGTACATATATTTCTACTCTTATTTGAAATGTTTTGTATATTGATACAAATGTAAATTATATTTGTCATACTGTGTGTAAGCTCTACCTCTGTTTAGGATATTTGGTATATTGATACATATTTAGGATTATTGTCATATTGAGTATTGTACTATACTTTCCTACCTCTGCCTTAGCTATTTTGTATATTGTCACAATTTTAAAGTCATTGTCCTTTTACTGTGCATTTGCTTACAGACTGTTTACCCTGTTTACGGAAGCCTTATCCTTAGGTTATCCAGGGAGATAAGACTTACAGATTTATAGTCACCTATGCTTGTCATCTCTATAGTTATGTTAGTTAGGTTCTCCAGACTTACAGAAACCTATGGCAGATGGGTAGGTAGTGTTCAAACACTTTATAGACCTGGAGAATATGGCATTTAAATGTTTTGATAACTTGGAATTCTGTTGACGTGACATGATTGCTCTAGCAGCACTGATCTGATCCTGAGAGAATGTTGGGCTTCTGAGACATTTCTGTTTGAAAATTTGTCTTCACCTTGGCACAAAGTGGCTTGCTGGGCAAAGAACTGCCCTTGCCTTGACTCCTGACAGTAAAATGGTCCGACAGATACTCTAGGCCTGGAGCCAATTTGAATGCACTAGAAATGCTGAGAAACTTTAGGTGACTGTCCAGGCTGCCAGCTGTCTCCTCTGTCTACTCTTGCAAGACTCCCAAAAGTTGCTTGCATCCTTCTCCCATTTCTCAGGTATTATTTTATCCTTCTCAGGTCTTTGATGGGATTGAAGACAAACAGTTATAGTCACAATCTTCTTGTATCGTAGGTAGAACATATTAAGTATTAGATTTAGGTTCTTTAGGATAGGACACCTTTGTAATGATCTTTGTAACATGCCATTTACCTATGATCCAGACTTCTCTGGATTTTAGTATTTCAGTATGTGTCTGTTCTTTTATATTGTTTGTATTGGTTGTAGGTCTTTCTTGTCTAAGTCATCCTTATTCCTCCTGGACAATATTTGATAATCATTCCTATTGTATATAGTTTTGTATTAGGTTAGAACTTTCTTATTTAGACAAAAGGGGGAGATGTAGTGGGTAGTTGTTCCAGCTTTGACCTGGAAGTATTGCCCCTAGTGAGGCTTTCAGTAGCTGCCACATCTACCTATGACCTGCCCCCATGGCAGAGCCAAGACAGGAGGCCTTAAGACCTGAGATCTGGATGTGCTGGGTCTCTTAGTTCCTTGTGATCCTGGATGCTGGGTGGTAGACCAAGCAGAGTTCTCCAGAGAACACCACTGGACTGCATCTCAGATCTCCCGGATCCTGTAACCAACCCCTTTACTGGCTGTAAGTTACCCCAAAATAAACCTCCTTTTTAACTATGAGGAGTTGCTTAAATAAATCCCCCAATAGCCATGGGAATGTAGACTCCAAGAAAGCCATTCAGTGTAAACTCTCAAATTCTGCCATCTCTTTCTGTTTCCTGCCCTAGAAGAATGTCAGTCTGTACCCTCTGATTAAAATCTATACATCTTGTACTTGTATGACAGATAACTGAAGCAAAATTTTCAGGACTTAAGGAATTGAGCTTGAAAAATCTTATTTGAATTATAAATCAGAAGTTATACCTTTCAAATATTGTAGTTTATTTTTGTGAGAATATATGTATGCACATGTTGATATAGTTATACACGCCTGTATACAAGTATGTACATGCATGTGTGTATATGTGCAAGTATGTATGTATGTTCATTTATATGTGTTCATTTGTATGTGAAAACCAGAGGTCCCCTATCAATTTTTAACTAATTTTCTTGTTTTGGGGTGGTGGTGGTGGTGGTGGTAAATGTTCATCTTTTTCAACAAAGCATATTTTTTTCAAATATAAAAAAATGAAAGTGTTTTGCATTTCTATTAAACAAAGAGGGAATTTGAGCTATATCAAGTGTTATAAATTCTGGGAGAAGACAACTCCATTATTTAAGTATTGTGACTTGATAAGGAGAGTGAGGCATGCCATGGGAAGTGGGGGGGGGGGAGAAAGGATGGTGCTAGAGTCCAGTATGGAATATTCAAATCATTAAAATATTTCTCTTGTGCCAAGTCACAAATGCAGGCTAATGCAGAATTGTTTGCATTCCCTTCACATTTTATAAATGTACATATGCATGATCATGGGTTTCTTTAATTTTTTTTAACAGAGTGATCCTAGAACTCCACACAGCACTAAACATGCCCCTTTGATTCAGTGGAGCAGAACCAAGTCTCCAGTAATGTGAGAACAGTCCAGCTGATCATTCAGTCTTTATTTTCCACCTCAGAGGCCAGTCCTGGCAGCCAGTCTGACTCAAGTAAATTAGTGCTCAATCTCTCTCTCTCTCTCTCTCTCTCTCTCTCTCTCTCTCTCTCTCTCTCTCTTCTCTCTCTCTTCCACAAACCCTGGCTAGAATGACTCGTCACAAAGCTTCCAGGATTCTCTGGTCTCCACCTCTCCAGCACTGGAATTATAGGCACACACCACCACACCCAGCTTTCTACGTTGCTGCAGGGATTCAGCAAGTACTTTACACACAGAGCCTGTGTTGGCCTGGAAGTCTTGGCATTCTTGCTACATCCCATCTCCATGTGCTGGGAGTCAATGGGACTATAGTTCTGATTAGTTAACTCTCCAGAGAAACAGAGACAATGAAACCAATGCTTAGAAATCCACTCATTAAACAGGACCTTGAAATTTTTTAAGTGCTTTTAAATTTAATCCTGAATGTTGTAGGTATGTTGTCAAAATTTTGAGTTGGTGAAGTTACAGCTAAAAATTCCAGATAAAGTGGAATTTGTGAGTCTGTCAGTATTAGATTTTTTTTCAAAATATGTTATTCAGTCTTTATGAGTTTATTGAGTCATCTAAGCATATGCACAATTCAGTGCCTGTGCATTTATTTACATACTCAGATAGGCTTTTGTAGTGATGTGTCCATGTCTGTACACAGAACAGCATGTAATCTTGTGTTAGCCCTGCTCTCAGGGTTCCCAACAGGCTGATTGCCTCCATTAGCTTAACTAGTTCAAATACTTAGTAGCTCAAATTCGCAACCCCTCTTTGTTCAAGCAAATTGACATTCCGAGAGTCAAGTGGCAGTGTCTTCAGGAAGCTCTGTTGTGAAGCTGAATTTGGGGTAATTGACACCAATAACACAGCAGCATTAAATCACTCATATTTTTATAGTGGATAAATGAGTCTGCTTATAAATATGCTCAAGGATAGCTTGTAGGTGGCAGAAGAATTATGCTGTAACTTTAACAGCTAATAAATCTCTATTTAAGCAGGGGACCTCTAAAATTTAATTAGGCATATGAAAGCAGAGATTATTCTGAGAGGAAAAATATGCCAGTTCTCACAAGAAAAGGCATGTGCTTTGTGGAATACTTCAGGTTAAAATTTATTGTTATGTTACTTTGTCTAAAGAAAGGCTTTCTGGTAGAGGAACAAATACCTAACTTTAAGAAATATAACAGAAGTCAGCCAGAGCATTTCACAACATGCCCTAGAAGTGAGGACAAGAGGTCTAGTTTGTGAACTTTGCATCCATTATTTAGCTGGATCCATCACTTTCTTTTCACCCCTTCTTCTTTCCTGAGTTGTGGAGGGTCCAGGCACTCCCACTCTACAAACCTCTCCTCAGTGTATGCCTACACTGAGGCAATACCACCCCTTCCACTATTTATAATTTATATGAATAAGTTATTATTGACCTTGAGTTCTGAAATCACATCATAAAAGGCAGAAGCCTACAACTGTATAAACAAACTAAAACACATAATTGAGGGAAGGAGAGTGGTTAAGGAGTACTCGCTGTTCTTGCAGAGGACCTACCTGGGTCTGGTTCCCAGCACCCATACAACAGCTAAGAACTGCCTGTATCTTTCTGACAGGAATCTGGTACCACCTTCTGGCTGCCATAGGCATGCCAGCTTTACATGTAGTCAAACCTCCTCCTAAACATTGTTTATGTGGATACCATTGTTTATGTGTTGTTTATGTGGACCACTGCTGCTTTCATCTGAGTCAGAGCAGTTTCTTTCTTCAGAGGATGATGATTGATGTGGAGTGTCACAACTCGTCAAAGCTCTAATGGAAGTCACTATTAAGTGCTCAGAACTAAACAGGACATCTGTATTAGTTCTTCAAAGTCCTAGAGAACATTATGAAGGGTGTGTGTGTGTGAAGAGTGTAAGAGGCAGAGGCTAAAGAAGATCACCATTAAATGTTGCCTTCTGCACAAGGCTATCATGATCATGAATACATCGCAACTGTGGCTATCTGCACAAGATCTAAGAGAGGACAATGGTGAATATGATCTCAGTACATTCAACGCATGTATGTAATTATCAAAAATAAATAATTTTGCTGGGCGGTGGTGGCACACGCCTTTAATCCCAGCACTTGGGAGGCAGAGACAGGCGGATCTTGATGAGTTCGAGGCCAGCCTGGACTACCAAGTGAGTTCCAGGAAAAAGGCACAAAGCTACACAGAGAAACCCTGTGTTGAAAAACCAAATAAATAAATAAATAAATAAATAAATAAATAAATAAATAAATTCTTTAAATGCAGAGACTGCTCAAGATGCTTTGAATTGAGTGTCTTTCCTTGATTTCCTTCTTGAGCAAAGGGTGTTGATAGAATAGAATATTATTCCTGAGAAAGAGAGCAACAAGCTTTGAATTCAGTTGTATTCTTTTACCTTGGTTCTCTTACGTAAATACAGGATTTGGTAGGCACTGAAGAGACAGATATTTAAGGTCTAACCTCTACTTTCATGGGACTTGATCTAGTTGAGAAGATGAGGCACACATACTTGTAGCATACAGTAACAGTTCAGTTGTATTAGATGTAACCCAAGGCCAGATACACAGTGAGGCAAAGTATAAGGACAAACATTGAAGGAGTATTGGTGTTTCAACCCAAATGCCATCACGAATAATAAATAACACGTTGAAAATTGAGAATATATTGGCCCAATTAAATTGTTCTTTCATTTGCTCAAATGCCATTTGTTCCTCTTTATGGACTTTACCCTATGCTATTTGAAAATTTTATTTTTTTGCAACTTAAAAAATAAGCAAAGGGATGCTCTCTTTTGTGAAATACTTGAGGAAAAGCTTTATATAATTACAGAACACAATTTAACAAACAAACAAAAATATGCTTATGATGTTAGATATATAATAATAATTTCTCTTTTCCAAATCATTGGCAATAGAAAATTCTGTCCTAGATTACAAAGACTTGGCAATGACTCCAGGACTTGTAACTATATCTGAAAGACAGCACTGAGTGAGTTGGGATCAGATGCCTGTCTTGGCCCTGCTGCTATGAGCTGGCTAGGTAAACTTGAGCAATTCTGGGATATCAGCTGTTGGAAGGCATATTAAAAGCCATGACAAGACCATCTCTAAACTTCCTTGTAGTGATGAAAGTCTATTAGATAGTCTAAGTCTTTAAAGATACAATACTTAGCACAAATTTGAATCTTATTTCCATTAATGTAAGAAACTAATGTAAGTTACTGTAGAAATGGTTTAGACTTTCTTGTAAATTATATCAGGCTGAATGCTACTGTTTCCCAGACCTAAGTACAGGCTATTAGGAAATAATAGTATTTACTAGTAACATTGAAGTATGACATGACTCATTCCATGAATCAGAAAATTAATGTTATATTCAAAGTTTCATTTTTTTCCTCTATAATCTCTAGAATTTTGAGGAAAGTTTCATAATATAGTTGCTACTTACAATTGCAATGTCAATTCAGTGGTTTGTGAATTATTAAATATAAATTAAACCTCAGTCTATCATAATAGACTTTATGTGAAATTATTTTCTATAGAATTACTATTTCAGAGAGTGAGTTTAAGGTTGGTAATAGAGATATATTACCTATTGTGTATTGTATATTATATATTGCTTACATGCTGACATAAATAGGCCGTGAGAAATCTCAGTAGCTAAACATAATAACCACATTATATTATCCATGACTATATGGGTGAGGAGTTTGGGCAAGGCTCAGAGAAATCTGTCAGTCTCTGTTGTACTTGGACTTGTCTAGAATTAGATTAACCTAGGGTTGTATACATGATCTCTTCCTCCATGTAGATTTTCAACTTCCAAGTGTCTTTACTCCCTATTTCTTCTCTGGGATAGTCTAAATCTCTTAGGATATCAGTGGTGCTCTGTGTTAATTTGTTTCTCATCACTGTTACATATTTGCCACCAACATCTTAAAAAGAAGGTTTTATTTTGACTCAGGGTATCAAAGATGTTAGTCCTTGGCCACTCAGTTCCATTGCTGCTGTTCCTAAAGCAAAACAAAGCATTATGGAGGCAAGAGAACACTGGGGCATACTAGCACACCTCATTGTGAGCAAGAGAAATACCAAGAGGACATAGGGGAAGTTGTGCCCTTCACAGGTGTGGTGGTTAATTCTTGGTTATCAACTTGGCTATAACTGGAATGAGCTGTAATCCAGAAATGGAGGGCAACTCGTGATCCTGATCTTGAAGCAAGAAAACAACATGACCTTGATCCAGAACTTGAGGCTGGAAAACATACACTTTTAATCCAGACCTTGAGACTGGAAGGCACACCTTTAATCCCAGCACTGGGAAGGCAGAGGATGACTGATCTTTGAGGCTAGCCTGGTCTACAGAGCAAGTTCATGGACAGCCAAGCTTACACAGTGAAGGAAAACAGAAAGCTGGGGAAGATGTAATTAAACAAGGGGCCCTTGTTCCAGCCCCGGCAAGCAATAGAACTTGGCTGTTTTGGCCATGCCATTCTAGATTTAGAACTAAGAAGAGAATAAAGGAGTTATGGAATAAAGCTGCTGAGACCAGGCATGTGTCAGAGGTGTCCCTGAATGGAGGCCTAGTAGAGAGTCCATTGTGTAAAGCTGTGAAGTTGAAGCCTGGATTGCCTTGGAGAACCTAAGATGTTAGAGATGCTAGAGTCATTGCATACCTGCTGGGAGAGCTGCTAATAGGGAGTGGAACCAGCCAAAGAGAAAGAAACGTGTTGCAATCAACAAAGCTGAACAGAGTTAGTTGGAGATCTAAAGAGTGTTTTGACATCAGACATGGAGATGCAGAGTTTGGAGTTTGCCCAACTGGGTTTTGGTCTTGCTTTTGTCCAATATTTCCTCACTATGCTTCCTTCCCTGTGTTTTGGAATGGTAATGTATATTCTGTGTCATTATATGTTGGAAGTATGTGACCTGCTTTTTGATTTTGATTTTTATGGGGGGATTACAGTTAAGAGACTTCATGAATCTCAGAAGAGACTTTGTACTTTGAAACAGATTTGAGACTTGATAGATTATGAGGACTTTTGAAGTTTGATTGAATGTTATGTTTTGCATTATGATATGGCTGTAAGCCTCTGGGGGCCAGGGAGTGGAATATGGTGGTTTGAAAGAAAATGGCCCCCAAAGGGAGTGGCAGTGTTAGGAGGTGTGGCCTTCTTGGAGTAGGTGTGGCCTTGTTGGAGGAAGTGTGTCACTGTGGGGGTGCGCTTTGAAGTCTCTTTTGTCCAAGCTTCCCTCAATGACTTTCAGTCAACTTCCTGTTGCAGGCAAGCAAAGATGTACCAAGCACTGTATCTGCCTGCAGGCTGTCATGCTCCCTGCCATGACGATAATGGACTGAACTTTGAAACTGCAAGTCAGCCAATTAAATGTTTTCTTTATAAGAGTTGCTGGGGTCATGGTGTCTCTTTACAGCAATAAAAACCCTAAGACACTAGGCATACTCAAAGTGACCCATCTCCTCTAAGCAGGCTTTGTCTCTTAAGTTTCTACAAGCTGCCAATAGCTTCATCATCACTCCACATTCTTATTGTGTATTCAGGGTAAGTCCACCAAGCTCCAATGGGTAGTTCCACCCCATCCTCTCTCCTCCGTCCTTGCCACAAAGGGCCATGTTTGTACTCACTGGCTCACAAAATAAAACAAAAAGGTAAGAATTCAGAAAGGGATCTGTGGGCAACAGGAAACTGAGAGCTGGTAGGGGCTAGGGTAATTAGAGCTATGTTTTTAGTTCTAACTCCGTCACACTTTCGTTGTTGTTGTTTTGTGTTTGGTAGTAATCAGGTTACTAAAATATTTGATATTGAAAGTGGAGCATTTAATGTGAAGCTCTTCAGCTTCCATTCTGAAAGCATGTTCTAACTGTATAGACGTTCTTAAGTTATTTCAACTTCGGGTCTGGTTAATTTAGGTGTGTGTTGGTTTTACTTAGCTACAAGTTTTTAAATAAGGTTTATAAAAGTTAAAAAGTATGTCATCTGCATGTATGAAATTGTCAAAGAACAGATTAAATTTTAAAAGCCTAAATGAGGGCTGGGGATTTAGCTCAGTGGTAGAGTGCTTGCCTAGCAAGCACAAGGCCCTGGGTTTGATCCTCAGCTCAAAAAAAAGAAAAAAGGGAAAAAAAGCCTAAATGAAATTATTACTCTATTCCTCCCATTGATGACATCAGAGCCTTCATGATCCAGTAAGTTTGCCAAAACACTATCATCTGGCAAGTAAGTGTCTGTCACATAAACCCATGGGGAAATTTTATATCAAAATCACAGCAGGATCCAGGTGCTAAGGCAGGCTGGGTCTAAAACAACAGAAAATTACTTTTGTTATTGTATTGTCCAAAGGAAGTCATTAGGCTAGAGCAGATCAAGGAGTGGGGTAACAGAGCACTTCTGTGAGAGGAAGAGCAGAGCCACTTTGCTATTGGTGAAGACACAGAAAAACAGGGTTGGTTTGGGGTCATTTTAAAGGACCATTCACATCATAAATAAAGTTGGCATACACTGGGCATTTGATGAATGAATAATCTCATCTCTACTGCAGCTTCAGCCAGTTGGCACTGGTCTGTCTGAGGCAGCACATATTGATTCTGTGTGCTAAGGAAAATGAAAGACATATCATACTGTCCAAATACATGCTAATGTTTTATAAAAACTTGATTGGGATTTGAGCCAAGTTTTCTGATTCCAGCCTCTTTGTTCTGTCTCCTAAAGCTTACTGATGCACCCTGGAAAGAAAATGAACTACAGGAGGTGATCAGTGGACGGCACAAGTGTGGCGCCTCGGCCAGCTGTGTCATTTCAGAAACTGGCCTGTCTTTGTTTAAGACAACCGTTGATTACATTCATTGAAGAGGAATTCTTTCTTGACTGTTTCTTAGACACTTCTTGAAATTTAATTTGCCTGAGTAGCTTCATAACTGAGCTGTGGACATATATTTACTAGTGGATGGTTTCCTAGGAATAATAATAGCTAGACTTCATAGTTCCAGCTTCCTGTGAAAACTTTCTGAAAAGACTTGGTAAAGAGATTGGAGTGGAGGGAGCATTCCCTGAAATCCATGTAACCACTGTCTTTGAACTCAGTGTCTGTGCCTTGTTTTCCTCCTTCAACTTTGATAGGAAAATAATGACTACACTCAGCAAGAATACATAAAAACAATGAAAAATACCAATAATGTTAAAAGTATAGACAACTCATTATAAAACATGTCATTATAGTACATTATAGCTGATTCAAATCAGTGTATCAAAAATTTTACATAAAAAATTATAGAAAAAGCTTGTATTCTTCACATTGTAGCTGTTATTATTGCATTATTTGGTTGAGCCCCTTACTGAACTCTGAATTCTATTTGAACCTGAAATGACAGTCAAAACTGTGGGCTATTTGATAATCCCCATGAAGATGACTAAAACATTTTCATGAAAGCCCTGCAGACTGAACCCATTTAATTTAGAATACTTCTCATACCAGTAGAAAGAAGCAGATGTTCCCAGGCAAATGCACCCGGTTTAGTATACTTTACATTGGATTTAATAGACAGATGTTTTGACTATGACATGGCAAGACAAGGATTTGAAATGGTGGATTGGAAAGGTTTTGTCCATAAAAGTAATTGTTCTTGCATTACAAAGTACAGGATTTACATGTGGAAAATGTCAGCTTATTGCAGCATCTCATGATGGATCGTGTTACCACAAGCCATGGAATTCACTAGACATAGAAGTAAGTAACTTTGGAGGGGCCCTTTTAACAAGCATTACATGGAGAATGGCAGGAAATGATGTTCTCAAATCTAGAATCATTCTAGTTATGTAGTTAATCCTTGATTATACACATTTGGAATTATGTGTGACCCCATAAGAACATGGCTTCTATGTCATTCCATGGGCTAAGAGCAATTTCTATGTGTTCACCACTACACAGACAGATTTACAAATAAATCGTCTATTTTTCCTCGTGGAAACTGCTTGGAACAGGCCAGGAAAATGATGAAGAGAAAAGTCACTCTGCTAATAACCAGCAAAGGCAGGCAATCTACACTGTCTGTTATATTCTCCTTTTCATCTTTCCTGGAGAGGGACTCACTCAAGACTTACAGCAAGGAGGAAAGTGCCTGGAATGGGCAGCATATTCTCAATACATGATTGTTACAGAAAAAGTGGCACTCCATTCCAATGCCAAAGATAAATTGCATTTGGATTACACACACAACAATGGATATAGAAATGGAAGTGATTGGCCTCCATATTTATACTTCCTCTTTTTTCCTTCCTACCTTTCTCTCTTTCTTTTTATTTGAAATACCTAACTTTCATTAACTTTGAAGAACATAGCTAAACAAAGACGCGCTATTTTTTTTTTTTAAATAAAATCCAGTTTTGTTGCTCAGATGTATTTCTTATGGAGATCCACCCAGGCACCAAATAGTTTACAAACATCTCCGTGGTGACTGGATGATATGGTAAATTTGGCTCCCTGGAGTAAGTAGAGAAGGTGTGTGCATCTTTCTCAGTATGTATGCTCTTGACAAGGAGTGATTGACAGCATATTAACCCAGTGACAGCCTCTTCCAGGTATAAAAATAGTCTTTACACAGTGAATTCCATTGTAAACGCTTCACTGTATTTTCTTGTTCAAAGGAGTCTGGGGACTAGAAAGATAGCTCAGCAGTTAAGATTGCTTACCGATCTTGAAGAGGACCTGGGTCCTGTTCCCAGTATCCTCATGGTGGTTCACAACATCTACAAGATCAACTCCAAGATTCCTCTTCTGACCTCCATGGACTCCTGAACAACCATGGTACATAACCCGCGCCCCCCCCCCCTGCCCCGACATACACATAAAATTAAATACTTTTTAATTAAAAAATTAATATGAGAAGGGTAGAAGCAGGGCCTAGATGGAGTTCATGTATTAAAATGACCTGGGAAACTTTTAAAAATTAAAACACCTTTAACCTAACTTTAGAAGCTTTCAAAGGGGTAGAGGTAGAGACTTTGGTATTTCCTAATACTGAGACAATGTCAAAACTCATCTCTCCCTGGGGGATGGAGAAGAGCCTAGTCACTATTAGTGAGAATAGTGATTTATGCCTTTATTATAAACATACGGACTAATGTTAACTTTTCTATGAATAAGCAAAGACATTAGGGTAGGGGGAATTTGACTTCCTGACTAGCAACTAACTGTTGGACTCCCTTGCTGCCCTGGCTGTCTTGAGCAAAAGGACTATCAGTCAAACAACCAGACCTACTACCCTTATGCCAGTGCCAGCTGTCTCAAAAGAAGAAGCCCCAGAAAACACAGTGATCACAGATTGCTCCAGCTTTTGAAGGCACAACCTCATCTCAGGCTGTTTCAAACAGTTTGTACCGGCCTTTTCGATATCACCAACCTGGCTGAACTCTAGGTAACTTGAGGCTGCCTCCAAAGGGAGATCACTTTTCTTGGCACTCTAGCAGACGGACCGCTGCATTTGGTGCTAAAGAGTCAAGGCTTTGATTGGGGGTAAATATGAGCCTTCATTTGTGCCTCAGGTGTTCTGTGATTCCTCTGAACATCCCTTCTGTGGTTTTGTAAGCAGGCTGCTCAGGCGCTTACTGTGTCATCTGGGAACACTTTTGTGTTTGTTCCTGTGGTGTTGCAACATAGGTCCAGTGAAAAGAATTTCTTAAGTGATATTTTCTTGCTACTTTAAGCATGGACTGAACCTAGTAACTCAGAGGAAAAGATCAGCCACATCAGCAGCTTCAGCGGAGCAGGAGTCCCAACAGGCAGAGAGACAGCCTCAGCCGTGATGGCAGTGAAGAAGCTACTGAGACCAACCGCAGCAGGAAGAGGAAGGGTGCTGGAAGCAGAGAACCATCCAGAGAGCTAAGACCAAGAAGAATGGAAGGCTGTCAAGAGTCAAAGAAGAGAAACTGTAGGCCTTGGTTACCAGAAGAGTTCCAGAAAATTGTTACGACTCTAGGACCAAGAGCTTTAACACTGGCTACTGTTAAAAGCTTACATCTATTTAAACTTGACTTCCTCAGTCGACATAAGAGTTAAGGGTGCTGATTTCTAAAGCTAGACCAGTGCCAGGTAAAGCTAGACAGCTCTGTGTGCTGTTCCCGTGCCTGCTGTCTCCACAGCTACCTACTGTCAAAGACCATGGGAAACAAAAGCTGCCCCAGGACCAGTATTGGAAGAGCTTTTGCATGAGTTCTAGCTGAGCACAAGGGCCCTAGCCAGCTTTTTAGCATTTCTAGAAGATTTTGCTACACATTCTCACTAGGCTTCCTTGCTCATAAGATTTGCTGGTTTAGTACAGGAGTTCCACTGTATACTTGACTTCCTCACTTGACTGAGCACTGTTCCCTTTATGCAATGCTGGTGCCCTTGTCTTCCCCCTTTGGGAGTATGGCATAATCTCTACATAAGACTCCCTGCATTCATTTATATCATTAACTTTGTCCTGTCTTTTAAAAACCTTTCTTCAGAGCTGGGCAAGAAGGGAGTGCTAGAGTGGGCTACATCCTTGTTCTCATGTAGCCAGTTTTTTTTCTCCACAGAGAGAGAGAGTTTTGGGAGAGGAGGGACCACATGTCAAGGAATCACTGTTCCTTCTAGGTCAATAGTTTCCAAACCTCAATGTGTTTATGACTATCTGGAGATGTTTCTAAGGTCAAGATTCTACTTATGTGTCTAAACATTTACAAGGTAAGGTGTACTGCACATTGGGTATTATGGAGTCACATCATATGCCAAACTACTCATGCTCCTGGATGTACTGGAGCAAATAATGCATGGCCTCTACCCTGGATCTCTAATGGAGACACACTGTGAGGCTTCCTTATCCTCGGGGTGAAGTAGCCAATGGAATGCTTAAAGCATGGAAATAGCCCAGATGGGTGAAGCTTTTGATTAACAAAAACACCCAAACAAACAGATTACAAATCAGAAGAGAAAGGGAATCCATAGGTTTGGATATGAGTTGTTATCAGAGGCCATAATTCAGTTCTTTCCACATGGCCATACCTTAACACAGCATTCCAAGTGGTCCACATGTCCTAAACTCAAAGCTTTCCTTCAAATTGATAATTGATGCAGGGAGATAGAATGCATTTTACTTTATCCATTTGTTACTTAATTATAAATATATTTGAACATAGGACATATAATGTATAACCTTGTTTCTTACTAAAATTAAATATATATGTAAATATATGTAATTATTATAATTAACACCAAATTGTTATAAAGGTCTCTTGTTGGAGGGTACCTGCTTTGGTAAATACCTTGCCCCTTCAACTAGATCTAGAGTCAAGAGTATCCTAAATGCAAGCTTTGCATGACCAAAACACCAGAGTAAACCATTACTATGATGCTTTTGTAGCTCTCTGTGGTCCCTTCCAGTGTTGTTTGAATTCGCTTACCTTCCCCAGCCCTCTGTTACAGGTTTAAATCTGTGTTGTATGTCTATTTCCTTTGGATTATAACCTTCTGTTGTGGAAGGAGCAGAAGGCTCATCAGGCTTATGAAACTCACCAGAGGCAGTCTTCTTGAGGCTCCTCTCTGAACCTGCGTAAGCCGAAAAGAATGTCTGGGGTGGAGGATATGCTCCAGTACTGTAGCTACTTGCAATTTATAACTAAGAGTCCAGATGTAGCTTTCATGTGTCATGACCCGTGGTGTGGTGGGGATTCTTGGTGGCACAGCTGCTGGAGTCATCCATGCTCCTGTAAATAGCCCAAACAACTTCATTGACTCATCAAGAACTACTTCGATGGAATCATTTCTTGGATCTGGCATTGTCCTCTCTACCTAGGATGAATAGAAATACCTTCCCCCACCCTCAGGAAAATTAACAATCTGAAACATTGCAAATGGTTGCCACCCATTGACTCCACTTCTGTTCTTTGTGCTCCCCAGGTGATGTGCTGGATTGTGAGGCTGTAGGACCCTTCAGTGGCAAGATCTCTCCTGTTGAAATAGATCTCTAGAAGAGCATCTTGAAGGCTATATCTGGTCCCACCTTGTGAAGAACATCCATGCATTGTATGTTCTCACTGCTGTTAAAGGGAGCTGCTTTTTTCTTCCCTCCCAGCCATGATGGGTTGAATCCCTCTGGAATCCTGAGCCAAAATGAATCTTTCCTTTCATAAGTTGTTTCTGTAGGTACTGTGGAAAGCAAAAAACATAACAGAACACTAACTACCTTTTCATATGCAAGCCAGGATGGTTGCTCTGTTTTAGACTGCAATACAGAGTGTGGAATGTGGAATGGTCATGGTTTCATCTGAACAGAAAAAATACGTAGCTCTCAGGTTAAGGAGATTAAAATATATCACTCACACAAAAGTATTTGGAATAGCATCTGATAAAATCAGTCAAACCCTGTTTCCTATTATCAGTTCACTCAAAATGTGTCTCCTTGTCACCATTCTCTGAATCTCTTATCCCTCTTTCTCTTTGAAATTCATCATCTTCGCTTGGCATTATTTTATTACTTATATTTTGTTTATGTTCTGTTGTTTACTATTAGTTTCAGGTGGTGTTATTTTCTAAGAATATTACACTATAGGTTAAGGTGGGGGTCAATATCTTATTTTATATTTTCCTTTGCTCAGGACAAAATTGCAACACAAGAAGCCTCCCATATCTCAGAGGTGATGAACTTATTGTAAGGAAATTCTTAAGAACAAAAGGAGGGTGATGAGTGTTCAAGAAAAATGGGAAGATGAAAGAACTCAAAGAAGAAAGGAGTTAGTGTCAACAAATTGCAGGAGCAGGAGAGAGGAAACCACTCAATTGGCTGAGGAGAACTGAGATTAAAGTACTGATTTTCATCTGGCAGAATTTGGTAGAAAGACTGACTTTTCTAAGTGAGCAAGCAGGGCTGGGTTGCTGAGGCTCAGGTACAGTAACCCTTTCCTGGAGCAGGGATAGACTGCTCTCTTGGTTTGCACCCACCCCTGTTCAAGGTCCAATGTCTGGACAACACAGGGGTCGTAAAACATGAGAGGACAAGATGATGAAAAGGCGTGAGTCGTATATCGAGTGCTTGAGATCTGACTCCTCTCCTGATGGCGTAAAACCTGGTTAGTCCCTTCCTTCATTGGCAGCTCGCTCTTCTTTGATTGGCTGAAGGCCTCAACAGGCGCCAGCTTCATTTGGAAATCGTGTCAGCCTTATTTTGAGCCTCAACACAGGACCAAGCCAGCTCGAAATTTAACAAAATCTTCACCTTTTTTATTCCCTTTCAACAGAGAAATATTCATGTTTACTTCTGAGGTGGCCTGTGATGCAGAGTTCAAGGGTTCTGACCTTTACACATGCAAAGCTAGAAGCCTTCTCCTTCACTAGTTTGTTAGTGAATGGATTAGGGTCACATGAACAAATACAAGAAGGATGTTGTGCCTTAGACATTGTGTCTTTACTCCTGTCAACAGAAGCTGTCTATCAGTCTAGCATTGATGGGAGACTCCTTGCTTACTCTTAGTGTCTGCAAAATAAGTGAAATAAAAAACCTGTGTCAGAATCAGAACTGTGGGAGTCTGAAAAAGACATTTGGGCCCCGAGTCACTGAAGGCACTCTCTGTGTGCATGTCTGCCTGTCACTGCAGCTGTGTCCACTAATCCCCTTTTATTTGGATTTAACTTTTGAAGCTGTGTCTTCCAAATGTGTCTGAGGTTCCCTAACTGTCCTAACAATGTATGTGCATTACAGTTACAGCAGCCAATTTCCTTCAGTTTGGCTTTTGTTAAAGAGTGACTTTTCAAATGGTTTGAAAGAAAATTAAAATGTATTAATTTGTATTTGAAAGCTTGATCTGATTCAAAAATTGGGTTTTTCCATTCACTTACATATACCAAAGTCTGTTTCAGTGTATAGCTGTTTTTTGTTTGTTTGTTTTGTTTTGTTTTAATGGTTGAAAAAGAGGGTTTGAGAAAGAGGCTCAAATCAGGCTCCTTCCCTGGCTTCTCAGCCTGATGCCTTCCTAACACACATTGCCTTCTCCTAAGATGAAGTGATTCACTCACTGAAGGCTTGGAAACAGGGCTTGATCAAGCACATTTTTCATGCTAAACAAAGCATATTGTCATTTTAATACACAAGTTATGGGTGTGCTTTTAATAAACTCACTGTCACACACACACACACACACACACACACACACACACACGCACACACGCAAAAAATAAACAGACTTGTTCTGCTTACACTGGCATACAAAGGGCTTGGAAGGAAGAAAAAAAGTCTTTAACACCTTGTAGGTAGTGGAAGGTAACTTCACACTCCAGTTCCTGGTGTCAAGAATGTGTGATCACGATTTGACAGGAAGTAAGTGGATTCTGTCCCAGATCTTTCAAGGAGATGACCCTGGAGTGTACTGGTGTGATCTGCAGGCCCTTAGCTTCCTGCCCAGCAGGGGGTAGCCAAGTGCTGGTAACTGGGAAGTAATTCAGTCCTACAGGAAAAGGCCCACCAGCCAGAAATGCAGCCTTCTGATTGTAGAAGCGGGCTCTTCTCACCAATGCCAATACACAGATTACTTGTTCCAAAATGAGCCACTCACCCGAGGCCTCTCTTGGGACCCCGAGCCTAGGTGCCTGTGTTCTTTGGAAAGGGATTTAAGAAAGGGGGTGGGAGTGAAAAGTTATTGACTTGCCCAAGACTTGATTCCAATATTGGTGGGCTGCAAAGGCAGGAGGATTTCATTTCCTTTCTGGAGTCTTTGTCTTTCCCACTGGGCAGAGGCCTTGCATTTCCAGGGATGTGATGGAGAAACAGGTCTGGTCAGCTGGCCTGGCTCTCTGAGCACATGGCTGCTGTCACAAGAGCTTAGAGACTGTCACACAGCACCTCCTCAGAGAACCTAGGAACCAGCAGGTGAAGGGGCTGAGGAGACAAAATGGAGAAGGCCAGGGAAGGGATTCTCCAGTAGGAAGAAGGGTGTGTGGTAGTGGTGGTGGTGGTGGTGGTGGTGGTGGTGGTGGTGGTGGTGGTGGTGTGTGGGGGGGGGGGGGGGGGGGGGCACTGCCCTGCTGCGTGCTGTGCTGTCCCTGCAGCTCCAACCACTCCTTGACTGTCCTGTCCAGAATCCATCCTCTGGCCTTTTCACATTCACCTTGCTGCTTCCTGCTCAGGCCATTTGCCATTCACGCTGCTTTTCTTTGTTGCTGTTTTTTTTTCCCCCAGTGCAATGAACCCTCCCATTATGGGTTTCTGTTGTTATTCCAACGTCTAATACACAACCATTACGTCTTATCTCGTCTTCTAAATTACTCCAAAATCCAATTACAAAGCCCTCTCTCCTTCAAGAGCACACAACTCTCCACATTACTGAAATGCTGGGCTTCGCTTTGTTTTTCTAAATTAATAATAACTACCATTTTCCGTCTGTTCTTTCTGTGGGATTCAGTTATATCACCATACAGATTTCCAAAAGGCATATTATGATTCTTTTTGCATTTTTTGCTGGCCTACAAAAAAGCTAAAGATAATTTTCCAAATATTCATAAAAGATCTGTCAGTTTTTAGCATCGAATGTTTGAAACCCGACAACCTCTAAAGAAGACGGCATTTTAAAATCACTTCAAATTTAAATTAAATCAGCTAGAAATTTCACCCTTGCTTTACATTGTAGATGACAGTCTCTCTCAAAGTTTTTAGATATTTGACTAGGTCTGTCTGTTGTCACAACGGCTTTAATGACACTAGTGAATATTTAATCCAGTCAATGTCATTGTAATTTTCTGGGATCTAAGGGAAGTGGTTGTCTTAAAGGCAAATTTAACTTTTATAAATTATAAGATATTTTGGTAAAAAGGAACATGCCAAGAACATTTTAGGAAAAAGCTTCAACACTATTGAGAATATGTGAAATTTTCTCCTGTCAGAGGAGAGGCAAGAATGTGGTTCACAACTGGAGATTGCTCTTAGAAAATGATGATCAATTCAACTCTAACTTTAACTACAGAACTCTTACTTGTTTAAATGTTTTGTAATCACAGACATGAAGCAGAGTTATATCTGCTCTATTCGTTTTTTTTTTTGTTTGTTTTTTGTTTTTTTTCTTTCTGAGATAAGAGTCTCACTATGTAGCTCAGATTGTTCTGGAACTTGGTATCTAGTGATCTGCTTCCCTCAGCCTCCACTGCCCGCCCCACGCAGAGATTAAATGTGTGCTACTGCTCTTGCTTTACTTGTGTGCTCAGTTTTGTGCAGAGAGTAGTTGACAAACCTAAAGTGTCCAATTACTTAACAACAAAATATGCTTGTCTAGTAATAAAATACAGATAGAGTGATGAACTGCTTCATTTTAAACTTCACAACGTTAAGTTTGAACTTGTGAATTTTTTCTCAGAGTCAAACTTTGCTTTATGGTGCTGAGCGCATTATAAAATGCTAAGAAGCTAGTATGCCAGTGCTAACCAGGCATCAACACAGGAACAGCTCTAGTTACTGTATTTATTTTGTATATTTATTGTGTCCTAAAGTGGAAACTTTACCTCCATAAATATTAAAACATGAAAAGCTATATATATTTTGTAATTTATTAGCTTTAGCATGCCTTTAGTCTCAGCACTTGGGTGGCAGAGACAGGTGGATCTCTGTGAGTTTGAAATCTCGTCTTGAAAAACAAAAACAAACAAAACAAAACCCCCCAAAAAGCAAAACAAACAAACAAACAAACAAACAAATAACAACAACAAAAAAACACAATGGATTTTCAGAGGCCAAAATGGAGATGAAGGGGGATGATGGACACCAAGCACTTGGAATGTACAGGCTGAGTGGGATGGGGTTAAACTAAACACCAGATAGCACAGGAACATGGGAAGCATAGGTGTAGACCGTGAGTGGTTGCTGAAATGCAAAACTGCTCTGCAAAGTAGAGGTTCTGGAAGAGAAAGCCAGTAGGGTACAAACCAGATTGGTCATTTTTTTTTTTTCCAATTTTACTCTTACAGGAATTATAGATTACAAATATAGACATAATAAATACATATGCAAAGGTAAACTATATATTTCATGTTTCCAGTTGTATCAACACACTTTATAATCCTAATTTAATAGAACAATACTTCATTGGTAGTAAGAACAAAAATAAAATTTCCTTTTCTTCCCCTTTTCCTCTCTTTTCCTTTTTATCATTAAAAAAATTTTCAATGAAAAGGACAACTGAGCCAAAATTAATTTTTATTTGCATATCTAAATTTTTCAATGTTGCTTTAGTTTTCAGAGATAGATTCCAGCACAGCTTGCACATTACTTTGACATTCAAATGTTAACAGTTGGCTGGACCTACTTTGTTTAGAAACATATGCACTCATGATTTCTACCAATATGTTCTTTCAGGGCATCTGAGTTTTTGTTGCCAAATTTTAATATGCTTTCAACATAAATGAATTTTTCTGTATTGTTTTGACATAGCAGATTCAAATTCATATCAGTCAAATATATATATAATCTTATAGGATTGATTTCTTTTTTTTAATCCAGAGTGCACTTTCCATTGTGTATGAGTACTGCATGACAGTCTCCAAAAGACAATTTAAGTTGATATCACATTCCTTTGCATATTTTATGAGGCTTTATTTAAAAATAAATAAATAAAGACTTTGAGAGATTGTCAGCAGGTCACTGTATGGGATACATGACCACTGAATTCTTTTAGATAATCTATTATTTAGGATATTAAATCTAAGATACATGACATTCAAACAATGCTATCTAGAAAATTAACTGCAGTTTTTAGTGAGCAAGCCACCCTAGCGGGTTCCTAGTACTTCATGTGGATTTGGAGAGAGACCAGACTTTGGCCACAAGAGAATCTTTTGATGAGATCTCGCATGCCCTGAGGGCCAGGAAAAGACAGTGCAGCTTTTCAGGAAAATGGACAGTGAGGCATAGGAGGAAGATGGCTGACCTCCGTTAGGACTTTAATGACAGAGCAACACACACAGCTTCTCCCTGTTTGGGGCCACTCCTGGCTTCCTGCATGCTGAGCATTGGCTTGCTTTCTGCAGCACAACATCATTATGATCTGAAATGCAAAAGCTCATGACTTTACTGCAACACCACTTTTAAAATGGGGCAAGAAATACAGTGATATAAATTAACACGAGGCATCAAGGTGTAATGAGTGTCTTTTCCCATTAAGTTTCCCTGTTACAAAGGGGCAGTAATAACAAGTATATTTTTCACACTGATTGTGTAGTTTTCCATCTCATACTGAACAAATACTCTGCTAGACTCAACCTCTTTTTTAGTAACTACTAAAAAACACCCTAGTT
This sequence comes from Onychomys torridus, assembly GCF_903995425.1. Taxonomy (NCBI): domain Eukaryota; kingdom Metazoa; phylum Chordata; class Mammalia; order Rodentia; family Cricetidae; genus Onychomys; species Onychomys torridus. The sequence continues at coordinate 13,025,927 of NC_050452.1, read as the reverse complement.
CTAAATGAAATAAAATTTAAGTGTCCAGAAGAGAAGGGTTCAACTTTCTAAGATATCAAACATTTCTTATAGAGTCTTAGTCAGTTGGATGTGAGTGAACATATGCATTGTTTCCTTTAATCCAGTGAGAGTTTACCAAGACAGGGGCACAATCAATTATGGTGAAAGGAATCCCATCACCAGACATTTGACTGCAACCAAAGAGGCCCAAGATATGTACAAAACTCAAATACTCCTTTCTCTATCTTTAAAAATCACATTCATATATTTATTTTGTATGAGATTTCAAAGCTGTTTTATGATCCTACTGATTTGAAAAGGCAAGTTCTAAATACTCAACAATAGTGAAATAAAATTGTCTTTCAATTGTCCAGGCATTATGGGAGAAAAACTATTTGGAAAATGACCCTACCTTCACCAGGAAGGAAATGCCATGGGCCTCTGAATAAGGAGGGGGAAAAAAATCCATGCAACAGTGCCTATTGGACATGACGAGGAAATAAATCTTTTTTTTCCCCCTTAAAATAAAGTTCAAGGCAACATTTAAATGAATAATTATTTACCATTCTGTTAAACGCGAGCATGCGTGGCAGGCATCATCTATTAGCACTGATGCTTTTTCTGCCCAGAACGGCTCATTAGCTTCTTTGTAGGTTGCACCGCTTTTAAGATTCAAATTTAGAATCTCCCCCGATTTTGCTGTTTCATTTCTGGCAGCCGGCCAGCAGTAGATATGCATAATATTTCACTGTTAGACCTTGCAAACATCATATCCTGCTGTGCTAAAGAAAACATTGTTCCTTACCACATGAAAATAATCCATCACTTTTCAATCAGCACACACAAAAAAGCTCTACCTGTTTTTTCCATCAGACTCAAGAAAAATTAATGGCCCCAGTGTGAAAGGTGGACCCTCCATACATGATCCATTAAAGTACAAACTAATCAAAATATATCTAGCATCTGATTTGCTAAGCAAGAGAAAACAAAAGAGGTGCAATGAAAAAAATAGGCCCTTCTAAGACCCACACAACCAGGTTCTATCAGTATTAACCTTATTTATTTTAAAAGCGCAAGGACATAAATAAAAGATGCATTGAATTCAATCAATTCAAGTAGACATTTTGTATTTATCTGGAAAAGATGGCCAAAGATACTTACTGTGGATTGGAGGAAAATTTTTATAATAAAAATATCTTTAAAAAGTAAAAAAGACAGGTTATAAATTCTCCCAATGGGTCATTAGACAAAATAATACATGAAAGTAAATGTTTTCCTTGGGAATAAAAATACCAGTATTTTGTCAACTTGTATATGCTTTAAAAAATCATTTCATGCATTTGGGCTGTCGATGTGGCACTGTGGGTAAAAGTGCTTGTTGCCAAGCCTGAGGACCTGAGATCTATCCCCAGGATAGATGGTAAAAGGAGAAAACTTGACTCCTGAGAATTGCCCTCTGACCTCTACATATGCACCGTGGCAAACAAATGCATGCACATAATAAATGATAATAAATAAAAATGTAAAATAAAATCATTTAGCAGCCTTGGCAATGTTGATGTCATAACTAGTCTTGAGTGAGGTGCGAAGACTTATGTTTTAAGGCTGCAAGATTCTTGCAACAGTAATTTAAACAAAGATACCTTCCATCTCGGAGGAATGCTTATCAAATAACAATCCATTTTGTAACTTTCAGACTTACATTGGAATTGGTGAGATGTCATTGCTTCTAGGGGATGTGAGGAGGTTCTCCCGCCTACACTACCACTACTCTTTTGGTATGATCTGTGTCATATAGGTTCATGCATCTAATAAAATCCATTAATAAAAACAGACATAGTGGAATATGGCCCTTTGATTGAGAAAGTATTTCTACTGGTAACTGATTTTGTACTAAGAAATCCTGTTGATATTTTGATCATTTCATGTTACTATAACACTGTGTTTTTAGCTGAGGTTCCAGTTTCTTTCTTTCTTTCTTTCTTTCTTTCTTTCTTTCTTTCTTTCTTTCTTTCTTTTTTTCTCTCTCTCTATTTCTTTTTTTCTCTTTCTATTTTTTTCTAATCTGCAATTCCTCTTCCAACCTTCCTTAGACTGGACTCTCAAAAGCATAATATATTATGAGACTGACATGCTGCCTACTGCCCTAAGAGCATAGCCAGGCGGTGGTGGCTCACACATTTGATCCCTGCACTGGTGATACAGAGGCAGAGACAGGCAGATCTCTGTGAGTTCAAGGCCAGCCTGGTCTACAAAGGGAGTTCCATGACAGTAAAGGCTGTTACACAGAGAAACCCTTTCTTGAAAAACCACACACACACACACACACACACACACACACACACACACACACACCAAAAAACAAAACAAACAAAAAACTCCACCATAAGAGTATGACCATCTCCTTCAACTGAGGTCCACTGAAGGAAAGAATAAAGCCCACTTTTTTTTTAAATTTGGTTTTAAGACAGGGTTTCTCTGTAGCTTTGGAGGCTGTCCTGGAACTCGCTCTGTAGACGAGGCTGGCCTTGAACTCACAGACATCCGCCTGCCTCTGCCTCCTGAGTGCTGGGATTACAGGCATGTGCCACCACCGCCTGGCTTAAAGCCCACTAATTTTTTTTTAATGTTCTAAAATGTGATTGACATTTTTTTATTAAGAGATTTTCTATTCATTTTACATATCAACCACAGATTCCCCTGTCCTCCCTCCTCCCACCCTCCAGCTTTCCCCCCTAACCCACACCTCATTCCCACCTCCTCCAAGGCAAGGTCTCCCGTGGGGAGTCAGCAGAGCCTGATACATTCCGTTGAGGCAGGTCCAAGGCCCTCCTCCCTGCACCAAGGCTGAGCACAGTGTCTCACCATAGGTACTAGGTTCCAAAGAGCCAGCTCATTCACTAGAGACAGGTCCTGGTCCCACTGCCTGGGAGCCCCCTCAACAGTTCAAGCTAAACAACCATTTGGCTTATCCAGAGGCCTAGTCCAGTACCACGGGGGCTCCTCAGCTACTGGTCCACAGTTATGTGTTTCCACCAGTTTGCAAAGCCCACCAGAGTATGCAGATTTTACATTTTCACCCAAAGTCACCCAGGTGGGGATGAAGGTTTGCATCTTTTGGAGACTCAGTTTAGTATACCCTCATGAATCCTGTGGTTCTTCCCTGGGTCTTGTTTTTCAAACTTTAACTTGCATGGACATGACATGGAGATCTTGTGAACATATAGACACTGATCGAGTGGGCCTGGGACTAGCTAGGAAGTCAGCATTTCAAACAAAGCTGTAGGGCATGCTGATGCTCCCTTGGGGAGAATATTTGAAGCAACAAAGAAAGAACTCTATCAGGCTGCTTGTGAATAACTGTGACGTCTGACCCCATTCCCTATCAACCTGCATGAACACCCCAGTCTGGTTTACAGATGCTCACTTGACTTCCTTTTGAGTGCTCTGACCTACCTCAAGTTATTTATGAATTCATTCTGCTGGCCTCTTGAAAATCGGATGTGTATTTTTTCAGTCCCAAACTTAAGTCCCAAATTCTTCAGGAAGATCTCCTTGTGACCAAATGTAAAGTGATCTTTCCCTCCTCTTATCAGATTAGCAAACCAGGTACCTATTTCTTCAAACACATAGCAAAACAAGTATAGAGGAGAATAAATTGGTAACAGAGAATGAGGTCCATTAAGTTATAGGACAGAGAAAGTAAAATCATGAACTCTGCAGAAGTACCTTATTTTACACTGAGAATATTTTTATACCTGTTGAAGAAAAAGAAGCACAGTATACTATGGATTGGCATAATTAAAAGGTCATAATTTTTTTTATAAAGGTTTAGTTAAGTATGTTAACCACGGTGGGGCATGTGGTCTCTTGGGCCAATACCCAACTCTGCCATTATAGCAGGAAAGAAGCCACTGGAAATACGTTAAAAAATGGATAGAGAAGTGTTTAATAATACTTTGTTTCCAAAAAAAGAGTCAATATATAATTTTACTCTGCCTGTAGTGGTTAGAGCATAGACAGTATCCCAAAGTCAAGACACAGAGGATTTATTAAACCCTCATTTGCTAGAAGCTTCATCAACGTTGTAATAGGAAGGCAGGCTAGGGAAAAGATGCAGCAGGCAAACCAGGAATTGAAATCATTTTCTCTAAATTCACCTTTTCTGGAAACACTTTCCACAATATGTATCTCTTAGATCTAAAGCCAACTTTCAAACTCCTGCGACTTTACTATTGAGAGGTGTCGCATGGACCCTAGCATGTATAGCATGCTAGAGATTGCTAGAGATGCAGATTCCTATCCCTAAAGAATAAGCATTAGCAAAGGATGTATTCAACAAGACACTCATCATTGTGACTTATAGTCTGAGACCTCAAATTTGGTACGTCAACCATCTGCATCAGAATCCACCAGGCTGGTCAAAATGTCAATCATGGGCCAATCCAGACTTGTTCTGTCAGTGACACTGAAGATGAAGTCACATGGTTAAAAACTGTAGATGTAGAGTTGGGTGGGAGTGAGGTGGGGTATTGAAGTTAGCTTCTCCAGAAAACAGTCTCCTTGGAGGCCCTTCTGAAATGGTGGAGAAATCCAGGGAGATAAATTGATACCTGGCCTTTGAACAACATTACTGTCTGGTTATTGAAAAATTTCAAACAGCCAGTAATACTACAGGCATATTGACAACTATATTGTTCTTGTCACTGTTGTGACAAGAACATGGTGTTTTATCTCTTTATATAAAATAGGCGCTTGTATATACATACACATGTATGGTCACCAGAGATTATCATGCTATAGCCTAACTATTTCAGAGTAAAATCCATTCTAACCAGTTCTTTAACACAGATAAATCTCAAAAAATTTTCAAATAAGTAATTTGTTCATGTGTTCTTAAGTTCTTTGAAGTATAATCGATATCCAATGAAATATATACTTTAAATAATTAGTTTGATTAGTTTTGGCATAGGTAAGTGCCCACAAAACTCTCATCTCTATGAAGATAGTAAACATGTTGGCATTCCAAATTGTCATCTGCAGACCTCCCATGCTTCTGGTACCCCACTTGTATGCAACATCCTCTGTGGTTTTATGTCAAGGTTCATAAGTTTTGCCTGGTTTCTACCACTGGGCAGAGATACCTTAAGATTCTTTTTTTCATTTTATGTATTCAGATCTTTTGCTTGCCAACTAGTATTCCACTAGAATGGTGTGCAAATATTTACTTACTCCCTTTTGAGGAACATTTTGGTTTCTACTTTTTCACTATTGCAAGTAAATCTGTAAGTATTTGTGTTCAAGTGCTTGTGTGAACAGTGCATCCATCTTCTCCATTAGTATGGGATGAATTGCTAAGGTGCACAGTAGTTTCAGTTTAGCATGGTAAGAACATACATAACTTCCTCACTTGTGCAATGCTAGCACTGTTTACGAGCTCCCTCCCACCAGATCCTTAGCATCATGACAGGTGGCTGATGTTTTTGATGTTAGGTGATCTAATCAGTGTATAGTTACATTTTAGTGGAACTTCAATGAATGATTTAAAGACTTCATTGCTTAGAAAAGAGACTATAACTAAATGCATTTGGCTTTCTTTCTCTCTTTCCTAGACATTTAAGATCCAGTTTCTACTGCAGAATTTCTGTCTGTTTTACCATGCCCAAAAGAGTTCATTCCCCTTTCCCCTTTGACTTCTGCAGATAATCATATGCCTTTAAAAGATCCAACAACCCGAATTAGGAGTGCCCGAGGGGCAAGGTAAAACTTGGTCCATGTAATCAATCATATCTGTTTCGCTGAACTATAATGACCCTAAATACAGGAAGACATCTTCAGTGAGGCAGACTTAATTTCATAAAGTCCGTAATGGTTCATGAGTAGAAACCAGTTTTTATATTTGCTTCTGCTGTGCTTGGTCATACCTCCTCCCCTATTGTAAGGCAGATGTGAGCTTATTGGTGTGTGGTTATGGCACTATATCAAAATATAGGAATCACCAACTCAGGAGATCAGCCAGCCTGCTTTGGAAATACTGCCTACAATGATTCAAGCTAAGGAACAGAATGCATTGTGTAATATCCAGCATCACAACAGGCCTTTACAAACAGTAAATGTTGTCATTTACCCTATACCTATTCCTCTCAAACCAAGAAAATTCAAAGACTCGAATATAAATATATGACCTGAAAGAACAATTTTAACAAACATAACAGAAAACATATGTCAGCTTTGGGGGGAAAATATGGCATTGTCAGGATTCAAAAGTGTGATAGGGACAAACAAAATTATCATGATTCCCAAGTACATGCAGTCCCACAGTGTAAGTCACTTTGTCATTCAGTTTTCTGGTTTTATTAAATTTCAACTAACCAGTATTTTATTCAATTACTGAGAGGTGAGAGTAAGCCTTTGAAATCTGTGACTTCTTTTGGACACACTTCCCACAGTTTTACATAATATAAGAGAGGAACTGTGCAAATCCCTAGTCAACTTCTACCCTTTAGAAAATGATCCCTAAATTAGAATGAACATGTGATACAGTGAGCATCACGACCTCTAAAGAGACATTTATGAGAATCTCATATTGAGTAAAATGACGGTCTTGACAAGGGTGATGAAGTTGAGGATGAGGATGGAGAAGTTAATGATGACAATGATGAAAACAGTGCCCTGTTAATGATAATGACCAGCCGACATTCTCAGGGTGTTTATTCTGGGCTGACAATCTGCTAAAGGCTTTGGGTGCATTGTCTCATTTAGTCTGTGCAAAGCCTTGTCAGCTTGGTCCTATTATTATCTCCCTTTTACAAGGAAGTTCAGGGAAATAAATTACATAGACTGTATGCCACTTTGTAAGCTCTCTCCATTTTGCTCTTGTCTCTCTGTTACTACAAAAATGGGACTTAGCTCTAATAATTATTATTAACAGAAAAATTGGGGGACAGACAATGTGCAATTTGGTCGGAGGAAGAGCTCGATGGCTCTCAACCTGGATAACAATCAGTTAATGGCTGTAGATATCAGGAATACAGGAGAAAGCTCCTCAAGCCCAGATCATTATGCAGCAGCTCAGCATGTTTATTAATCATTGTGCACAATTAAAATGCCATTTCATCCCTCTAATTAAAACAAGTAGTTCCCCGAGGCTAGCACCTGAACTAATGAAGCCTGGTTGCCTAAGGATCTCACTCAGGGAAGGGAATTAAACAATGGAGGCAGAGGTATGTTTACTAAGTTGCCCAGACAACATCAAACTGTGTATGACATCATGAGCAAGCAGACCAGTAAAGACTGGTTTTAAAGGGCCTGGCATGCTTTGCTTTCTGAGTGGAGACTGGATTTGAACATTGAAATAATTCTAGCTATTTAATTAGTTGGATCCTATCCTTTGTCAGCCTGAGTAGCTTACAGTTAACACTGAATGTTTTTCTCCCTTGGTATGTCAAGTACATGTCTTGCTGCTAAGAGAAAGGATTTCCGGGAATGATGTGCTGGTGTCCAGGTATTCAGGAGGTTTTACAGGATTCTGAAATGTGTTGACTCTACCAATAAAATAGAATGGATAAGCCTTAGAGGCACAACCTAAAACAGAAAAAAATAATTGACAAGATGAAAGAAAACCCCAGATCCAGACCTGCATTATCACCTGGACTGAATGGCCATGAGTACAGTTCTTTGTTATAAAACATGACTGGATAAACAGTTAAAAAGATTTTTCAGCCAGGTGGTGGTGGTGCTTGAGGCTAGCCTGGTCTACAGAGCAAGTTCCAGGACAGCCAAAGCTACACAAAAAAATTCCTATCTTGAAAATCAAAAAACAAAAAACAAAAAAAAAAGGAAAAAAGTTTTTTCATAGTTGGAAAATAAAATTCTTTGAGTGTAAAGCATTTTCATTGCATCTCAATTTCTCTAAAAATTTGACTGAATTGTTGCATTTCTTCTTCTCATCGTTTCTGTGTAGTTGATCATCATGTCTGATATGATACTTTGCAAATACCAACTACTCTGTTAAAAACATGCAGGAAACATGATTTGGGTTAAATTTGAGGATTTCATGATTTACAGGCTTTACTATCTGCTCCAAATGTTTGTTATTACTGAGAGAATTCCTTTACCCACGGTGCTGCATTGCTGACAAGGAATGGCTGATCTGGGCATCTGAGGAGTTGCTTCCTTCAAGCTACTGGCACAGCCCTCTGCAATTCAATGCTTGAGAGGCTTCATATGGCCTCCACCAGGGATAGCCAGTGCTTCCTTACCTCCATGAGTTATTCCCACAGCCCTTGAAATTTGCCCAGATCCCAGGGAAACAGTTAATTCTTAAATGTGAACTACATCTGAGTTTTCTGTTTGTAAGACAAATTCCACAAGAATCTGATCATGTTTTAAAGACTTTCAGAAGTAAACCACATATTCCATTATTGTAAGCAGGGCACATGAGGCTCACAGACCTGAAACTCAACTGTGGAGCTCAGACTGGCTGAAGTCAAAAGATCAATTAAGAATTTACAGTTACCCCACCCCCCCTTCACACATACACACATGATCTCTGCGCCATAGTTTCAGGAATTGTGTTGTGGATTGTAAAAGTCAAGAGAACAGGGAGTTTGCTGTGAGAGTTCATCTCCTAGAAATACCAGAGAGGCTATAAATGTGAAGTCTTATCAACATGGCTGCCTAAATAAGAATGCAGAATTTTGAGAAATAGTCTTCTTTAGGGAAAAGCCACCCAGTTAGTTATCTGCCTTCTGGCAAATAAGAAAAGACAACCCTTGCACACAAATGTTTTCTTCCCATGACAGAGCCCACATACGTGTGTGTCAGGGGTGAGGTGTCTTCACTGTGGCATGCAGGATCCAGAATCAGATAGGGTTCTTGCATCTCTTACTTTCCTGCTTTCCATATTTATAACCAAGCACCTGCTGTGGGATGTTCTGTATGTCAAATGTATTGATCTGATTGGTTAAAATAAATAAAATGCTGTTTGGCCAGTGGCCAGGCAGGAAGTATAGGCGGGACAAGAGTCAAGAGAATTCTGGGAAGTAAAGGCTGGGGAGGAGAGACACTGCCACCTGCCGCCATGAGAAGCAACATGTAAAGACACTGGTAAGCCACAAGTCATGTGGCAAAGTATAGATTAATAGAAATGGGTTAATTTAAGATAGAAGAAGTGGATAACAAGAAGCCTGCCACAGCCATACAGTTTGTAAGCGATGTAAGTTTCTGTGTGTTTACTTGGTTGTGTCTGAGCTTCTATGAGCCTGGCAGGTGAGAGAGATTTGTCCTGACTCTGGGCCAGTCAGGAAAACTCTAACTACAAGCACCCCACTCCAATGTCTTTATTTTCAATGAAGTTGAAAGGCGATCATGAGGTAGTAGCAGCCGTACTAACAGACAATAGCCAAACAATGCACAGATATTAAGGCTTTAATTTTTTATAGTATCCATACTATACTTAGGACTAGCAGTCTGTTGGTCATTGTAGATTCCAGACTCTGGTTGTAAAAACTATTATTTTCAGAGTTTAGTCGCCCCATGACTGGGCAATGGTTCCTCTCAAAACTAAACCTTCCTTTCCAAACTGAAGCTCAGTTTCTCTCTCTCGATGCCATTGTGCAGAGTACAACTCAGTCAATAAGATATCCAGACACCAGCAGAGAGCAGCCAATAACTCAGATCGAGTGGCATGATAATTGGGTTTCCTAAGCCTATTTTTGGTATTAGAAGAAGTTAATCAACCATAAAACACAAACTCATCAAAATCTAAGGTCTGATTCAATTAACTTCTGGCCTCAAACACTTAAGTGATTTTTTCCCCAAATCACTATATCATATTTTGCCAAGAAATAAAGAAATTGCAAAGACCGGGTGAACCATTTCTTTTAAATGGCATTATTTTGTCCACAATTCTCATTTTTAATAAAAATGAAAACAAAGCTTTTTTCTTACCCAGAAGGGGATGGATGTAATTGTGAACTTCCAAGTCAAAGCAGTAGGATTGGAATTTTATAGATTTTTTTGTTTGAAGTTTTGCTTATTTTCTTATATCATATTTACTTTGGAACACTGGCAAACTAGAAATTTAGGCAACATGTGATCTGTGTCCTGCTTTTGACTTGTTTAAAACTTTGTGTGTAATATATATGTTCATGCCTATGTAGAAGTCCCAATATTAAGAACAAAAGTCATATTCATCACATATTTAGCTGTGTAATACTAGCTAAATTGTCACATTTCTATAATCCAGTTGTAAAATAGAGGGGGTAATATCATCATGGGAAAACAATAAACGTCAGATCTCTTATTTCCTGAATCATCACTGCATTTTGGATAAAGTTCCATTCGTTTTACGGCTAGAAGAAAAGATGTTGTTACTTGGGGGGGGGGGGTTCAGAGATTTAAAAGTAAAAAGTAGATCACTAGTCAAGTCAGGGTATCAAGACGTAAGTAGCTGGTTTTGAAATGTAAGACAGGATACACAGTTAAGCACAACATAGACAGGATCCACAGTTAAGCACAACACAGTCAAGATCCACAGTCAAGCACACAGATAGGATCCATGGTCAAGCACAACACAGACAGGATCCACGGACAAGCACACAGACAGTCCTAGGGTCATTGTTTGGCTGGCAAAGAATGGGCTGAACAGGGTTAGGTATCAGAACATAATCCAGTCGATGGGGGGTGGGGCAGAGGATTTCAAATTCATTCACCCATTTTTTTCCCCCCAAAATGATATACCAAGAACCTGTACCATTTCTGTTATTAGTGTAAAATGTTCATGGGCTATCTGGCAAAACAGATACCACACACATGCATGATAACACACCATGCTCAGTGCTGGTAACATTAGCAAAGGCTTTTGAACACAAAGACATGAACATCGGAAGAGTTGGGGAAAGCTCTGGGGTAGCAGACATAGGATGAGGAAGGGAACGTTGGTCTATTAAACAAGTTGAAGTTTGTTAAAGCCATGGTTCAGGACAGGATGGTTCTGATTTTAGGGGTGTAGAATAGATGCATAAGGGTTACACAACTAAAGGGAACACAAACATTCAATAGCCAGGCAAGAAGGATAGATGGAGAGCATAGAGAGTCCAGATTTGTAAGTGATCACGTGCTTCTTCTAATGTGTCATGACAGCTTTCCAAGGGCTACTGGAGTGTTGGATGGCTCAGTGACTCTGAATTTTATTAGAAATTTAACATTTCTAATAAAATTTAAAAATATTGGGGTTGGGGATTTAGCTCAGTGGTAGAGCGCTTGCCTAGCAAGCGCAAGGCCATGGTTTCGGTCCTCAGCTCTGGAAAAAAAATGTTATTATCAGTTTATTATTATTGTCTGTGGTGGAGATAGGAGTGTGTGCCATGGGCGGTGTTTGGAGGTCAGAGGACAAGTCTCAGGAGTTTGTTGTAACCTGTCTAGACAGGGGTCCCAAGATTTGAATTCTGATCCTCAGGCTTGTGTGTGATACAGCCTTACCTGCTGAGTCATCTTGCTAACCCAAAATACCTGCTAGCAGATTAGGGGAAGAGTAGGCTGAGATTCAATCACAAGTGTATCATGGAGCTTATTGATTCAGCAAGTACTTCTAACAGTTTTTAAGGGTGAGGAATAGTCATAAGATGCATATAAACCATTTCTATTTCACAGAGTGTTCTTTTAGTTATTTTATTTTTTACTTATTCTTCTCTCATATATTACATCCTAGCCACAGTCCCCCCCCCCCTTTCTCCCAATACCCCCCCCACCGACCCTTTTCCCCAGATCTACGCCTCCTCTGGTTCTCTTCAGAAAAGGGCAGGCCTACCAGGGATATCAACCAAACATGGCATATCATGTTGCAATAAGACTAGGCACATTCTCTCATATTAAGGCTGGATGTGGCAATGCAGTAGGAAGAAAAGGGTCACAAAAGCAGACAAAAGAGTCAGAGACACCCCCACTCCCATTGTTAAGTATCCCACAGGAACACCAAGCTACACAACCATACCATACATGCAGGGGACCTAGATTAGACCCATAAGGCTCCCCAACTGTCGCTTTAGTCTCTGTGAGCCTGAGGGCTTCACAATCCTTCCTCCTCTTTTTCCTAAGCTCTGCCTAGTGTTTGGCTGTGGGTCTCCACATCTGCTCCCAATAATTGTTGGATGAAGCCTCCTTGATGATGATTATGCTAGACTCTGGTCTACAAGTATAGAAGAGTATTAGTAGGAATAACTTTAGTGATTTTTTTTTTTCCCCAGACATGTTTGGTTTTGTCCTAGGTCTCTGGGCTATCCAGCCTCTGGTTCCTGTCCATCCATGGGCATGGGCTCTCTCTTGTAGCATGGGTCTCAAGTTGGACTAGTCATTGGTTGGTCACGAATCTGAGCCACCACTACCCCAGCACATTTTGTAGGCAGGACAAATTGCAGGTTGAAGGTTTTGTGGCTGGGTTGATGTCCCAATCTTTCCACTGGATGCTTTGGTTACTGGAGATGGCCTGTGCTGGCTCTGTATCCTCCATTAATAGGAGTCTTAGATTCCCCTGGGAATTTCCATGATATCTTGCTTTGGAAATGCCCCATAACTCCAGTCATCTCTCCCAATACTCTCTTCCTCCACACACCCCACCTGTTCCCTCTGGTTCCCATCCCCACCCACTTTCAGTCCACCCACAAATCTATTTTATTTTCCTTTACAAGGACGATCCCCTTGAGCCTTCCTGGTTACTTAGCCTCTCTGGGTCTGTGGATTTTATCACAATTGGCTTTTACTTTACAGCTAATAATCACTTATAAATGATTACATACCATGTTTATATTTCAGGGTCTGGGTTACCTCACTCAGGATGATTTTTTTCTAGTTCCATCAATTTGCATGCAAATTTCATGATGTTATTTTTTTAACAGGTGAGCAATACTCCATTGAGTAAATGTATCCCATTTTCTTTATTTATTTTTCAGTTGAGGGACTTCTAGGTTGTTCCCAATTTCTGGCTATTACAAATAAAGCTGCTATGAACATAGTTGAGCAAGTGTCCTTATGATGGGATGGTGCTTCCTTTAGTATACCAACGAGTGGTATACCTGGGTCTTGAGGTAGATTGATTCCCAGTTTTCTGAGAAATGGCCATATTGATTTCCAAAGTGGCTATACAGATTTGCATTCCCACCAGCAACAGGAGCTGTCACTTGTGTTTTTGATCTTAGCCATTCTGACAGGCAGAATCTCAAAGCCATTTCAATTTGCATTTCTCTGATGGCAAAGGATGTTGAACATGTCTTTAAGTGTTCTCAGCCATTTGAGATTCCTCTGTTGAGAATTCTCTGTTTATATCTGTACCTCATTTTTAATGGATTCTTTGGTTTGATGATGTCTCGTTTCTTGACTTCTTTATGTATTTTGGATATTAGTCCTCTATCAGATGTGAGATTGGTGAAAATCTTTTCTCATTCTGTAGGCCACTGTTTTGTCTTACTGATGATGTCCTTTGCCTTGCAGAAGCTTTTCAGTTTCATGAGGTCCCATGTATTAATTGTGGATTATAGTGCCTCTGCTATAAGTGCTCTGTTCAGGAAGTTTCTCCTGTGCCAATCCATTCAAGGTTATTCCCCACTTTCTCTTCTATCAGGATAAGTGTACTTTTTTGTTGAGGTCTTTGATTCACTTGGACATGAGTTTTGTGCAGGGTGATAGATATGGATCTATTTGCCTTCTTCTACATGCAGACATCCAGTTAGACCAGCACCATTTGTTGAAGATGCTTTCTTTTGTCCATTGGTATTTCTGGCTTTTTTTTTTTTTAAATCAAAAATCAGGTGTCCATAGGTGTATGTATTTATGTCTGGGTCTTTGAATAGATTGATTAAGTTATCTGTTTTTATGTCAATACCATGTGATTTGTATTATTATAGCTATATAGTGAAGCTTGAAGTCAGGGATGGTGATACCTTCTGAAATTCTTTCATTATACAAGTTGGGTTTAGTTATCCTGGGTTTTTTGTTTTTCCATATGAAGTTGAGTATTGTTCTTTTGAGGTCTGTAAAGAATTGTGTTGAAATTTTGATGGGGATTGTATTGAATCTGTAGATTGCTTTTGGTAAAATGGCCTTTCTTTCTTCCTTCCTTCCTTCCTTTTTTTGTTTTTGTTTTTGTTTTGTTGTTGTTGTTGTTTTGTTTTTTGAGACAGGGTTTCCTCACATAATTTTGGTTCCTGTCTTGGATCTCACTCTGTAGACCAGGCTGGCCCCAAACTCACAGAGACCCATCTGGATCTGCCTCCAGAGTGCTGGGATTTAAAGTCGTGCACCACTGCTGCCTTGCAAAATGGCCATTTTAATATGTTAATTCTACCAATCTATGAGCATGAGAAATGTTTCCATCTTCTGATATCTTCTTCGATTTCTTTCTTCAAAGCTTTCCTTGATGTTATTATCATACAGGTCTTTCACTTGCTTGGTTAGAGTTATCCCAAGATATTTTATATTATTTGTAGCTATTGTGAAGGGTGTTGTTTCTCTGATTTCTTGCTCAGCCCATTTGCCATTTGCTACTGATTTTTTTCTAGTTAATCTTTTATCCAGCCACTTCAACGAAGGTGTTTATAAAGTATAGTAGTTCCCTGGTAGAGTATTTGGGGGTCACTAATGTATTATACTGTTGTAACATATATCATATAATTACTTTGACTTCTTGCTTACCAATTTGTATCCCTTTAATCTCCTTTAAATGTTTTATTGCTCTAGCCAGAATCTCAAATACTATATTGAATAAATATGTAAAGAGTGGATAGCCTTTTCTTGTTCCTGATTTTAGTGGAATTGCTTTGAGTTTCTTTCCATTTAATTTGATGTTGGCTAATAGGCTTGCTGTAAAATGCCCTTATTATTTTCAAGTATGTCCTTTGTATCCTTGATTTCTCCATGACTTTTATTATGAAGGGGTGTTGAATTTTGTCAAAGGTTTTTCAGCATCTAATGAGATGATCTTTTTTTTTTTCCTTTCAGTTTGTTTATAGGGTGGATTACATTGATTGTTTTTTGTTTGTTGAACCATGCCTGCATCTCTGGGATGAAGTTTACTTGACCATGTTGGATGATCTTTTTGATGTGCTCTTAGATTTGGTTTGCAAGTATTTTGTTAAGTATTTTTGCATCAATGTTCATGAGGGAAATCGGTCTGTAATTCTCTTTCTTCATTGAATCTCTGTGTAGCTTTGGTATCAGGGTGACAGTGGCCTAAAAAAATGAACTTGGCAATGTTCCTTCTTTTTATGTTTTGTGAAATAATTTCAGGAGTGTTGGTATTAGATCTTTCTTGAAAGTCTTGTAGAATTCTGTGCTAAAACCTCTGGCCCTGGATTTTTGTTGTTGTTGTTGGGAGACTTTTAATGACTGCTTCTATTTCCTTAGTGGTTATAGGTCTATTTACAAGTTGTTTATATATCATGATTTAATTTGGGTAAGTAGTATCTATCAAGAAAAATTTCCATTTCTTTTAGATTTTTTCAATTTTGTGTAGTACAGGTTTTTGAAATATGACCTAATGATTCTTTGGATTCCCTTGGTGTCTGTTGTTATGTACCCTTTATTGTTTCTGATTTTGTTAATTTGGATATTCTTTCTCTGTCTTTTAGCTACTTCAGGTAAGGGTTTGTCTATCTTGTTGATTTTCTCAAAGAACCAATTCTTTGTTTCATTGATTCTTTGTATTATTCTCTTTGTTTCTGTTTTATTGATTTCAGCCTCAGTTTGATTAATTCCTCTTGTCTATGCCTCTTGGATATGTTTGCTTCTTTTTGTTCTAGAGTTTTCAGATGTTCTGGTAAGTTGCTAATATGAGATCTATCCATTTTCTTCATGAGGGCACTTAGTGCTATTATCTTTTCTCTTATCACTACTTTCATTGTGTTCCATAAGTTTGGGTATGTTGTATATTCATTTTCCTTGAATTCTAAGAAGTCTTTAATTTCTTTTTTGTTTGTTTGTTTTTAAAGACAGGGTTTCTCTGTGTGGTTTTGGTGCCTGTCCTGGATCTTGCTCTGTAGACCAGGATGGCCTCGAAATCACAGAGATCCACCTGGCTCTGCCTCCTGAGTGCTGGGATTAAAGGCATGTACCACCACCGCCCAGCATTAATTTATTTATTTCTGCCTTAATTCATTAGTCATTCAGTATAGAGTTGTATAGTTTTCATGAGTTTGTGGGCTTTTTGTTGTTTCTGTTGTTGCTGACATCCAACTTTCATCACTTTGGGCTGATAGGATTTAGGAGGTTATTTCAATTTTCTTGTATTTATTGAGACTTGCTTTGTGACCAAGTATATGCTCAATTTTAGAAAAAGTTCTGTGAGGTGCTGTAAAGAAGGTATATTCTTTTGTGTTTGGGTAAGATGAACTATAGAGATCTGTTAGGTCCATTTGTTTCATAAATTCTCTTAGCTCCCATATTTCTCTGTTTAGGTTTTGTCTAAATGACTTGTCCATTGGGTGAGAATGGATTATTGAAGTCTCCCACTACCAATGTGTGTGGGTCAATGTGTGATTTAAGTTATAGTAATGTTTCTTTTACAAATGTGGGTGCCCTTGCATTTGAGCATAAATGTTAAGAATTGAGACATCATCTTGGTGGATTTTGCCTTTGTTGCGTATGCATTATCTTTCTATATCTCTTGTGATTAAGTTTGGTTTGAAGTCTACTTTGTTAGATATTAGAATAACTACATCTGCTTGTTTCTTGCCATTTGCTTGGAAAGTATTTTTCCAATCCTTTACACTCAGGTAATGTCTATCTTTGGTATTGAGGTGTGTTTCTTGTATTCAGCAGACAGATGGATCCTATTTCCACATCCATTCTCTTACCCTGTGTCTTTTTCTTGGGGAATTGAATCCATTGATATTGAGAGATATTGGTGACTAAATATTGTTAATTTGTGTTATTTTGTTGTTTTTGTAGTGGTGGAAATAGTGGTAGTGGTGGTCATAATGTGTGTGTGTGTGTGTGTGTGTGTGTGTGTGTGTGTGTGTGTGTGTGTGTGTATTTTCCTTTTTGGTTTTGCTGGTATAAGAGTATTTATTACCTGTATTTTCCTGGGTTGAGTTAACCTTGTTGGGTTGGAGTTTGCCTTCTAGTATCTTCTGTATGGCTGAACTTGTAGACAGTTATTGTTTAACTTAGATTTTGTCATGTAATGTCTTTTTTTTTTTTCATCTATGGTGATTGAAAGTTATTCTGGATGTAGTAGTCTGGGCTAGCATCTGTCACCTCTTAGAGTCTGCAAGACATCTGTCCAGGCACTTCTGGCTTTTAGAGTCTCTGTTGAGAAAGTGGGTGCAATTCTAATAGGTCTGTTTTTATATGTTAATTGGCCTTTTTCTCTTGCAGCTTTTAATATTCTTTCTTTGTTCTGTATGTTTAGTATTTTGATCATTATGTGTCAAGGGGACTTTCTTTTCAGGCCTACTGTATAAGGTGTTCTGTAAGCTTCCTGTACTTTTATATTCATCTCCTTCTTTAGATTAGGAAAATTTTCTTATATGGTTTTGTTGAAAATATTTTCTGGGTCTTTGAGCTGGGATTCTTCTCCTTCTTCTATTCCTATTATTATTAGGTTTGGTATTTTCATAGTGTCCATGATTTCCTAGATGTTTTGTGTCAGGAAATTTTAAGAGCTAACATTTTCTTTTACAGATGTAGTGATTTCTTCTATGATATCTTCTGTGCCTAGGAGTCTCTTCCATTTCTTCTGCTCTGTGTGTGATACTTGTGTCTGTAGTTCCTTTTTGCTTATCTAGGTTTTCTATCTTCAAGATCCCCTCAGTTTCAGTTTTCTTTATTGATTCTATTTCCACTTTCAGATCTTGAACAGTTTTATTCATTTTCCTTTACCACTTTTTTTCTTTGCTTTCTTTAAGAGCTTTATCCATTTCCTCCAATTGTTTGTCTTTTCCTGATTCTCCTTAAGAGAATTATTAATTTCCTCTTTAAACTCTTCTGCCATCTTCATAAAGTTGGTTTTAAGGTCATTTTCTTATGCTTCAGCTGTGTTGGAATATTCAGGCCTTGCTGTAATAGAATAAGTAGTGGTGCCACATTCCCTGGCTGTTGCTGATTATGTCCTTATGCTGGCCTCTAGGCATTTGAGTTTAGAATAATTATAGGTTTAGGTGCTGATTTCTGAGTTTGTCTTTATTGAATGGATATTTCCCCTTGGTTTCCGTTTCCTCTCTGATCTTCTGGCATGAGCAGCCTGTGGTTCTGGTGACTGGCAAGACCTCTGGTTCAATGGTGTATGTCTGCTGGAGTTTTGGTGACCTGTGTAACCTCTGGGGTTCTGGGATTCTGGGAACTTGCATGGCCTCTGGTAGAGCAGGGAGCTGGGATATGGAGACAAGTGGAGTGGGCTGTTGAGGAAGGCTGGGTGTGAGAGACTTCTCAGGGTGTGTGGGCTTCTTATCTGTTGTGACAGGCATGGCCTACTCCCAAGCAGACTTAAAGAGTGTTCTTAATTTAGCACTATATCTGCTCCTTAATCAATTCTGTGAAATAAGCATTATTAAATTAAACATTGTCATATTTTCTAAGTGAAGAGAGTGAAATAGAGAAAATCAAAGGCTTAGAATTTTCTAGTTTCTAAATAGAATTCTGGATTTTGTTTACATATTTGATCCCTAAAATAATATCCACCTGTCTCTATTGCACACACGCGCATGCACGCACACACACACACACACACACACATTTGCTACAGATAAGCCTTATCACACCTAGCTTTTTAACATTGGTACTAGGGATCCAATGCAGCGATTTTTCTTTCCTCCTACCATAAGTATTAGAAGTCAATTGAGTTTACAGATGAGCATGGAAATCATATAGTTATAAAACCAGCTACAAAATCTCCCTTGTTGAGTCCATGCACTGGGCTTATTCTCTCCTACTTTGACTTGCTTATGTCAAAGGAACTATAGAAAGAGCTACTCAACTAGAGACTTTAAAAATGTTTGTGCCAGTTCTTTTTTTTTGACGTTCTTTGGAACTTATCATGAAAGAAACCTTAGTGTGGACATGTGAGATGGCTCAGTGGGTAAAGGCACTTGCCATTGTAACTGATGAATTCCATACCCAAGACCCACATGATAGAAGCACAGAAACAGCTTCTCCAAGTTATCCTCTTATTGGGGAATATTATTTTAAGATGTGTTGCTTTTGTTTATGTTGTATTTGTTTAACTCTGTGAAGCTTTGTTACTGTGTCTGTCTAAAACACCTGATGGTCTAATAAGAACTGAAAGGCCAATAGCAAAGCAAGAGAAAGGATAGGTGAAGCTAGCAGGCAGAGACAATATATAGAAGGAGAAATCTGGGAGGAGAAAGAAAAAAAGAGGTGGAGGAATGGAAAAAGAAGAGGGAGCTAGAGAAGGAGGAGGATGCAAGGGGCCAGTCACCCAGCTACACAAACAGCAATGGCATAAGAAAGGAAGATACAGAAATAGAAAAGCTAAAAGTACAGAGGCAAAACACAGATAATTTAAAGTTAAGAAAAGCTGGCTATAAACAAGCCAAGCTAAGGCCAAGCATTCATAGATAAGAATATTCCCCTATGTGTGATTTATTTGGGAGCTGGGTGGAGGGCCCCCCAAAAGAGCAAAACCAAACCAAACATCCTCTGATCTCAACATTGCACTGTAGCACATATTGGCTTGCGTGCGCGCGTGCACACACACACACACACACACACACACACACACACACACTAATAATGCATAAACACACACACACACATACACACACACACACACTAATAATGCATAAACACACACACACACACACACACACATATATATATATATTTCCTAACTGTTGCATCTCAAGAGACATGTTGCCAAATTATCCCTATTGGTCTAAGAAGCCTTAAGCCAACAGGAAAACCTATCAATAAGGTTATTGTGGCATAACTGGCCCAATTTTAAAAAAAAATGTAGACCAAAATAATTACCCAGACTCACTGTTTTAAGCCTTTAAGTTTTGGGGTTCTTGGCAGTAAAATTCATCCAGCTCCAGGTATTTCTGCAAACATCCTTTGTGTATATTGACACCTGAACAAAATAATAAAAGCAAAATGTGTTAGAAATGTACAAAGGTTTTAATTTTACCAATTTTAGGAGCACCTGTCAGATCTAGGCATATGAATTACTTGGGAATTTATGAAAGACCTCAGATTCTTGAGATTATGCAAGGCTCATCAAGTCAGAACTTCTGGGTAATGACCTAGAAGTTTTACTTTTACTTAGCACCCATTGATTCTTATCTCTAGAAAAATTGATTTTAACTAATCATTAATGATTAATATCATTTATTTCTTTGACAAATTAGCTGGAAACTTTTTTTTTTTTTTTTGCTTTTGCTTTGAGACAGTCTGCTATATAGCCTCAATTACTTGGAATTTATTAAGCAATCCAGGCTGCCTCCATCTTAAGAGTGTATTATCTTTGCCTCCCAAGAGATGGGGTTGCAGGGTGGTACCACCACCCTCAGATGAAATGAACATTTAAACTACTGTGAGAGAGGGGCGAAAGGCTCAATGCGCAAAGTACCCACATATATAAGTATGAAGACCTGACTTTGGAAAAGGCTCAATGGGCAAAGTACCCACATATGCAAGTATGAAGACCTGACTTTGGATCCTTGGCACCCAGGTCAAAAAAATCAGGCATTATTAAGGCATATCTGTGTGTGTGTGTATGTGTTTGTGTCTGTGTGTGTGTGTGTGTGTGTGTGTGTGTGTGTGTGTGTAATAGAGACAGGTGGATACCTGACACTTGTTGGCCAGCTAGTCAAACAAATTGGGGAGTACTGTTCTCAGTTAGAGACTTTTCTCAAAAACTAAGGGGAAGCAATTGAAGAAGACACCAGGTGTTGACCTTAGCCCTTTATATGCACATTTACCCATCCATACATGTACACACATACATGACACATACAACACACAAGTTTTTTAAATGAACTACCATAAAAGAACAGTAATCCCTAAATTTATCTTTTTTACACTGTTGTCTTTAGTTTCACAGCCTCTGGTTTTATAATATAAAAAGGCACCATTGATGCTTAAAATATAACAAGCGTTCGATGTTATTGCAGAGTGAGCAATGCAGGTTCATAGTGAAGTTAAGTTGCTAGGGAAAAAAATTAATGAAATGGGAAGGGGGGACTTAAGGAGAAATGAAAGATGGGAAGGGAAGTGATTACTGGGGAGTCCATAGGCCCCTGAGTCAAGTTCAAGACAGGACAGAAAGACTGGCAGGAAGAACAGCAGACTCCCTAAGGCATGGCCTCAGCATAGAGAAGATCAGTTCTTAGTGGAGCACTCTCAAGTTTCTGCTGTGAATTTATAATACAATGACAAAGAGTCAGCAAGACTCAAGAGGCACAAAAGAATGCTACAATGTGTGCTCAAGTCCTGTGTCACCTAAGGAGCAGAAGGGAGGGCTGGGAGCTAACTTCTAGTGAATGAGAGGGGTTCAGTTACACTTGGAACTCAACAAAGAGAAGAATCAACTGCCTCATTATTATGCACAAGGCTATTTACTCTTCTGTGTGAGGAGAATGATTGAAACTTGAAGAGGAAAGCAGCAAACCACTAATCAGGAAAGAGCAGGTTTAACCTATTCAAGTATGTTCCAAATTATCCAATTAGCTAGGTTGCCAATAAGTTCCTTGTAGCATTTCCATTGGCACTGGCGATACCATAATCAGTTGTCTTAATCAAGCCATAGAAAACAAAAAGGATGAGCTGAATAGACTCATAACAAGAACTAGGCAATTAGAGGCATCAGGTCACTGTGCTTGAGTTACTCTAATTTGGAATGGGTTTGTATTACCCTCTAACCCCTCCTCAGTCTATGCTACCACTCCTTACCCCTCAGCAGCTCAGATGGGGTACCATTGTCACATAGGTGACTCTTACTTCAGTTCTCTTCTGGTTGAGAACCCAATGGCCACTTGAACCACATCCTGGTAGTCTTATTGTCACCTACTGGTTAGAATAGAGTTTGTAATCCTTAAGCATTGACATCAGAAAATGAGGGGCTCTGGCTTCTCATTCCCTTGGCTTTCCTGAAGACAGAGCTACCCCAGTTTGGTTCCTCTATTGCTAAGATAAAACACTGACCAAAAGCTACCTGGCGGTGAAAGAGTTTATGTACTGTATCTATCATGGAGGTAAGCCCAAACAAGTAGGAAGTCAAGGCAGGAACTTAGAAAAGATACCAGAAAGGAGTACTGTTTACTGGCTTGTTTCTGATAGATTGCCCAGCTTGCTTTCATATACAACCCAAGACCACCTGCTTCATGGTGGCACTGCCCAGAGTGGGTTAGTCCCTTCCATATCAATTATTAATTTAAAAAATGGCCTTATAGACATGCTGGCAGGACAATTTGATGGAGGGTGGAGACATTTCCTTGTTTGAGGTTCCTGATTCCCAGATTATTCCAGTTCATGTCAGGTTGATAAAACTAATAAACACACAAGTATTTTGTCTTTGGTGAGCAGTAGTAGTCTGATGCCAGAGTCTGTCTACCTGTAATTCCAGTATACAAATTTGACAAATAGCATACACAGTTGACACTCTGTATCCAGGGAAGTCACCTCTATGGATTCAATAAACCATGGATCAGAAATATTCAGAACAAAAAGTATGTCCACACTGAACATATGCAGAATTCTTATTGTCATTATTCCCTAAACAATATAGCATAACAGATTTTTTTTATAACATAAACAGTGTAATAGGTGTTCTAAGTCATCTAGAGATGATGATTGGGGATGTGCATTGATTATATGCAAACATGATACAGTTTTATGGAATAAATATGAACATTTACAAATGTGATAATAGATGGAGGTCTCTTAACCAGCCACCCAGAGAGGGAAAACTGAAGTTATCAATGTCTTATGTATGGCCAGCATGTAAAGAGGAAGAAAAAGATGATTAGGACCAGTCTGAATACAGTCCCACAAAGGACCAGGACACCATATTTTAAAGAAGTCTGACCACAACAAATAGGAGTACCCTTTGGTTTTATTCATTTATCCCACAGTTTAGGGTGATGTCTGGAGTAGCATTACACTCACGAAATATTTACTGAAAGACACTTTTCTCTCTCAAGTAGAAATTACAAAGTGAACTGATTTCCATATTTAGTTTAACATCAGCATTCCAGGACATAAAGGAAGAGTAGGAGACAGAAACTCAGCTTTCTCTTGAGCCTTCAACATATTTACGGTAAAAGAATGTAAGAAGTTGGTATTATCTTGGGAAGAACATTGCCCTGTCTAGTGCACATGAAATATTTCTGAATTAATTCTATGAGAGTTGAAGGTACAAGCTCACCACTGCTGGACCATGAGATTACACAATAAATTAAAATAACAATGAGAAATAGGCATAACAAAGCACAACATTATTATAAGCAGACTGAATGATTGGGCAAATTGAGTAATGTTCCAAAGAGGTTTGTTTACATTATTGGTAACTATGCATGCAAAAATTCAAGAAATGCTCTGCTTCTAGATTAAGTGTAAAGAAGACACTGAAATAAGCACACAAGTGTGATTGGTTTCTTAGAAGATTAATCCTTAGAAGTTGGCAGGGAAGAAGAAAAGCCACTTGGAAAAGGTAGAAAGGCAATGCCCTGTGATATCAAGACAGTGCCTACCAGAACCTAGAGGCTGTGCCTTGCAGAAAAATCAGGTTGATAACACTGGATAGTCCTCAAGAGTTATTCACTCTTTCTTTCTCTCTTTGTCCCCCTTTTCTCTCTGTCTTTTGTTCTTTTTTTCTCTCTCTCTTTCTCTTTCCTTCCTTCGTTCCTTCCTTCGTTCCTTCCTTCCAATGGAATTTCATATAGTACATTTTTAGCATATTCTTTCTAATTCCCCAACTCCAGATTCCCCTCCACCCCATCCCCATTCTACCCCCCTACTCCCACCCCCATGCCCCTACCCTGTGCCCAACTTCATGTTCTTTCTCTCTCTTGCAAAGCATAAACAAAAAGAAAAGAAAAGGCCACTAAAAGGAGTCCAGTTTGCCCTGGAAAACTATTCCTGGGAATTGTGCTTACCCTGGAGTATGGTTGACATACCCCCAGTGCCACTTCCAGAAAGGAAACTGATTTTTCCCTCTCCCAACAGCTATCATTTGTGAACACTGTCTTTGCTAAGATTGGGATTCTGGGTCTACTTCATTTCCTCCACATTGGGATTTTGTCTCACTTGAGCTTGTGCGGGTCTCATATGTGTGTCTGTCCTGTTGTGTCTGCAAAGTGTTGTTTCTTTTACTTACATGTTATGGTTTTCAATTTTGTTTTTATGGGCTTTCTCTCTCTCTCTCTCTCTCTCTCTCTCTCTCTCTCTCTCTCTCTCTGTGTGTGTGTGTGTGTGTGTGTGTGTGTGTGTGTGTCAGCATCTGTATGTGTTTCTTCTTTGGCTCTTTACCTTTTTGCTGTTTGTTGTCTTTTTTATAACCAAAATTTTAATCCTGAGGATTCTCACAGACATACCACAAATGACAGCATGAGAAAGAAATCATGCACACTAACTCAAAGGTTCAACTCTATGGTGTACCTTAAACTGATAGGACACTGGTATCTTAAAGTCTTACATTTCCAAATAAAGAATGTTACAAACAGCTAGGCATCCATGTAGAGCAATCATAAGGAACCTCTTTGCAAGCCTTCAAAGTTCAGCTCCCAGCCTTTCCCTGTTGGCTTGGGTTCACAGCAGCTTTAAAAGACTGCTTATCCCTTCACCTACAGCTCTACACTGTATCTCAGCTACGAGAGAACCTGCAGCTTTATTCAACATCTGCCAGTTGTTTCTAGATCATTAGCACATCACAGTTTAACTGGACAGGATCTAGGTTTATTTCAGTCTATGAAAAACTAAAGTTCAACTTCAATCTTCCTTAAGGGAACATTGTAAAGTAACAATTCTTGCTATTACATGCCTCCTATGATCCATTTGAAACCATAGAGAATTACGTAGTATGTCTGTCACTGTTCCAAAACATGAAAAAGATTTGAACATCTTATAAATGCACCAAGCATATTCAAATAAAACTTGAATTTCCTGTGCATACTCCTGTCAAATGAAGGTACTTCCTGGATACCACTTCTTTAGCAAACTGGTCTTCTATTTCCTTTCACTTGATCCAGATCAGCTATGAGACCTAGAGGATTGAGAAAGTGGTTTCTCTCAAGAGACAGAGACCTTGTTCTTCCATCTCTAGAAAGTGACCTGCCCCGGCTTTGAGAGAAGCTTCTCCTTGGAGATCTGTGCTGAGGTGGACTCCTATGGTAATTATCTTGAGGGCCAAGAAGGAGACAGACCTTGATTTTGACTTCTTTTCTCCATTTAACAGTTCCATTCTTACTCAGCAGTCATATGGTGTTCCTCCACATAGCTCACAGACAGCGTCAGCAGCTTCTAAGGGGTCCTCAAATTCAAGGAAAGCAAAGCCAGGAGGGTTTGGAGCAAGCCACACACTTCTGGAATGGTTCACAATAGCCAAAAGCCTGTTCTAATCCAGTCTTGTTCACACAGTTTCCAAGATTGCCTACATAGACCTTATAGGTCAATGGACAGGAAGCGTGATGCATTTTGAGGTCCCAGGTTCAAAAAGCTGAAACTCAAATTCTTAGGCTCTGACAAGCCCATCTGTCTCTGCTTCCATAGATGCTCTCTCTTCCCCAGTGTCCACAATTATCTCATTTTATTTTGTTATTGTTTAAAGATGCCTATTTGTATTATACTGAGAGAAAGAAAAGTTATGGATTTTTGTGAGTGAGGATGTGCGGAGGATCTGGGAGGAGTTGTAGAAGGGAAAACCATAATCAGAATATATTGTATGGAAAAAACCCATTTTATAAATTAAAAGTAAACAATTTTACCTTTTAAAGATGCTAACAAAAAATAGAAAGAAGTAGTTTTTCTCAGAGAAATCAATGGTCTATCTCAACTTTAGTGAAGTATGTAATGCTATACAAAATCGTACAGTTAGTCACCTGAAATGTAAGCACTATCACAATGAAACCTAGCTTGTAAACTAATGCAAATATATCACAAAAAAGAAAGAAAGAAAGAAGAAATTGTATCAAGGAAAAAATTAAAAAGAAAGAAAAAAGGTAAATGTATGTACATACATGCATATGTCTCAATAAATATATTCATATATGTGTATGTCTCAATATATTGCATATATTTAGATATAAATTACTACACACAAAGATAACCCTTTAGAAGAAAATCTAGGAAACAATGTATGCCAGAACAATGGTAGAAATTTTGTAAGTGCATGTGGCAGAAATGCTCATGGGTGGTGTGGCCACACAAAGCTACACAATATGCATTTAGTCAGGATCTTGGGAAGCCTGTTTTTTTGTTGTTGTTCAAAATTTCCCAGACTCTTCCTTGCTCTTCTTAATATGCAAACATGCAAATTCACACAGAAAGACACACACAGATGTATAGAGACAACACAGACACAATGCATACACACAGAGATACAGTCACACATTGAGATATACATACACATACAGACACACAAATACATATATACACAGGCACACATGCACATATGCGTACACATGTGCACACACACACACACACACACACACACACACACACACACACACAAAGTGATTTGAATGAAAATGGTCCCCATGGGTTCATAGGAAGTGGCACTAGGAGGTGTGGCCTTGTAGGATTAAGTGTCTCCAGGCTTAGTATTTCTGCTTTTGCTGCTGTCTGCTGATCCAGATGTAGAACTTTCAGCTACCTTTCCAGAACCATGTCTACCTGCATGCCACCATGCTTTGAACTAAACCTCTGAATTGTAAGCTAGCCCCAGTTAAATATTTTCCTTTATAAGAAGTGCTGTGATTGTAGTATCTCTTCATAGCAATAGAAATCCTAACTAAAACACAATCTTCAAGAAGAAATTAACAATTGGATTTTTTTTTACGTTTTTATTCTAAGTAATTTTAACAGATATTTCTACTGTGAGAAAAACTGATTCAAAGAAAAACAGGTCAAAAGTATTTTTTCCAATGAACTGGATAATATAAAAATACCACATTTTCATTTTTATTTATATTCCATTTATTCCTCAAACATTTATGTTTTTAGAAACCTTTAAAAATTTTAGAACCCACAGGCCACTCAGGCTAGGGAAACAGCTACCCACTCCTGCAGGCTTCCTCTGAGAACCCACCAGCCAAGCCTGCTAGAGAAGCAGATAGGTCTTCACTTCCTGTTCTCTCCTTCATATCCAATCCCCAAATCTCATTTCTAGCTCTGTAGCAGACTTAACTGTTGTGGCCTCTCCTCGCTCTCTGCCTCCATTCCCAGCGGACTAAGTAGATCCTGGCAGAACACTTGCTTTCCTCTCTGCTGCAGACTCCCCTCACACATCCTTAGTACATCTCCAATCCTAAGTGTCAGCTCCCTAGACTTAGGATCACATTTTTCCACCAGCGGGCACACCTATCAGGATCCTGGAAGAATTTTCTACCAGGCAATGCACAACCACTACTAAGCTCTCCTAAGAACAAGAAAGGACAACAGAAACCAAGCAACAAACACCCACTCAATAAAGACAAGATCACATATCAGCACCTAGAATTACAATCCTCCTAAACCCAACTGCCTAGACATCAGTGTAAAAACAAAATCATTAACAGCCAGGGCAATATGTCTCCACTAGAGTCCAGCAACCATACCATAGTAGGCCCTGAGTATTGCAACATAGCTGAAGCATGATACAAAGAACTTAAAACAGCCTTAATGAATGATAAACAATCATCAAAAGAAAATAAATAAATCCCTTGAAAAAATCTATGAAAACACAAACAGTGGAAGGAAATGAATAGAAGAGTTCAAGACCTAAAAGTGGAAATAGAATCAACAGAGAATATCCTAAAAGGGCTATCCAGAAATGAAAAATAGAGGAATCTGAACAGGAACCTCAGAGGCAAGCCTCACCAACATAATAAAAGATATGCAAAAGATAATCTCAGATATTGAAGACATGACAGATAAAATGAATAAGTTGGTCAAATAAACGTTAAATCTAAAAAGGTCTAGGCACAAAACATTCAGGAAATCTGGGACACTCTCAAAATTCCAAATATAAGAATAAGAACAAAGGAAAGAAAGGAAATCCAGGTTAAAGGCACAGAAAATATTTTCAATAAAACCATAAAAGAAAATTTCCCTAACCTAAAGAAAGAAATGCCTATCAAGGTAATAGAAGCAAAAAGAATTCTAAATAAACTAGACCAGAGAAGAAATTCCCTTCAGCACATAATAATCAAAACACTAAATGAATAGAACAAAGAAAGAATATTTAAAAAAAACCTCAAAGGAAAAAGACTAAGTAACATATAAAGGGAGACCTATTATAATGATACCTTACTTCTCAACCATGACTTTAAATGCCAGAAAGACCTGGACAGATGTTTTATAGAATCTAAGAGAATACAGATGCCAGCACAGACTACTACATCTAGCAGAACTTTCAATCACAATATATGGAGAAAATAATACATTGAATAATAAAATTAAATTTAGTAACATCTGTATATAAATACAGTCCTACAGAAGATGCTATCAGGAAAACTCTAACCTAAAGAGGTTAACCACATCCAAGAAGACACTAGAAATAAATAATCTCGAATCAGTAAATACACACACACACACA
The DNA here is from genome assembly GCF_903995425.1 of Onychomys torridus. Lineage (NCBI taxonomy): Eukaryota > Metazoa > Chordata > Mammalia > Rodentia > Cricetidae > Onychomys > Onychomys torridus. Next base: position 12,997,186 of record NC_050452.1, on the reverse strand, counting down.
CATACACACACACACACACACACACACCACCACCACCACCACCACCACAACCACCAAAACAACAACAACAACAGAATAACAGGAATCAACAAACACAACTCATTGATACCTCTCAACATCAATGGTCTCAATCTCCCAATAAAAAGATACAGACTAACAGAATGGATACAAAAACAGGATCCATCCTTCCACTGTATCCAAGAAACAAACCTTAACATCAAGGATAGACATCACATTAGGGTAAAAAGAGGGGGAAAATTACATGAAAATGGACCTAAGAAGCAAGATGGTATAGCCATTTTAATATGTGTCATAAAAGACTTCAAATTAAAATGAATCAGAAAAGATAGGGAAGAACACAACATACTCATCAATGGAAAAATACAAGGGGATACTGCAATTTTTTAGTATCTATGTATGTATGAAGTACAAAGGCACCCAAGTTCATAAAAGAAACACTTCTACAATTACTTCACATATTGACTCTCACACAGAAAATAGGAGACTTCAAAACTCCACTCTTGCCAATAGATGATTTGATAGACAAAACTAAATAGAGAGATTTTGGAGCTAATTGATGTTGTAAACCAAATGGCTCTAACAGATATTTTCAGAACATTTTACCCAAACACAACAGAATATCCCTTCTTCCCAGCTCCTCATGTAACTTTCTCCAAATTTAACTGCATATTTGGATACAAAGCAAGTCTCAATAGATACAAGAAAATTGAAATAACAACCTTCTTCTGATGTAATTATCACACATTAAAACTGTATATCTACAAAAATAAAACAATGAAAGGTTCAAAACTCATGGCAATGGAATGAAACATATGGTTAATACATAAATTAAGAAAGGAACTAAAGATTTCTAGAACTGAATGAAAATGAATATAGAACATACTCAAACTTATGGGATGCAATGAAATGATTCTAAGAGGCAAGTTCATAAAATTAAGTGACTATATCAAACTTTGGAGCTATCGCATACTAGTAACTTAATGGCACACATGAATAACAAAAGGAAGAAATCATGCCCAAAAGGAACAGACAGAAAAAAATAATTGAACTCGGGCCTGATATCAAGAAAATAGAAACAAACAAGCAAACAAAAAACCCAATACAAAGAACAAAACAGAGAGATTGACAAGCCTTGTCAAAACTAATTAGAAGGCAGAGACAGAAAGATTATCCAAATTAACAATTAGAAATGAAAATGGGATATAACAAGAGACACTGAGAAAATCTAGAGAATCACAAAGACATACTTTGAAAGCCCATAATGCCAAATTGGAAAATCCAAAAGAAATGAAAACTTTTCTCAACAATATGACTTACCAAAGTTAAATCAAGATCAGATAAGCAATATAAGCTGATCTATAACCACTAATGAAATAGAAGCAGTCATTAAAAGTCTCCCAACCAAAAACAGCCCAGGGCCAGATGGTTTTAGTGCAGAATTCTACCAGACTGTCAATGAAGAGTTGATGCCTTTACGTCTCAAATTATTCCACAAAATAGAAACAGAAGGAACATTGCCCAATTAGTTTTATAATCCCACAATTACTCTAAGACCAAACCATATAAATACCCAACAAAGAAAGAATTATAGACCAATTTCCTTTATAAGCATTGATACAAAAATATTCAATAAAATACTTGCAAACCAAATCCAAGGACACATCAAAACTATTGTCCACAATAATTAAATAGGATTCAATCAGAGATGCAGAGATGTTTCAACGTATATAAACCGATAAGTGTAATTTACTATATTTAAAAAAAAAAACAACAAAAAAACCCTAAACAACAAAATCCACTTGGTCATTTCATGAGATGTAGAAAAGGCCTTTAACAAAACAATCCAAAACTCTTTCATGATAAAAGTCACAGAGAGATTAGGGATAAAGAACATACCTCAATATACTAAAGGCAGTTTACAGCAATCCTATTGTCAATGTCAAATTAAATGGAAAGAAACTCAAAGCAACTCCAGTAAAATCATGAACAAGACCAGGTTGTCCATTCTCTTCATATCTATTTGATATGAAGATAACAGAAACTGGAAAGATCTCACATGTTCATGGTTTGCTAGGATTAACATTGTAAAAAAATGGCCTTTGTACCAAAAGCAATCTACAGATTTAATGCAATCCTCACCAAAATTCCAATATAATTCTTTACAGACCTTGAAAGGACATTATTAGGTTCATGAGGAAGCACAAAACTATTCAGAATATTTAAACAATCCTGAAAAACGTAAGAACTGCTAGAGGTCTCACCATTCCTGAGTTCAAGTTGTACTACAGAACTAGGGTAATAAAACAATATAGCACTGGGACAAAAACAGAGCTGGCGATCAGTGGAATCAAACTGAAGACTCAGTCATAAATCCACACACCTATGGACATGTAGTTTTTCATAAAGAAACCAGGAACACACAATGCATAAAGAACAGCATCTTAACAAACAGTGCCAGTAAAACTGGGTAGCTGCACGCAGAATAATGTACATGGATCTGTATCTATCATCCTCCACAAACTCAACTCCAAATGAATCAGACTTTAACACAAAGCCAGAAACATTGAACTTCATAGAAGAAAAAGTAGAGAATAGTCTTGAACTCATTAGCACACGATAAGACTTTCTGAACAGAATGTCATTAGCATAGGCACTAAAATCAACAATCAATGAATGGGGCCTCAGAAAACTGAAAAGCTTCTGTATTGAAAATGACAGCATCACTCAGATAAAATGGTAGCATACAAAATGGGAAAAGATTTTTATCAACTACACACCAGACAGAGTGCTAATATCCAAAATATATAAAGAATTCAAAACATTAGATATCAAGAAAACAAAACAAAACAAAACCACCAAAACATAAATGGGTTACACATTTAAACAGAGAAGTCTCAAAAGAAGAAACTCAAATGTCTAAGAAACACTTAAAGAAATGTTCAACATCCTTAGCCATCAGGGAAACGCAAATTAAAACTACTTTGAGATTTCATCTTACATCTGTCAGAATGGCTGAGATCAATAACACAAGTGACAGTTTATGCTAACAAGGATGTTTAATAAGAGAAACAGTCATGGATTTCTGGTATGATTGCAAATTCATATGACTGCAAATTTATATGGCCACTATGGAAATCAGTGTGGTGTTTCCTCAGGAAGGTGGAAATCAACCTACTTCATGATCCAGCTATATCACTCTTGGGCATGTACCTAAAGGATGCTTCAACCTACCTTAGAGAAACATGGTCAATCATTTTCATTATAAATAACCTAGATGTCTATCAACAAATGGATGGATAAACAAAATGCGGTACATATACAGAGTGGAATATTATTCATCTATTAAGAAAATAAAATCATGAAATTTGCAGGCAAATGGATGGAACTAGAAAAAAATCATTCTGAGTAAGGTAATCCAGATCCAGATCCAGAAACAGAAAGACAAGTATGGTATGTATTTGCTTATATATTAGCTGTTAAATCAAAGATAAGCAAGGTACAATTCATAGAAACACAAAGGTTATGTATATAATAAAGGACTAGGGAGAACAGATAGATAAGGAAAGGGAAATAGAATATATAATAATTGATGGAGGAGGGAAGGGAAACTGGAACATCAGGTTAAAGTGGACAATAAGAGGGAAGATGGGGAGGAAAGAGGAAATATGGGAGAGACAGATAAAACTAAGGGCCAATTGAAGGGTAGTATGAAAACTAAATACCATAAATAGCTTTCTAAATTATATCCAAAATGAATATCTAAATAAAATTGCCAAATAATGGGGAAGACAGAGCCCCAATTTGCTATTTCTTGTCATCAAATATACCTTCCAGTACCAGGAATGAGTTACAGCTAGTTGAGTTGGCCAAAGATGTCCCATGCACACTTCCAAATAGCCCAGGCTGTTGGCAAGACTATAGGTGACTCTCCACAAACTGAGAAGGCCCCACTGCTTAAGATAACACCTACACAACACATTGATTGTGGAGATGTTGAGCTTGTGTCTACCTAGAGCCTTCATATCTACACACTACCATCTTTGATACAGGAAGGTGTTATGCACACTACCAAAGGAGAAATGTAAGCACTAACTCAGCCACATATCCTGTGATCTTTATGGTGTCCTACCTGCAAGATATGCTAGTGCTATGCTGGCACAAATCTTGTGAGAGTATTCAACCAATATCTGATTTGATTTAAAGCCCACTCCATGAGATGAAACCCATAACCAACAATACTTTGGTGGCCAAGATCCTGAGACTAGATAAGACAGACACCTAGCATAAAACAAAATACTATTTTTAAAAATAACTCCTAATGACTTTCTGCAATCCTTGTAGACCAGTGCCTTGCTACATCAGCCATCATCAGAGAAGCTTCCTTCCGCATCAGATGGAAAAAATACAGCCAGACATTATGTAGAGAGAGAAATTTTGCAACACTCATCCCTTAATGGGATGTCTCCATCCAGTCCTTCTCCTAAGGACTTAGGAAATTCTGCAGAAGAAACGGTAGAAAGATGTAAGAGCCAGAGGGGATGGAGGACACTAAGAAAACCAGACCCTCACACTCAGAGAGACTCGTACCTGGGTCACAACCCGGGGCACCAGTCACTCTGGGGAAGACATGCCCAACTGGGCCCCAGGTTCTGGCCATAGGGCAGGAACCCCCATCCCCACCAGGAAGGTTCCCCCTCTCCAAGACCCTCTGGTGAACCCTACAACCTCCATGCCCTGCACCCACACCCATCTGGCCTAGACCCCAGTCACTTCTTGAGACTTAGAAACCAGGCCCCAGCTTCCATCCTGCCCTGGAACTCCCATCTGGATAAGAGGTGAGTGTCTGGGGTTGTAGTCAGAGAGGCAACCACTTCTGGGTCCCACCCCTGGGGACCAGCCATCCCAGGAGGACCTGCCCAACTTGGCCCCAGTTTCTGGCCATTTGGAGGGCCCTGCAGGAAGGCTTCCATTTTCCAAGACTGCAGGCAGACCCTGCAGTCTCCACACTCTGCCCCCACATCCATTTGCCCTAGACCCCAGCCACTTCCTGAGACACAGAGAGCAACCCCCAGCTCCCATCCAAACCTGAACTCCCATCTGGACCAGAGAGCCCCCAGTTACCATCTGCCCTGGAAGTCCAATCTGGACCAGAACTTCCATCCTGTCCCGGACCTCCTATATGGACAAGAGGAGCTCCTATCTGGACAAGATAAGGAGACCCCAGGGACTTCCTGAGACTCAGAGTATAGCACCCCGGCTCCAATCAGGCCAGCACTCTCATCTGGACCAGAGCTCCCATCAGGCCCAGAGCTTCCATCTGGACCAGAGAGAGGCTCCCTAAATCTGTCAGCTCTGTCTGGACCAAGTACACTGATAAGACCAAGAACGAACCCACAAGGACATGGGCATACACCAAGGCAGAAGTACATACAAAAAAATAGTCCAATCACCCCTAAGGAAATAGAATCAGTCATTACAAGTCTGCCAACCAAAAAGCCCAGGACCAGATGGTTTCACTGCAGAATTCTACCACATCTTCAAAGAAGACTTAATACCAATACTCTTTAAATTGTTCCACACAATAGAAGCAGAAGGAATATTACCAAACTCCTTCTATGAGGCTACAATTACCTTGATTCCTACACCAAACAAAGATGCAACAAAGAAAGAGAACTACAGACCGATCTCCCTCATGAAAATTGATGCAAAAATACTCAATAAAATTCTGGCAAACAGACTCCAAGAACACATCAAAACAATTATCCACCATGATCAAGTAGGCTTCATCCCAGGGATGCAAGGGTGGTTCAACATATGAAAGTCCATCAATGTAATACACCATATAAACAAACTCAAAGAAAGAAACCACATGATCATCTCACTAGATGCAGAAAAGGTATTTGACAAAATCCAACACCCCTTCATGATAAAGGTCTTGGAGCGATCAGGAATACAGGCAACATACCTAAACATAATAAAGGCAATCTACAGCAAGCCAACAGCCAACATCAAATTAAATGGAGAGAAACTCAAAGCAATACCACTAAAATCAGGAACATGGCAAGGCTGTCCACTCTCCCCATACTTATTCAATATAGTACTTGAAGTTCTAGCCAGAGCTATAAGACAACATAAGAAGATTAAGGGGATACAAATTGGAAAGGAAGTAGCCAAGCTTTCCCTATTTGGAGATGACATGATAGTATACATGAGTGACCCCAAAAATTCAACCAAGGAACTGATACAGCTAATAAAAACCTTCAGCAACATAGCAGGATACAAGATCAACTCAAAAAAATCAGTAGTCCTTCTATATACAATGGAGAAACAGGCTGAGAAGGAAATCAGAGATACATCACACTTCATAATAGCCACAAATGATATAAAATACCTTGGGGTAACTCTAACTAAGCAAGTGAAGGACCTATATGCCAAGAACTTTAAGTCCCTGAAAAAAGAAATTGAAGAAGATTTCAGAAAATGGGTAGACCTCCCATGCTCATGGATAGGCAGGATTAACATAGTAAAAATGGCGATCTTACCAAAAGCAATCTACAGATTCAACACAATCCCCATCAAATTACCAACACAATTCTTCATAGATCTGGAAAGAATAATACTCAACTTCATATGGAAAAACAAAAAACCCAGGATAGCCAAAAGAATCCTGTACAATATAACAATCTCTGGAGGCATCACAATCCCTGACCTCAAGCTCTACTATAGAGCTACTGTAATAAAAACAGCTTGGTACTGGCATAAAAACCAACATGTGGACCAATGGTATCGAATTGAAGACCCTGACATTAACCTGCACACCTATGAACATATAATTTTTGACAAAGAAGCCAAAAATGTACAATGGAAAAAAGAAAGCATCTTCAACAAATGGTGCTGGCATAACTGTGTGTAGAAGGCTGAAAATAGATCCATATCTGTCACTGTGCACAAAACTTAAATCCAAGTGGATCAAAGACCTCAACATAATCCAGCTACCTGAACCTGATAGTAGAGAAAGTAGGAAGTACTCTGGAAAGCATTGGCACAGGAGATCACTTTCTAAATATAACACCAGAAGCACAGACAATCAGAGAAACAATCATTCAATGGGACCTTTTGAAACTGAGAAGCTTTTGTAGAGCAAAGGACACCGTTGACAAGACAAAGCAACAGCCTACAGAATGGGGAAAGATCTTCACCAACCCCGCATCTGACAGAGGGCTGATATCCAGAATATATAAAGAACTCAAGAAATTAGACCTCAAAATGCCCAACAGTCCAATTCAGAAATGGGATATAGAACTAAACAGAGAATTCGCAACAGAGGAAATTCAAATGGCTGAAAGACAGCTGGGCGGTGGTGGTGCACGCCTTTAATCCCAGCACTCGGGAGGCAGAGCCAGGCGGATCTCTGTGATTTCAAGGCCAGCCTGGGCTACCAAGTGAGTTCCAGGAAAGGCACAAAGCTACACAGGGAAACCCTGTCTCGAAAAAACAAACAAACAAAAACAAAACAAAACAAAATAAATGGCTGAAAGACATTTAAGGAATTGCTCAACATCCCTAATTATCCAGGAAATGCAAATCAAAATCACTGTGAGATACCACCTTACACCTGTCAGAATAGCTAAGATCAAAAACACAGAAGACAGCTTATGCTGGAGAGGATGTGGAGCAAGGGGAACTGTCCTCTACTGCTGGTGGGAATGCAAGCTTGTATAGCCACTTTGGAAATCAATATGGCACTTCCTTAGAAAATTGGGAATTAATCTCCCCCAAGACCCAGCTATAGCACTCTTAGGCATATACCCAAGGAATGCTCAATCATACCACAAGGGCATTTGCTCAGCTATGTTCATATCTGGTTTGTTTGTAACAGCCAGAACCTGGAAACAACCTAGATGCACTTTAACTGAAGAATGGATAAAAAAATATGGTACATATACACAATGGAGCACTACTCAGCAGAGAAAAACAATGACATCATGAGGTTTGCAGGCAAATGGATGGATCTAGAAAAAATCATCCTGAGTGAGGTAACCCAGACTCAGAAGGACAAACATGGTATGTACTCACTCATAGGAAGATACTAGATGTAAAACAAAGATGACTAGACTGCTACTCACAACTCCAGGGAGGCTACCTAGAAAATGGACCCTAGGAAAGACACAGGGATCACCCAGTGACAGAGAAATGGATGAGATCTACATGAACAACCTGGACGACAGTGGGAGTAATGAAGGGCAAGTTTTGAGGGAAAGAAAGCTTAGGGGAGCAGGAGATCCCAGCTGGATCAAGAATAGCAAGGGAGAACGAGGAATAACAGACCATGATAAATGAAGACCACATGAGAACAGGAATAGGCAGAGTGCTGGAGAGGTCCCCAGAAATCCACAATGACACATCCTCTGTAGACTGCTGGCAATGGTTGAGAGAAAGCCTGATCAGACCTAGTCTGGTGATCAGACGGCCTATCATCCTAACAGTCTTGCTGGAACTCTCATCCAATAACTGATGGAAGTGGATGCAGAGATCCTCAGCCAGGCCCCAGGTGGAGCTCCAGGTGTCCAATTGTCAAGAAAGAGGAGGGACTATAAAAGCGTGAATTGTTGGGACCAAGACTGCAAAAAGCACAGGGACAAATAGCCAAATGAATGGAAGCACATGAATTATGAACCAAAGGCTGTGGAGCCCCCAGCTGGATCAGGCCCTCTGGATAAGTGAGACAATTGAATAGCTTGAACTGTCTGGGAGGCATCCAGGCTGTGGGATCAGAACCTGTCCTTAGTGCATTAGCTCGCTGTTTGTAACCTTGGGCTTATACAGGGACACTTTGCTCAGCCTGGAAGGAGGTGACAGGACCTGCCTGTACTGAATCCACCAGGTTTAAATGAATCCCCAGGAGAGTCTTGGCCCTGGAGGAGATGGGAATGGAGGGGAGGGGATTTGGGGAAGGTGGGTGTGGGGGCATGAGCAGGGAGGACAGTGGAACCCATGGCTGACGTGTAAAATTAAAACACAAATATAATAATAATTTTTAAAAAAGACACATAAAGATACAAAAAAAAAAGAGAAAAGATAACCAGACCCTCTAAATCAAAATGGTTGATTCACAAATGAACTCACAGAGACTGAGGTAGCATTTATAGGGCCTGCACAAGTCTGCAATCAGTTGAGGTATGAGAACTGAAAGAAATGGACACACGCCCCCATCCCTAACCCAGTTCAATGTAGCACGAATCTTAAAAGGTCTTATTAATAAAAACAAACCCAGGGCAGGTGTTGGGGTGAACGCTGGAAGATCATAGAAGCAGAACAAGCCATAACTACCTCACCTCACCAATTCCTCAGCTGATCTTGTTTTCTCAGACTGGAAGCCTCTGTGTCCTCATCCAAATGGATTTCAGCTGAACTGCTGCTCAAAAGCCTAAAAGTTTAAACAAGCTAGTTCCTGGTCCTCACATTTTATATACCTTTCTGTTTCCTGCCATCACTTCCTGGGATTAAAGGCTCACTTCTCAGATTAAAGGCGTGAGTCACATGCCTGGCTGTTTCTAGTGTGGCTTTGAACTCATAGAGATCCAGGCAGATCTCTGCCTCTGGAATGCTAGGATTAAAGGCATGTGTGCTACCACTGTCTGACCTATATGTTTAATATTATCACTGTTCTGTTCTCTGACCCTCAGATAAGTTTATTGGGGTGCACAATGTATCAACCACAGTTCAATCTCCAATTGATAACCACTTGCAAATGAAAATTTAGTTTCCTCCAAGGAGGTCTCACTGGGGAAACAATCTACTCTCAAGGGTATGTCCCATGCCCAGCACCTGACTCTGTACAGTAAGTGAATTCAATGCCATTTCTGGAGATTCCTTGTCTTGTAAAGTCATGTCAGGTCTCTTCCTTTTCTTTATTTGTTTTTAAATTCTATCATTTTATTTTTAATTTTTATTTTATTTATGTATTTTTTCTTTTCTCTTTTTACCCTAGAGGTCCTTTGCATATATATTATGGCTCCCAGTTTAGTGATTTTATTGGATTCCTGAGTATTCAAGTGAGTTGGTCTCTGTTTCTTGTGCCCTTTCTTGGACTCTTTTCCTTCTGTTTATTTTGTCCAATTCCAATGTGTTAGTTTTTATTTTATCTTATTATAAAAGAGACAAAAGGGGGTGGATCTGGAAGGGAGAGGTGGTGGAAAGGAACTTGGAGGAGGGAAGGGAGGGGGAACTGTAGTCAGGATATATAATGTCTGAAAAAAAATTTTTTGGTAAAAGGGAAAAATAAAAGAAAACTCTTAAAATATTCAAAGATCACAGAAGTCTTGATGTATACAGAGTAGAGTTGAAAATATTTATAATATTAGAAATTAAAAGAAAAAATTAAAGGTACAAGTTACTTTATATTCAATGTATAATATATAAAATGGATATTTATAAAAAAGTAAATATATATTTGAAACAAACTGATCAGTGAAAGCTTTCATTGAAGTGAATTTTCATAAGCTTCCTAAACCCTAATAGAAAACAGCTGGATTTTTACTTTGACTTCTGTTTGTAATTTGTTGGATGTGATATGTTGAGTGGACTGAAAATATGGAAGAAATACAGCTTTAGACCACAGTTGGATGAGAAAACACAATAAAAACCTCATATAAAGAACCTTCTTTATTCAGGGGTCAGGAGTCCTCATCCTCAACTTCGACAGCCTAGTTGAATACTTTTTTATAATTGCTTTATCTTCTCATTTTCTGTGCATTGGTGTCTTGCCTAAATATGTGTCTGTATGAGGGTGTTAAGTTTCCTGGAACTGGATTGACAGATAGTCTTGAGCTGCTGTGTGGGTGCTGGGAATTGAACTCAGGTCCTCTGGAAGAACAGCCAGTGCTCTTAACTGCTGAGTGATCTGTCTAGCCCCTACTTTTTAAAAAATTGTTTCACTCAAAATATGTATAGGCTAAGGCCAATCATTTTGGATAGTTAAATTTTGTTTTCAAGTGTCACACCACACATGAATGATTTTTGATGATATAGAAAGTTCTGAGTAGAAATGCCAGGCATGTGGTTATATACCATAATCCCAGCAAGAAAAATCAAGACTTTAAGGCCATCCTAAGTAAGGTACATAGCAATGTCAAGGCCATCCAGGGATACATTAGATTCTGCTTCACAAAACAGAGGAGGATGAGAAGAAAAAAAGAAAAAAGAAAGGAAAAGAGAGAGAGAGAGAGAGAGAGAGAGAGAGAGAGAGAGAGAGAGAGAGAGAGGCAGAGAGAGAGAGACAGACAGAGACAGAGAGAGAGAAAGAGACAGAGACAGACAGAGAGAGAGACAGAGAGAGAGAGAAAGAGACAGAGACAGAGAGGGATCTTAGTGGAATACGAGGGACTAATAAGACTTCCAGATCTAGCATCCAGGTCTAGAAAAGTACCAGAATGTAATGTCAGACTGGACAATATGTTACTGTGGTGATATTTTATTTGTGCTCTAACAAATAAAGCTGCCTGGGGATCAGAGGAAAAAGCCAGCCACTATATTAAATACAGAGATCAGGTAGTGGTAGCACATGCCTTTAATCCTAGTAGTGTTTAAGAGGCAGAAATTCATTTGGATCTCCGTGAGTCCAAGGCCACACTGGGAACAGAGCCAGGCATGGTGGCACATGGCTTTAATTCCAGCACTAGTTAACCATAGAACTCTGGAGGTCTGTACAGACAGACAGGAAGTAATAGAGCTTGGCAGAAAGAGGAAATGATGTAGCTGAGCAGGGAGAGAAAGTAAGATGACAGGGCACAGAAAAGTGTATAGGCATGAGTATACAGGAAGTAGCTCTCGCATGGGCTATTTCCTAGTGGTAAGAACTTGTGGCTGGCTTGTTCTATTCCTCTGATCTCTCAGCCTTCACCCCAGTATCTGGCTCCATGTTATTTTTTTTATTAATTAGACCAATTTGCAATTTGTGTTAAACATTACTGTTCTTTTTTGGAGACAGAGTGTCACTTTATAGCCCACACTAGTCACATACTCCAGGTTCTCTTGCCTCGGTCTCCCTTACTGCAATTACAGACATGTGCTACACTTAACATGGAAGATGGAGTGGCGAAATTTTGCAATTCAGGCTGTTTGGGGTGATGGGGGATTGTCTTGTGCTAGAGATTGATCCTAGTACTGTGTGCACTCTAGGTTCTATCCATGAGCTAGGTTCTCAACCCTGGAAAATATTTTAAAATATAAAATGTAATGATAAAGGCTCTTGGACTTTTTGTATAAAGTTATGAAGCTGAATGCATTTTACAAATCTACTTACATCATCACTATTTTGAATTATTTACATAAATTTTAATAATATAAGTATAGAGGTAAGAAAACTTAAAGCACACTCAGGATTTTCTCTGGATTATAAAGTACCAGTACTAAGAAACTGAGTTATGTTACTGAAGGAAACTCAAATAAGATAATAACACTATTGTGCAGACTAGGAAATGCAGAGAAATTCATGCTAACAGTTCCAAGGCAGGCTGAGGCGAATTGGCCAGACTGTCCAATTGCTTTGGAAAATGGTTTACTGTCTATTCAGAATTTTGAATGACTTGAGCAAATAGTGGTTTTAGCATTTTCTATGATATTACCAAAAGATGTAGCTTGTTGGCTATGTAAAACAAGGCTGTTTGCTTAAATTTGTTAAAAGATTTCTTTTTGTGGCATGCTCCAAACATTTATAGATAGTGTTCTTTTTGAAACAATATATATTTATTCAATATATAATTCTTTAAAAGTTTTGTACATTTATTCAGTGTATAATGATCACAATTATTCATCATCATTATCTCTCTTGAGCCCTCCAGGCCTTTCACTTTATTTATTTATTTATTTATTTATTTATTTATTTATTTATTTATTTATTTAAGCAGAATGCTGGTGACCATCTGAGACTATTGAGAGTTAGTATTTCAGGGAAAGTGCATGAACATGGGTGTGAGGTAATTTACTGGAGTACTTGAAATTAACCACTGTTTGCACCACTGAAGAAGGAATACCCCCAACAGCCATTAATTGACAAGAACTCTTTAGCTAGTAGTATAGCCTTATGAATCCCTCCAATTTCATGCTTGAATGTTGATGGGTTCAAACCTGTAATGTCTTGCACAGGTGACCATGGCTACAGTTTGTTCATGAATTCAATGGCCACGACATATCCAGAAAACCATTGCCACTTTTCCCCATGCTCTGGCTTTTACATTCTTTTTGCTTTTCTATGATGTTCCCTGATCATTGGACAGAGTTATGTAGATGTCTCATTTATGATTGAGTACTCAACCCATTCTCAGCACACTGACCACTTCTGAAATTCTGCTTTAATTCTCTTTTAGGCTGCCCTCAAAATCAAGATCTCCGATCCTCACCAAACTTTACTGTGTGTTTTACCATGCAGGAAGTAGTGCAGCTGTCTATAAGTTGTCCACACTCCTGTCCGAAACTGCAATAAGACCATTGGCTCAGCAATCTGGAATTGCTTCTTCAGTATGAATCCCATACTTGAGTTTGAGGACATCCTAGATTAGAATTAAGAATGTAAGAGACAGAGCATGGGGAGAAGTGGTGATCGTTTTCTGGATATGTCATGGCCATTGAATTCATGAGTTCACTGTAGCTGTGGTCTCCTGTGCAAGACCTTTATTTGAAGTCAGTCGAAACAGATTACCCTTGAAAAGTGCTACAGCACTTCACACAAGCATACATGAAACCATGGTTTTCTCTCATGGTTCTGTCTTTTTAGAAAGTGCTGAACTTGGGAATTTTATCAAATATGTTTTTGGCATTGACTAAAACATACTATGTAGTTCTCCTTTCATCTGTTAATACTTTTACTTTTTATTAGACATTTTCTGCTATTATTGAATTACCAGAATTGTTAAGGATTAACTTACTTGAATATTAGGAATGAATGTTCTGCGATAGCACTGGCTAATATTGGCCAATGTTTTGATATTTTTGCACCTCATTTCAAACATATTGAATTGCTGTTCAAAATCTCTACATATTTCCCACATCTTTTGTTTCCTTGATATGCATGGTACAGTGTTAATTAAACTATTTTATGTTTCATTCCTTCTGATAAAATAAAATGTGAATTGTAATTAAAGTAAGTATTATACCATTAAACTCAAACCTTCCTGACAATGAATAGCCTGACTTTAATAAGGAGAAATTATTTTTATTTTTTCTATTTTTCTCACACACACAACTTCAAATTAAATTTATCTTTTAAGGTCATTGTTTCTGTAAAAATGGGCCAACTTAATAATGGGGAGCTACCTAAATTGCAAAAGTATCTTTGTAGTCCACACTGTGGTGGGGACATTGTATGGGTGTAGATGTATAATATATCAAACAATGCTTATCAGACTCCCAGGGATACCACTGTGGGATGTTTGTCAGGAAGTTCTTTGGTGGCAAGCATAGTGGTGTTCTTATGACTCCCAAGATGCTCAAGAGAAGCAGAGCTCAGGCAACTCAAAGGCAAAATGTGCTTGCAGTCTAATGTATTAGTGTGAGAAGAAGAATCTGATTTAATCTGATAGCATGTGATGTCTAGTGGGGCTATTGTTGTCCCATTATCAGGTAAATTTATTTTGACTCCTTTTCATGTATGTGAGTTACAAGTTTCCATATGCCTCTTTTGAAGGTGACGGTTATCTCTCCCAGTTTCCCTTTCCTACCCTGACCTCCCATCCCCGATGCCAACTTATCTGATCTACTCTCCAATAACTTAGATGGACAATTGTCCCATAAATGTATCTTATTTAAATGCTACTACCACATAAGAGTTACACAAGTGTCTCTGCCTCATTCTTCAACTGTCCTTTCCATCAGCTGCTCACTAGTCAGTATTGATGGCTTTGCCTATATTAAACAGATGCCTCCAAATGTATTGAGATACATTACTATTTTTCTACTCTTTGGCTTTCAGGATGCTGCTAAGGCAGCTCTCATGTGATCTGGACCTGATTGTTTTCACTCACTTCCATCACCTTGGCTCTTTCACCCATTCCCCTGCCCAGCTACAACAAGGACAACACAGTAAATTGGATTGCAATGCATTACTCAGTTACAGGCAATTTTCAAATAAGAAAACATAAATAAGCACAAAGGAACTGATGCTTTTTCTTTGTGCTGATTAAATAAATCCTAGCTTTTAAAAACTAAATTTTTTTTGGAAAAGGAAATTTTTTTATTCTATCTGATCATAGTGGAATAATATTAGAAACTGACAACAAGAAAAACAATGAAACATACACAACATCATGGGAGAAAGAAATAAAAATATCTAAGTCAAAAATGAAAACAACATACAAAACCTAATACTTACATATTGAAGGAATTGTTTTTGATAAGACAATTGTTTTCGCAATATTCAATAGAACATGTATAAAAATTTCAGAAACACTATTCATAGAAATAGAAAAAATTCTTCAAATTCATAGGGAAATATTAAAGTTGAAGACAGCCAAAGCAATCCCAAACATTAAAAATGATGTTGAAAATATCACCATACCTGATTTCAAATTGTACTACATAGTCATGGAAATAAAAATATGGTATCAGCACAAGTAGACACCTAAGTCACTAAGATACAACTTTAAACTCATGCAGCTATAGGTGCCTGACTTTTTATAAAGAGACCAAAATACATATGAGAGAAAGAACAGCCTCTTCAACAAGGGTGCTGGGAAATCTCAATGTGTACATGTAGAAGAATGAAAGTAGATATGTTCTACCCTACACAAAAATCAACTCTATGTGTATCAAAGA